>NC_071389.1:22267683-22962682 GCF_022682495.2 Desmodus rotundus
CTTATATTTAGGTCTTGGAACAATTTTGAGTTAATTTTTGTATATGGTATAACGTAAAGTCCAACTTCATTCTTTTCTAAAATTTTAATCCTCACCCAAGAATATATTTATTGATTTTAGAGACAGAGAAGGGGGGAGGAGAGAAATAGAGAGACAGAGAGAGAGAGAAACATCGATGTGAGAGAGAAACATCAATCTGTTGCCTCCCATACATGTCCCAACTGGAGATTGAACCTGCAACCTGGATATGTACCCTGATCAGGGATTAAACCTGCAAACTTTTGGTGTACGGGATGATGCTCTAACCAACTGAGCCACCCTGCCAAGGCCAACTTCATTTTTTTTCATGTAGATACCCAGTTTTCCCAACACCATTTGTTGAAAAGACTATCCTCTTCTCATTAAATGGCTTTGGCACAGTCTTGTCAAAATCATTTAACCATATATGCAAGGGTTTTTTTTTTTTTTTCTGTATACTATGTTCTATTCCATTGGTCTGTATGTTTACCTTTTTTAAAAATTTATTTTATTATGTGTGTCTTTATGTTAGTACCATACTGTTTTGATTACTTTAGCTTTGTGATAACTTTTATAACCAGGAAGTCAATCCTTCAGCTTTGCTCTTTGTCTTCCTTAGAGAGAGAGAGGGAGGGAGAGAGATAAACATCAGTGTGAGGGAGATCCATTAATTGGTTGTCTCCCGTATGTGCCCAGACCAGGGGTTGTACACCTCTGAACTAGGGATGGAGCCAGCAATATAGGCATATGCACTGACCAAGGATCAAACACTCAGCCCTTTGGCTGTGGGACAGTGCTCCAACCGAGTCACACTGGCCAGGGTAGCTTTGCTCTTCTTTTTCAGAAGTTTTGGCTTTTCAGGCTCCCTTGAGATTCTATATGAATTTTAAGATGGGTTTCTCTAGTTCTACAAACAACCTCATAGGTATTTTTATAGGGATTGCATTGAATCTGTAAATTGCTTTGGGTAGTATTGACATCTTAACAATATTAAGTCTTCCAATCCATAAACCTGAAGTGTGTTTCCATGTTTCAGACTATTTTTGTAGCTTTCATTTACAAGTGTTTCACCTCTTGATTAAATTAATTTCTGGGCATTTATTGTATTCTTTTTGATGCTATTGTAAATAGAATTATTTTTGTAGTTTTCAGATTGTTCATAGTGTGTACAAATGCAACTGATGATTGATTTTTGCAGGTTGCCACTGTACCCTGCTTCTTTGTTGAATTCATTTATTAGTTCTAACACTTGTAGGGTTTTCTACAAATAAGGTCATATCATCTCTAAATGGAGAAATTTTATTTCTTTCTAACTTGGATGCGTTTTTTTCTTGCCTAATTACTCTGTCTAGATTTTCCATTACTACATTGTAGGTAAGTGGTGAAAGTGGGCATTTTCTCCTTATTCCTGATCTTAAAGAAAAAGCTTTCAGTCTTTCACTACTGAGTATGAGGTTTGCTGTGGGTTTTATGTGGCCTCTATTATGTTGACATAGTGCCCTATTCCTAGTTTGTTCATTGTCTTTATTATGAAAAATTGTTATATTTTGTCAAAATTTTTCTACATCAGTTGAGATGATAGATATTTTCCCCCTTAATTCTGTTAATATCACGTATTACATAGATTGTTTCATATGTTGAGCCATCCTTGCATTTTAGGAATAAATTCTACTTGTTCGTATGAATAATCCTTTTCATATGCTGCTGAATTTGGTTTGCTAATATTTTGTTGAGAATTTTTGCTTCAATATTCATAAGGGATACTATAGTTTTCTTTTCTTGTTGTTTACTTGTCTGGCTTCGATATAAAGGTAATATTGACCTTTTAGAATGAGTTAGGAAGTATTCTCTACTCTTCAAGTTTTGGGAGAGTTTGGGCAGGATTGATGTTAATTCTGTAAATGTTTGGTAGAACTCATCAGTGAATACATCTGGTCCTGGGCCTTTCTTTGTGGGGAAGTTTTTAAAACTGATTAAATCTCTTTACTAGTTAGGTGTCTTCAGATTTTCTATTTCTTAATTATTCAGTGTTTGTAGGTTATGTGTCTTTAGGAACTTGTCCATTTCATCATGGTTCTCCAATTTGTTGGCATATGATTTTTCATAATAATCACTTATGATCCTTTTTATTTTTGTAGCATTGGTAGTAATGGCCCCATTTTTATTTCTGACTTTACTTGAGTCTTCTCTTTATTTCTAAGTCAATCTAGCTAAAATTTTGTCAATTTTATTGATCTTTTCAAAGAACAACTCTTGGTTTTGTTGATTTTCTCTTACTGGGTTTTGGAGGGTTAAATAATATTTAACTTTCCTAAAAGAGAAATGCAAATGGTCAAAGTCATATTTTACAGAGTTCAGCTTCCTGAAATAATTCAAATAAATTAACAGTAAGATAGAATTATTTTAGCAAATTGGCATTGCTACAAACAGAACTCAGCTGGAATTCATCCCCTTGTGTGTGGGTTTAAGTGACTACAAGGAGATACTTAGGGAGCTTTAGGGAAGTTGGTAATCTGGGAGCTGGTTTTATGTTTTAAAAATTCAACAAACAATAAGGAGTTCGCATTTACTTGGTACAGACTTATAGTTTTACAAGATGAAAAGAATTACTGAGTTGGAAGCTTGTGATGGTTGTAGAACAAGGTAAATGTACTAGATGCCAATGAATTGTACACTTAAAAATGGTAAAATAGTCATTTTACATTATATGTATTTCACAAGTTTTTTAAAGACATTGAGCAACATACCTATAATTTGTACACTTTTCTGTGTGTAACTTATATTTTAATTATTAAAAAAATGTAGTACCTAGGTTGGGAGCTTGTAGTAAGCTGACACTGCTGGTGCATGTGTAACTGATACCTTTCTGGAAGGCAACCTGGCAGCATGTATCAAAAGCCATACCCTTTGACTCAGCATTTATTCTAAGGGAATATTTAAGAGATTTGCATAGCTGTGTGTAAAAGGACATTTACTATAATGTTATTGTAATGGTGTTAACAGCAAAAAATTGAAAAACACCTAAATGTCCTATAAAAGGGGACCCAGGCTTTTCAGCTTTTGGCTTGGAGGAGGCCTAGGTGCCACTCTTTCGGTTACCTTGAATCAGGGTTCATCTGACACCAGCCACCTCTGCCATGTCACCAAAGTTCAACTCCAAGAAGATCCAAATCGCATACCTGAGGTGTGCCAGTGAGGAAGTCAGAGCCACGTCTGCCCTGGCCCCCTAGATTGGCATTGCCAAATACAACCAGTGATTGGACGGCTCTGAGGATTATAGTGAAACTGACTATTCAGTACAGACAAGCCCAGGCTGAGGTAGTACCTTCTGCCTCTGCCCTCATCATCAAAGCCCTCAGAGGACCGCCAAAAGACAGAAAGAAGCAAGAAAACCTTAAGCATACAGGAAATAGCATTTAAATTTTTTTTTAAATATCACTTTTGATGAGATTGTTAACATCGCTCAACAGACGAGGCACCAATCTTTAGCTACAGAACTTTCTGGAAACATTGAAGTGATCCTGGGGACTGTCTGGTTTGTGGGCTGTAATATTGATGGCCACCATCCTCGTGACATCATTAATGACACCAACACTCGTGCAGTGGAATGTCCAGATAGTTAAGAACGACAAAGGAAAATATTTCAATTAAAGATCATATGGCAACCAAAAAAAAAAAGAGAGAGAAAGGAGGAGGACCCAGAAAAATATGTGCTCGAGCCACACAATGAAATATACGAAGCCATCGAAAATGTTGTAGGTTAATCTTTATCAGCATGGTAATATGTTTATGCTATATTAAGTGAAAAAGTTAGACATAAATATGAAAGATATAAAAAGCAACAAAAATTTGTCAATGATCATCAACTTGAGTGATGTATTGGCTTTTAATTTTCTTCCTTTTTTGCATGTCCATGTTTTAAATTTTCTTTAAGAAATACATTATTGCCTGCAAGTTATTGGCAACTAGAAAAAAAATGAAATGTTTGGCACACAAAAATGCTTAAAAATGCTTAAAAATGATAGTGCCTGCTTCTTCCTTTGGAAAAGTAATCACTGGCTGTTCATCACCTATATTAGTTAGAGTTCTCCAGAGAAAAAGAAGCAGTAGAGAGGGAGAGAGAGAGAGAGAGAGAGAGAATATATATATATAGTGAGAAATACAATTGAAGGATTATGGAGGCTGGCAAGTCCAAAATCTGCAGGTGGGTCAGCAGGCTGGAGACCCAAGGAAGAGTCAATGTAGTTCAAGGTTGCCAGCTGGCAAAATTTCTTCTTCTTTGGGGCAGGGTGAAGGGGTGTCAGTCGTTCTATTAAGGCCTTCAACTGGTTGAATGAAGCCCACCCAAATTATGAGGGACAATCTTCTTACTCATAGTCCACTGATTTAAATGTTAATCTCATCCAAAAAACACTCTCAAAGAAATACCTATAATCATGTTTGACCAAATATCTGGGCATCATGGCCTAGTCAAGTTGACACACCATTAACCAACACATTACCGTTTTGTAAGACTTGACTGTGGGCACCTGGTGAGAGGCTGAAGGAAAACAAAAGACAGCTCTCTGGGTCAGTTGAGTATTTGCAGGTGACCTGGACTTCTTGTGTGGAAGCCAGCATGCCCAAAAGTTCTTTCAATCTGCTTTAATTCCAACTTTCACAAACTGCATAACATTTGGTTGTTTGCCTCACTGTAGGAAGTGCCTACTCTAGGTTTGATGCCACCGGCAAATGCACAAGATTAAAGCGATGGACACTGAGGAAAACTGACATTCAGTGCCTAGGGGAAAATAAATGTTCTTTCCATGTGATTTCCTCTTTCTCAGCCCAAGAGTTGGATCCTGCTGTGTCTCCTGCTGTTTAGGTGAGGCTACAAAGAGTGAACTATGTTGACCTATCAGGTCTGTGCCTTTCTGTGTTTTCAATGGTTTTTTTTTTTCCCTCCAAAGTTTGCCTGTATGCCTTCCCTTATTGTTGTTGTTATCCTTCACTTTACAATTGCTAGGTGACATTTATTTGCAACTTATCGAGACATTGCAACCTGGGGTCTTTGCAGGTGCTTCTTGTTGACATAGGTGGAAAATTTAAAACTATTTGACTTAATAGACAGCATTCAAATATCTGGAAATCTGTGGTCTATTGATACAATGGAACATTATTCGTATATAAAAAGAATGAATACTGTATCAGTTATAACTGATAGACGAAAGTCTTTCTGGAAAAACCATTGTCAATATGATGAGAATGGTTTGTGCAACATCGAGTTAACCTGGTAGCTAAGGAGAATGGACTGGAATGTGCATATGTGCACAATGATGACTTCACTGTACTAGTCAGTGGGGGCAGTAGATGCTGTTGAGTGAGCATGTGTACTGTGTGGCCGTCTCATTCAAAATGATTGAGCAAGTAGAGCAATGGATCTGCATCAAATTTTGCATTAAGCTTGAACATTCCTCCATGAAAACTATTTGGCTGATTCAGAAGGCTGCAGTTATGGGCAACTGGTGATTGGCAGCTTCATCATGACAACACGCCCACTCATGCATCACATCTCATGCAGAGTTTTTTGGAGAAACATCAAATCATCCAGGTGACTCAGTGCCCCTACAGCCTAGATTTGGTGCCCTGTAACTTCTGGCTTTTCCCCCCAAAACCAAAATCTCCTTTGAAAGGGAAGAGATTTCAGAGTGTTGATGAGATTCAGGAAAATACAACAGGGTAGCTGATGGTGATTAGAACTGGGTGAAGTTCTGAGGTGTCTACTTTGAAGGGGTCTGAGGTGTCATTGTCCTATGTACAATGTTTCTTGTACCTTCTTCAATAAATGTATCTAGTTTTCATGTTACTTGGCTGGATACTTTCTGGACAGATATCATTTGTTATAACATGGATGAACCTTGAAAAGTGTATGCTGAATGAGCCCTGGCTGATGTGGCTCAGTGGATTGAGCACCAGCCTGTGAACTAAAGAGTCACTGGTTGGATTCCCAGTCAGGGCACATGCCTGGGTTGCGGGCCAGGTCCCCAGTAGGGGGCACATTAGAAGCAACCATACATTGATGTTTCTCTCCCTCTCTTTCTCCCTCCCTCCTCCTCTGCCTAAAAAATAAATAATAAATAAATAAAAATAAAAAAAGAGAAAGGTGTATGCTAAATGAAAGAAGCCAGACACAAGACCATATATGTTATATGATTCCAGTCATATGAAATGTCCAGAATAGGAAAATCTATTGAGACAGGAAGATTAGTGCTTGTTTAGGACTTGTGTGAAGGAGTGATAGGGGCAGAAAAGGGAGTGATAGCTAAAGGGTATCTTTTCGAGGTAATGCAAATGTTCTAAGAGTGACTATGATGATGGTTGCTTATCTCTGTGAATATAGTAAAAACCATTGAATTGTATAGTTTAAATGTATGGTGTGTAAGTGATATCTCAGTAAAGCTGTTTAAAATATTGAGTTCTGGGTATATATCCAAAAGAATTGAAAACAGGGTCTCAAAGAGATATTTTTACATCTATATTCATAGCAGCTTTATTCATAATAGTTGAAAAGTGGAAGCAACCAAAATATCTTCTGAGACTGTACTCTCTCCTGGTTTTCCTGTAGCTTTGTTGATCTTCTTTCTCTTCCTGAGTTATAAATGTTGGAGTTCCTCCAGGCTCAGTTTAATTTATATTCTCTGAGTAATTCTATCTAATGATTTCCACATCTTTCTCTAGCCCTGTTATCTGTCCTGAGCTTCAGATTGAAATGTCCAACTGCTCATTTGAAATTTCCACTTGGACATGTAAGACACCTCACGTCTAAGGCATTGTTCTTACTTCCTTCTTTGCCCCACTCCCTCAAACCTTCTGCTCTGCTCTTCTCAAGTGCAAATAATGGACAACACAGTAATCTGGTTGTTCAGGCTGAAAAGCTAAGTGTCATCCTTATGTCATCTTTTTCACTCATCCCCAGCATCCAATTCATGAGCAGCAATCCCATTGGCTAAACCTCCAAAACATATCCTGAATTCAACTACTTTTCACTATTTCCACTATAAATGCCCTAGGCCAAACCACTGCATTTTTCACCTGGACTGCTGCAAAGCCTCTTGTGTCCACTCTTGCTCCATTATGGTTCATTCTGCACATGATATCTGGAGGGTTCATATCACTCTTTTTTTTTAAAATGTCTTCAGTGTTTTTCTCTCATACAGAATTAAATTAAAAGCACTTACTATGGCTCTACTTCTCTGACTTCATCTCCTGCCCCTCTCACTCAGTTCTAGTAATACTGGCACCTTGCTGTTCTTGAACATTTGAAGTTTGTTCCTGTTGAGGGGCTGTACACTTGCTGATTACTCTGCTTGGAATGCTCTGCCCCTCCATTTATTTGTGCACAGTCGCTCTTGCTCATTATTTAACTATCAACTCAAATATCACCTCCTCAGAAAACATATTTTCTGGCTACCATATTTAAAGTAGCCCTACTCCCATCACTTTTCATCCCAGTACTTTGAGTTACTTTCCTCTTGTTAACATTCTCTGAATTTATCTAATATACCTAAATGTCCAATTTTGTTTAAAACACATTTGAATCTAATGGATAGAATTCCTTTAAGTAGTAATGTCTTTGGGGAAGAAATGCCAAGAGTCTTATATAGCTGCTCTCTCCTTGTGTGCATGTGCCTAAGATGGTGTCTGCATGTGTGAAGTGTTATGGTGTAGAGAGGAAGCCTGAGACCTTGAATACATTTGATCTCCTTGTAGTATTCTCTTATTTCCCTGGGTGCTCAGCAACCTGTTGGTCAGCAAGTGGTGTATCTTATAGCCTGGCCTTTCTAAGCTTGCTAAGAGCCTGAAAGCCAAACACAGCTCTTCCTGAGGTTGGCTGTTACTACTTTTTGTTCCCTGCCAGTGAAATCTATTGTACAAACCTATTTCCCCTTACACTTGCCAGTCAGTGTTCTTGGTTACCTCTCCTATTTCTACACAGGATATGTGGGAACTTCTGGATACATGTTTGTTTGTTTATTTATTTATTGAAAATAAACATACTCTTTAATGGGAGGGAAGGGCACTCAATCCATTGAGCCACACCAGCCAGGGCCAAAATATCTCATTTTAAATGTTGACATATAATTTAAAAATTTTAAAAAGATATAAAATAATTTGCTCTTAATGGTGCTAGCAACCAAAAGTGGTCTAAGAGATTTAGTGATAACAATTGACCCTCCCAACAACCCACTTTACAGATGAGGGAACTGATGTACAGAGTAAGTAACTTGACCAAGATCACGTAACTATACTTGGCGCAAACTAAACACATGTCTGTGGGACAGATTTGTTTGCAAGATCACTGATTTGTGACCTCCTGTTTATGATGTATTTGAATAAGCCAGGATGAAAAAGGCTTTGCATTCTGGCTTGGCTTCTCTGCTAAATGACCTTGGACTAGTCACTTAATCTATATAAAACCCTCTGTAAAGTTAGGATGATTAACTTCGCAGTGTTCACTAATGTTGGTTTTCTCTTTTCTCCTTCCCTATACGGATGATTGTACTGAACATTTGTGGTGTGCTTGTATATTATCCGGAATGCACAAATCCTGCCTATTGTTCAAGTCTCAATACATTCTCAGTACTTCTAGAAACAGTCTGATATAGGAGACAGCCTAGCACTGAGGGTCAAAATGCCCATTTCAGCCCTGATACTGTTACTAATCCTTTGGGTGATCTCAAGCAAGTCACATCCTTCTGGGCTTCTGTATCTCCTTCTTTAAAATGTGGTGTTGGGTGAAACCTGGCTTTAAACTGTGTTCTGAAAAATGCAATGTTTCTCTAATGGTGGAAGAGGGCATGAAAGAGAAGAAAGAGGGCAAGGGGGAGGTCTGGTGAGTAGGTTTATGGGTTCCCTATTTTCACATTAAGCTTAAAACTTTATGTCATCAGGTTTTATTAGAAGGGAATATTCCACTACCAATAAAACAGATGGAAACTACTAGACCTTTCATGAACTCACATTCCCTGGAACTATCTTTTCTTGCCTTCTCTTTTTATTCCTTCTTGTCCTGAACATGGAACTAAAGGGTCTGACAGGTTTGTAAAACTCTGGTTGAAATATACATTTCTTTCTTTTGGTTTTTCTCTCCTCTTTCCTACCCAGAAATGAAATGAAAGATGAACAGGCCTAAGCAAGAACCAGCATGGAAACTCCAGCAATTTCACAGACAGTTTCAACAAAATATGATGGATTAATAAAGTTCTCAGTTTCAAAACAACTACCAAGTGACACACAAAATGACATACAGAAGTTTACATCTCATTATCCTGTGACTTTGGAAGTTGCTTTTTTGTTTTTAATCATGGGAAATGATCTTCATAGGCAACTTCTTTGGGCTTCTTACTTATATGATATCCCTTAAGCTACCATCATGAATTCCACTAGGGCAATTTTCTCCACCTGAAGCTGGGGGACTGGAATGGATTGTGAGGAATTAATCAAGCCCCCATTCTCTTCAGTTACCCTCAGCTTTGGTTTCAGGGCAAGATAGACCCAAATATATTGTCCAGTTTTCTGCTTAGAGATTAAGGTGCTTATCCTTTAAGTCAAATTCTCAAAGCTGCTTCCACGGTGGTGAGTGAGGGCACACAGTATCTGTGAATCATCACGTATCTTCAGAGAATTACAATTTTCTTAAAGCATCATGGAACTTTAACTTTCTAGTTGAAAACTTTATCTCTTCTTTCAAGACAGCTTGGTGCATTGAAAAGCCTGGATGAATGTTACTGAAATCTTGAGCTTAATTTCATACCAGCTTCTAGGTGCTTTGGGACAATTACAATACTTCCCTTGACCAGGCTGCAATTTTACCATTGGCAGCATTAGAGTAGATGGTTCCCCAAATCCTCTTGATTTAGATATTCCAAAGACAAATTACTATCGAGGAAATTATCTCGTTGTTTGTTCAATCTCCAAAATCAACAAAGGATCTGACTTTGAGGTTAGGCAATCAGAGTCGACCCTTAATGGTCTATGCCCTGTGCATCAGACCAGGCTGTCTAAAGGAAGAAGGTGTGTCTCCTTCAGATGACTGACTGTTCCCTCATTGGTTGGGATTCTCCACCATCAGATGTCCACTGAGGACTTCAGTTCACCATCATTTTCTCTTTACAATGGTATCTCTCCAGTCAGCTGTAAGATGGTGACCTAGACCCCTCAACAACATTTACCCAATTCTCCAGATAGCCCTTTCACTATTTCTTTCACTCCTCCTCCATCACTACATCATGGTCCCTTTAAGACAGCAGCCATAGTTGAGTGGTGGGAGTAACTGCTGGAAGCAGAGAGACTTGCAGGATTTGGCCTACACTGGGCCACTCACCGCGCAGGCTCACGACCGGGGGCTTGGTGGGAAAGGAAGGAGGGGCTTAAGATGCGCCTGCGCACCAGGGGCGCGCGCAAGGGGCTGGTTTAGTGATCCCTTTAAGAAACCGCAGGCGGAGGAATTTCTCTGAGAGAAAATAATCCTACTCACGGGGCCCCTTAGAGGCCATTAACCCCCCGAGTCCCAGCCCCCCTTTCCTGGACAGGCCCTATCGCCCACGCGCGCACCCGTGGGATCTCAAGATCTCCGACCCGGCGCGCGGCATCCGCCCCCTCCCCACTTTCAGCGTAGGTCTCGGCTAGGTCCCGGGAAGCTGCCGCGAGGTGGCCGTGCCTGCAGTGTGGGCGGGGGCCGGGGGCCCGAGAGCTTTCACCGCCACCGCGCCAGGAGCCGCAGCGGTTCCAAGCGGGGCCCAACATGGCGGAGAGAGAGGTGGAGTCCGGCCCCCGAAAGAGGGTAGGTGAGGTGAGGCAGAACTCGGGCAGCGGGGGGCGGGGCGGGAGCTGCGTCCCGGGGCCGGGGCCGGGAATGGCCAAGTGCAGGCTTGTGGAGGGGTCGTCGAGTCCCGGTTGGGGAAAGGCTGCGGTCAGGACCGAGGCATCCTAGGGTCCGAAACGTTCTGGAGAGTGGTTCTTGGGCAGGTGGGACAAAGATTTGCTGTTGGTCGGGAGGGGGAGGGGCGGGGGCTGTTGTTTGCTTTTAAAAATTTGTCCAGCATTGGAGTCGGTTACTTGGGCCAGGGGAAGGCAGGTGTCAGATTTTCAAGTACATCTTCAGGAAATCACAGTCTGGAAGTTAAACTGGGGAGAGGTCCGGTGGGGGTGGTGGTGGCGGGAATAAGTCGTGAGGGGGGTCTCATGAGGGATAACCAGAGGGTTCTTAAGTAACAACACCATTGCGAATTCATTTTCCTGCCTCCTTTACCTCCTCCCCCCATAACCGTTACAGACCAAGGTGGAGGTGGTGCTCTTAGCTGTGAAGAAGTGGGGTCATTGGCATGTCCTGATTTAGGAAAAAGATTTTGGCAACTATAAACGTCATGTTCTGGTCTAGCCTTTTTACCAATAATTAAGAACGTGGAAGAGTATGACAAGTTTTGTCATCACAAGGATGTACCCAACCAACCTGCGGAGGCGAAGCCAATTCTACATAGTTATTGAATGCTTTTTGAAGTTTGTCTGGAAACTTTTAAAATTTAATTCTGAATGATTTTTTTTTTTAATGGGGAACAATACAGTACCATCAATTGAGCAATGTTTTTCAGACTTTTACTTACCCCCAAAGCACGTTAAACAGTGAGTTTCCTATCAGGAGTCTTCCTTTTAGGAATGGTTTCAAAATGATCAAATTAGTTTTAAGCCAACTGCGGAAAAAATTACTACTTTATTGAGAATGCCCTTTCGATTTAGCACAAAATTAGCAATCTTGTATATGATACTTAAGCTAACATTTTGAGTGAGTGCTTATTATGTGCCTAGCACTATGCTTTCTAGGAAGAATTTAACTTAATATTAACTGTATGTAAAACCCATTTTTCAGATGAGGAAGTGTAGGCATAGAGGGGTTAAGTAATTAAATTAAGATCAGATAGCTAAAAGACATTTAGTTGAGATTTGAATCCAGGTTTGTCGCAACTACAGTGCTGGTGTTGGGCGCCCCATAGGAGATTCTTTAATCTATGTTTCTCTCCTTAAAAGTTTGAATTGTACATAATCAAAGAAGTGTAAGGTGGTATTTTTTAAACAATTTATTAGGAAAATATTTTCAATTACACAGCAAAATTGAAAAGTTTACGGGGAACATCTCTGTATCCACAACCTAGATTTACCATTAACATTTTACTATACTTGTTTTGTCACGTTTGTCTGTATAACTATCTCTTTATCCATTCATTGGTTGTTAATGAATTTCATTGTATTTTGAGCAATTAAAATTTAATGTTTATAGTTGTAGGTTTATAAAACTTCAGGTCCTTCTTATGCAATAATTAGTCATAGGTAGAACAGGTTAAGCTGTATGGTAGTATGTCCAAATAGTTCATCTAATATAAATATTGGGTGTGAAATGCACATGTTTTGGAATTTTAAATTTTTCTTCAAGCTATGAGTTTTAAATGATACTCCCTCATTAGGCTTTAGTGAAGGCATATGGCGTATGGTCACTAATGAAAATACATAGGGTAAATTACTTTAGATGTGTAGTGGTCATTCAGGATCTCTGAATTCATCTACTAATGCTATTGTCATGATAGAATGTTCTAGAAAACATGTATGCACTTCAGTAACAAATTCAACTAGATTTTAAATACATTCTTTTTTCCCTTCTAATACACTTAAAAGGTGCCGCATTGGTAGCTGTCTAAACTTTTAACAACTTTTTTTTAACAACATGTAATATCCACAGCTCTTACACAGGTAGAACAAAGATTTGCTGCTGGTTGGGAGAGGGAGAGATGGGGGCTGTTGATTTCTTTTAAAAATTTGTCCAGCATTGGAGGCGGGTTACTTGGGCCAGGGGAAGGCAGGTGTCAGATTCATCAGTACATCTTTAGTAAATCACAGTCTGGAAGATTAACTGGGGAGAGGTCTGATGGGTTTCCCCATTATTTTACCAGTTTCATTGAGGTGGAAGGTTACATTCAGAATCTTTTGGACTCCATAACCCATTTCATTCTTGATATTTGGTTGGAATGTTCATTATGGTTCCAAATGGTACATGTGGGATATGAGTGCTTTTTTCTTTGTGGGTGTGTGTGCACACACATGATGAACTCCGTGTGGATTTCATTGTGAGCATGCGTGATCAACTCCACGTGGATTTTATTTGTTTACTACAAGGGGATTTAGTGAGGACTGTGCAGTACAGTATCTTTTAAAATAACTTGACTGTTTGCCTTGAGGTAAGTTAAACAAACTAAATAGGCATAGATAATAACTTTATGTAATTTAATCTGAAATTGCATTGATGACATGGTGTATTTATGATGCTTACAACCTTTGACCTTTCTAATCACAAGTCACAAAAAGGTTTGGAGCAAAAATAGTATATGCTAGACATTGTGCTATGGTGTTTGTGATCATTTGGGATAATGTATTCTGGCGCTCTTGCTAAATTGTGAATTCCTTTACAGTATAGTCCATTTCATTTGCTTTTTTTTTCATCTCTAACACCTATGACCCTCACATAATAGAAACTCAAAAGAGAAATTGATTTTTGGTAAGAAAAGTATACTTATTATAGTAGAGATTCTATGGCTTGGGTACCAAGTTATCTGCTTTGTATTTTTCAGTGCTTCTGTAATCTTTCTTATCCTCTATTTCCCAAAGTTCTCTTCTGTGGATCCAATTTAGGGATCTTCTGATTTTGCTGGATTATGGTTAGGTGGGAGAGTGTATTTTATTTTTTTTTATCATTATTATTTTTAATCCTCACCCTAGGATATGTTTATTGATTTTAGGGGTGGGGAAGAGAGAGGGAGAGAAACAGGAAAATCATCAATGTAAGACAGTCATGGATTGGTTACCTACTGTTCCCGTCCCGACCAGTGATTGAACCTGCAGTATAGTTAAATGCCCTGACCAGGGATTGGACCTGCAACATTTTGGGGTACGTAATAATGCTCCAGCCAACTGAACAACCTGGCTAGGGCTGGGAGAGTGTATTTTAAGACCATTGGATTGCCCTGGTCAGGTAGCTCAGTTGATTAGAGTGTCCTCCTGATATGCCAAGGTTGCGGGTGAGATCCCCAGTCAGGGCACATACAAAAATCAACCAAAAAACACATAAATAAAGTGGAATAACAAGTTGATGTTTCTCCTCCCCCACTTCCTCTCTGTTTCTAAAAAGTAATTAAAAAAAAAAAAAAGACCACTGGGTTGATAACCTTAAAGTTCTTTGGAGGCCTGCCTGAAGTCTTTTTTCATGCTTGTGGGCAATTAGAATAATAGGTATTAATTAATTAGACAAGATTAATATGATTGTACTCAGACCACATCTGAATTCCAGTCTCTCAAATTTAATCTGAAGAAGCATCTCTGCTATAGAAAGAACCAAATTTACTTGAAGACCCGTGACAAACATGCACACTCTCTCTCTTATTTTTAATTCAGAATATTTTTGAGATATTATGAATATTTTGTAAACTTTTATTTTATAAAGTAAGTTAAATTTATTTGTTGACTTTTATTATTATTTTTTTAGAGAGAGGAAGGTTTGGGGGGGAGGGGGAGAGAGAGAGAGAGAGAGAGAGAGAGAAACATTGATTTTATTGTTCCACCTATCCATGCATTCCTTGGTTGCTGCTTGTATGTGCTCTGGAGCAGGTCAAACCCACAACCTTGGTGTATTGGAATGACGCTCTAGTCAACTGAGCTACCCAGCCAGGGCTCTAAAATAAGTTTTAATATTTATTAGGTTGGCTTGTTCTAAGTGGTGAAATTATTTTATGCTTGCATATTAAACTGTTATAAAGCATGGGATCTCACTCAATCTGGTGGCCATATTTTTTTTTGTGAGATTCATATGTCTTTTCAAAGTTTACATAGAAAATTATCATTTGTAAGTGTATGTGTTATTACCTGGTCTAGTAAGTTGTGTCTGTTTTTGTATTTGAACTGCTCTGTATATTAAATTTGATTTGGTATGCTGAAAAGAAAGAAAAGGCATTTATAAGTAGTATGCTTCCATTTTTGTAAAAACAAACTGCCCTTTCTTCCCTCTTCATATATGTGTCTATACCTGTATATGTATGAAGTTGGAGAAAGTTGTGGAGGCTACATGTCAGGCTGTTACCATAGATCACTTCCAGCGGTGGGATGAAAAAGGAAATGGAGAGAATAAAGGGGGAAATTTTACAGAAATTTATTTGGTATAATAGTTAAAAGTGTAGACTATAAAATTATCTTATTATAAATAGGTAAGAATTGGGTTTTTTTTAGAGATTATTTATTTATTTTTAGAGAGGGGGAAGGAAGGGAGAAGGAGAGGGAGAGAAACATCAGTGTGCTAGAGAAACATAGATTGGTTGCCTTTCACACGCCCCCAACTGGGGACCTGGCCTGCAACCCAGGCATGCTCCCTAGTTGGGAATCAAACCTGTGACCCTTGGGTTCTCAGGCCAGCACTCAGTTCACTAACTTAAAAACAGAAAAAAGAAAATACACCCTAAATATTTTTAATCTGTGATTGATTTTAAAGGTAACATTTGTTCTGCCTTTGAAAATGGAATGAGTTTCTAATTTACTATAGAGAAATTAGATAAATGTAAAATTGCAATTTATATGGATATTTAGGAGATATTTTTTAAAATTTTTATTGTTATTCAATTACAGTTGTCTGCATTTTCTCCCCATCCCTCCACCCCAGCTGAACCCACCTCCCTCCCCCGCCTCCACCCTCCCCCTTGATTTCGTCCATGTGTCCTTTATAGTAGTTCCTGTAACCCCCTCTCCTCACTGTCCCCTCCCTAGAAGATATTTTTTAAAAATATTTATTAATTTTAGAGAGAGGGAAGGGAGAAAGAGAGAAATAATTGATTTGTTGTTCCACTTAGTTATGCATTCATTTGTTGCTTCTTGTACGTGCCCTGACCAGAGACTGAACTCACAACCTTCCTGCATCTGGACAACACTCTCACTCTAGCTGAACTATCTGGTCAGGGTCTAGAAGATATTTTTTTAACTTAAAAGTTTCCAAATTCCATATTTCATTTGGTATAAATAATTGTAAATGAATTCACACTACCATGTATATTCAATTCTGTTTGGATGTTTCTAACTTCTACACAGACACTCGGCTAGTTTTCCATAATGCCCTGATTTTATTTCTAAGCCATTTGTAGATGCTTTACCCTAGCTCAGGGAACCTTGACAGTGCCGGTACCATCTCAAGTATGTTGGATACCTAATGAGGTAGAAGATATTTTTGAATGCCATATTAGGGAACCAACCACCTTTTAAAAAATTTAATCTTTATTATATTTCTTTTCCATTAGCATTTAGTCCCCTACCAACAACTCTTTAATGAAGACTAGCACTTCCTTTAAGTAGTCTGGTTATCTGAGTTTACTATATGTAATTATTTTAGCAAAGGGAAGAGAAAGGAAGACGCTATAGCCTAGTATTAGGTTGAACCATACAAAATTACTAATATTTGACCTACAAAAATGTTTTCATATGGCTCAACCTAAAAGTTAGGACATGAGCTCCTCCCTCCCTCCCTTCCTATCTTCCATTTTAGACAGAGGGGAAAGGAGGGAGAAAGAGTGGGAGAGAAACATCAATGCAAGAGAGAATCGTAGATTGATTGCCTCTTGTATGAGTCCCTACTGGGGCCTGCATCTGCAACCCAGGCTTGTGCCCTGACCAGTCATCAAACCAGCAACCCTTTGCCTGCATGACATTGCCCAGCCAACTGAGCCATACAGGTTAGGGCAGGCATGGGCTTTTCAAAGTCAGATTGTGGTACAATCTTTCGTTATTTAGCAATATTGGGATAGCAACACCCCTATGTACTTTCTTAAGTATATTTTATTGATTTTGCTATTTTTACAGTTGTCCCATTTTTCTCCCTTAATCCCCCTCCACCCTGGACCCCCTCTCCTGCTAGCATCCCCCTGCCTTAGTTCATGTCCATCGGTTGTACATATAAGTCCTTTGGCTTCTCCATATCCTATACTATTCTTAACCTTAGACGGGAAGCCCTGTCTATTTTGTGCTTACCAATTATGCTTTTTATTCCCTTTACCTTTTTCCCTCATTCTCTACCCCTCTCCCATAACCCTCTATGTGATCTTCATTTCTGTGATTCTTTTCCTGTTTTAGTTGTTTGCTTAGTTTGTTTTTGTTTTTTGTTTTAGGTTCATTTGTTGATAGTTGTGAGTTTGTTGTCATTTTAGTGTTAATAGTTTTGGATCTTCTTCAATTTCTTAGATAAGTCCCTTTAAGATTTCATAGAATTAGGGCTTGGTGATGATGAACTCCTTAACTTTACCTTATCTGGGAAGCACTTTTATCTGCCTTTCCATTCTGAATGATAGCTTTGCTGGATAGAGTAATCTAGGTTGTAGGTCCTAGCTTTTCATGACTTTGAGTATTTCTTTCCAGCCCATTCTTGACTAAGATTTCTTTAGAGAAATCAGCGATAGTCTTATGGGCACTCCTTTGTAGGTAACTGTGTTCTTTTCTCTTGCTGCTTTTAAGATTCTCTCCTTATCTTTAATCTTGAGTAATATAATTATGATGTGTCTTGGTGTGTTTCTCCTTGGATCCAACTTCTTTGGGACTCTCTGAGCTTCCTGGACTTGCATGTCTAGTTCCTTTGGCAGATTGGGGAAGTTCTCCTTCATTGTTTTTTCAAATACATTTTCAATTTCTTGCTCTTCTTCTTCTTCTCCTTCTGGCACCCCTATGATTCCAATGTTGGAACATTTAAAGTTGTCCCAGAGGTTCCTAAGCCTCTCCTCATTTTTTTGAATTTTTGTTTCATCATTCTGTTCTGGTTGAATATTTATTTCTTCTTACTATTACAAATTGTTGATTTGCGTCCCAGTTTCCTTCCCTTCATTGTTGGTTCCCTGAATATTTTTCTTTACTTCACTTTGCATAGCCTTCACTTCCTTTATTTTGCAGCCATATTGAAACATTTCTGTGAGCATCCTGATTACCAATGTTTTGAACTCTGCATCTGATAGATTGGCTATCTCCTTGTTGCTTAGTTCTTTTTCTGGAGTTTTATTCTGTTCTTTCATTTGGGCCATATTTCTTTGTCTCCATGCATCTGTTACATTGTAAGGACTGGAGCCTTAGGTATTCACCAGGGCGGGGCAACCCACTTCACTGCATCATGGCACTGTATGTGGGAGAGGATTCTGAGAGGGAACAGTGCTGTTTGTATGGCTCTCCCCCTGCTTTCAGTCACTTCCCTCGCTTTCCACAAGTGGATTGTGCTCTTTCAGGTGCCAGTTCCTGGGTGGGCTTATATATGTTCTAGGATCATGTGGGTCCCTCCAATAGAGTATCCTGTGAGAGCGGGACTTTTTCCCACTGCCACAACCCCCACAGGTTTTTACAGAGGATTTGAGGCTTTGGTTTCCTGCGCTGGAACCCTGGGTTGCATGGTCTTGCTCTGTCTTGCTCCCCAGTTGTTCTTCCTGGCTTATCTGCAGGCAAATGTGGGATATCCCAGTCTGCCAGCTGCCTCCTTGCCCACTCTGGCTCTCCATCTCTGCTCCTCCTACCAGTCTGGATGAATGTTTCTTTAACTCCTTGGTTGTTGGACTTCCATATAATTCGATTTTCTGGCAGTTCTGGTTGTTTCCTTTTTTTAAATTGGTGGTTATCATTCTTTTGGTTGTGCGAGAAAGTATATACCTACGCCTCCATCGTGGCTGGAAGCTCCCACATACTTTCTTATATTTAAGGAATAGTTAATATTTTAATTTCATTCTTACTGTTTTTCTGCCTTCCCGAGAGCTTGAACTAGCTGTCTTTTTGCCTTTGACCAAAAGATAGTACCTGAGAAACATTTTCTACCCAACATATACACTACCTACTAATATGAGCTCTTTGAGGTCAGGGATCTCATGTGCTCATCTTTCTTTTCCTCTCCCAGTATATTGTCTTACAAATTTAAATGTTATATATGTATACTCACATACACATTTATAGGCAAAATTAAAAAAAGAACTTACGTTTCATAATTCCCTACAGTATAGAATATAAAATATAGATTGGTACAGTGAAACCTCATGTCTATTGCCCAGCTTTGACAATTGAACAGTGAGTCAATATTTTGCCACTTTCTTGTCTCATTTTCCTTTTTCTTTCATTTTTTGTTGAAATAATCTTAGGCATTACATCTTTTATAAATAATTCTGTATGTATTTGTAACGGGTGAGAATGAAAAAAAAATACAACCACAATACTATTATAGCTAACAAAATTTAAGAGTTGTTTAATCCAGTCCCTGTTCAGATTTCTCTGATTCTTTAAATGTCTTTTTACATTTGGTTTGTTTAAATCACAATCCAAATAAGATTTACCATTTCATTTGGCTTATATGTTTCTTAAGTTTTTCTTACCTTTAACCACCTCACTCCCTATCCTATACCTCCTGTACTTTTTCCCATGCTATTTATTTGTTGAAAAAGTAGGTCATTTGTCCAGGAGAATTTTCCACATTCTGGATTTGGTTGAATGAATTCTTGTGATGCTAATATGTTCTATTACCCTTCATATTTTCCACAAGTTAGTAGTTAGATATATGAGGCAGTAGTTCTCAACTTTGGCTGAAATTTTAGTAAAATTACCTGGAGAGCTCTTATTTAAAAAAAAATTTTTTTTGTAAAGTAGTTTTTGTTTTTTTTTTAAAGAGAGAGAGAGACATCAATGTGAGAGAGATACATCGGTTGGTTGCTTCCCGTATGCGCCCTGACCATGGGATGGAACCTGCAACCTAGGTATGTGCCCTACTAGGAATCAAACTGGTGACCTTTCGGTCCACAGGATAACACTCCAACAAACTGAGCCACACTGGCCAGGGCACCTAGAGAGCTTTTAAATATCCTGATTTTCAGGTCACATTTCAGATCAATTAAATCAGAATCCATGAGGGTGGATTGTAGGCATCAAAAGTTGAAAAAAAATGTTCCTAAGTGATTACAATCTGCAGCCAAGGTTAAGGACTTGAATTGGTAGAGCTTGATGAGATTTAGGTTCAGTTTTTTTAGAAAGAAAAATTCATAAATAGATTGTTTACATAATTTATTTCCATTCAGACAATTTTAAGAATGAAAGGGTATGCTAGTTAATAATTACAGTGGGACAATAGCCATAAACTGTGACTGTCCTGGACAAATTAGGGTATATAGTTAACCTTGTTAGAGGATACTGTGAATTCTTGTTGCATCATTCTAAGAGGCATATAAATAGTTGTGGCACTTACAGTGATACTAAAATTGATCAGTTTAGGTTGTGTCAGCGGGATCCAAATATTATAGTTTCTTAACTTAAATACATTAGGTAATGTATTTATCAGCCATTGATGATGATTGCCTACATTCATTATTTCATTAGACGAGTGATTTTTGTGTGTATTCTCCTATATTTATTCACTGGAATTCTTCCATAAAGAATTCCTTCATCAATTATTTCTTTACCCTGTAGTATCATTTGTACAACAAAAGCAGAGTGGATGTTTAGTTTCCCTCATTATTTACCAAGTTTTAGGAGAATTAATTGATGGCTTAGCAGATCCCAAAGGTAATGTTTGGGAGGGGATATCATAATAAACTTACGGATTTTAATATATTTGTTATATTTAAATTTGTCAGGGTTTTTTTTTTTTTTAATGTTTAAAATTATCTCATTTTTGAGCTGCCATAACAAATCACTACAAACTTGGTGGCTTAAGACAACAGAAGTTTATTTGCTCACAGTTCTGCAGGTTAGAAGTCCGAAATCAAGGTGTGGGGAGGGCTGTGCTGTCTCTGAATGCTCAAAGGAAGAATCCTTTGTCTCTTCCAACTTTTGGTGGCCTCAGATGTCCCTTGATCTGTGGCAGTGCAACTCCAGTCTTTGCCTGAGTTCACATGGCCTTTTCTCTGTATCTTTTCCATTTCTTCTAAGGACAGTCTTCTTTGGATTTAGGGTCTGTTCGAATCCAGGGTGATCTTATTACATCTAGAAAGAAAAAAAAGTTTTTTTTTTAATTATCTCATTTTTTTAAAAGATTTTTTTAATTACGTTTAGGGAGAGGGGAAGGGAGGGGGAAAGAGAGGGAGAGAAACATCAGTGTACGAGAGATACATTTATCGGTTGCCTCTCACATGCCCCTTACTGGGGACCTGGCCCGCAATCCAGGCGTGTGCCCTGACTGTATATCGAACCAGCAACCTTTTGGTTCCCAGGCTGGCACTCAATCCACTGAGCCACACCAGCCAGGGCTAGAAAGAACTTTATTCTGAAAAGGTCACATTCTAAGACTCTAGGTGGACATAGCCTTTTGGGGCCACAATTCAGCCTACAACAGGGTCTTTAAGGTTAGCACCTGAATCCTTTTAAAAAATTGTTATTATTTTATACTTAAACAATTACCTTAAATTTTTATATGCAAAATATAACACAAAATTTAACATTTTAACCATTTAAAGTGTATAATTCAGTGGCATTAAGTACATTAACAATGGTGTGCAATTATTGCCAATCACTATCTGTTTAATCCCAAACAGAAACTCTGTACACATTAAGGAATAAATCCTCATTGCCCTTCCGTCCAGCTCTTGCTATGCTTTAATCTACTTTCTGCTTCAATGAATTTGCCTGTTCAAATATTTCATATAGGTGGAATCATATAATATTTGACCATTGGTGTCTGGCTCTTTCACTTAGCAATAATGTTTTCAAGGTTGATCCATGTCGTAGCATGTTTTAGAACTTCATTGTTTTTTTTTTTTTTTTTTTTTTAATTTATTTATTTATATTTAGAGAGAGGGGAAGGGAGGGAGAAAGAGAGGGAAATAAACATCAGAGTGTGGTTGCCTCTCATGCACCCCCCACTGGGGACCTGGCCCGCAACCCAGGCATATGCCCCGACCGGGAATCGAACTAGCAACCCCTTGGCTCAGAGGCTGGTGCTCAATCCACTGAGCCATACCAGCCAGGGCAGAACTTCATTGTTTTTTAATAGCTGAATAATAGTCTATTATATGTATATACTACATTTTGTTTATTCATTCATCTGTTGTTGGACAGTTGGGTTGTTTCTACCTTCTTGCTCTTGTGAAAAAAATTCTATATAATTTCTATACAACTTGCTATTTGAGTTCCTTTGTTAGGTTCTTTTGGCTGTATAACTGGAAGTGTATTTGATGGGTCATAATGGGGGTTCTAAGTTCATCTTTTTGAGGAATCACCAAACTTCCCCAGAGGCTGCACCAGTCTCCATTCCACTGACAGTGTAGGAGGATTCTGATTTCTCCACATCCTCTCCAGCACTGTTAATTTTTTTTTCTTTCTCTTTTTGATAGTAGCTATCCTAGTGGGTGTGAAAGTAGTATCTCTTGGTTTTGATTTATATATTTTTAATGACTAATGATATTGATTATGTTTTCTTACATGTATAGGCCATTTGTATATCATCCTTGGATAAATGTTTACTTAAATTCTTTGCCCTGCCCTGGCTGGTGTGGCTCAGTGAATTGAGCACTGGCCTGTGATATGGATGGACTGAGAGGTTGCAGGTTCAATTTTGGGTCAAGGCACATGCCTGGGTTGTGGGCCAGATCCCCAGTTGGGGGAGTGTGAGAGGCATATGATCAGTGTTTCTCTTGCACATTGATGTTTCTCTCCCTCTGCCTCTACCTACTTTCCCCCTCTCTAAAAAATAAGTAAAATCTTTAAAAAAGTTAAAAAAAAATAAATTCTATGACCATTTTTATTTTTTATTTTATTTATTTAAATCCTCGCCCACTGATATGTTTGTTGATTTTAGAGAGGGAGGAAAGGAGAGAGAGAGAGAGAAAGAAACATCGATGTGAGAGAGAAACAGTAGATATATTGTCTTCCATATACATCTCTATCAGGAACCTGGCCTGTAACCCATGCACATACCCTGACCAGGAATTGAACTGTTGATCTTGCAGGATGACACCCAATCCACTAAGCCACACCAGTCAGGGCTCCTTTGCCCATTTTTAAATTGCATAGTTTATCTTTCTGTTTTAGGAATTATTTGTATATTCTGGATATTAAATTCTTACCAGATAACATGATTTGCAAATATTTTCTCCCATTCTATGGGTTGTCTTTTTACTTTCCTGATGGTGCTCTTTGATCCCCAAGTTTTCAGTTTAGATGAAGTCCAATTTATATGTTTTCCTTTTGTAGCTTGCGCTTTTGTTGTCATATTTAAGAAACCATTGCCATATCTAGGATCAGTAATTTTTCCAATATGTTTACTTCTAAGAGTTTTATACTTTAGCTCTTAAATTGGGTCTTTAATCCATTTTAAGTTAATTTTTGTTTATGGCATAAGGTAATTGTATAATTTTGTTCTTTTGGATGTGGATACCCAGTTTTTTCAGCATTATGTATTAAAGTGTGTTTTTCCCCATTGAATGATCTTAGCACTCTTGTCAAAAATCAGTTGACTTTTGCATTAATCATCTTGGGCTTCAATAACAAAGTACCATAGACTTGGTGATTTAAACCACAGAAATTTATTTCTCCCAGTTCTGAAGCTACGAAGTCTAAGGCCAAGGTGCTGGCAAGTTGTAGGTTTTATTCCGAGGCTGCTTCTCTTGGTTTGTTGGAGCCCCCGCCTTGCTGTGTGCTCTCATTATCTTTTTGTGTGTGCTCAGTGATCTTGCAAGCTGTCTGGTGTATTTTTTTTAAAGGATACTAATCTTATTATGAGAGCCCTACCTGTATAACTTCAGCGAACACTATTTACTTCCCAAAGGTCCCATCTCCAAATACTGGAGTTTTCAAGCTTCAAATAAAAATTTTGGAGACATATTCAGTACATAGCAACCATATATATGAGGTATTTTGGGAAAAAGTCCAGCCATTGTTACTATAACGAGAATGGTTTGCGGGACATTGATGTAAACTGGCAGCCAAGGAGAGTGGACTGGAATGTGCTTGTGTGAACAATGATGACTTCACTGTACTAGTCAGGACAGTAGAGGCTGTTTGAGTGAACATGTGTACTGTGTGGCCGTCTCATTCAAAATGACTGAGTGGGTAGAGCAATGGATCTGCATCAAATTTTGCATTAAGAGTGAACATTCCTCTGCGCAAATTATTTGGCTGATTCAGAAGCCTGCAACTATGGGCAGCTGGTGATCGGCAGCTTCACCATGACAACGCACATGCATGCATCACATCTCATGCACAGTTTTTTGTTGAAACATCAAATCACCCAGGTGATTCAGCCTTGCTACAGCCCAGATTTGGTGCCCTGTAACTTCTGGCTTTTCCCAAAACTAAAATCTCCTTTGAAAGGGAAGAAATTTCAGACCATTGATGAGATTTAGGAAAATACAACAGGGCAGCTGATGGTGATTGAGAGAATTGTGTGAGGTCCCAAGGTGCCTACTTTGAAGGGGACTGAGGTGTCATTGTTGTGTGTAAAATATTTCTTGTATCTTGTATCATCTTCAATAAATATCTCCATTTTTCATAGTAAATGGCTGGACACCTTCTCGACAGACCTCGTATGTAAGGGCTTATTTCTGGACTCTCAGTTCTGTTTCATTCATTGGTCTTCATGTCTCCTTGTGTCAGTGCTACACTGTTTTTTAAGATTTATTTTTCAGAGAGAACAAGAGAGGGGAGAAAGGGAGAGAGAAAGAGGAGAGAAACATTCATCGGTGGCCTCTCTCATGCCCCCAACTGGGGACCTGGCTTGCAACCCAGGCATGTGCCCTGACTGGGAATTGAACCTGAAACCTTTTGGTTAGCAGGCAGGCACTTGATATTCTGAGCCACACCAGCCAGGGCAGCACTACATTGTTTTGATTATTACAGCTTTGTAAGACGTTTAGATTCAGAAAATCTGAGCCCTTCAATTTTTTTTTTCTTTTAAGATTCTTTTGGGTATTTGGGGGCCTTTATAATTCCATGTGAAATTTAGGATGGTTTTTTCATTTCTGTAATAAATGCCTTTGGGATTTTGGTAGGGATTGAATTGAGTTTGTAAATCTCTAGAATAATACTGTCATCCTAACATTATTAAGTCTTCCAGTCAGTGAACATGAGATGTCTTTCCATTTATTTAGTTCTTTAATTTCTTTTAAGCAATGTTTTGTGCAAGTCTTTTGGTGTATAAGTCTTGTACCTCCTTGGTTAAATTTTTCCTAAGTATCAATTAGTATAATATATCATATTAATAGAGTGAAAGAAAAAAAACTGCATGATCATCTCGGTTGATGTAGAAAAAGCATTTGAAAAAAAAATTCCAACAACTTTATATTATAAAAGCATTCAGTAAACTAGGAAAAGAAGGGAACTTCCTCAACATAATGAAGGCCACAAATGTAAAGTACAGCCAGCGTCATAGTGATGGTGAAAGACAGAAAGTTTTCCTCTTAGATCAGGAATGAGACAAGGATGCTGTCTCTTGGCGCTGATGTGTAATATAGTATTTAAAGTTCTGGTCAGAGTAGTTAGGCAAGAAATAAAGAAATAAAAGGCATCTAAATTGGAAAGAAAGAAGGAAAACTGTCTCTATTTACAGATGACATGATCACATATGTAGAAAACCCTACATAGAAATCCACCCAAAACAGAACAAACACCCAAACCCTGTGAGAGTTAATAATAAATTCAGCAAAATTCAGTATAAAAATACCAACACTAAATAATCAGTTGTATTTTTATACATTAGCCATTAGCAATGAATAATTCCCAAAAGAAATAAAGAAATTGATTTCATTTATATTAGTGTCAAAAGAATAAAACACTTGTGCTCCTGTATCCTTTTGACTAAACTCCAGTAGTCCTTAAAAGTTGCTTTCCTTTTTGGCTCATCCTGTATATTAACATCTCAGACTTGGATTTAACTCCAAGTAGCCCTGGTACCTTTCAGTGGGAAATGGTAGAAACTGCAGTCTGAATCAGACAAGCTTTTTGATGTTAGTCTTTTTGAGATGGTATCAGTTGTATATTTTTCATTTGTTCCTCAGCTCACATCTGCCTTTTTCTCTTGTTTTGCTGCTGAAATTCTCTTTAAGATCACCTAAATGACCTAAGAAACCACCAAATCTAATAGACGCTTTTCAGATCTTTCATCCTTTCTCTCTCTCTCCCTTTCTGTGTCTCTGTGTCTCTGTCTCTCTCTCTCCCCTTTGAGAGAGAGAGGAAGAGAAAGAGAAACAACCATGTGCTGTTCCACTTATTTATAGATTCACTGGTTGATTTTTCTACTTGTGCTGACCAAGGTTGGAACCCACAACCTTGGCATATTGGGAGCATGCTGTGATCAACTGAGCTACCAAAGCGAGGAAAGAACCTTTCTTATTTGATCTTAGATATCTGACTCTATTGCCCATTCCCTCCTTGAAACTTCTCCCTTTGTTATAAGATGGCGTTCTCATGGTTCTTCTCTTGGATTGCTTCCTTTAAGTCATCTCTGACGCTTTGCATGCTCAGTAAGTATTGTTCCCTAGACCTATATTTTTCTTGGGTTAATCTCTTCTACAGTAGTAGTGCTTTACTTGTATTTTGATGTCTTATAAGTATTGCTAATTCAGTATGCCTAAAACGGAACTTTCTTTTTCTTTTAACTGAACTCTTTATTCCTCTGGCAAGTACTTGCTCTTCCAAATAGTGCCCCCATTCCTTCTCTACCTGTTTTTCTTTCTGTAGTCTCTCTTTTAATTATTGTCTTTTAGTCACCCAAGTTAGAAACCTCTGAGTCATCTTGCTTTTCCCTTTCCCTTGTTCACTTTTAATTTTTAAGTCTTATGCAGATTACTTCAGATATGATTCTGAAAACTTTGCTGCCACTACCCTAGTTCTGGTACTCATTTTGCTTGCTTTGTCTTCTTATTTTCACGCTTTAACAATTCTTCTTTTCCCTTTCCCTTCTCTATTATTTTGCCTATCCCATTCATTTTATACACTTGGAGACTGCTTTATATTTGAAAATGAGAAACTGTTCATCTACAAGATAACAAATTGGTTCCCTTAATAGTTTTGCAATTCAGCTCATAGAGAGCAGGCTGACAGCTTGGTTGGGTGAGGGCGGGGTGTTGGGAGGGTGGAGGGATGGAGTGAAAAAGGGGGGAAAAAGAGAAAGAACTCTTGGGTAGGAACAACAGTGGTGATTGTGAGTGGTACGGGGGTGAGTGGAGGTGGAAGACGGTATAGAGGGTATAAATGGTAATGGAAAAAATACAGTAAAATTTAAAAAACACAAAATCTGAGAACACTTTAATTCCATTTATTCCCCTCATGACTTTTATGAAATTGTTGTCATATGTTTTAATTTAAAGTTATTGTCATATTTAAAAATAACTTTACTTTAAAGTTACTGTCAATTTAAAAATGTGAACAATTTAAAACAATTGCATTGAAGTCACAAGGGGGATAAATGGAGTTAGATTGTTCTAAGATCTTATATTTTTTCAATAGTAAAGTAAATACATTAATTACAAAAAAAAAAATCCTACTGCAATTCCCCAAGATAGACACTGTTTGTATTCTTTCCCTGTGGCAATAGGCAGGTCGCCTCACAGATCTCACTCTCCTCCTAGAAATTTACTTTTCCTTCAGAGAGAGTTTCTTTCTGATTTTCTCTGCCACTGTTGTGCTAGCCTTGGTAGGAGTTCTACTTTGGCCCTGCAGCCCAAATGTATAAACAGAATCTTATCTTTGCTTAATGTCACCCAGAACAGTTGAGACCAGCCTGTGACTTTTTAGTTTGCAGGCCAGTGGTCAATCCATTGAGCCTCAACAAGACTTTATTAAAATTTTAGTAGGAAGGAATTATAAGATGCATATAATTGGCTCTTACATATGGCTGATCAAAGAGAAATGGGCAACATTAACCTGCTGAACCTTCAGCCTGTCTTCTAGTGAGTAGAGGACATATTTTCTTTGGAACCAAGAAACAGGTTGAAGTCTGGGGGGAAACAATTAATTTTTTGCCTTTTCTTCTAATGACCTATTATCTTGACCTGTAATTTGTTGTCTTTTGGCTGACTGAATATCAGTTTACTTCAGGAGATTATCTCCTTCCATCAGAGTTGTGTTATTTGTTGCTTGGCCCAGTAGAGCAAACAGACCAACCTCAGTACAAGAGAGCTTGTTTATTCAACAAATAATTTAGGATGTGTATGAGGCATGGTTTTAGGTGCTGGAGAAATAGTAATGAACAAGAAAGACAAAGGTTTGTGTTAGTGGTGGGCGCAGGATAGAAAAGAAACAAGAAACAGGTAAAATAATTTAGGTAGTGAAGAAAATAATATAGCATGAGATAATATGAGAGTTATTGGAGTGGGAAGAAGCAATGTTAGATATTTCTCGGAGAAGCCATTGTGTGGTTTTAAAATACGATTTATTTAAAAAATTCCTTTAGATTCTGTGTACAAGACAAACTTCAGGGAGCAAGATGGGAAACACGGTCAGTTAAGAAGCTGTTGATGTAATCCTCATGTGAAATAATCATAGTTTGGATGGTTGGAGAGGGTAAGAATTGATTGTGATATAGTTTGGAGGGGGAGTCCATAGACTTGTTGATGACTGTAGGGAAATAGGAACTCTGTTGACCCCTAGTTTTTCACTTTGAAAAACTAGATAGTGCCCTGGCCTATGTAGGTCGGTTGGTTGGAGTGTTGTCCTGTAACTGAAAGGTTGGCAGTTGGATTTCCAGTCAGGTTACATACCCAGGGTGTGGTTCGATCCCCAGTGGTCCCATTGGGTGTGCGGGAGGCTACCAGTCAGCGCTGCTCTCTCGAATCAGTGTTACTTTATCTTACTCTCTCCCTTCTTCTCTCCCTGAAAAGAAAGGAAAAATGTCCTCTGGTGAGTATAAATAAATAAATAAGTAAATAACTAGTTGGCGGTACCATAAATGGAGATGGAGATGAAGGAAGAAACTTACTATTTCCTGAATTTAGGTTACTCTCCTGATCTAATTTACTGATGATTATATAACAGCTTCAGTGTAGTGTCTAGATCAGAGTTCTTAGCCTTGGTACTATTGACACTTTGGACCAGATAAATTCTTTGTTGGGGATGGGGTAAGTTGTCTTGTGCTTTGTGGATGTTTAACAGCATATTTACCATCTGTCAACTAAATGCCAGTAGCACTGACTGCCTATTTGTGAAAGCTAAAACTTTCTCCAGACATTGCCAAGTGATTCCCTGGAGGAAGGGGACAGGGGTAGGGGCAAAATTGCTCTGGTTGAGTATCGCTGGTGTAGGTACACAATCATATATCCTAAAGACTTGTCCACAGTTTTGATAAATGCATATAGTTTGGTAACTACCACTACAGTAAAGATAGAAAACAGTTCCATTGTCCCCCAAACTCTTTCATGTCCCTTTATAGCTAGCCTTTCCCCTACCTCTAGCCCCTGATCTCTTTTCTATTCTATAATTTTGCCTTTTCAGGAAATCATATAAATGATATCTTAAAGTTTGCAGCCTTTTGAGTTTTGCCTCTTTTACTTGGCATAATGTGTTTTAAATCATTCATGTTGTTGCATTTATTGGTGGCTAATATTCCATTTTATGGGTGTACCACAGTTTATCTTTTTGCCAGTTTAAAGACAATTGTATTGTTTATAGTTTTTGGTGATTATGAATAAAGTCATTGTAAATATTTGCCTATAAGGTTTTTTAAAAACATAATTATTTTAGCAAGAACATACTACCTTTAACAATTTCTATTTTAAAAAATATTTAAAGCAGAGTATACAAAAGAGGAAAAAAAGCTTTATTCCCAAAAAAGAATTAAAAGGAAAAAACTTATTATGCTGGGTATAATTTCTTTATACATATTTGTTCAGATTTAACTCTTTCCACAATGAGTTTGAGGCAGTTTACAAAAAGATATATATTTAAAAAGATGAAAACAAATAAAAACCATGGTAAAGGAAATTACAGATATGATCATTTTAATGTGATTAACTAAAGAATATGATTAGTTAAGCATTATCAAAATGGAGCAAACATTACTGCTTTTGTGAAGAAACAACATGTTACAGCACTGATTCTAAAAGTAATTTCAGATTGAATCTTCAGTGGGAAACACTGAGTAATGTAATGAAGTGTCTTCAGTAACATTTTCTTTTTAACAGAAGAAAGCAGTCTGAATTTCTTGCCTATAGGTTTTTGCATAAGCATGTTTTCCTTCCCTTTGGGTGAGATTACTGGGTCATATGTGTTTTCTTACATTTCATTTTGGGTGTTATATATTCTGGATACAAATCCTTTATTAGATAAGTGTTTTGCAAATATTTTCACATAGTCTGTGGCTCATCTTCATTTTCTTAAGAGTGTTTTTCGAAGAGCAGAAGTTGAGATTGAGGCTGGTAAGTATACCTTCATACACAGACACAGATTTAATTTTGTAGGAATCTGCAGATAATATCACAGGCCCCAGGGAAAAACTCATCATGGTATATTTGTTTTTAATTGGCAGTATGCTTCAGAACCCCCCTTCCTACTCCTTACAATACACTAATGTCCAGTCCTTATTTATTTACACCTTCTGAAATAGACCGTGGGGGAGAAAGAAGGTGGAGGATTACAGAGAACCACTGTCAGTAGAATTTTGGCCCTGGTACTTACTAGTAACTTGGTTTTTGTTTCCTTATGGATAAAGTGGAAGTGAAGACGCTCACTCTTTGTAGGTTTGAATAGGTTAGTGCACATGAAACCTAGTGTATACTAGGTGGAATTTCTCGAAGCAAAGGGGGAGAAGGAGCCAAGGATAGTGACATGGAAGCCTTGGAAGTCATTCCAGGAAGTGGGAATGAACATTACTATTTTCTTGCCTTCTGTTCTATGTGATACTTGAATTGTTTAAGAAGCAAATGATTGCTCCCCTTATTCTTTCATTTAACTTTTTTGTTTTCTTGAAATTGACCAATGTTTTCAGAAGTTCTTGAATTCCAATATATCATTGTAACTTACTTCCTTCTTTGTATGATCTTTATATTTTCATAGAATTTATGTCAGAGTTCAAATGTTTCTCCAATGATAGTTATAGAAAACATGCATGTTTACTGTTCTTTTTTTTCATGTTTGATGTCTTAACATATATATTAGAGAAGTAGTTTCCTTAATATAATTTTACATGTGGAAAATAATTTGCTTTATTTTTTTAGTTGTTATTTGTTGGAAGAAAAGAATACAGAAAGGTTCCAAAAGAGTTAAGTTATTTTTAGGGATATTGTAAGAAGTTTTACTCAGAAAAAAGCTGCTTGTTTATTGTGAGGACTACAACTCTGCCTTTAAGAGGTTTCTCAGTTGATCACTACTTTTTAAAAAACATTGATTGATTGATTGATTGGAGAGAGAGGGGAAGGAAAGGGGAAGAGAGAGAGAGGAAAAAAGAAAAGAAAGAAAGAAACATTGATTTGTTGTTTCACTTATTTATGCATTCATTGGTTGCTTCTTGAATGTGCCCTGACTGGGGGTCAAATCTGCAATCGTGGTATATTGATTGCCATGCCGCTCTAACCAACTGAGCTACCACGCAAGGGCTAGTTGATTACTACTTAAAAAAACTTTGCTATGGGAATTTTAAAACAAATGTAGAACAAATAGTTTAACTAATACTCAAATATTTATAATTTATCTTTTAGCCTCTTGTTTTATCTGTCCCACATTTCTTTCCCTGTCATATTTTAAAGCAAATTCTAGACATGTTTTATTTCACTTATCAGTACATACATAAAGTACGTCTAACAGATAATCTTTTTTAAAAAACCCATAATACCGTTATCACACTGAACAAAATCAGCAGTAATTTATTAATACCATCCAATACTCTCTCTGTTGTTTGAAAAAACTAAAACAAGGTTTGTGTGTTGTTACAAGGATCATGAGTTCTATGCTTCATCAGCCTCTTAATCAGTAAATCTTTCCATTAAAAAAATGCCATTGATTTTTAGAAGCCACTGGATGATTTTTTGTGCAGCATTCTGGGTTTTGCTGATTATATTCTCGTGACATTAAACATGTTCCTCTATCCTCACATTTCCTTTAAACTGTTTGTTAGAATTGTAATTAGATTCATGTTCAGTTTTGTTTTCTTTGGAAATAATTCTTCATATTCTTCTGTGTTCTTCCTACGACAGCACTAGTGGAAGCACACTGCTTTTTAGTGATGTTCATTCATTCCATTGAGCTGATGTCAGCCCAATCTATAGAAGACTGGGTTTGAAGACTGTTTGAAAGTTCCCCTTCAGTTTTTGACCTAATGGTTAGCATTCACTGATAATTAGTTCTTAATTCACTATTTCATTAGGGGTTATAAAATGATGGTTTTTTAATTCTTTTATTTCTTTGGTATCTATTAGTTATGATTATTATATTTTATGGAGAAGAATTTTCCCTTACCAACTATTTGTTTTCCTTATTACCTTGAAATATGTTAATACGAAAAAGTAATTTTAAAGAAGTGAGTAAATGCCCTGGTAGCTTTCACAATTGTCTAATGAAGGTTTTTTTGGGGGGCAGTGAATGAGAGGGTATCATGATAAATCATTATAAGTAGATTTATAAATATTTATTTTGTATCAGTTTATTGTACCATCTTTGATCAGTAAGAGCTTCTTCAAGTTAGCTCTTGAATCATTTTGTTATGATTCCTGTAATCTTTGATAACTTTTTGCTTTCTGGTTCAAGATGAATCAGGCTCATGTATACATTCCCCACTCCACACCTGAAATCAGGAGCCCTGGTTCCTTTTAGTGGGAAATAGTATTTAGAGACCATAACACTTGATCATTTCTTAAAGTTTTATGACTTTTTAAAAAAGATTTTATTTATTTATGTTTAGAGATGGGAAGGGAGGGAGAGGGGGGAGAAACATCGATGTGTGATTGCCTCTCGAGCACCCCCTGCTGGGGACCTGGCCTGCAATGCAGGCATGTGTCCTGACTGAGAATGGAACCAGTGACCCTTTGGTTCATAGGCTGGGGCTCTCAATTCACTGAGCCACACCAGCCAGGGCTAAAGTTATATGATCTTAAAATTTATATTTAGCAGGGTTCTTTGAGGTTTCTACCCACTATAGGAATCTTTGTTCTAAGAATTTTGCATGTTTATAATTAGACTCATTTGAAGACTATTGAAAAGGTAAAGTGACAAAGATTCTCAGATTGAATGTAGTCTTTACTTTGTTGGTTTTAAGAGAAATCTAAAAGGAAAGGAAAGTAGGCCCTGGCTGGATAGCTCAGTTGGTTATAGCATTGTCTAGATACGCTAAGGTTGTGGGTTCGGTCCCTGGTCAGGGTACATACAAGAATCAACCAATGAAAGCATAAATAAGTGGAAAACAAATGGATGCTCTCTTTCTTTCTCTCCCGTCATCTCTGTTTCTAAAAATCAACTAGTAAAATGCTTAAAAAAATGAAAGGAAACTAATAATAGTTAAAAATAAAAGTATGCATAAAGCCAATATAGGAAAAATTAGAATTTTAATATTAAAACAAAAGTATTCGTGGCAAAGTAGTTAACTGCCACAAATTTGACTTTGTTAGTAAAGATATAATTAACATTGAGGTTGTAACTGCTATGAATCTTTATGTATCAAAAAAACCCCTTGCATTGGAGTATATAAAACAAAATCAGGGTGTCTAGCCTTTTGGCATCTCTGGATTACACTGGAAGAAGAAGAGTTGTCTTGGGCCACATATGAAATACATTTAGACATGTAATCACAAAAAGATCTCATAATATTTTAAGTAAATTTACGATTTTGTGTTGGGCCGTGTTCTCGGCCATCCTGAGCTGCATGCTACCTGCGGGCCACAGGTTGGACACCCCTGGAGGAACCAAAGTTTAATTGAGTTTGGTACAATTCTGGGGAAAATATTACCACCTTCTTACACTCTCATGGAACACTTACAGAAATTAGTCATAATTTACACTTCATTTTACAACCTTAAGATTTAGAGACTTCATTCTGTGACCATAGTATAGTAAAGCTGAATTGAGTAAAATGTCAATTAAAACAACCCAAACATTTGGAAATTTTAGAACTTCTAAGCAGCCGTTGGATTAAAGAAGTTGAAACTAGCTTTAATTACAAACTCTTAGTAATATAACAATAAGTTATATGTCATTTATACTTTGATTTAAGAAAAAAAAAAGAGCCCTGGCTGGTGTGGCTCAGTGGGCTGAGCATTAGCCCACAAAGCTAAGGGTCACGGGTTCGTTTCCTGGTCAGGGCATATGCCTGGGTTGCAGGCCGGTCCCTTGTTGAGGTGCATACAACCGATCAATGTTTCCATCACACATTGATGTTTCTCTCCCTCTCTTTCTCTCTCTCCCTACCCTTCTCTCTAAAAATAAATAAATAAAATTTAAAAAAATATATAACAGAGCATGCCATACCACAGCTTTGGATATATATAGAGTTATACTCTAAAGAAAATATTCAGCATTTAATGCATTTAGTGTAAAAAATAAATTGCATATTCAACTTAATATGTTAGAACAGTGAAATAGTCTTGGGAAAGCACAAGGGAAAAATTAATAAAGTTGAAAATAATGTGTTAGAAAAGTGAATTAAGAAATAGAAAATCTATAGACTGATAAAAATAAGAGCTGATTGTGTGTATGTATGTGTGTGTGTGTGTGTGAAGAGACCAATAAAGTAAATAAGTTCCTGACAAGTCTAATTGAGGAAAAAGAAAAAGAAAATAGAAATAGTATTAAGGAGAAGAAAAAGCTATAAACATAAATAGATTGGGATAAGGTATTGAACTACTATATGTATAATTAACTCAGTCCTGACACAGATATACATTAGATGAAATGGAAGATTTTCTGAAATAAGTTACAAAAATGATTTAAGAAGAAAAAAACATGAATAGGCCAATAACTGTTTAGTAATAATGTCAATAAGCAACCCCTCAAGTTTCTAATCTTTCCTTGAAACCTTTGAGGAAAAATTTACTTTCACGTTTAAAAAAATATTTGCCAAAATAGAAAAATTCTTATATGAAGATGGCAAAAAAAAAAAAAGACCTTGGTACGTTTTAGTACTAATTTCTGATAAAGTCCTATCTATAAAACTTAAGGATAGAGGGTTATTTCCTTCATATTTATTAAAATCCAGCAACCATCCCTGGAAATTTTGGAGGGATGCTTGCTATTACCATAATTACTTATTTCTGTTCTGAAAGTTCTAGGCAATATAGTTAGATGAGGAAAGGAAATAAGTGTAAAGTTGGGGGACAGTATTATTATTTTCAGTGACAGTTATTTAGCTGTAAGTCTCAACCATATCAGTAGAAAATATTTTTTGGCTAAGAAGTAAAAATGCAAAAATACAAACAAATCGGAGGAAAAGAAGAAAGTATATTACGATTATAATAGGGAATAGTAAAATACTTAGTTACAAAAATATTTTTTAAAAAATCTCACAAAACCCAATAATGTAACTATGAGTAGTTGGAAAACATGTTTTTAGAGGATTGTTTCACAAAGTAATAAAAAATTAGAATTCCTTGGGTGGGATAGACCTAATAAGACATATGTGAGACTTAAAGAAAATGATGACTTTACCTAAGGACATGATAATAAAGTAACAATAATCACAACAACAACTAATTTTTATTGAGCGTTGTTTTAGGCATATGTCTTAACTCATTAATCCCCAAAAGGATCCTGTAATATAGTGTTAATTCTGAGGATAATTGGAAAAGTGCCTTGTCAAGGTTATTTAGCTGGCTAGAATGAGGAAGAATGAGATGGGATCCCATTCAGGCTGTATAAAGGAGAATCTCTAACCCCTAAGCTTTGATGATTCTTGAAAAGAATAGACTGATGTACCTAGATGGTAGAACAAAAAATATGTCCCATTAAAATATTATTTTAGTCAGTATTGCAGTGGAGGTTTTTTTTTTTTCCCCCTTCATTTTGATGGTGAGGAAGGTAGAATTTGAGAAAACAGTGATCAAGTTCACAAGGAATTATTATGTGAAAATTAGCCAAAACAGTTTTAAATTAGAAGAATAATGGGGGAGTGCAGGAGTAGGGAAATGGGCAGGTGTACCTTGTTCTACCGAATCTTGAATATAACACTGATATAGGAATACTCAAATCATTACAAGTAAAGAAACCAGTCAATGTCTTTATATAAGAATACAGTTATTAATTATTCATTAAATGGTGTTTGGACAGTTTGCCAGTCATTTGGGCAAAAATAAAGTTAAATCTTTTTTTTACTCCAGATGCCAAAACAAATTCTAGGGGGATGGGATATAAATGTAAGAAAATGAAACTAGAATGTGGGAGGTGGGGGGTGGATGTAGGCAGGGGAGAGTAATGGGGAGAAAATGGGGACAACTGTAATTGAACAACAATTTTTAAAAAAGAGATTGAAACTTAAAGTATCCAAAGAAAATGGTGATAACTATTATATGAGGAATGCCTTTCTAAGCATAGACAAGAAAAACAAATTAAAAAACAACAATTCAAAAGTCTGATTAGATTTGACTACATTGAAAAAAAGTTGTCATATTTTTAAGGATTTTATTTATTTTTAGGAAGAAGGGAAGGGAGAGAAATATTGATTGGCTGCCTCTCATATGTGCCCCCCAACCAGAGACTGAACCCACAGCCCAGGCCTGTGCTTAGACCAAGAATCAAACTGGCAACCGTTTGCTTTTGCAGGATGACACCCAACAAACTGAGCCATATTGGTCAGGGCGATTATCACATTTTAAAAAAGGAAAAGCTGTTCCAAATACCTGACAAATGGAAGCGATTGTTTTTTAAAAGAATGGGGTACTGTGCAGATAAAAGCAGATAACCACTTTAGGAGCTGTCTTAGAAATCCTTAGTGCGCCACATCCAGTAACCATTCATGCTTTCATTCAAATGTTTGAGTGTCTGTATGAGGAACCATTGGTACTGAGGATACAGTAATGAATAATAAATTGAGAAAATCTCAACTCTTACAGAGTTTACATTCTAGTGATGGGAGAGATAAATGCTGATTAAGTAATGTAAAGGATTTGCAATGGAACATTTCTGTAGAGAAACAAAGCAGAAAAAGGAGATGTAATATGCTTTGGTGGTATGGGAATGCAATTTTAAATCACATTTAAGCAAAAATCTGAAGGAGACAAGAAAGCAAGCTATGTCAGCATCTAAGAAGAAGAACATTCAGGCACAAGGAACAATGGCAGGGCATATGAGGAGGTATCAGAGTGCTGTGCATGTTTTATGAACAGCAAAGATCTGGTAGCTGAAGGTGAGCGAGCAAGAAGGTGGTGAGTAGTAGGAGAAGAGCTCAGGGAGATAACTGTCTAGATCCTGTGGGGGCATTTAAGTCAGGATAATTCTTTGTTGTGTCTGTTGTGTACACTGTTGACCTCTACCCTGGCCTCTGCTCACTAGTTCTCAGTAGAACTCCCTAGTTATGGTAACCAAAAATGCCTCTAAACATTGCACAATTTTCTAGATTTGGGGAGCAAAGTTGCGCCTTTGCTCACCATATCTAGAAAATGATTGAAAAGTACTGCTGTTCTAAATGACTGTCAGTCCCTCTGAGAGGGCTTGGAGGAAGATTTATTGTGTTACTTGTGGTAACGGTGCAGAGTCCTACAGGACGATCCATCATCTCCTCAGTCAAGAGGTTGTGGGTCTGCAAATTAACTAGGTCTGGAAACTGGGCAAATGTATGCGACTTCCACTGTGATGACTCAAGTTGGTTTTGGCCACCAGATTTAGTCATTTGTGTGTTATACAGATTAAGCTGCTCATCTCTTTCATTCGTAGGAACATCATGATCAATTAGCCACTGCCAAAGATCCCTGTGGGGCCAAAGCATTCTGATTACCCGTATATCCCTGCTGCCCTTACATTTGGGGTTAACTCCTGTCACTTGACCTCTGCTACTTTGGGATCCTATCATCCTCAGTGAAATCAGAGAGCCCATCTTAGTGGTGACATTCCCTGTCGTCATACCTGATGTACAAAGGAGAGCAGCCACACAGCTTTTCAAGTATGCAGAGCATCCCTGACTAATACAGTGTCTCCTGGGCTTTTCTCAGGGAATGTAGTTGGTGTACAGGTTGCAAAGGATAAATCCACTCCAATATTCCTGTCTCCCTAAGCCTTTGGATTTTCTCTTCCACATAGTGCCAGTGGAACTCTATTGTCTCAATTTTATCAAACCTTATTAAATGTTCATCGTGTATTTTTTTTTTAATCTTCACCCAAGGACATGCTTACTAATTTTAGAGAGGGGGGAAGGAAGGAGAGAGAAAGGGAGAAAAACATCAGTATGAGAGAGACACATGAATTGGTTGTCTTCCATACACCCAGACTGGGAACCAAACCCCACAACCCAGGCATGTGCCCCGACCAGGAATTAAACCTGTGACCTTTTGGTTTACGGGATGATGCTCCAACCAACTGAATCACACTGACCAGGGCTGTTCATGCAGCTTCGATTTGTGTTTCCCTAATGATTTTCAGCTGTTGTTGAGTGTAAGTTTCAATCAGCAAGCAAGCCATTAGAACTTTTTTCAAATGCACAAGCTAATGCATTAAATCCAAAATCTGTAGTAAGCTCACCTATATCAATGAATTCTAACCTCATTGTTCTAATACCTCTAGTATCTAATTGTACACATATCCCCCAGGGTTTTGCCTTTATGTGTTAGGAAAATCCTGGCATTTTTTTAGTTTGTAAGGTATTTTTCTCTTGGGTCATATTTGTACCTGTCCCTGTATAACATGCTGAAATTTGAACCTACTTATGGTTCTAGTAGCAACAAGGTTGGTTGTGGTTGGTCATTAAGAGAATGAACATCCTCCTGCAAATCATTTGCTGTACATAGGATATCACAGGATTTTCAAGCAAAGGAAGGCTACTCTCCTTAGATATAGAAGGGTAAGTTACTTCCACTGGGGGCTTGAACTTGTCCCTTTCATTCTGGTTCAACCACATATTCCCACTCCTAAGTTTCAGAGTTTTACCCCCCCCCCCGTTATTGCTCTTACTTTCATGTGAGAAACTTAGTGAGACTATGAATTAATCTAATGATGTAATACATCTATTTATTCAATTAAATTTTGTATTTCTTTAAATCAATAACAACCTGTGGTTAAGTTACAAGAATTAAGATATTTAAAAAATCCTCACCTGAGGTTATGTTTATTGATTTTAGAAAGATAGAGGGGAAGAGGGGAGAGAGAGAGAAAGAAAGAGAAACAGTGGTGTGAGAGAAACATTGGTTACCTCTTGTATGCAACCCAACCAGGTATCGAACACCAAACCTGGGTAATTGTCCTGACTGGGAATGGAACCTACGACCTTTTGGTATACGGGACAGTGCTCCACCCAAACAAGCCACCCGTCCAGGGCAAACACTTTTTTTTAATACTGTCATGAAAGTGCTCTGTTTCTCAGACTATGATTTGATTTGAGAGTTAATGGACCTGAACTTATTTTTTTCTGTAACTGCTCAAGACCCCTTAGAGAATCCATCTCACATAAGAGACCTTGTAGTCGTCATTACTGTTTTAACAGTCAAATGCTACAGCCATTTGGGTCCCCAAGGCACTTGCTTCAGTTGGCACTTCATCACAATCAGTTACAGGTGATAGCTGGATTACTCTGAAGCCACTGCATGCCAGGGATTATTAGCATCCTATCTTCTGCTTGAGCCCTATGTGTAAGCCCAAGGACACAACCAAGCCAATCTTCAAATCCCATCTTTGTGAGTATATCCATTGTGATCACTGCCAGTACCAGTCCTTTATTAATCAGAGGTCAGGAACCTCACAGTGATTTGACTAGGGAAAGTTAAAATGAAGAATTATTAACCAGTTACAGAGAATTAACCCTAAGAGGAAAAGAGAACTTTAGAGTATACAGAACAGCAGGTAGAATATTACCTACTATCTCTAGGGCTGAGGCAGAGTAGCAGGGATGGAACAATTATGAAAGATGCTCCATCTCTCAGCTTGAAGGCTGAGATTCAGATTTTGTTGGAGAGAGTGTGTTCCACTGGATAACGGACAAGTTTGAAGTACTGCAGATTTTTGTTGGCAAGCAGGAAACCTCCTTTCTGGGGTGCTGAGAAAAGTCGCTGGGAAGCCCCTTGCTGAACCAGGCTAAGAAGACAGCTCGGGGCACTGGCATAAATCTCTCGGAAGACTCACACCCTCTGGGGTGCTGGCAGAACTTTCTAGGAAACCCTATGGTTGTGTGTGTGTCATTGGAGACTTGTGGGAAATTGGTGCCTGGGGAGAGGGTCATTGGGTGTCTTGCATGCCGCTAGCCTCCACTGGAGCAAGCAGTTTAGAGCACAGTTTAATGAGAAGAAAACCCCCCTTCCTTCTGGGTTGCTCCTTCAGTGCCATCTGCCGATAAAGGTTGTTAACGTGCCAGCGGGCAAGGAGAAATATTTATAGGTGCCAGCTCCAGTATCAGAAAGCAAGGCAGAGAAGAGTAAACTTAGAGTTGAGAAGCAATACATTTATAATTGGTACTCAGATATTTACATTTCTGGTACTCTTCATTTCTTTGGGTAAACCCTGATTCTTGTTTAATGTCATTTTACTTCTTCCTGAAGGACTTTCCTAGTACTTCTTGTCCTGCTGGCGTGCTACTGCTGCTGCTGAATTCTTCCAGCTTTTGTATGTCTGAAAAAACTTAATTTTGCTGTTAAAAAAAGAATAATAGTAAAATACACATAAAATTTATCATCTTATCCTTTTTAAGTGTACAATTCAGTGGTGTTAAAAACATTTATAATGTGCAACCATCACCATCATTCATCTGCATACCTCTGTTTTTATCTTGTAAAACTGAAACGCTATACACATTAAACAGTAATTCCCCATTCCTCCCTATCCCCAGTCTTTGGCAACTACCATTTTACTTTCTGTATTTCTGTTAGTATAATGTCCTCAAGTTTTATCCATGTTGTACCATGTGTCAAAGGTAGTTTCCTGTTAAAAGCTGAATAATATGCCGTTGTACATATATACCATATTTTGTTTATTTACTCATTTGTCAGTGGACACTTGGGTTGCTTTCATGTTTTAGCCATTGTAAAAATGTTGCTATGAACATTGGTGTACAGGCATTTCTTCAAGACCCTGTTTTCAGTTATTTTGAATATGTACTCAGAAGTGGAATTACTGGATCAAATGGTAATTATATTTTTAATTTTTTTGAGGAACCACCATGTAGTTTCCACAGCAGCTGTATCTTTTTTACATTCCTACTACCAGTGCCTCAGGATTTTAAAATTTCTCTACAGCCTTTCTGTTTTTTTGATATTAGCCATCCTAATGAGTATGAGGTGGTATCCCACTGTCATTTTAATTTGTGTTTCCTGAATAGTGATACTGAGCATCTTTTCATATGCTTATTGGCCATTTGTATCTTTGGAGAAATGACTGTTCAAGTATTTTGCCCATTTTTTTAAAGTTCATTTTTTAATATTAAACCAATTCCTGTAGTAAGTCCCATATGATTATGGTGGGTAATACTTTTCAAATTCCTGGATTAAGGTTATAATGTTTTGATAAGAATTTTTATATCTATGCTGATGTATAATATCGATTAGAAACTTTGTTTTCTTTTACTGTCTCTGGTTTTGGTGTCAGGGTAATGCTGGCCTTATAAATTGAGTTTGTAAATATTTCTTCCTACTAATCTTTTTACAAGTTTGGGTAAGATTACTATTATGTCTTTCTTAAGTGTTTGGTATTTTTGCCAGTTAACCTATCTATGCCTGGTATTTTCTTTGTGAGAGGTCAGTTATTTGAGTTTTAAAATAGATACAGGAATTTAAATTTTTTGTTTTATTTTTGGTGGGTTATGTCTTCTGAGCATTCATTCATTTAACCTTAAGTAGTTGAACTTATTATCCAAGTTATTTATAATATTCTCTTATCCTTTTAATGTTTGTAGATGTGTCCTTATGTCCCTTCTTTGATTCCTGATATTGTCATTTGGTGACTTATTTTTTTCTTTGATTTGTCTAGCTAGAGGCCTTTTAATTATATTGATATTTTAAAAGAATCAACTTTTGCTTTTGTTGAAATTTTTGTTTTCCATTTATTGTTTTAATTGATTTTTAAAATATATTATTTTTTTCTGACTTCTTTTGGGATTGCTTTGCTCTCTTTTCCTAGCTTCTTGATTTGATAACTTCTCAAAAATTCTCAAAAGTTTTGTTCTCACTATCATTTAGTTCAAAATATGTTTTCTCTGTGATTTTTAAAACCTTTATTAAAAAATTGGTTTTAGAGAGGAAGGGAAAGAAAGAGAAACATCAACTTGTTCCACTTACTTATGTATTCATTGGTTGATTCTTTTGTGTTCCCTGGGATCAAACCTGCAACCCAGGCGTATTGGGATAATACTTTAATTAACTGAGTACCTGGCCTGGGATGTGTGATTTAAAAAAAAAAAAATTATATATGGTTTATTGAGAAGCACGTTTAGTGTACAGATATTGGTGTTTTTATTATGTTTGGTTTATTATTGCTGAGGTCAGTGAATATATCCTCTCTTCTTTTTTAAAATATTTTATTGATTATACTATTACAGTTGTCCCAGTTTTCCCTCTTTGTCCCCCTCCACCCATCCCACCCACTCCCTCAGACAGTTCCTACACTGCTGGCCATGTCCATGGGTCATGCATGTATGTTCTTTGGCTACTCTATTTCCTCCGTTGTACTTTACATCGCCACGACCATTCTGTAACTACCAATTTGCACTTCTGAATTCGTTCACTCCTTTTGCCCATCCCCCTCACTGCCTCCCATCTGGCAACCATTAAAATGCCCTCAGTCTCTACAATTCTGTTTCTGTTCTGTTTGTTTTTTAGATTCAATTTTTGATAGATATGTATTTGTTGCCATTTTATTGTTCATATTTTTGTTCCTCTTCCTAAAGACCCTTTAACATTTCATTTAACGCTGGTTTGGTGGTGATGTACTGCTTTAGCTTTTTCTTGTCTGGAAATCTCTTTACCTTTTCTTTAATTCTAAATGATAGCTATGCTGGGAAGAATAATCTTGGTTGTAGGTCCTTGCTTTTCATCACTTTGAATATTTCTTGTCAATCCCTCCTAGCATGCAAAGTTTCTTTTGAGAAATCAGCTGACAGTCTTACGGAGGCTCCCATGTAGATAACTCCTTTTTTCTTGCTGCTTTTAAGATTCTTGCTTTGTCTTTAACCTTTGGCATTTTAATTATGAGGTGTCTTGAGGTGGGCCTCTTTGGGTTCATCTTGTTTGCAACTCTATGTTTCCTGGACTTGTATGTCTATTTCCTTCATCAAGTTAAGGAAATTTTCTTTTAGTATTTTTTCAAATAGATTTCCAATTTCTTGCTGTCTTCTCTTTCTGGCACCCCCATGATGTGAATGTTGGTACACTTCAAGTTGTCCCACAGGCTCCTTACACTTTCCTCATTTTGGGGGGGGGGGGATTCTTTTTTCTTCTTGCTGTTTTGATTGGTTGATTTTACTTCCTTATATTCCAAATTGCTGATTTGATTCTTGGCTTCATCCACTCTACTGTTGATTCCCTGTAAATTGTTCTTTATTTTAATGACTGTATCCTTTGTTTCTGGCTGGATCTTTTTTATGTTGTTGAGGTCGTAAGTTCCTTAAGCATCCTTATGACCAGTGTTTTGAACTCTGCATCTAGTAGCTTGCTTGTCTCCATTTTAAATCTTTTCCTGGAGTTTTGTTCTGTCCTTTCATTTGGGCCATGTTTCTTTGTCTCCTCATTTTGGCAGCCTCCCTGTGTTTGTAACTATGTATTCGGTAGAGCTATTACATCTTCCTGGCTTGGTAGAGTGGCCTAATGTAGTAGTTTTCCTGTAGGGTCCAGTGGCACAGTCTCCCCAATTATATAAGCTGGGTACTTGAGTTGCGCCCACTGTGTGGGCTGTGTACATTCTGCTGCTGTAGTTGTGTCTTGATTGCTGCTGTTGTGTTCAAGGTCATCCACCGCCTATGTTCTGTCATAGGTCACACAGTTTAAGCTACAAAGCGACCTGCAGATGGCTGCTACTTGTGCTGGGCCTTGAGGTGCCCAGCCCAGGTGAGGCCAAGCTGTGAACCAATGCCAGCTGCTGCTACTGCTGGGCATGGGGTCAGTTAAAGACAGTTACAGGGCTTGCCGAAGCCAGATGCTGCTTGTTTGATAGAATTGAGGAAAACCTGAAGCATGGGCCAAGAGAAGTCATTTATATGGAAAAGCCACTGGAAACAGCTTGGGTGGGCCTGAAATTTGGGTGGGGCAGGGCCTCAGGAAATCACTAGGGTAGGACAAACAGTATGAGCCAGGTTGATGGCTCTGTGGAGGAGGAGGACTTAGAAAAGGAACAATGACCTGTGCCAGGACTTCTTCTTTTCTTTTTTTTTAAGATTTTATTTATTTCTTTTTAGACAGAGGGGAAGGGAGGAAGAGAGGGAGAGAAACATCAATGTGTGGTTGCCTTTCATGTGCCCCCACTGGGGACCTGGCTGGTGGTGACCCTTTGGTTTGCGGGCTGGTGCTCAACCCACTGAGCCACATCAGCCAGGAGGAGGACTTCTGTCTGGAAGGAAAGCTGCCCTGCCCCCCAGCTCTTGCCCTGATGCTGGAAAATTCAGTTGTTCCCCATGTATCTCTGGGGCCTTTAAGCTGCTACTCCCATGCTGGAGCTCAGAGGGAGGGAGTCTGAGTAAGTCAGTGTACAGACTCTTTAAGAGGAACTGCTGGGGAGTCCAGCAGTTTCTGTCTTCCACATAGCTCAGTCCCCACTGGTTTTTATAGCCAGAAGTTATGACAACTTTTCTTCTGGCACTAGAACCTTGGGCTTGGGTGGCCTGGTGTGGGGCTGGAGCCCCTTCCTCTTGAGATATTCCTCCTGGTTTTTCTCCACCGCTCGTGGGTGTGGGACTAGCCCGTTCTGTGTCTCTGCCCCTACTACCAGTCATATTGTAGTTTCTTCTTTAATTCCATAGTTGTAGGACTTTCATTTACCTCAATTTCTGATGGTTGTGAACGATGGTGGTTCTGTAGTTTAGTTGTAATTTTGATGTGGTTGTGAAAGGAGGTGAGCTATGTTTACCTCTGCTGCCATCTTGTCAAAGTTTCTCTACTTATTTCAATTATTTTATTTCTATTGATGCTTCTTTATGGTTTAGCATGGGGTATATCTTGGTGTTTGCTGTATGTACACTTAAAAAGAAATATGTACTGTTTTTCTCCCTCTCTTCCTCTTCCCTTCCCCTATCTAAAAATAAATTTTAAAAAACCTTAAAAAAAAACAACAACACCCTGGCTGGTGTGGCTTAGTGGATTGAATGTTGGCCTGTGAAACAAAGGATCACTGGTTTGATTCCCAGTTAAGGCACGTGCCTGGGTTACAGGCAAGTTCCTGGGCTGGGGGCATATGAGAGGCTACCTATCAATGTTTCTCTCACAGATTGATGTTTTTCTCTTTCTCCCTCCCTTACCATATCTCTGAAAATAAATAAATAAAAGAAGTGTGTACTATACATACTGTATGTATAGAACAAAAGAAGTATGTATAGTACATACTTCTTTTGGTTTGGGTTTTTTTTTAGAAATAATACTTAGGTAAAGTTTGTTGATAGTGTTGTTAAAATTTACTGTGTCTTAGTTTTTGTTTTGCCTTCTTGTTCTAAAACTATTGACAAAGCTATAAATTTGCAGTGACATTTGGAGACATAATGTTTATCACTTTAGTTGTTTTTTGCTTCATATATTTTGAAGTTGTGTTAATTAGTTGTCATATATTTAGAATCATCTAAATATCATGATCATTACTAAATGACTTTCTGTAATATTTCTTCTCCTTGAACCTTCTTTTTCTGACATTAATATAGTTACATCAGGTTTGTTCTGCTTAGTATGTGAATGGTATATGTTTCCCACTCCCATTATACTTTCAAGGAATCTCTGTGTATATTTAAAATGTGTTTCTTGTAATACTATATAGTTGGGTCTTGCCTCTTCTCCTAGTCTAATACTTTTTAATTGTTGTGTTTCTTCCGTTTAAATTTGATGTAATTACTTCTATAGTTGGGTTTATGTCTTCCATCTTGGTATTTAAAAAAAATTTATTGGATGTGAGGGCAATTTGGCTGTGACATTTATTATTTATTATTTATCTTTTTAATCTTTATTGTATTTTTCTAGTCTTTATTGTATTTTTTTCCTGTTACCATTTAGTCCCCTTATACTTCCCTTCCCCCAGCAATCACCACATTGTTGATTGTGATGAGTCCTTTTTTCTTTTTGCTCAATCACTCCACCCCCTAACCTCCCCTCCCCCACTAGCTGTCATCTTGCTTTCCATCTATGAGTCTGTCTTCAATTTCCTTATTAGTTCAGTTTGTTCATTAGATTCCACATACGGTATTTATCTTTCCCTGACTGGCTCATTTCACTTAGCATAATGTTCTTCAGGTCCATCCATACTGGTCTGTGAAATTTGTTACACCATTTTCTCAGGGTTGATTTGGCTGATCTGGCTGGTGAGGCAGGTGTCCCCTTCTTCCCACACACTTTATGTGTTTCCCTCCCAGAGCTGTACGCTTGGTCTTGAAGAGGAGGACTTTCCCCAGTAGAGGGAGAGGGCTGTTCTTTTGTCAAAGGTGTATGAGTAATTGCATTTCCCTGCTAGAACCTATAAACAAGCTCTCAAGTTCCATTTGTAGGAGAACATAGGGTAGTCAGTCTTCCAAGACTCCAGACACACTCAAAGGAGGCACTGCATGCCTCATTTTGCCTTTCTTTAAAACAAATTAAACATAAAATTTTTCAGTGACAGTTGACATTCCATATTATATTAGTTTCAGGTGGGTTATTTGTTTTGGGAGGGGTGGTTGGTGATCATCCTTACATAGGGGTTAATCTTTATATCAGTCCAATTTTAGTATATGTGCTGCCAAAGTGGCATTTTTGTGTTTTTATTTATCTCATTTATTCTTTGTTCCTCTCTTACTATAATTCGGTTGCATCTGATTTACTGTTGCATTTTGAGTGTTTACATTTCCTTCTTTGTGTGGTATATTTTTTAGAGGTTGCCCTAGAATTTACAACATGAATTTTTAAGTTATCACCTTTAATAATTGTATCATTTGTTATCCTTTACAACAATATATGAAGTCTGTCTGGAAAAAGGTCGAACCATTGTTAATATAGCAGGAACAATTTGTGCGACATGTATGTAACCTGACAGCCAAAGAGAGTAGACTTGAATGCGCATGCGTGAACAATGATGCCCTCACTGTACTAGTCCATGGTGGGTGGGGGAAGCTTGAACATGCCTCTACAGAAACTATTTGGATGGTTCAGAAGGCCACAGCTATGGACCATTGGTGATTGGCAGCTTCATCACAACAGTGCACCCGTTCATGCATCATGTCTTGTGGAGAGTTTTTTGGCGAAACATCAAATCACCCAGGTGACTCTGCCCTGCTATAGCCCAGATTTGGTGCCCTGCAACTTCTGGCTTTTCCCAAAACTAAAATCACTTTTAAAATGGAAGAGATTTCACACTGTTGTTGATGAGATTCAGGAAAATATGTCAGGGCACCTGACGGTGATTGGGAGAACTGTGTGAGGTCCCAAGGTGCCGACTTTAAGGGGACAGAGACTTCACTGTCCTATGTACAGTGTTTCTTGTATCTTGTATCTTCTTCAATAAATGCCTCTATTTTTCATGGCATGTGGCTGGATACTTTCTGGACAGACCTTGTATTTCTTTCATCTCCTTTCTTCCCCTCATGCTCTCTTAAGCCTTTGTCTTATATTTTACTTCTGTGTGTGCTTATTTATTTTTTAGTATCAGTGTGGTCGTACTGATTGTTAAATGAGTGTATTATTATTCACTGTTGCTGTTATTTATTTTGATCAATTATCCTGTGTTCAGCCCATGGGATCTTCTTCAACCTAGTTTTTTTTTCTTCCTTTTCTAATATATCAATCAGTTTGTTAGTCCTTTCTTGCTTTTTGACACAAGTTGTTCCAGGATGATCTTTTAAAATTTTTAATGCAATCATCTCACACCTCTACTTTTGAATTCTTCAGTGGCTTTCCATTAGCCATATGATAGTCAGAAATCATTCAAGGCTAGGAATACATAGCCCTGATTATACATCTAATTTCCTCTTTACCTCTTAAATAATTGAACAAGTCTTTTACTTGTTGTAACTTTTATAATTTATAGTTCATATTTGCTATAGATTTTAGGAAGAACTGAGAATATTTTTCTTGAGGAATATCATGGATTTATTACAAATGTTCCTGGTTTTCCAAACTAGTAACCAAATTTATACACCATTTTGGAATGGAAGACTTGGTGACAAAAGTGTAGTTTATTAGTTCCAAACATATTATAAAGAATCATGGGAACATATATTTTCCTTCTTTCTTGTAGTTTACATTTAAGGGTAAATACAGCATTCTGCACATTCAGATTAAAAGGGCAACATTATTCACATATTCAAAGATGACTTCTTTTCCCCATGCTTGTGTGATTCTGGATTGAGTGGCAACCTGTGAACCAAAGGGTTGCCAGTTCAATTCCCAGTCAGGGCACATGCCTGAGTTGTGGGCAGGGTCCCCAGTAGGGGGTGTGTGAGAGGCAGCCACTCATTGATGTTTCTCTCCCTTTCTTTCTCCCTTCCCCTCTGTCTAAAAGAAATAAAAATCTTTCAAAAAAAAAAAAGAAAGAAAAGAGAGAAAACCCCAAAAGATGACTTTCTCATTTTTATGTCTAGATAGCTTAATTCTTTTCTTAACTGTTGTGAAAATAAGTCATTTTAGGTTGATAGTTTCCCAGCTGAATCTGATTTTTGTTTGAAGCTATTTTCTCAGCAGTGACTGAGCATCTATACTCTCTACTTGGTAATAAGTCTTAACACTTATTTTTATTAGGTTTTTGTAGCTATCTCAGCAGGTTTTTTTCCATTAAAGTATATAATGTAAATTTAACACTTAAGTGATACATTCTTTGAGTCTTTAATAATACATTTCTAGTGGCTTTGTTCAGTATACTTCTGAACTTAATGAAGTTGCTTCATTTCATAGAAATAAATACTTGTAAAATCCAACCTAACTGCTCCTAACTGCAGTTCTAACTGCAAAGTTAGAACTTTGGTTTTTATTCCAGGTAGCATTTAAAAAATACTACTAATAAAGTACAGTGACAGCACATGAAATATGAATTACAAATGCTAAATTTACCTATAGGAAGTTGATAGATAGTCATTCTTGTTTTGATGGAAAAAATCAAGCTTATTAATTTTTAGTTTCATGTCAAGGTAATTTTAGTGGAAATAATTATTTTAAGTAACTTTTACATAAATTTTGAAATGAATAAAATTGTGAAAAGATGATGAATTTGATTCCATTTAAAGGATTGAGAGTTGTTAATATCTTAAAAAGTAATTTAGTTAGGAAATAAAGCTATGAAGAGGGAATGAGATCTCCTTTTATACTGTCCTTATCAAGTTTTCAGTCTTGATTAAACCATTTTGAATTCTTAGTTTATGCATAGTTTGAAGTGAACTGTGATCTTGAAGTTTGAGAATTTGGAGAGGTGTTTTAGAATTTTGTAAACCAACTTTATTAATTTTATATTTGAACCACCAAGGAGTTAGCTTTCTTGCTTCATGTCTGTTAGTGAATTTGGAGCAGAGTAGTATTGATGTTAATAGTCTTTCTTGAGACCTATTACATATTTGACAGGAAATATTTTCCAGATAATGTTTTTCTATTTACAGTCAGTTCTCACTTTGCAGGCTTCTAATATACTTGAATTTCAGTTGCCACAGTTTAAATAATACGCCAGTCCCCTAACAACAAAATTCAGATGCCATTTACCATATGTTAACTGTAGTTGTGTACTATGTAAACTTCAATACTAGCCCTTCAGTTTACAACTCACCATGTAATTAACAGATGTTTAACATGGTCAGTGACCACTGACCTTACTTCTCTCAAAGTCTGTTGGAGATTGGTCACTGTACATCTCTTACGCATTTCTTGCACAGGCAGCAAAGTGTGTAGTTTTGTTAACCTCCTGTCTCCCAATGGTAAATCCATGTGACATTTTACAAAATAGGATAATCAAAGGAGAGAGTTGACCAACAAAGATGAAAGTGTAGCAAAGAAATGAAAAGTGATAAAATTAGTGATAAAAAAGTGATAAAAGTGATAAAATGAAAAATGGAATGTCACAGATTTGAAAATGGCCACACGTAAATTAAAATAGAAGAGCTGGGCTTGCCTAAATGAAGGTGTGGTTTGAATTGCATTGAAGTGTCAGATGAATATAAAAAACAAAAAAAGTCAGCCCCTGCCTGTTCCCTTCACTAGAGGGACGCAGGGGAGCAGAGAACTTGGGGGCTGGAGAAAGGGAGGAGAGTTGGGGAAGAGTGGGTGGTGGCGGCGGCTCTGGAGTGCTTCTCTCAGGACAGCCACCCTAAGGAGCAAGGATGTCGATCAGCATAGCTCTTCCTCCCGCTGCCAAGCCCTTCCTTCTTGCCATGTCCCTGAGCCAGCATTGCAATGTGGCCCTGCCACTGGAGAGTGAGGACAGCAGGACCTTCAGTTTGGGGAAGATGATTACGGCTAAACCAGGGAAAACACCAATTCAGGTGTTACACGAATATGGCATGAAGATCAAGACCATCCCTGTTTATGGATGTGAAAGCTCCAATATGGAAATACACATGCCCACTTTTACCTTCAGAGTAACTGTTGGTGACATAACCTGCACAGGTGAAGGTACAAGTAAGAAGCTGGCTAAACATAGAGTTCCAGAGGCTTCCATAAACATTTTAAAAGCCAATGCAAGTATTTGCTTTGCAGTTCCTTACCCCTTAATATGCCTGACCCTTCCAAACAACCAGAGAACCAGCTTAATCCTGTTGGTTCATTATAGGAATTGGCTATTCATCATGGGTGGAGATTTCCTAATATATTTCCTTTCCCAGGAGGGAGGATCTGCCCATAAGAGAGAATATACCACAATTTGCAGGCTAGAGTCATTTATGGAAACTGGAAAGGGAGCATCATAAAAACAAGCCAAGAGAAATGCTGCTGAGAAATTTCTTGCCAAATTCAGTAATATTTCTCCAGAGAACCACATTTCTTTAACAAATACAGTAGGATATTCTTCATGATGTACTTGGCTTCCTTGAAAAATTCTTCTGGTGAAAAGATCAACCAACTGAAAAGAAGCCACCTTAGTATTCCAAATACAGATTACATCCAACTACTTAGTGAAATCTCCAAGGAACAAGGTTTTAATAGAACATATTTAGATATAGAATAACCGAGTGCCAATGGGCAGTATCCAGTGTCTCGCTGAACTGTCCACCAGTCTCATCACAGTCTGTCATGGCTCTGGGATCTCCTATGGCAGTGCACAGAGTGATGCTACTCACAGTGCTTTGTAGTATTTAAAGATAGCAGAAAGAAAGTAAACTTGGAGCAACTTAGAAAACCCTTTAGCAGCACATAAAAAGTTGTTCTTTTACTCCTTCCCAAGTGAAACATTTAGTGTTTGAGTTTATGTGTTTCTGAACCTGTTTCATGGATGCCATCAATACTACAGATTTAATTATCTCCTAGTTGTTACTACACTCTTTTTAAAGGCTTCAACTTTGTATTGGTATATTGTGTTTATAAACTTTGTACCATAGGCAGGGTGTAGCACCCATTTAACAATGTCATATACATAGAAGGAAGAAACTGCATGTGTATTGATGATGATGAAGATGGTGAAATAAAACTGCTAACAACAATCTTGGTACTTAATGTCTTCCTTGTGCAAGGCTTTGAAAAGGGAATTCTAAGGAAGCCCCTTAGAGTTAGAGTGTTGAGGAATACACTAACAGGCTCTTAATTGAATGTGATTGTTAAATGTCAGGGAATATGATTATCTGCTCTGTATCTGAATCCATGTAATAAAGAACTGTTATTAAAAAAAAAAACATCTTTTCAACATTATTTAGTGTAAATTGTAGTAGGAATAGGTCTCAGTTTGACTAGCATTCATGCCAAAGCATTGAATTTAATTGCTGCATTGGAAAAAAAAAAAAAAAAAACTAATTACAAGGAGACTGAAGAACTTTTTATTGCCAATAAAGGCTGGATTTTTTTTTTTCTTCTTCCAGAATCAGCATGAATTAAGCTGTTAGAGCAGGTAGGGATGCTATTGTGAACTTGCACCAGATTTCAAAATTAATTGAGCAAGTAATTATATGATAAGCAACTAATTAATGTAGGATAGGTCTGTTTTGCATGGTGATCCCATCCATAACTTACGTGATGAAAGAGGATCCTGGAGATATCCAAGATAACTGGGGACAAGGTGGATGTTACACTCACCTCCTTCCAGGACCAAACTGGAATTACAATTAAAATATAGAACAAACAATATGAATAATCAACTGAAGACTGGCTGAATAGAAGTCTTATAACCAAGGATTCACGGAAGAAGCCACATTGAGACTGGTAGGAAGGGTGGAGAAGCAAAAACTGCTGGCCCTGCTCCCACAGTAGGCTTCAGAGGGATATCTTAGCTGCAAAGGTTGTCCCTGAGGAGTGTCTCAACCCCATGCCGGGCTTCCCAGCCCTGAGCACCAGAGCTGGAAGAGGTGCCCACGTAACATCTGGCTGTGAAAATCAGTTGGGATTCTCTCTGACAGGGAGAGAAGGGAGTCAGCTAAAGACATAGGCACTCTCTTTAAGGGCTAACACACAAACTCTCGTTCACAGACATTCATCCTGTGCTCTGGTGGAGGGAGTATGGAGTGTATTTGAGTCATGTGAAGAGAGACTGGGGTTTGTGGCTCTGGGCAGAGCTGAAGGGATAGCGACTGGCACCCCTATGCTGAGTCACTCTCCTTCACCCCTGAACTGACATCATTTTCTTCAGTGGAGCACTATGCTTATGGCATCAGCCTGGGGGAATGCAATAGACCTATCCTGTGGAATCTCTGTTGCCTCACTTTGTTGAGCTTGGGCTTCTGGCACAATCTAGGACAGACTTGAGTTGTGTAGCTCTAGGATGGGGGCCAGTTTTTGGTCAGACGCTCAATCACTTCAGAGCCCTCCCTTTATAGGGCCAAATCTTTGTCTATTTGGGTCTGATAAACTCTGCTGCCCTCATCCTGACAGCTCCCTCAGACCTCACTCCACCTTAAAGGGCTGTGGGCACCTGGCAGTGGCAGCTAGACTCATTATACCCAGGGACATTTGCTGAGTGGCCTTAGACCAAGCACTGGCACTGAATTTGAACCTGTATTAATCTGGTGAATAGCACTTGCCCCTAGCTTGTGACTCAGAACGTACCTTATGCAACTTGATTACCACAAGAAGCTTTTTCAGTGACTGAGCCTATCAGGCAGCCAGCAGGTTGAGGCAGGTGCAGGTAGATCTAGGGGTGCTTTGGACTTTTATTGACCTTCCCCTGGGCCTGGTTCTGGTAAAAGCCTGCCTTGGTGCACAGCTTGGTCCTTCTCATGCACACTAAGACCCAAGCAGAGGCAGCCATAAACTTTGAATTGCTTTGTAGCTCAAAACAGGTTGCTCAGGGCCAGTCACAGTCAGCATCTAACATTGGACTGCACCAGAGTCACACCCAAGAGGGTCCAGATCCAACATACCCAGTGGCCAGCTTCAGATGACTCAGAACAGTATCACAAGTGGCATGTCCAAAGGGAGATTTTGACAGGCACCGGACCCTGCTGAGGCTAATTTCACTTAGTGAGGTCAGTGTCTGCACAGCAGCTTGTACACTCACAGTCAGTCATCAGCCTGAGGGTTGACCTCACACATGAATGGGCCAATAGCAGTGCAGACTCAGTTACAACAGAAGGGCCCACATAACCTACACAAGGGTCATTCCTGGAGCACCCAGCTCAGGTGATCAAGGAGACTGTGCACTGGGTCTCATAGGACACCTACTACATAAGACCATCCTGCTAAGACTGTGAGTCCTAGCAGATCAACCTAATATATAGAAACAAATACAAAGGCAACAGAAATGGGGAGACAAAGAAATAGGCCTCAAATGAAAGAGCTGGGGAATTCTCCAGAAAAAGAGCTAAATGAATGGAGGCCAGCAATTTATCAGATGTAGTTCAAAGTAATGGTTATAAGGATGCTCAAAAGAATGAAAAAGGACATAGAAACCATAAAGGGTGAGTCAGAAGTGAATAATACAATACCTGATATGAAGAACACAATAGAAGGAATCAACAGCAGGTTGAATGAAGCAGAGGATCAAGTTAATGGTTTCAAAGACGGTTGAGAACCAAGATGGCGGCATAGACACACCGTGCCTCCTCGCACAACCAGAACTGACAGAAAATTAAACGGCAAGGAAGTCTGACACCAAGTAGATAAAAAGTAAACATTCATCCAGACCGGTAGGAGGGGCAGAGATGGGCAGCCTGGCGGAGAGGACTCGCGTTGCCATGGCAGGACCGAGACTGGTAGAGTGTGGGACCAATGGGGCAGGCAGTCTGACCACTAGCAGATCCTGGGGCCCCACATTCGCACAGATAAACCGAGGGGGCCAGACTCAGAGTGGCGGAGAACGGGGCAGGCAGAGCGGTGGGTAGCACCCCGCCACCCCACATTCACGCACAGATAAACCAGGATGAACGGCGGGAACCAGGGCTCCAGCGTGGGGAAATAAAGCCTCAAACCTCTGAGTGAAAACGCCCATGGGGGTTGGGGCGGCAGCTGGAGAAACTCCCAGCCTCACAGGAGAGGTCATTTGAGAGACCCACAGGGGCCTAGGGTGTGCACAAGCCCACCCACTCGGGAACCAGCACCAGAGGGGCCCAATTTGATTGTGGGTAACGGAGGGAGTGACTGAAATCCCGCAGAGAGTGGAGCAGGCATTGTTACTCCCTCTCGGCCCCTCCCCCATGTACAGCGTCACAGCGCAGCGACCAGCGTTATCCTGCCCGGGGAACACCTAAAGCTCTGCCCCTTTAGGCAACAGAAGCACCAAGACAAAAAAAAAAAAAAAAAAAAAAAAAAAAAAAAAACCAAATGACAGAACACTTCAAAGCTCCAGAAATAATTCAACTAAACAGCAAATAGGTAGCCAACCTATCAGATGCACAGTTCAAAGAATTGAGCTCACAGAATTGGTTGAATTTGGTCAAAAACTAGATGAAAAAATGAAGGCTATGCTAAGAGAGACAAAGGAAAATGTACAGGGAACCAATAGTGAGGTGAAGGAAACTGGGACTCAAACTAACGGTGTGGACCAGAAGGAAGAAAGAAACATCCAACCAGAAAAGAATGAAGAAACAAGAGTTCAGAAAAATGAGGAGAGGCTTAGGAACCTCCAGGACATCTTTAAACATTACAACATCTGAATTATAGGGGTGCCAGAAGGAGAAGAGGAAGAACAAAAAATTGAAAACTGAGTTGAAAAAATAATGGAGAACTTCCCCAATCTGGCAAAGGAAATAGACTTCCAAGAAGTCCAGGAAACTCAGAGAGTCCCAAAGAGGCTGGACCCAAGGAGGAACACACCAAGGCACATTATAATTACATTAGCCAAGATGAAAAGAAGGAGAGAATCTTAGAAGCAGCAAGAGAAAAGGAGACAGTTACCTACAAAGGAGTTCCATACGACTGTCAGCTGATTTCTCCAAAGAGACCTTATAGGCAAGAAGGGGCTGGAAAGAAGTATTCCACGTCATGAAAGGCAAGGACCTTCATCCAAGATTACTGTATCCAGCAAAGCTATCATTTAGAATGGAAGGACAGATAAAGTGCTTCTCAGATAAGGTCAAGTTAAAGAAGTTCATCATCACCAAGCCCTGATTATATGAAATGTTAAAGGGATTTATCTAAGAAAAAGAAGATAAAAAATATGAACAGTAAAAATGACAGCAAACTCACAGTTATTAACGACCACACCTAAAACAAAAACAAAAGCAAACTAAGCAAACAACTAGAACAGGGACAGAACCATAGAGATGGAGATCACATGGAGGGTTGTCAGTAGGGGAGCGGGAGGGGGAGAGTGGGGGGAAAGGTACAGAGAATAAGTAGCATAAATGATAGGTGGAAAATAGACAGGGGGAGGGTAAGAATAGTGTAGGAAATGTAGAAGCCAAAGAACTTACAAGTATGACCCATGGACATGAACTATAGGGGAATGTGGGAGGGAGGGGGTGGACAGGATGGAGTGGAGTGGGGGGGGGAATGGGACAACTGTAATAGCATAATCAATAAATATATTTAAAAAAATATATATATTAAAAAAATGACTTGTGTTAAAATGTGAAGAAAGCTAAAATGGCTACCATCATTTAGCATCATTTCCCATAGTTTCAGTAGTATGTTAATAAATGTTATATTTCAAAGGGGTTCTGTGGCCAAATATGTTTGGGAAATGCTGGGTGAAACTAAGCAATATAGGTTTCTTTAGTCGTAGACTTCTTCATATTTAATAAATTAACAAGCATTGTTAGTCACTGAAAAAAGATTTGTATTTCCTATATTAGCTTGATGACAGATCCTTATAACATTTTGCAGGTTTTGCATAACAAATACTGAAAAATGCAAAGTATAGCATTCAGTTAATAAAAAAGTGGTTGAGAAATTACTCAGTACATCAGGTCCTTGAATGACTCCATTTCATTCAGGATCATTTCATTGTAACGATGAGATGCCTTCGAGAACCTAACTTGTTTATGTCAGTTAGCCTACGGTAAACTTGGTGTTACTATACATTGTTCACTTAAAACTGTAGAATCTATTGATGATGTTAGATGGGGGCTTACTGTATAATATGTTAGGGCCTGTGGTTATCCCAAGATGAAAAGGATTGATTTAGAAAATGATACTGACATATATGTGAGTTAACTTCTACAAGTGACTGTAAGTGAAATATAAATGAAGTGCTGCAGAGGAGTAATGAATTCTAGTAGGTTATCAGCAAAGGCCTTACTGAAGAGCTGCACTTTGAAGAAACAGTGGTAATTCATCAGGTAGACATCATTCCTAGTAGGAAGAAAACAATTTGAGAATGGTATGGTTAGAACTTCAGGCAGGAGTCAGAAATGACTTTACTCCATAGCCAGAGTGATTGTTTTCAAAACTCAAATCTTCCTGCCGTCTCCTAAGAATAAATTGAAGAAGGTACAAATATATGGAAGGATAGGAAGACTCAACATCATTAAAATGTCCACACTAATCAAAACAACTTACAGATGCAGTGCAGTCCCTATCAAAATACCGATGGCATTTCTTCACAGAACTACAACCCCTATGTTTTGATGACTAAATTTAAAGTCATGACTAGTGACTAATGGGCCTCTTTGCATCCATCTTGTTTTGAGACTCTTTGTGCTCCTGGACTTGTGTGTCTATTTCCTTCACCAAATTAGGGAAGTTTTCTTTCACTATTTTTTCAAATAGATTTCCAGTTTCTTGCTCTTTTCTTCTGGAACCCCTATGATGCAAATGTTGGACCTCTTGAAGTTGTCCCAGAGGCTGCTTACACTATGGTAGTTTTTTGGATTCTTTTTTCTTCTTCTTGTTCTGATTGGTTGTTTGTTGGTTCCTCATAGTCCATATCATTGATTTGATTCTTGGCTTCATCCACCCTACTGTTTCCCTGTAAATTGTTCTTTATTTTAATTAGTGTGTCCTTCATTTCTGACTGGATCTTTTTTATGCTGTTGAGTTCCTCATTAAGTTCCTTGAGCATCCTTACAACCAGTGTTTTGAACTCTGCATCTGATGGATTGCTTATCTCCATTTTGTTTAGCTCTTTTTCTGGAGTTTTGATCAGTTCTTTCATATGGGCCATGTATCTTTGTCTCCTCGTTTTGGCAACCTCCCTGTGTTTGTTTCTATGAATTAGGTAGGGCTGCTTTGATTCTGTGCCTTGGTAGTGTGGTGTAACATAGTAGGTGTCCTGTAGGGTCCAGTGGCACAGCCTCCCCTATCACCCAAGATGGATGGGTATTCGAGGATGCCCTTTGTGTGGACTGAGTACACTCTCCTCTTGTAGTTGAGCCTTGGTTGCTGTTGGCATATCAATAGGGGGATTTACACAGGCCAGTGAGCTGCAAGGGCTAACTGTGACCACTTACCACCAACCGCAGCCCTCTGTGGAGGATCAATTATGCAGGGATAGGGTGGTGGTGCTCCAACGTGGTTTGTAGCTATCAGCTGGGTTCACTGGCCCTGGGGTTTCCCAGGAGGTATAAGCTAAGGTCAGCCCCCATTTGTGTTTTGCTTAGGGCCACCCTGCATATCTGAGATGGCTGCTGCTTGTTATGGTCTTGGAGATTCCCAGGCAAAGCCAGACTATGAATGTAAGGTGCTAGTTAAGGCCCTGTGTCTCACTGAGGCCAGCTACTGCTTGTTTGATAGGATTTCAGGAAGTTGTATGAGCCAAGACCAGCCCTTCATATGGAAAAGCAGCTTGGGTGGGCTCATAAGTTGGGTGGGGTGGAGTCTCTGGGGATATCCAGTGAGATCAAACTGGATCCCCAGTTTGGGTTGGGTCAAAGTGTTAGCCAGTTTGATGTAGTCTCAGATATGCCGTCAGCTTGCCAGGTCTGTAGAAGGAAGGTTTAGAAAAGGGACAGTGGTCTCTGCCCACCTGTCAGCCTTGGAGAAAGCTGTCCCCCAACTCTTGACATGATGCCAGATACTTCATATACCACTAGTATTCCCTGTATACCACTAGTGCCTGTCAAGCTGCTACCCTCTTTCTGGAGTTCCGAGCGAGTGAGTCTGAGTAAGAGGAACTGCTTGAGGCTCCAGAATTTTCTTCTACCAAATCAATCCCCACTGGTTTTTGCAGCCAAAAGTTGTGGGGACTTATTTTCCTGGCACTGGAACTCTGGACTGTGGGGCCTTGGGTGGGACTGGGACTCTTTGCTCCCAAGATATCTTTCCCAAATTTTTCCACCACAGTCAGTGTGGGACCAGCATGTTTTGCATCTGTGCCCCTCCTACCAGTCCTTAATTCTATAGTTGTCAGACTTCCATTCAATTCGATTTCTGATGGTTCTGAGTGATAGTTGTTACATATTTTAGTTGTAATTTTGATGTGGTTGTGTGAGGGGGTGAGCCATGTCTGCGTGTGTTGCCATCTTGACTGGAATTTATTTATTTTTAGAGAGAGGGGAAGAGAGAGAGAAAGATCAATCAGTTGCCTCTCACACACCCGCAACCGGGGATCTGTCTCACAACCCAGGTTTTTGCCCTGACTGTGAATCTAACTGGTGACCTTTTGGTTCACAGCCCATTGCTCAACCCACTCAGCCACACCAGGCAGGGCTGTGCATAACCTTTGACTCCCCCAAAACATAACTAATAGTCTAGTATTGATTGGAAGCCTTAGTGATAACGTAAACAGTTAACACACATTTAATAAGTTACACAAATTATATATTGTGTTCTTAGACTAAATAAGCTAGAAAAAAAAGAAAATGTTACTAACAAAATCATAAGGAAAAGAAAATAACATTTTAATAACATTTAATGTTAATAACATAATAATAAATGTTATTAAATGTTAATAACATTTACAGTATTCATTGAAAACAATCCATGTTTAAGTGGACCCATGTAGTTCAAATCCTCATTGCTCAAGGATCATCTGTATTTTTCTGTGTTTTTAAACAGCTCTGTTGTAGAGATATAGTTCATATACTATGCAGTTTTCCTATTTAAAATACACAATTCAATAATTTTTAGTATTTTCACATTTGTACAACTTTTAGAACATTTTTATTACCCAAAAAAGAAATCCTGTACCCATTAGCAATCATTCTCCCCCACACCCAGCAATCAGCACCCACTAATCTGTTTAGTCTCTGTGGTTTTAAAGTGTGTATCCAGTGTCAACAGAAGAGATTCGGTGGATGATATTGTGTCTATTTTCTTTACAATTTGAAAAGAAGCATATAAATGAGTTGGCATCAAGAGACAGTGTTTTAGTCTTTTGTGTTTTGTTTTCTATTTGAGAGGGAGGGTGGATGAGGTAGGAAAACAGGAGATGCAAACTATTTAAACTATTTTAGTTTAAAATAGTCATTTTAAACTAAAGAAAGAAATTACATCCTGGAGTTTTTACCACTCGAAAGAGTGTCTACTGAAGTATATAGTAGTGCCTGATATTCTTCTTATCTAGCTTTCTTAATTTCTTCTGATTCATAACCAGGTATACCTATTTGTTGTACTCATTGTAATTGTAATGTATTTCATTTTTCTTTTTTTAAAGTGTACTTTATTACTTTAAAGTATACTTTGTGCTATTACAGTTGTCTCATTTTTTTTTCTCCCCTTTATTTCCCTCTGCCCTGCACCAACCCTCCCACCAGCACCCCTCCCTCTGGCCATTAGTTCATGTCCATGGGTTGTACATATAAGTTCCTTGGCTTCTCTATTTCCTATACTATTCTTAACCTCCCCCTATTTTGTACCTACCATTTGTGCTTCTTACTCCTTGTACCTTTTCCCCCATTTTCCCCCTCCCCCTCCCTTCTGATAACCCTCCATGTGATCTCCATTTCTGTGATTCTGTTCCTGTTCTAGTTGTTGGCTTAGTTTGTTTTGTTTTGTTTTGCTTAGGTTCAGTTGTTGATAGTTGTAAGTGTGTTGTCAGTTAACTGTTCATATTTTAGATCATCATCTTTTTCTTAGATAAGTCCCTTTATCATTTCATATACTAAGAGCTTGGTGATGATGAACTTCTTTAACTTGACCTTATCTGGGAAGCACATATCTGCCCTTCCATTCTAAACGACAGCTTCACTGGATAGAGTAATCTTGGGTGTAGGTCCTTGCCTTTCATGACTTAGAATACTTCTTTCCAGCCCCTTCTTGCCTGTAAGGTTTCTTTTGAGAAATCAACTGATATTCTTATGGGAACTCCTTTGTAGGTAACACTCTCGTTTTCTCTTTCTGCTTTTAAGATTCTCTCTCCTTTAATTTTGTGTAATATAATTATGATGTACCTTCGTGTGTGCTTCCTTGGGTCCAACTTCTTTGGTATTCTCTGAGTTTGGGGAAGTCTAGTTCCTTTGCCAGATTGTGGAAGTTCTTCATTATTTGTTCAATTAAGTTTTCAGTTTCTTGCTCTTCCTCTTCTCCTTCTGGCACCCCTATGATTCGGATGTTGGAATGTTTAAAGATGTCCTGGAGGTTCCTAAGCCTTTCCTTAATTCTTTGAATTCTTGTTTCTTCATTCTGTTCTGGTTAAATGTTTATTTCTTCCTTCTGGTCCATATTGTTGATTTGAGTCCTTATTTCCTTCCCTTCACTGTTGGATCCCTGAATATTTTTCTTTATTTCACTTTTCATAGCCGTCACTTTTTCCATACTCAACCATTTCTGTGAGCATACTGCTTACCAGTGTTTTGGCCTCTGCATGTGCTGTCTCTTCATTGCTTAGTTCTGTTTTTGGAGCTTTGATCTGTTCTTTCATTTGGACCATATTTCTGGGTCTCTGTTCACCTCTTAGGTTTTTAGGGACGGATTCTTAGGTATTCACCAGGGCTAGACAACCCACATCGCAGTGTGAGGGGGAGGGGTCAGAGAAGGAACAATGCCACTTGCTTAGCTGTCAGCCAGGTTTCAGTTACTTCCTTCACTACTCACAAGCAAATTGGGCTCTTCTGGTGCTGTATCACCAGTGTGTGGGCTTGTGTACATTCTAGAACCCTGTGGATCTCTCCAACGAACTTTCCTATGAGGCTGGGAGTTTCTCCTGCCTTGCAATTTGCCCACAGATTTTTACAGCCAGAGGTTTTGAGGATTTATCTCCCCTTGCAGGAACCCTTGGTTGCTCAGTCTGTCTCACTCCCCAGTTGTTCCTCCCAGTTTATGCACATGCAAATGTGGGACCTCCTGGTCCACTGGCCACAGCCCTGCTCACCTGGGTCCTCCAGCTGCTCCCTTGCCAGGATGGTCCTCTCCACCCTGGCTGTCCATCTCTGCCCCTCCTACCAGTCTGGATGAATGTCTTTAACTCCTTAGTTGTCGGACTCCCGTACAGTTCAATTTTCTGGCAGTTCTGGTTATTTTTTGTTTTAAATTCGTTGTCCTTCTTTTGGTTGTGCGAGCAGGTATAAATGGATCTACTTACTCCTCCATCTTGGCTGGAAGTCTCATGTTTATTTTCTTAAATATTTTTCATAATACAATTAGAGTGGTTTAAATTCCAAATCAGTTTTTTTCCTTTTACAGCATGTAAGTCAGTGATCTTTTATGTTCCAGCTTGCAGAAAAGTATGGTATCAGTCTAGTTCTTTTATCTTATAGGACATAGTGTTATCATCTTAGTGAGGAGTTAGGTTTTATAATCAACTCACAAGATGAAATGTTACATAGTTCAAATTACCTAAGGAAATCCCTTTAAGTGACTTATAGACAGAGCACCCTTAGTAATATCATCAATACCAAATTTTTCCCTATAACATTGAGTAAGACTGTAGTTTCCTTGGTTGAATACCATGTATAGTAAGTATCTAGGGACAGTATTGTAGAGTACATTATTTTTACCCACTTGGGTCCCTCCTAATGCAGGGAAGTGCTTTCATAATTTGCTTTGCAGAGTTAATCTCCCATTTTCCTTTGTGGAGCATAACTCATTAAGTGGTTTGGTACGTAGAAAAACCTTTACTATTTTTTTCCTTTTTCGGTGTTTATATAGTTGAATTCACTTAGGTTAAATGTTTTATTAATCATCCGCACTACAGTTTTCTTTGTTCCTCCTTTTGTTTTCTGGAATTCTGAAATTTCATCAGGATATATCCTTTTTCGTTTTCTCATTTCCTCTTTGATATTTGGTGGGCCCATTCTATCTCAAATACTCATATTTTTAGTTTAGGGAAATTTTCTTCTATTATTTCACCTCTCAATTGTTCTTTCCTTAGGGGATGCCTCTGAAATTGCTGTTAGACCTATTAGTTCAGTCTTCCATGTCATATAAAATATCTTTTCCAACTTTTTGTTTTTGTTGATTTTTTTTGAAACTGATCTAGAACTTTATAAGTAGCCTGTCTAATTAAATTTTTGTTATTTATTCCCAAATATTTTCTCATTTGTCCTTTTCATAGCCATCCATGTTAAGTTATTTGCATCTATAGCGCCTCAGGCATCTCAAGATACCACTTATAATACTTTTTAGAAGTTTCTTTTCTGTAAATTACTAATTTTTTTCTGGAGTGGTGGTTCTGTTTATTCATCTTGTACTTCCTCTTTCACAATAGTTAATTTCTTTCAGAAGCCTGGGATCCTTTGTTGTAACATTTATGAATATCAGGTACTAGTGGTTACCATAGCTAGGTGTTGTAAGTAGCTAGATTGTTCTTCCCTTAAATGTTTCTCCCTTGAATGGGGACATGCTCTGGGAACCTTAGGTATTCACCAGGGCTGGGCAACCCACATCACAGTTGTGGCACTGTACATGGGGGAGGGGTCAGAGAGGGAACAGTGCTGCTTGCTCAGCAAGATTTATCAAAAGCAGCCTTTCTTGTGTTCTTGCTTCATGGATGAGTAGTAGGCAGGGAAGCAGGAAGGTAGATACACAAACTTGCTGAAGTGAAGAGACCTTTAAAGACCAGGAATGGAACATGCTAGTGTCTTTAGCTCTTGGGTGGAGTTGCCTCTGCTTTACTTTTTTTTGTCCTCAGTGTCTGTTTTAAAGGTCTGAAATCATTTCATATTTGACTTTACTTCTGTCTTAGGCCCTAACCTATTCTAATTAGCAAGCATCCCTGTAACATGGCTCACTTTCATTTGAAGAGCGGCAGATTTCTAGCTTTAACCGAAGACCAAAAACTATTTATGCTGATTGTTCTGTTCAGTTTTAAATCAGAGTTTTACATAATTCTCAAGACATGTCAGTAAATTCTCAGTAATTGTTTATTGAGAACACTTATTAGCTATGTTTATTATTATTATAAATATACATGATCTTCTGCATTTTGTAATAGAAAATTGATTTTTTAGAAATGAGGCTTTTAAAAAATAGTTGCCATACATTTATTTCTTCATTTTTGGTTTGTGGGTTTGGCTTGAGAACTTCTTTTGTTCATTCTATATTTTATTTTACTCTATTTGGCATTGTTTTTTCTGTTGTATATTTGTATACCTTGGGTAGAAACTTAGAGCTCTTGGGGAAGTTGGGAGGGATACCAAAAATATTCTAGAAGAATATGATAATAATGCTATTTTTCTCTTTTCTCTTTTGCTTTTTCAGTTTGAGCAGAAAACTGGTGCAGTTTTTGATGAAATTGTAGAGAACTGTAAGTACCATTTTAGAAAAAACCAATCATGTATTAGATAGATAATATATAAGTCTAGATAGAGCATTTATAACTGGGCTGACTAATGTCATGATCCAATTTGATTTAGTTTAGATCTCATGACACCTAAGTATTTTCAGCAGGTTAATCTGAATTGTAAGTCTTGCTCTTTTTTTTAAGTAAATATTTTATTCTCACAGTTACTAAGGTTGAAATATAGCCACACTTTGTGTATGTGTGAAGTATACAGAAGTTTATATACCACTTCATAAAGGTTTCTACTTTGTTTATAGGGTCTTTTAATTTTCTCTTTATATTTTTTCCTTGGTACGTCATTTTCTTAAACAGCAACTCTGTTTCTTGTAATTATAAAAGTAATACATTCAGTTTTACAACACAAAAATGAATAAAGCTGAAAATAAAAGCCTTTGTCTTTACTGTTCTCCAAAGATAATCAGTTTTAAAAGTTTAATATATTTTCCCTTTTTTTTTTTTTTTCTGTGAATGTATGTAGGTGTGGTTTATGTATGTGTGTAGGGAATTATATGAATTCTCTTCTTGCTTTTTTCATTCAACTGCCTAGACATCTTTCTATGTCATTGGGTTTGGACCTATTTCCATCCTTTCTAATGGCTACTCAGTATTTTATTGTATGACTGTATTATAATTTTACCAATTTCCTCTTTTTACATGTGTATATTATTTTTGATTTTTTACTATTACAATCAATATTTATATTGATATGTAGTCCTATACACATCTTTGTCTACTTGTTGAAGTGTTTCTGTAGGATTAATTTTAAGAATAGAATTGATGAATGAATCATCATCACAGGATATTTGTGTACTTGTTTCTGAAGGGTAAATTTTGTTGTATAGATTTCTAAGTAAGGGGAAATGTGCATTTCTTTTGTTTTTTAAGTTTACTTCCCCCAGGTAGGATATGTGAGTGTCATATTTCTCTTTGGAATTAGTTAATAGTGACAACAGTTTTTTAGACTATATATTGAAAGGTAATGAGCACTACTGACCTTTAGTGGATTTAGTTTGTTTTTTTTTTTTTCTTGCATGCAAGAAAGTCAATTAGACTCCAGCTAGCTTATCCAGAAGAAACTTTAGAAGTATATTGGAATATTTCACAGAATTTGAGGAGGAGGTAAAGAACAAATTTCCTTCAGTGAACTCAGTGAAAGGAGATCATTGGCCTGCTCTGTTTGTGCTGCCAGACAGCAGTTATGCTCCAGTAACTTTGTATATCCTTTTTCTAGAGAGGAAGGGAGGTAGAAAGAAAGGGAGATAAACATCAATGTGTGGTTGCCTCTCATGTACCTCTCATTGGGGACCTGGCCCTCAACCCAGGCATGTGTCCTGACTGGGAATTGAACTGGCGACCCTTTGCTTTGCAGGCTGGCACTCAATCCACTAAGCCACACATGCCAGGGCTGTATATCCATTTTAAATTTCAAGTTCCTAGGGAAAAGCTTGTGATTATGCCAGTTTAGATCTGATGTTTATCTTTGAACCAATCAATCAATCATCTGTGGTCAGGGAAAATAGAGTTAGAACGTAAAACATTGCTCTTAGGAGATATCATAATAACTTTAGCCTCTACTACTCACTTTCATCAGTTTTTGACTACCTTCTTCTCCACATGCCTTTGCTCAAGCCTGTATACTGTAATAGAAATTAATCAAATAGCTTACTAATGAAGGTTTTAATTTGAGGCTTTGTTTGTTAAAAATATTGAATAACAACTAACTTAAAGTGGTAGCAGGAATCTTAAAGTAGCAACAAAGCTGCTGTACTTGGTGCCCTATACCCAACATTTGGGGTTTGTTTTTCTGGTGCTTAGTGCTTTTCTGCTCCAACCCCACAAATGTCTTTAGGTTGGAAATTTACAAGCAGGGGATTTTATACCAAATGTTGAGTGCAAATAGTGTGGTAAAGATTACCCTATCTCCCCGTTTCTGGTAGATTATCATTAAGGGGCTGTCGAAGGTTCCAGAGGCATCTTGGAAGTGGAAACTGGCCTCTCTCAATGAAGGGGATTCAGGAACATTAGATAACCTACTTAGAAGATATAAAGGCAGGCTACTACTCCAGAGAAAAGGAAATTCACTATTTCTCAGGCAAATAATGTGTGAAAATATCTGGCATAATTCTAGACCTACCATGTATTCATTGGTCAAGACCACTCCTATGGTATAGTCCTTCTAAAACTTTGAATAAAATACTATATTGCCCTCCCTGGCTGGTGTATAGCTCAGTGGTTTGAGCATGGGCTGTGAACCAAAGGGTTGCTGATTCCATCCCATTTCAGGGCACATGCCTGGGTTGCAGGCCAGGTCCCCAGTGGGGGCCACTCTAGAGGGAACTACACATTGACATTTCTCTCCCTCTTTTTCTCCCTCCCTTCCCCTCTCTAAAAATTAATAAATAAAACCTTTTAAAAAGTTACTGTAATATCAGCTAGTTGATGGCACACATAAACAGATAGAAGTTAACCCCATCAGTAAGAAATGTGGGAAATTTGGTTTAACATGACCATTTAATAAGGGAAAAATGAAAAAGCTGAGTTGACTTTCCAAAGATACGCTGTTTCCATTGGAAGGGATTTGAAAGAAAAGAGGCTTCAACATTTCATGCAGCTCAAATAGGGTTGTCCAACTTTTAGTTCACCATTTTTCAAGAGACCTTGTGCTGTAGATTTTATAAGGTACATGGTGATAGAGGAAGTGACTGATACTGTGGATTATCCTAACTCATGTTCCCTTAACTGTTGTCAGTTAATGGGAAGTTTGAAAGCAATTCAGATAGAATAGAAAAATTTTTTAAAATACATTCAGATAGTTGCTTCCTTATATCAAGGGCTTTATTTAGTGGCTCTTAAATAACTACCTAGTCATTCACCTATGGTTAATTTTCTCACTGATAGAATAAATTCATTGAACATCGCAGACTTCACAACCTCAAGGGAAAAATAATAGCATTGCTGATTTGTTGAAGTACAATTGTTTGAAGTAAAGTTATTTATATTTGATTATTTGCAATGTATGAGTTTATTTGTGGAAAACTGCATGTGTGAGGAGGAACTCCAAAAAATACTCAGAATTATCTTCTGGAGGGGGGGCCCCTTGTACTACATACAGGCTTCCCCTGCTAGGTGAGTGTTCTAGGAACCCACCTGTATCAGTGTAACAGCTGGCATTGTTGTGAGAAGCCGTTTTTGGCTTCAGTGAATTTTTTTTGGAAGACTCTTTCAGTACATTTGCCCATTTCATGATGGCTGATTTATGAGCATACCTGCCCACCCTGTGCTGAGTGTTCATCAGTTTTTGACCAAAAATGACATGATCCTCATGCCCCACCCTCTCTATTCTTGCGATCTTGCCCTGAGTGGCTTTTGTTTTGTTTCCCCGGATGAAAAATTCTTCCAAAGGGAACGTTTTGCCAATGTGGAAGAGTTAAAACCAAAAAAAGGTAGAAGCACCAAAAAAGCATCAAAATGAGTTTAAAGACTGTTTTGAGCAGTGGAAAAAAACATCTCGATAGGTGGATTGCATCAAACGGAGAGTACTTTGAAGGTGACTGAAATTTAAACATGTAAGAATAAATACACAATTGCTTATAAACAACTTTTTTAGGTTCTCCCCTTTTATTATCTTTTAAAAATCCTAACAATAATTGTATTAACTAGTAGATTACATTCAACTATATATAATAGAGACACAATAGAAATTTATTTTTCATGTAAAAGAAGCTCAAAATGGTGAGATGGCTCTGGTTATCAGGAACCCAGGGGCCTCTGGCTTTCTGTGTCACATCATTAGCATGTGGCTTCCATCCCCTAGTGTTTTTAGGATGGCTACTGTATCTTCAGCCTGTTGTGAGGTAGGCAGGAGGGCAAAAAGGACCACTTCTCAACAGAATCAGCCTCTTAAAGAACTTACTTAGCAATTCTACCTGTGTACTTTGGTTTACATCTTATTAGCTACCCTGACTTCAAAGAAAGCTGGGAATTGTAGTCCTTTAGCTAGTCCATTGTTGCCAACAATAAAATGAAGGATCTCTTAGTAAGGAAAAGGAGGAGAATAATTACTAGTTATGCAGTCTCTTCCATAACAACTCTCTAGATGAAGATACTACAACTGTCTCTGTTTTACTAAGGAGGAAAAGTAAGGTGTAGAGAAATCTTTCAACTTTCAAGTGGTGCAATCAGGATTTTAATGTAGGTTTACCTAACTCCAGAGCTTTTCCTTTTTAATCCTTCATTACTTATTTCTGAACTGCCCCCTAGTTCACTGGAATCACAGGAATTTTAAGAGTAATTATTTGCTAGAAATAAAGGAATACTTTGTAAAGTAACTTAGAAATACTTTAATGAGTAGTAACCATGGAAGTTTTTGTGTCTGCCTGTGCAGTATCATTGGCAGTTTGTGTTTAATTATCATATATCAGTGCAGCTCAGTTTTGAAAGAACTGATATGTTGAGCATTGATTTTGTTTTGTTTTGACCCCAGAACTACTTAAATATTTCTGTTTACATGGTCTATTGCTGAGTATTATTTGGGTCCTTCCAACATTGTGAAGGAATATCTTTCTGAAAATGCTGAAACCAAAGCCTAAAGTCTTCTTTAGGAGTATAAAAATGGGTACAAAACTGATATGACACTAAATAAAAATACTTCAACTTTCTCAATAATTTTTTAATTTAATAAACAATTTTTTGGATTAAACAATTTATATAATGTTTTGAATGAATGAAATGGACTCAACTAATTTTTTTGCTTTGTATTGCTAAAAGTTTATTATGTAGTTATGCAAACAATTTGCAGCAACATATATATTTTAAGATTATTTTTAAAATTGGTTGTAGGGAAATTTTGACACTGAAAAGAAGATGTAAGTTGTTGTATGCGTATTTTAGTTTAGGATGATCAGTACTATAAGAATCTGGTAAAGAGTGAAAGTATATTGCAAATATTTGAATATAAGGTAATTCCCAGTACAGGGTGCTCACCCATTTTCTAATGAAAAGACCTAAAGAATAAAATTTTTACTATCTAGAGTACATGTTCTTTTAGATACAGGGATGAAAGTCAGGTGTCTACTGATCATTTGTTAGTTTAACCTAATTATGTTAAAGAATGTTAACTTAGAAAATACTGCTTTTCTTAAGTTATTTTGCAAAAGAATTTTAAGTACCTAACATGCATATTTTAGAAATTTGACTTTGTCATCACTATTGTCACTTAAAATTTTTTTTTAATGTATCGATTAGAGAGAGAAAGACACTTAATCGATTTGTGATTTTACTTCGTTATGCATTCATTGGTTGATTTTGTATGTGCCCTGCTCAGGGATTGAACCTGCAACTGTAGCATATTAGGATGATGCTTTAACCAAGTGAGCTACCTGGCCAGGGCTACTATTATTATGTTTTAAGGCAGTTAACATAGTTTTCTAGAGCCTACTGTCTAAATTGTGTAAGATAAAACATAGTTTGAATTTGCATTATGATTGATTACTGGTATGTTCTGCTTAACTAATTACCTCAAACTTAGTGGTATAAAACAACAATTTTATTGTGCTCATGGATTTTGTGACTTAGGTATTCAGAAAGGGTATGTTGGAGATGCCTTGTTTTTGCCTCACAAAGTCTTGAGTATTGGTAGAAAAGATTTGAAAAGCTCAGAGGCTTGGTGTTGGAATAATCTGAAAGTTTATTCACTTATGTCTAGCCTGATCTAGGAGAAAAGGTCTCCCTATTGCCTTGTCCTCCTCATAGCATGGCGGACTCAGGTAGTCAGGCTTTTTTATGGTGGTTCAGGACTCCAAAAGCAAAAGAGTAATTCAGTACTCTTTTTTTTTTTAAATAAGTTAGAAGATGCATCTTTTCTGACCTAGCTTCAGAAGCCACACAGCATAACTTCCACCACATTCTCTTGGCTACAAGCAAGTCCCAAGCCTACTTAGATTCAGGAGAAGATACAGACCTCACTTCTTTATAGGAGAAGGGTCACAGTCACATTGTAGAAAAGCATGTAGATGGGAGGTATTGATGCAGCCATATTTGGAAATGCAGTTGGCTGTCATAGCATGTATTCCTGTCATAGGACATTTTTTTCTAAACCAGAAGATGGTTTAAAAAAAAATCATTCTATAGGTCTGTATTTGGATCTTTAACAACATTAACTGTTTCCTGTAATACATAAACACAGCTGCACGAATCTGGTCGTGTGTGATTTTTTTAAGAGTAAGTTTTTCACTTCTTTGACCTTACCTCTCCTTTCCATATCATTGGTCCTATCTACACCCTCTCATAACCCATGTCTATAGCTTTGTAGGTAGCATTCCATGTTTTTCTTTAGTGTTCATAAAATCATTATATACACAAGCATCTATGTAGGGATTTTGAGGATCTTTATTTTTCATTTGTTTAACAAATGGGATTATCATATACATACATTTCTCCACTTTCACTCAAGAGTACTTGATATCCCTCTACCTCAGCTGGGATAGCTCAGCTCTTGTAGTGTAACATTCCATGATTGAGATGTATAGTAAGTAATTTTTTGCCTTGTTTTTGGGCATTCATATTGTTTTCATTATTTTGCCATGATAAATGATGTGTTAAAAATCCTTAATGTGTGTTGTTATATATTAGTAATTTTATATTTGTGGATAGGTTACAAAAAGTGGAAATTGTGGAATAAAGGGTATGTGTAAATTTAATGTGTTGCTAGTATGCTTTTCAAAAAATCTTTAATGCTCACATTTCCACCAGAAACACATAAGGACAACTATACTTATTACTATATATCGTAGCTCTTTATGTTTGCAATCTGATGGATATGAAATATCAGTGTTAACTTTAATTTGCATTTTGTTAATTCCTATCGACTTTGAATTTAGGCAGCTTTTTAGTAAGTTTAATGTTTGTAATGGCTCCTGTATAATGTCATTATAAATATTTGTTAAATAAATATCCTTTCCCTATTTCTTAAAGTATTTTTTTAGGCCAAGTTATAGGCTTGTTGTATAGTGCAGTAAGAATTGTTAAGGTGATTCACAGTAAGCATAGTAAAGGATAATTCTGAAAGAAGATTCAGGTATACATTTAAACAGATAGACAATCACTTAGTCATTCAGAAAATTTAACTTTTAGAATGTATCACCTAAAATTCTTTTTTTAGAAAAAGATTTTATTTATTTATTTTTAGAGAGAGGGGAAGGGAGGGATAAAAAAGAGGGAGGGACACAAGATGTGAGAGAGAAACATTGATCTTGTATGTGCCCCAACCAGGGACTGAACCCACAACCTAGGCATGTGCCCTGACCTGAGATCAAACTGGTAACTTTTTGCTTTGGGAGATGCCACCCAACTGACAGAGCCACACTGGTCAGGGCATCACCTAAAGATTTGTTTGTTTGTTTTAAAATTTTTATTTATTTACTTTTAGGGAGAGGGAAAGAGAGAGAGACACTCAACATGTGAGTGATACATCAATTGCTTGACTATTGCGGATCCCCAACCAGAGACTTGGCCCACAACCCAGGCATGTGCCCTGACTGGGAATTGAACCAGCATCCTTTAGATTGGCAGGCTGGTGCTCAATCCATTGAGCCACACCAGCCAGGGCCTAAAGTTCTATTGATAATATAGTGTAAGGGATTTTGATTTTTTTTTGCTTTGTTTCCTTTTCTTTGTGTCATATTTTCCCAAACAAATGTTTTTAACCTGAATATTTGATATTTTAACGTAAGGGCTTTCATTCTTCAAAAAGTTTTTTTATACTTTGATAATTCTTGGAATATTTAGAAACCTGTTTTCATAAATAAACACAAAGTATTTATAAAGTGAGATATATAAAAAACAACAATAAAAACCCCTGCTTTCACCACCCAGGTTTAAAAAAATGTACATTATCAAAAAAAAAATGTACATTATCATCATGCCTTTGATGCCAATTCCTCAGCCCAATTTTATTTCTCTCTCCAAATAGCCATTATACTGAATTTTGCGTATTTCTTTGCTTTTCTTTATAGTTTTTACTACATTTACATTATTAATATATTTTTAATTTTGCTTGTTTATGAATTTTGTATTTTTTTAAAGATTTTATTTATTTTTAGAGAGAGAGGAAGAGAGGGAGAAAGAGAGGGAGAGAAACCTTGGTGTGTGATTGCCTCTTATGTGGCCCCACTGGGGACCTGGCCTGCAACCCAGGCATGTGCCCTGACTGGGAATTGAACTGGCGACCCTTTGGTTCACAACCTGCACCCAATCCACTGAGCTACACCAGCCAGGTTGAACTTTGTTTTTTTTTTTTTAATCATACTATACGTGTTATCACTTTTCCTCTTTCTCATACATTTTTGGTATTTAACTATATTGATACATGTGGCTCTTATCACAGAAATATAGTAATTTATTATATAAACATTATAATTTTTACTTATTTTAAATTGTGGTAAAAGCACATAATATAAAATTTACTACTTAACCATTTTTTAGTATACAGTTCAGGAGTGTTAAGTATATTCACATTGTTGGGCAAAAGATCTCTAGAACGTTTTCATCTTGCAAAACTGAAATTTCTATACACATTTGACAAAAATTTACTTTCCCCTCAGGGTTCATCCATGTTGTAACATATGTCAGAATCTCCTTCCTTTTTATTGCTGAATAATATTCCGTTGTATGGGTATGCCACATTTTATTTATTCATTTATCCCTTGATGGGCATTTAGGTTGCGTTTGTATCTTGGCTGTTTATAATGCTGCAGTAAGGATGGAAATATCTCTTCAAGATTCAGATTTCGTACCCAGAAATGATACATATAGTAATTCTATTTTAAATTTTTTGAAGAACTTGAAGAATGCCATAATGTTTCAGTAGTGGTTGCATTGTTTTACATCACACCAGCCGTGCTGCACAAGGATTCAAGTTTCCCCATGTCCTTGCTAACACCTTACTTTCTGTGTTTTTGATAATAGCCGTTCTAATGGGGGATAATCTCATTGTAGTTTTGATTTGCATTTTTATAATGATTACTGATATTGAGCATCTTTTAATTTGTCTGTGGACCCATTTGTACACCTTCTTTGGAGAAATGTATATTCAAGTCCTTTGCCCATTTTTGAATTGGGTTATTTGTTTTTTGTTGTTGATTTGCAAGTATTTTCTCCCATTTTTGCCCTTCCTTGGAAACCAAATAATTTCTTGCTCACTTTATTTATTTAACTTTATAACTTTTTAAAGAAGATTTTATTTATTTATTTTTAAGAGAGGGAAAGGGAGGGAAAAAGAGAGGGAGAGATGCATGTTTGCCTCTCATGTGCCCCCTACTGGGGATCTGGCCTGCAACCCAGGCATGTGCCCTGACTGGGAATCGAACCAGGGACTATTTGGTTCACAGGCCCACACTCAATCCACTGAGCTACACCAGCCTGTTTTTCATAGTGACCATACCAGTCTACTTTCCCAGCAGTGAATTAGGATTCCTTTTTCTCCACAACCTCTCCAATACTTGTTATGACTTGTCTTGTTGATAATAGCCATTCTAACAGGTGTAAGGTGGTATCTCACTGTAGTTTTGATTTGCGTACCCCAAGAGCTAGTGAGGTTGAACATCTTTTCATATATGTGCTGGCCATTTTTATGTCTTCTTGGGAGAGGTGTCTATTCAGGTCCTCTGCCAATATTAAATTGGATTTGTTTGGTGTTGAGTTTTATGAGTTCTCTGTATATTTTGGATATTAAACCTTTGTTGAAACATTTTTTGCCATTTAGTATGTTGGCTTTTCATTATGTTGATGAATTCTTTTGATGCGCAGAAGTCTTAAAAATGTGATGTAGTCCCATTTGTTTTTGTTGCCTGTGCTTTCGAAGTCATATCCAAGAAATTGTTGCCAAAATCAGTGTCATGAATCTTTTCCCCTATGTCTTCTATGAATTTAGTTTTAGGTCTTATTTTTTAAAATATATCACAATTTTAAAATTTATTTTACTGTCTATATACTTCCTAATGTTTCTAGTTTCCCTATTACAAATCTTTCCTCTGTGAACATTCTTGTTTATGTTTTTTGATAAATACAAGAAAGTACCATGCATGGAATTCAATGTAAAAAGTGTTTCTTATGGTTGGCCTTTGTCAGAAAATAAGTCTATTACTTTAAGATAGGGATTGACAGCCTCTTTCTAGCCAGATAGTAAATACTTTATGGTTTATAGATCATACTGTCTCTGTTGCAACAACTCAACTCTGCTTTTGTAGCATGAAAACAGCCATAGACAATACATAAAGGAGTTAACATGTTTTCTTCAGTAAAACTTTATGGAGACTAAATTTTGAATTTAATTTAACATAATTTCCACGTTGTCAGAAAAAATTTTTTTTTGATTCTTTGAAACCATTTTAAAATGTGAAAATCATTCCTTGTACATGGGTTATATAGGGGTTTGGTGTGTAGACACAGTTTACCCATCACTGCTCTAGCCTATATTGGTTATATTTGGGGAGGTGATTGCTCAGGCCTAGGGGGTCTACACTTTACTAGAAATGCAAAACTTATTTTTCTAATAGTTTTATTTATTTATACTTCTACCATTGGTTAGAGTTTTGATCACTATGCATCTGGCCAATATTTGATGTTATTTAGACTTTTAAACTTTGTGAATATGATGGGTAGAACATGGAATTCATTTTTTAAAAAAATTGGATTTCCCTGATGAATAATTTAGTTGAATATATTTTCATATTTATTAACCATTTCACATTCTTCTTTTGCAAAATGACTGTTCAGTTAAATCTGTTGCCCACTTACCATTGGTTTGTCGGTCTTTTCTTAATTGTAGGAGTTCTCTGAATATTAATGAAGAGTAAACTTGTAAGTTATAGATATTGTAAATAACTTCTCCTAACTTATGACTTGCTTTTATAAAATCTTTGCATAAACACAAATTAATGTAGTTGAATGATTAAAAAATGTATCAGTCTTTTCCTTTATGGTTTGCTTTTTCCCCCCATTATATTTAGTAAAATCTTTTCTAAGCTGAGGTTGGTCAGAAAGACCTCTGATAGTACCTTCTAAAATGTTCACTGATTTTACATTCCTTGAATTAGCTTAGATTTAACTTTTTTATGGTTTTGGTTAGGGAACTAATTTTATTTCTTTTCATAATGCTAACATTGTTTCACTACCATTTACAAATACTATTTCCTTTTCCTAGTGATCTACAAAGTTAAAACTGTGGGCTTTTTTCCCATGTTCTCAGTTGATGTTCCATGGGACTATTTTTCATTGTGCCAGTACCATGCTGTTTTAGTTAATTTAGTTATGCACTGAATCTTGGTAATCTGATGGTTCACATCCCTGTAAATTGTTCTTCAGGAATGTTTTGCCTGTTCTTGCCACTATTCATTTTAGAAATACCTCTCCAAGTCCCTAACAAAACAAAATCAGGTAACAACAACAAAATCTTGTTGGGAATTTGATTGGAATTGTCTTGAATCTGTAAATCGAGAGAAAGAGAATTGGCATGTTGATGCCATTAAGTCTTCCTATCTATGAACCTGGTATGTGTTTACATTCATTTAAATCTTTAATGCCTTTTAATAAAATTTTATAATTACTCTCAAGCGTTTTATTTTATACTTTAGCATTTAAGTATTATTTAATTTGAAATATATTTTTGGAGTTAGGATAAGATTGGGTTCTAAGTTTTTTTTTAGATGAGTAGCTGATTGTGCTACCACATTAAATAATTCATCTTTTCATCTAAATAATAGATGTTTTCATCACTGAATTGGTACCACTCAGATATATTTAAGTTCTGTATACATTGGAATCTCTTTGGAATTTCTATTATATTCTATTAATTTATATATTTATATGTATTTATGTTTTAGTATTACATATTTCCATTTCAGTATTATTGATTTTATTTGTGTATATTATTATTAGAAATGTCTTTCAATTTATTTAGATCTTTCATTTTTCTTAGCGATGTTATGTAGTTTTCAGAATATAGGTCTTGTATATATTTTATTATCCCTATATATTTTAAATTTCTTATGCTATTATAAATGAAATTAAATTTGAGGTATAATGTATAGATATTAAATTTTATTATATTTAAAATTATTATTTTGCATTAAAATTTTTTATTTTTCAGTTACAGTTGTCCCCATTTCCCCCCGTGTCCCCCCATTGCTCTCCCCTCCCACTTCAATCCTTCCCCTTCATCCCTGTTGTCTTTGTTCATTATATACATGTTCTTTGACTTGACCCTTCCCCTTCTTTCACTCGTTATCCTCCCCCTCCACTCTGGTCACTGTCACTTTGTTCTTTATTTCCATGTCCCTGGTTTTATTTTGCTCGCTTGTTTGTTTAGTTGATTAAGTTCCACTTATAAGTGGGATCAGATGGTATTTGTCTTTCACCTCCTGGCTTTATTTCACTTAGGATAATTTCTAATTGTGTCCATGTTGTTGCAAAGGGTAGGAGTTCTTTCTTTCTTTCTGTTGCATAATATTCCATTGTGTAAATGTACCACAGTTTTTTGATCCAGTAATTTACTGATGGGCATTTAGGCTGTTCCCAGCACTTGGCTATTGTAACTAATGCTGCTGCGAACATTGGGATGTATAGGTTCTTTTGAATTGGTGTTTTGGGATTTTCTTAGGGTATATTCCCAGCAGTGGAATTGCTGGGTCAAATGGCAGTTCTATTTTTAATTTTTTGAGGATCCTCTGTGTCAACTAGCCTGCTTTTGATTCCTTCTAATGCGTTTTTCAGTATAGAAATTGTACTCTACATTTCCTCCTGGCTCTTGTTGATAGTTGCTATGTTCTTTTCCATGCTGATGTAGTTTACAGTAAGGTCCTTGGACCTTCCCTGTAGTTTTTGGTAATTCTCACTGAGCTCATTGAGCTTCCTTATAACCATTGTTTTGAACTCATTATCTGATAGTTTACTTGCCTCAATTTCATTTAGCACTCTTTCTGAGGATTCCTTTTTCCTTTCAATTGGGGATTGTTCCCTTTGTCTTCCCATTTTTTCGGAAACTCTTCTTGTTTGCTTCTGCTTCTTAAATTTATCTGTTTTGACTCCCTGTCTTTGTGGTGTGAACTTCAATGGTAGGAGAGTTTTGTGATTCAGTGTGCAGTCTCTTTGATTTCCTGAACTCGATGTTCTTGGGATGCTTTTTATGCTGTTTATGTTGGCTCTCTGGATGTAATTGTTTGTTTCTTTTTTTTTAAAGATTTTATTTATTTATATTTAGAGAAAGGGGAAAGGAGAAAGAGAAACATCCAACATGTGGGAGATACATTGATCAGTTGCCTCTCACACACCCATCCCCAACTGGGGACTCCCAGCCCACAACCCAGGGATGTGCCCTGACTGGGAATCTAACCAGCGACCTTCTGGTTCACAGGCTGGCACTCAGTCCACTGAACCACACCAGCCAGGGCTGTCATTGGGTTTTGATTGTTGTTGGGTCATTCTTTGGTGGGTCCTTCCCTCCAGTTGGTTGAATGGTGGTCATTCCACCTACCACATCTTGTGTGCTGTTGTGCAGGTGCTGCCAGAACAAAATCACAAAGCCCAGGAGACAAACCCACACCCGGAAAAATAACTTCCTCCTGCAATCCCACTATCAACAGCAAATGAACCAGTATTATTAAGGGTGTAAAGAAATTAAGACTGTTACAAGAAAGGAGAGCAAATATGAGATGACCTGCTGAAAGAAAAATGATTTTGAGAGGGTACAGGGAAGAGCACTAATAAGAGTAGGGAATTGGAACAATGTGAAGAGAGAAAGTAAAATTTACATTATAAATAAAAAAGGGAATGAAGAAGGTGGGATGTAGTAAGTAATGGGGAGCATATAGTATTAGTTTTAAACAGAAATTAAAAGTAAATAATGTAAAATAAAGTGAGAGTGAAAGAAAAAAGGGAAAGAAAGTAAATATTTAAAAAATACGAACCAAATTGGAGAGAAAGATTCATCACAGAACTATCAACAACAAATAAGCTAAAATTAATATAGGTGGGATGGGAATAAGAGGGAAAAAAGAAAGAAAGAAAAGCTTAAGAGATGTCTAGAGGAAAGGGAAGTGATTTTGAGATGATAGAGGGAGAGGGAATACTAAGAGTAAGGAATGAAAACCAAGCTAAGGGAAAAATTAAAATTTGAGATGAAAAGAAAAGGGAAAAAAGGGCAGGATAAAAGAAAAACAGGCTAAGACAGGGCAAAATTAAAATTTGAGACAAAAAAAGAGTACGAGAGGGGAATGAGATTTGAGATTTGAAATACAAAATTAGTGAAGATCTAGAGATAAAATTGAAAAAATACAACAACTACCCTATCCACAACCAGTGAGCAAAGATTGCTAAAGGGGCAGAGAGAACATGGGTTTTTTAAGAGTGGGAGAGAGAATGTGAGATAACGATTGAGAAGAAAATTTGTTTTGAGAGGCTGGACGGGGGAGAAATAGTGAGAGTGTGGAATGGAAGCAACTTGTAGCAAGAGAGAAAACAAAATTTAAAACAAAAATAAGAGGAAAGAAGAAGGTAAAACAGGATAAGAGAAGGGAGGGCAAAATATGTGAATTGAAATAAACCATAGTATAAAATCTAGTGACTTAAGAGCACAAACTTGAAGGACAAAAAATGAATGTTAAAAAGCTATGCAGGAAAGAAAATGTCACAAATCATGGAGAAGACCATAGTGGATTTCTTCTTGGTAGCACCTAGTATTTACCACTGTTTTTTCTTTCTGGTTCCATCAGAGCTTAGGCAGCCTGTTCACTACTCTCAGGGATCTATCTGGTCTCTGTGGCTGACTCCTTCAGTTAATCTAGCCACCCTGCACTCAGCAGTCAGGGTTAAGCACCACTGGGCTGAGCAGAATCCCTCCTGGGGGTGGAGCTATTGTTTCCCCTCAGTCTGCTGCCACTTGGAGGGGAGTGGTCTGCCTGAGCAAGATGACCACTGCAGTATGGGGGATGATGACTCAGCACCAGGATCCCTGTGGCTACTCTCTCAATTCTCTCCCCAAAGCCTCCATCCCTAGTCTCTCAAGCGTCTCTAGTCTGCTCTGTTCCCCTCACCCACACCCACCTTTTGCTGGAGCCCAGGTTAAGTGTCTGCAAATGAAAATTTATGCATTGGCCCTTTAAACAGCTCTTTGAGTCTCCAGCTGTCCTTCTCTGGCAGAGAGCAACCCCTCCACTTTTCGCAGCTGAATGTTATTTTGGGCTCTGGTGCTCCAGGCTTGGGAATCCAGCTTAGGGTTTAGTCCCCACACTCCTCAGGGGGTTCTAACTGGCCACTTAAATATCCCTCCGGCACTTCAGCTGCTGCCCATGGGCTCTCAGCCAACCCTCTCGCATCTCCACTGCACTCCCTACCAGTCATGTTGTGCTGAAGCTGAGTCCTGTCTGTCTGTGGTTATAAGGTTTCTCTCTCACTATTGTTCAGTTGTTTGTTCCAGGTGATTTCTCCACAATTTAGTTGTAATTCCAGATTGGTCCTGGGAGGAGGTTAGTGTAACTTCCACTCACTCCTCTGCCATCTTGGTTCCTCCAATACCAGATTTTGAATTTAAATGTAGAAAATTTGAAAGTTGCTAGCAGTATTACTTTTTAATATTTTCTCATTTGCTGTGGAACTTAGATTAAACTGCTGACCACATGAAAAACTTATTCTTTCCACTCCTTAAACAGTTACTGAGCACGTGTTATGTGATCTGGTATTAAGGATAAATCTGTTGTATAGGGAAGCCTCTAACCCTGACCTTTAGTTGCTTATAGTCTGATAGATTTATCACATTATACGTATGTGTGTTAACATCCTCTTTTTTTTGATTTTCACCCTAACCTATTATTATGAGAATCTTTAAAAAACATGCACATTAAACATTATCATTGTCATTTAAAACATAATTTTATAAAACACAAAAAGACACTTTTAGGAATTCTGTATCACTGAAACTTAAACAGAATAGCGATAGCTTTGTAAGTGTAAATTACATATATTAAGTCAAATAATTGGAGATTTTTTCAATATAGAAACTGTACAAATGAAATAAATGGCAAAAGGACCTACCAGCAATATTTTGTTATTGTGGATTATCGGTTACTTTCGGACCTAAACAAAGATTCTGAATATTCAGACTTCTTTTGCTGTGCTTTATATTTACCTATATTCTCAGTCAAGCTACTCGACCAAAAGGTCTGATTTGTGAAGGCATTTAGCTTTAGAGCAAAAGTTTTTCCATCTAGTTACCACCTTCACAAAATTGACATTATAGTGCTGATGTAATCTTATGGTTCCCTTTTGAACACTATGCAAACAATTATGTCAACTCTGTGGAAAGTCAAACAGGTACCAGAAAGTAGAACAATTATGTACAGTTTAGTTAAAGTGTAATGTTAAGTTTTCCCCATCTAGTAATTTATCAGTGAAATACAACACAAACTATAGAAGACTTGGTTTCAGGAAACACATTCAAGAATTACATATTGTTCTGGGTTTGTCTTTAATTTTGGACAGGGATTTTGTAGGCCACCATGCTGTTTACTTTTCGGATTTTAGTAGTGAAGGAATGCAGATGGACTTGCTCTGAAATGGTAATGAACTGTGGTCCTAAACTCTTCCTACATTTCAGGTACAACCAAATCTTCGTCTATAGTTCAGTAGATCAAATGAATAAGAAACTTCCAACAGTGGCAGAAATGTCACAGTAGCTGAGTTCTGTCTGATCAATCAGCCACATTTCATCTTGGAGAGCTTTCTGAGACTTTTCTCTGGGTGTACTGTCATCTTTGGCATTCTTGTCACTCTCAGTATCAAACTGCCATCTTTCAAGCACCTCACCACTTTCAGTATTTGAGATGAATACTGCCAGTCTCTGAACTGAACACTTGTTTAACCAATCTTTTAGTTGTTCCACCACATTATTTAGGTATTTCATGAGCTCAGGGTCAATAGTTACAAGCAAGGTGAGTTCTTATTTCTGCACTTGAGTAAAGGTTTCAGAGGGATAAATGCTGTTGATGCCAAATGAGAAGAACTCGGTCATGATATCGGTGCTCCCACACAGGGTAATGCCCTGCTCCCAGTAGAGCTGCTGTGCCATAGCCAAGCCCACCTCCACAGTGTGTGCCCACTATACACGGCAACCACAGGGCTCTGCAGTAGCTCCTGCTACTTGTTTCAATAGTATTATGAGGATTTTTAAATAAATAGAACAATGGAAAGAACAGTACAATGAATGTAACACTGTGTGATGCCTTCCCTCTCTGCTTCTCTCTCTGTGGCATACCATGTGAAATTGAGTTGTAGATATTTTTAAGATTTTACATCTGTTGTTTCAATTATTTGTTAAGTAAAAATGGTGATTATTTTCTCTATTTGTCTGTTTTTCTAATTCTGTGAGGAGGGGGGATTATCCTCGCAGTATTTACCACGTAGTGGTTTCCTAATAAATACAGGTGGGGCAAAAAGTAGGTTTATGGTTGTGAGTACACAAAACACAGTTTATTCTTGTTATCATTTATTAGTTACTGAATTTTTTTCCATATGAACAACTGTGAGCCTACTTTTACCCTACCCTGTATGTGCTGAATGATTGAGTACTTTAGGCAATGGGGAGTTGTTGAAGGGTTTTAAAGTAAAATATAATATAGGATGATTTATGGTTTAGAAAGATAGATATATTTTTTAATTAATGGTGAAGGACCACTTGACAAATGCTTTCATTTGGACCCTGTATCAGTTAGGACTTGATTATAAGTAGTAGTCTAGCTCAGATCAACTTAAAAAGAGGAATGTATCCTAGATCTTAGAACCCAGGGAGTGATTTGAAGAACCAGCCACACTGAAGGTTTCATATGGGCTTCAGGGACAAATAAAAGCAAGCTGTTGTTGGTGCCACTAGTATTTTTACTGTTTATTTCACTTTGTGTTTTTATCAGTTCCAGTTTGGCTGCTCATGGGCCAATTAAATGTAGTTCAGGGTTAGGGTTTGTAAGAATATGGTTGCTTCTTAAATAACTATTTGGATTTGGATTTAGTGCACTGTCATTAGGAAGAGATGTGGGTGTTAGAATGGTGCTGAGTGGAGGAGATGGATTTGGAGAATTTGTCCAGGGACGGGGAGAATTGGAGTGCTTCTCTTTTTCTGTCTTGATCAAACTACTGGTTTGGTGATACTGTTAATCAAGTGAGGGAAATGCAAGAAGTGTATGCTTGAAATGGGAACAGGGTGAGTTTGGTTTTAGAGGTACTAAGTTGGAGGTTCCCATAGGGGATCTATAAGAATATAGAAATCTGACTCTTGGGTCTAAGCTAAAGTGTTTAGGAGGTGAGCAGCAAAAGTCAAGGCTATGATGGTAAATAGAATAGCCCAAGTGTATAAAATGAGAATAGAACTAGAATCTTGGAGCAAAGCTGATACTGAGTGCATAGAGGAAGAGGAGAATGAAATGAATTAATAGACTGATTAGAAAGGTAGGAAGAAATACAGTGTCAAAAAAACCCAAAGGAATTTTATCCAGGAGAGATATGCCCCGTAATGGGTTTGCTGCACAAATCGCAGTGGATTTGACCATTGGGAGATCATTGATGATTTTTTTTAGAGCATTTCAAATGCAAAATTGGGAACCAGATTGAATTCATTCAAAGGATTAAGATGAAATAAAAACAAACCAATGTAGACTTTTTTCCCCTAGAAGTTTGTAAAGGAAAGGTGAATGAGGGCAAGAGAAATACAAGGCCTGAAGGACTTGTTTTATTTTGGAATGATAGAGACTTGAGCACACAGTTTTGACTAGTAAACAGTTTCTTAAATTTATTCTAGCTTGAATAAATTTTATTTTAATGTTTAAATATTATTATTATAAACATTAACTGCTGTGTTTATTAGAGTTAGTGCAGAGGAATTGGGACTCTGAGACCAGGGACCTGGGTTCTAATATTACGTCCCCAGAATAATCATGATAGCAGTTATAATTGTCACTTTTATATCCCCTTCTATGTGTTAAACACTCTGTTAGTAGGTCCTTCATATACACTATCACTAATCCTCACCGTAAATCAATTTCTAAGGTTAGTATTATACTGCTTTGTAGATAAAGAAACCCGAGAGTTTACTTCTCAGGGTCACAGATTTTCAGTGATCATGCTGTGATTTCAACACAGGTATTTCTGATTCTAAAGTAGGTACTATTTTCTATATAGTATTGCCTTTCTTCCTAACTAAAAATAGTTTCTCAAGTTTTAGGTCCCTGATTCCTTATCTGTCAAATAGGGATAGTCAAATCTGTCACACTGTCTCAAACTGTTAATTGAATACTGCAATAATATCTATATTTTGTTTGGAAAGAAAAATATAAATATTTGTTTAAATACCAGACAGGCCTTATAAATGTGGTCAACTTTAGCATTATCGTTTGTCTAAACAGTATTTTACTTTTTAAGGTGGTGGTATCATGGATACAGAAATGTCTGAAGATATAGACCACAACTTAACTCCTACCCTTGACAGCATGTCTTATGGAATGCCGAATCAAACAGGATCTGAAAATTCATTGCTGGATGAAGATGATTATTTTTTGAACTCTGGGGATCTTGCAGGAATTCCAGTCGTTGGTAGTGACAATGAGGATGAACAGGATTTTAGTTCAAAGGACAATCTTGTTTCTTCAGTTCATACTGATGATAGCTTGGAAGTAGAGAGAAGAGTCACACAGCATGAATCAGACAATGAAAACGAAATACAGATACAAAATAAATTAAAAAAAGACTTTCCCAAACAGTTTGATCAGGTTTCTGTCTTTAAGTCAATACCGAAAGATTTTAGTCTAGTAAGAGAAAACAACAAAGAGACATTTTCTGGAAAGGAGAAAAATAGAGACCTAACTTATGAACGTGAAAAACAGTTGGACAAACCCCATAAAGAGTTGGATTCAAGGTTGAAAAGCAGTTTTTTTGATAAAGCAGGTAATAATTGTTGGAATAGAGCAATAAAACACAATAAATAACAACATACTTATAATAATAAAGCTTTTATTACTTCTGATGCTAAGGGAAGTGGGAACAATTAAATTTGTTGTAAGCTTGTCATTTTTCTTTTATCCTTGTTCTTTGCAGAGTGAATTTCTCCCCGTAACTTTTGGTAATGGTATAAATGGTTGAAAAATAGCTCTAAACCTCATTTCTCCCTCCCCTGGTTGCAATATTTTGATGAGAAGGCAAGATACTCGAATCACCTGTTCATTTTCTTTGGTTGAACATTGGAACGTGAAGTTGGATTTAACTTCTTTGTGCTGTAAGCACTAATTCAGACTGCTGTCCCACCAAATTAGGGAGGATTTTTCTTTTTGATAATATTTCTATTTTATGTTTTAAAAGTTTCTTGAGACTCTTCTTGAGCCTCTTTGCTCAGTATACCCTATACTTAGCTCTAGTTCCATTCTTGAATATATTATGTATTTTTCTCATGCCTCCTTTTTCTCTTACCGTTCCATTTGCCTGCATGCCATTTTCTCTCTTTGTATATGTGCCTGTAAAAGTACTTTTTATCCAGCAATGCCTAACTCATAAACTTCTTCTACTCTGCAGTCATACCTAACATTTTTATATCAAGAATTTTTTCCTTATCTGTATTTTCATAGCATTTTGTTCATGTCTCATTATTTATAGTTCATCACTCAGTATTATAGTTCTTACTTGTTTCTGCCTTACATACTGGTCTAGGAATTTATTGAAGTTCAGATTGTATCTGATTCATCTTTGTATTCTTGGGTACATGAAAATAGTAATGTTTCAATAGATGTTCAGTAGATGTGAGGGGAAAGTAAAGTATAATTTACCAACCCTTAAACTTCTTCTGACAATACTAGGAAAAATACGGTAGAAAGAATAAATTAATATTAAAAACAACAATTAATTTAAGTATACATTACATAGAAGGGTGTGCAAGGATATACTATATTATTCAGTATGCATTTTTAGTATTCCCTATAGGGATATTGAGTATTCTGAAGGTACTTATCCTCAAGGATCGTAATGTCTGGTATTAGAAGGGACAAGTCAAGTATTAGAAGTGTCAAGTCAACAGTTGAATAGCGTAAGATTTAATTTATAATTAAAGACAGTGGTGGGAGAGTTTGTCATAAGGCAGTGCATGAAAACAGTGTTTTAGGTATTCTTAGAGATGATTTTTAACTTACTGGCCAGGAATGGTTTTATAGAGGAGAGGTGAATTTTGAACTGAGTCTGTGTCTGAAAGACTTTATAAAGATTAGGATAGATAGAGGGGATTTGCAATGATATAAGCAGAAATGGAGAAGAACAAACACAAGTAATTTTCAGAGCATAGTGAATAAAGTAACCACTTTATTTAGGTTTGAGCAAGGAAAAGTGTGAGGTGAGGCTAAGAGTTAGATGGGGCCAGATTGTTTACTTTGAATGAAACTACCTTTGAGTGTTTTTTGGGGACCCATCTCATGCTAATGAGCATCTTTGTTGGAAAAGAGAGGTGATTATCAAATGATAGCTTTTTAGGTCACTCTTTATAAGATTTATTATTCATATACATGTGTTTGTTTTGTTTTGTTTTTCTTTCAATAGCTAATCAAGTTGAAGAAACATTACATACTCATTTACCACAAACCCCAGAAACAAACTTTAGGGTAAGTTTTCAGTGTGTATGTAGAATGCTGTAACTGTGGCAAGTGTCAAAGTTTTCTTAATGTCACTTTCTAAACTGTAACTATATGTAGTAGGTGGAGTGCTGACTTTCTTATTTGCTTTATTATTTTGGAAAGGGCATCTTTGGAGATGTTCTAAGAAGTCTTAGCTCTTAGATTCTATTTGTATTTGATATTTAGACATATTTCACATTTACTTTTAGGCTTAGGAACTCTGATGACTGTCCATAGAATTCTTCATTTCCAGTGAGTTTTTCTTTGGGTGTTGAACCTGAAGAAGAATAATTCTAAAATCTGAATATTTATTAATCCTTTATATTGTGTTTTAGGATTCCAGCTATCCATTTGCCAATAAAGAATCCATTGGTTCGGAACTGGGGAATTCCTTTGCATCAAATATTAGAATTAAAGAAGAACCTTTGGATGATGAGTATGACAAAGCAATGGCACCACAGCAGGGACTACTAGACAAAATTAAAGATGAACCTGACAATGCTCAAGTAAACATTTCACCTTTTTTTTCTTCCCTTCTTTTCCTTTCACACATGAATTACTCATTTGAGAGCAGAAGTTGTTGATGAAGAAGTGAAGCAGTTTGTTGACAGGGTGAGAGGAGACTCTTAATGAAGGTTGAGGCAATTTGAATTATCTTTTGAGAATAATGCTAAGGAATCAACAAGAGTTATATTAAATGTTTCCTGACAAGTAATTAAGTCTATTAATCCACCTGGTTCCTAAATACCACTGTTCTCTGATTTTTACAATTTCAGTGCAGAATTAGGGAAAGTATCAGTCTTCAAGGATTAGAGCTTGGTACAGAAGACATGGCTGAAGGTTTATGAATTTATGGTTTGACTGAGTTTATATAAGGTAATAAACCTGTGCAGTTTCTGTTAATGAAGGACAGGCTATGAATGGATTTAAGTGTTTTTCAGGAGGGAATAATGGACAGGTTATTTTTGGAAGGCTTAATTGATTGAAGAACCAGTTCATTGGATCAGTGACTAGAAGGTAAAGAAGGCTTTGATGGATAATAAGGGATACACCAAATTTGGATACACCAAATTTGGGGTCTTTGAGTGATAAGGGTAAGGATAGAGCTCTGCTATTTTAGTGTAATTTTGGTTGTAAAAGTCATCAGAGATCCTGTAAGTCGGCAAAGTTATTGATGCAGTTAATGAGGTTACAATGGTTGGGATGGAAGAAAGAAATTAAATCAGGTGCTATAATCATCTTGGAATGTAGGAAGGGGAACAAGGGATGAATATACAGTAGCAGCAATTATTTGAGGGTGATCTATGTTTTATACAGATCTCATTAATTCAGAGGCTGAGAAAGTAAAGATAGTATAAATTAGCTGTTTCTCTGAAATGACCATTGATATGGAGAAAGCTTATCTTTCTATATCTTCCCATTATACTTGGGGGGTTGAGAATGTGAGACTTCTGTGTAAGAGATTATTTTCATTCATATGTCTTTGAGCAGGGTTTCTCAGCTTCAGCAGTACTACATGATAATTCTTTGTTGTGAGGGGCTGTCCTGTGCACTGTAGGACGTTTAGCAATAAAGTTGACCTCTACCTACTAGATGCCTCACCCCCCCTAAATGTCTCCAGATGTTACCAAATGTCCCCTGGGGGTGGAGAATCATCTGTTAATGAGAACCACTGTTTTAGAGTAAGGAAACAGAAGAGTAGGTGATTTATAGATGTAGGTGATTTGTAAGGATAGATTGTTGTTCATTTAAGCATGAATTTCGTGATGTCCAGTGGAAGGTAGTTGTGTAGAGTAGTGATGATAAAACTGTAGGAGTTGGATGGGTATGATTGTAAAGGGCTACAAAGATGATAGAGAAGGAACATTAAAATATTTGAATAGAAGGTAGATTGAAAGAATATTTAATAAAAGCAGGTAAAATGAATATCTTGGATACCTGAATTAGGAATAAGGAAATGTCCTGACATCTAGAAAAACTTCATGTGGCAGTGTATGCCTCAGAAAAGTACAACTACATATGTATACAGGACATATCTCCTGTCTCTGTGTATACCCCTGTGTGGACATGGGAAATCCATAGGAAATCATAATGATGGTGGGGTACCAAAGGCATCCTGTTCTCACTGTACATGAGTCAGTGACACTCTTGTTGGGATGAAAAGGCAATTACAGCAAAGACCTAACACACTGGGGAAGAGGACATCAGGAAGGATTATTTGTACTATGTTCTGAACATAACCAGGGGTTCTAGTGGCTGGTGAATACTAGAAGATGGAACTGTCAGGACAAAGAAACATCTTCATTTTTTTACTCTATTCAGAATATAATACTGTGTTATAAAACACTGAATGTGAGGTTTCATCATGATTATGGGGAAGAATTTCCCCAAAGGCTCTTACCACCTGATTGATTGGACTCTTGAGAACCAAGCAGGAATGTGTGTAGGTCCTGGACACAAGGTCCAGAAGCATTCTTCACCGTGACCCTACAATAAAGCATCCTGGCGTGTGAGTGGGTAAAGCTCCTTTTCTCTGAGAAGTCCTCTTTATCAGCTATATCAATCCTGTAGGAGCAGATCTTTGATAATTCTTCCAGAAATCTCTCAGGAGACCTCATGTTAAACTGCGATTCTTTCTTTTCTTTTTCCTCCCCTTCTCTCCTACTTCCCCACCTTTCTGTATTCCTACCTCTTCCCCTTCCCTCCCCTCCTCCTTTTCCCTTCTTCATTGTCCTGTTCTTTTAGGTATTTCTTCCCCATGACCATTGGAAATCTATATCCCTTGCTTTTCAGTATTGCCTAATGCTTTATCACTTTCAATTCCCATAGACTGGAAAAGGGAGTCCCAATGTATTATTTTCTTATAATAAAAAAGTACTATTAACCTGAGGCTCATAAAATACTGATAGATTTGCTTTTGACCATTAATTACTAATAGTAGCTTTTCTCATGGTTTAATAAGATCATAGCTTTAGCTCATGGCACTGTGTCAAAACTTCCCTTGGCTTTTCTCTTTGCTTAACTTGCAGTTTTGCTTTTAGCTCACTCCCTGATTCTCTTTTTTACATGATTCATTTTAGTTTTAATTTCTTTACTTTGCTGTATAAATCACTAAGTACTGAAATGTGTGTGTATAAATTTCACTGCTTCTACTTATTTGCTCTTGATTATTCTGTTATGATATTCTGGGTTTGTTAGTTGTCCTCCTCCTGTCTCTGTTACTAGCGTAACGTCATCTGGCCTCCTAGTTTCATTTCTTCATTCAAATCCCATTGCATGTCACCATAATATTTTCTGTAGTATTTTTATAGTTACAGATGCTTTTACATGTACTGTGTTGTTTCATCCTCTTATTTCAGAAGGCCTGAGTAGATAATAACAACTCCATTTGTGGATGATGAAACTAAGGTTCATAGAAGTTAAGTTAGTTACTCAAGGAGCCAATCCGGGGCCATAATCAAGTTCTTAACTATTGTTAGTCTACCAGTCTTTCTGTAAATAATTTTTTAAAAAAGCCTAGAAGAGGTTTTAAAATACAAACTTTAAAGAGCCAGAGAACTTATTTTTTCCTTTTGCTTTTTTCAATAGGTTCTAAAAGCTGGAAATTCAGTAGATGTTACATTAAAATCATGATCTTTTCTTTTTGCTCATAATAAAAGGAGAGCTAATCTACAATCTTTCATTGTAATAAATGGACTAGAATGGGAAGACAAATTAATTGTCACAGTAGTAAGCTGTATAGTCTTGGAACTCAGAATGTAGTAATTAAATGTTGGGGCTATTTTTAGTCATACCAATTTTACTTGGCTGTAAGAACTGGGTTCTTCATTTCTAAAATACTTTCTTGAGATACGGATATGGGTCTTCTTTTTGGTAAACAAAAGGAATTTAAAAATATTGGTAAAGGAATTTTTTGTTTTGTTTTGACACCTGTTGTTCTGCTTCTGAAAGCTTTTAGGTTACCAGATTTTCACTTCTCAAGTTATCAGTCATTGATTTGTTTATTAGTGTTTGTACACTTAGTCATTGTCAGGGGATTCTTAAAAAGCATGATTTTACCTTGAAGGCATTGTGGGGTGTATAAACAAAGTACTTAAGGTATATACTTATTTTATTATATTACATAAGTAATACGTTCTTGAGGCTTACGGAATGCATCAGAAGTTTGGAATGATTGTCACTGACAGTGATCAAGAGAGCTGATGGGAGACCATTAAAGTATGCCAATTTTTTTCTGAGATTAAATTTTTTTTTACTTTAAATTTGCATTATACTGTATAACATAGGAATATCAGGATTGGTTAATATTAAAAAATCTTTTAATATATAACTTCACCAACAGGTCAAGTAATACTATATATAAATATAGATGCCAGAAGACATCTCATGTAATTCACTATGCATTTCTTGTAATAGATACTCTCTTGATCATGGTAAGGAAATATCTACTTCAGATCAATAACAGTCATTGAATTTAAAGCTAAAATGATGGAAATCTACTGTTTATAATTACTAAAAGAACACAAATTACTGATTCTGCATTATTATTTAACTCTTGTTGGATTTCGACCCAATACATGTTAAAGAAATTAGAAGAAATAATGGAAAAGGGGAGACAAAATTATCATCATCTGCTGGTAAGGATCTTTATTAGAGAATTAGTAGAATTCATGAAAGTTGAGTGAAATAGCTAGTTGAATGTTAATTAAATAAAAGATAGCCATATTCTATAAATCAGTAGTTTCCCAGTTAGATAATGTCATGAGAAGATAGTTTCCTATAGCAAAGCAACTAAAATGTATTATGTCAGATACAACAACTTGAATGAATGGTAAGGCTTTTTTAAAAAGTAAGATATCAGTTACTCTTCATTAAGGTATAGTTTTGATATAATTTTGATGAGATTATCAATAGGTTGTGATGTATCAAAGAATAAATAAGCATGTATACACATGTTACATGTAGATTCTAAAAAATAGAGAGGTTGATAGTGGCAAATTCTATTGATTGGTTAAACATCCCACAGTTATTTTCATTACAATAGTGTGGTTTCATAAAGTCAGTCAGGCTAATAATGATACAAAAGAGATTGCCACTGAAGAGACACTTTTAAAGGACTTTGATATGTTAATGGTGAATGGAAGAAATTCACCAGCTATTGAGAGAAATAAAAAGAAAAATACCTATTATACTCAAAACAGATAAATCCCAGATGGATTTAAAGCAGGATTTGGCAAAATGTCAGTAAGGGGCCAAATCCAGCCTGCCCTCTGTGTTTGTTTTTTTGTTTTGTTTTGATTTTTTGCACAGTTTTTGTAAATAAAGTTTTATTGGAGCATTGCCACATTCATTCATTTACATATTATCTCTGGATGCTTTTACTCTATTAGGGCACTGCAGAGTTGAAAATATTTAGTATGTGGCCCTTTGCAGATAAAGTTTGTTAGCCTCTGGATTAAAGGACTGTATTATAAACAATGAAACCATGTTCCTACTGTGTTACTGTGGAAGTAGAACTTTGATAGAAATAAAAGGAGTCACAAAGGTAAAAATGTCAGCTTTTTGGCATGAAAAAATTTCAGTACATAAAATTTTAATTCAAAGTACATATTGAGAAAATGTTGGTAACAGATGCTACAGAGGGTTAATATTGTAACATTACAATACTTTTTTGTAAATGGATAGTAAAAAAGAATTTCAAATTGAAACAGCAGTGGACAAAAGACTTTTAAATGGCTTTTTTCCCACAAATTACTAGAATAAATATAATTAAGTATTTGTTTTTAAACATGTCATTGTGTATCAAGAACCTTTGTTGTGTACCTGTTTACCTAGTAATTCCACTGTAAGGATCCTTTCTGTAGAAGTTAATTCTAAAAATGAGAATATGAGTATTCTTAAAGATATTTATCATGGAATTACTAATTAAACTAAATGTGTGGAAACAAATGGACCAACATGGGGTTGAGGTTATATAATCTCAATGCCGTACATGGCCATCGAATTGGATGGAGCCTGAGTCTAAAGGAAAATCAGTAATACTGATTCTGTCCTTATTTATTCAAAGTTTTGGTGTTATGTTCATCATGGATTTTTACATTTTTGATTTAAAAAATACTGCATTAACATATTCTTTTACCTTGATCACTGAGATTTTTAGGGCTTTAATTTATGCCAGAGGCAGGTGTCTCACTCACTTCATTCCAATCTCTTTCCTGTGTAATATATGTCTATTAAAATATATCAGTATTTCTTGAACTTGAGTAATGTGCAGACACTCCTCACCACAAAGAAAGGGGATATGTTGGAGTTTACTGCGAATTCCAAGAATAAGAAATCTTGCAGTGTTTTGCAAATTTCACTGTGATAAACAGTGAATCTACCACTTTGGAGTTTCACAATGCAATAATATTAAGTATGAAAGCCAACAACAGCACTGAAAACTTGTAGTGTAACTCAGCTATATGTGGTTATTTATGATTTGAAACATGTTTATGTTTACTAAACATATCATTGAAATAAAGACATCGTTTTTAAAAATATCTTTTCAGAATTCTGAGACTCCCTACAGTATATATGTATAGACCTCAAGGACTCTTGGACTGAAATTTAAAAAACACTGATACTTAGCCACCAGAAGTTATTTTGAAGTAATACTTAATAATATGCAAATCCTCAGTTGATTTCAAGTGATCAAAAAATCTTTATAATAGTGGTATATTCAGTATAATTACGACCATGTAAAGAAATAAAACCTCTGAATACAGGAGGGGAAAAGACTGGAAAGAAATATACCAAAAGAATAACAGTGGTTGTTTTGGAGTGATAGAAATATAATTAGAATGTTTTTCCTATTTATACTTGTCTAAATTTTGTATAGTAAGTATGTATTACTTTTATAATAGATAACTAGCAACTTAAAATACTGTAATAACATTAAGAATTTTCAAAAATAATATGCAAATATCTGGTAGTACTACAGGCTAATTAGCTGCTTTTAACTTATTCCCTTATTGTAATTATATCTTGTTGCTGTTATTTTTTATTACTGTTAATCTAGTAAATAAACATTTTCCACCCCTATATAGCTGTAGTAAAATGTCTTCAATGTCTGGATTTCTTTGGATACATTGTGTTTATTCTTTCCTCTGTATATTTATTTATTCTCTCTTTCTCTCTCTTTTTTAAGGAGTTTAGTCATGGCCAACCGCAAAAAACTCAAGAGGGGGAACTGAAAATTAGTGCTGTGTTTTCAGTCAGTGGCAGTCCTCTTGGTAAGAAACAGAACTGAATGAATTATACTTATTTATTCTGACCAATATGGGTGAGAAGAAGTATTTGCTTGTATTAGTACACTAGGCAGTTCTCTCTGCTATATTAGAATGGCTTTAATTGTGTATCACATAAATTCATATTGGGTTTCAAGAGTAGTTCTAGAAGAGAAAGAAAGATGCCTAATCAAAATTCATGGTAAAAGTAAAACATTTTTCTTGCAATTTTTTTCTATTTTTAAGCTCCACAGTTGACTACTGGCTTTCAGCCTCCTCTGGCGTCATCTGGCATGAATAAAATGCTTCCTTCAGTTCCAGCCACAGCTGTTCGAGTTTCCTGTTCTGGATGCAAAAAAATCCTCCAGAAGGGGCAAACTGCTTATCAGAGGAAAGGGTCCACACAGCTTTTCTGCTCTACACTGTGCCTCACTGGATATACAGTTCCACCTGCCCGCCCACTGCCTCCTCCCACCAAGAAAACTTGTTCAAGTTGCTCTAAGTATAGCAGAGTTCTAAATTATCTTCTGTTATTCCTTAAGATACTTTGTTCTTTTCTGTGTATTGTTTAATTTTCTACATTTCCTTATTTTTTTGAGAAATACCACATTATTTAGTACCAACAAGTAACTTAATTGCTTTCATTCTTTCTGCATGCCAGGTAGTCTGCATTCTTTTAACTTTAAATTATGTGCCTTTTATATATTAGAGATGCTTTTGAAACTAATCTTTTCATCCTTGTTAGTTAAGATGCTTTATAAAACAAAAACTATATCATTTCAGGGGTATTGTATGACCACAATGTTTTGGTTTTAACTTAGGAAATCGATACTTAAATCCAACAAATATTTCCTATTATATAATTGGAATTCATTTAATACTACTTTAAATAGATTCAAGTATACATATATACACACTTCTTCAAATGGATTAACATATAAAAATATATATAAATTTATCTTTTCAATATCTCTAAACTACCTCAAAGGTCCCATTTCAGTGTTTAACAACAGAAAAGTATGTACATCCTTAGACCTAATAAGACCATCCTGATGTATTGGAATAATATCAACTAATTTTGGCTAATTTTGTAAGGTAATTGATAGAAACTTGAAGTCAGAAAAAGATGTACAATGCTCTTGTTCTGAAACACTTTGGCTTCTATTATTATGCTATGCAAACCATAATTTATTAGTTTAGATATTTCTGTGTACAGTTCCTCACATGGATGCAGCCCTTTCTCTATGTCTGGAAAGGGAAAAAGATGCTCCCTCTTCTGGTTCAGTTGGAAAAAAACATATAGACAAGACACTTAAAAGAAATTTGAATATGGTTAGGTGTTTTTCTGGAAGTTAGTCACATGCACATCTCTTTATGTTTGAAGTTTAATTAGTAAAAAAAGACTTCTTTCTTTATATTGTCTGAATTATGAAACATGCTTTTAAAAATGACTGTTTAATAGACCACATCTCTAATATCTATGAGGTCTATTGAATAGTCATTTTCATCTGATTCTAAAATCAACTTGAAAATTACAATTTTTATAGTTTTTTTCTGTTTCTTATTTTTTAATGAAATAATTTCACATAATAACTTTTATGTTTAACTCTTTGTGGATCAGCACTTTTTAAAAATTTCAGCAATATTTGTCTTTTCATAATAATAGTCATAGATACTTTTGTCAAAGATTTCTGAGTGAATTTCAAAATGACCATAGAAAACTAAGAGAAATTTTAAATGTGTACCCTTTTTTTTGTTTTTTGATTTCTTGATCACATACAAAGTGGGACAAAAGTATGTTTACAGTTGTTTGTATGGGAAATAATAATATAAGAAGAAACTGTTTCTCATATAACTGTAAACCTACTTTTGCCCCACTCTGTGTTATTTGCATTGAAATTTATTACATCCCTTTGATCTTCAGTGTTTGCCTAGTGTTATCTGGAGACAAGTCATTTTTACCTACATGTCATATCTGTCTTGGTCTTATGTAATTTAATTATTCTTTATGATTGCATTTTTCATTTTTTGTTGTATATCTTATCCATACATTTTTCATTTTTTTCAACCTGTCATTCCTTGACTCTTTACTATTCTACCTCTTCATTCACTTACTCTATTATGCTGCTTTTTTTTTTTAATCTCTTATTCTTTTTCATTTGCCCCTTTCACTTTGTTCAGGTATTCTTTACCTGCCTATCACCTCAGCCTTTTCTTCGTCATTTCTCTTTCTTTCTTTTCCCCCTTCTCATTTTACATTATACTTTTTTCTAAGCCTCAGTCCTCAAAACACTGATCAGTCTTGTTTTTCTTTGTATGTCATTTCAGTTCCTGAACTACTGCTCCTTCATCTCCTTTTCACCACTTTACCTTTTTTCCCCTCTTATTTATTTACACAGTCATTAACAACAGTTTGGGATAATCTGGTTATCTGATTATAAAATTGTTGAATTGGATTGTATCTTAAATATAAGGAAATTGTATTCAAATAATTTAAAAGCTTTGCTCAGTGTCACATAGCTGGTTAATTTTGGCACATGCACTGCCCTCCCCCCCATAATCCTTATAGGTAAATAGATTTAATTTGTAAGTCCATCTCTATAAGAAGAATTTCAGTTTAATTTAAACAGGTGGAGATAGAAAAGATTCTCTTCCTGATAGTTACTGCTGTTTTTATAGGAGCAGCACTTAGGTTGAAAGAAACTCATTAGTCATTGGAATAACATTTTTATTTTTCTTAATCTTTTGTTAACCATATATCTTAGCATCTTGGATTTAACTTAAACTGAATATATTTTGGCTAATCATTAATTTTTAGGTTTCCTTAGTCATAGGGACCTAATTTCTTTTTTAAAAATACATTTCAAATCCTACACAAAAGAGGTAATAAAGTGTAGAGTAATTTTGCTGATACTATTAGAAAGACTAGATTTCTTGATATAATGGCACTGAAGGAAATAACTTCATTGGGATTGTCTGCACCATTTCTGAATTCTTACTATCCTAATGAGATTGCTCCTCATTCTGGCATAGCATGTAATCTACAAATTAAGATGTAATATGATTGGGCACTAAGCATACTGGAGAGCAGCTGAGAAATACTTTCTTTTTTGTCATGTTTTGTACTTCCATTGCCTGATTCATACTGTTTCCCATTTCTTACCTCCTTAACCTTTTAGAAAATTTCTATTTAAGGTCCAGCTCAAATGTCATCTTCTTTTGGGTAGCCTTTCTTGACATACACTGTCTGAAATAACTATTTCTTTTTTTTTTTTTTGAAATAACTGTTTCTTTATTTCTATTTCTGTACAGTTCATTATACATATCTTTTCAAAATTTTTACACTGTTTTATATTTTAAGAATGCTTTTGTAATGATATTTTATATATCATTTGCCTATTTATCCCAGTATACTAGAGCTCCTTGAGTGCATGCTTGCACCATCTCTTGACAGTTTAACGAGTGTCTATTCAGTACAACTGCTAAATAAATACCCCTATAAATGAAATACAGTAAAACTTAATTTAAAATACAATTGTAAAGGCAAAAAAATGCAATGTAGTCTGGAAGTATAGAAGATGAGGTATGAAGTTGTATAATGCAGCATAGTGCAGTATCGGGTATTCCTTGTGATGATTCCCATTTTGTTTTTATTATCTTTTATCGAAGCAGAGATATTTGTAATCTTTTCTAAAAAGTACTTTATTAGTGTACTCTTTTAAAGATTCAGGGTTGAATAGAACACAGTTTTTTAAAAAAAGATTTTATTTATTTATTTTTTAGAGAGAGGGGAAGGGAGGGAGAGAGAGGGAGAGAAACAATAGGGGAGAAACATCAGTTGGCTGCCTCGCGCTCATCCCCAACTGGGGACCTGGCCCACAACCCAGGCATGTGCCCTGACTGGGAATCTAACTGGCAACCTTTCACTTTGAAGGACGATGTCTAACCTACTGAGCCACACCAGTCAGTGCAGAACACAGTTTATTTACTGTCATGTGAGTATGTACTCATGGGAAAAGACATTATCTAGAAAATTTCATTTAAGGTATTTTTAAAAATTGGTTTTTCAAATGCTTTACCCTTAAACTATCTGATAACTTACTGTGTAGGAAGACTGGTTTGTGGTGAGATAAAGGGTGGAGTGGTAGGGAGGCTTAATCAATAGGATTTTAATCTCTATTGCCTTTGCTACTGATGCCTACAAAGTAAATTATTTAGATTTGCAAATGTTCGATGTTATATAATCATTCCAGAATATACACTGTAGTTTGAAGTGTGTTTTTACTTTTAAAAGATAGTGGTTTTCAAAATTTTCAAAATATTTTAAAGAATATTTTGGAAATACAGAAGAGCCTAAGAATAAAATTAAAAATCTCCTTAAATTTCACCTACTAGAGGTAATGACTGATAATTGGTGTATATATCCTTTTAATCTGGAAACTCAGTATACTGATTTTCTCAACAGTTTATGAAGTAAGTCTGTATTAGGTCCATTTTATAGAACAGAACTTAAGGATCGAAGCAATTTATCAGTTTATCCAAGAAAATCCAGGTTTTCTGATGTTAAATAACAGTGACCTTTTCCAATAGTGTAATTGCCTCTGTTTTGTTTTATTTAGCTTACAAAAAGGGAAAAAATGTGAATTATACTGTGGCTTATTTTATCATTTCTAGAGACATTTTAAATCCAAAGGATGTGATCAGTGCCCAGTTTGAAAATACCACCGTTAGTAAAGATTTTTGCAGCCAGTCATGTTTGTCAACGTATGAACTGAAAAGAAAACCTGTGGTTACCATAAATACTAATAGCATTTCAACCAAATGCAGCATGTGTCAGAAGAATGCTGTTGTAAGTTATTTTTTTACTTTGTTGGGGGGAGGAATCTAATGTTGTGTGCTTAAAGAACAGCTTTTGATGGTTCCTGCTTGTTTGTATGTTGTTATTTTTTCATTCCAGATTCGACATGAAGTTAATTACCAAAATGTGGTACATAAACTTTGCAGTGATGCCTGCTTCTCGAAGTTTCGCTCTGCTAACAACCTTACCATGAACTGTTGTGAGAACTGTGGGGGTTACTGCTACAGTGGATCCGGGCAATGCCACATGCTTCAGATAGAGGGGCAGTCGAAGAAATTTTGTAGTTCAACATGTGTCACAGCATATAAGCAGGTACATGGCCATATTTAATCCTTATGATATTGTTCATCTTGGGAGTATCTAAATTTTTTGGTGGTATCTATGAAAATGTCACAAAAATATTAAGATCTTACTATTAGCTTAATTAGTATTTTTTATGTACAAATAGTGGTTATTGAATGAATGCCTCATAACTTTATAACAAGAGTTTTATAAGTAGCATATGTTTCTATTCTATAAGTAGCATTTGAAATACATGTGTTTAGGTATGACTTTTTATTTCATACATGATTCATATTTTTGAACAATATTTTGAAAGTCTAGAAGCGCACAGAGACAAAACATAATACATCTCTCAGAGATACCCAAATCCCATCCTTTTGGTGTTATTAGCCTTCTAATCTTTGAAATGTATTTTAGTTTACATTTATATACACACTTTTTTATTTGATAGGGTAAAGTCCATTTGCATATGTATTCTTGAAATCAGATGCATACGGTTGAAATTGTAATTTAGAAAATAAAAATCTTACCATTAATCCTTTGAAAGGTTTTTCTTCTCTTCATGAAATAAGAAAAAATAAATGTGGGTTATATATTATTTTGTGAATTTGAGGTTTGTAGAGGACGAGTTGAATGAACTCTTGTATGACAAATGTCTAACGCAGTTTTGTACTTGATTTTTATTAGTAAATTTTGATCAAAAGTTAGATTTTGAAATTGATAAACCTAAAGGAATAGCAAGAACTTTTTACATTTAAAATTTTACAATGGCTTCCTGTTTGAGTGCATGTGCTGATAATGCTTTCCTAAGAATAGTGATTTTTTTTTATACAGTCAACCAACATTTGTGAATTTGATAACGTTGATTGGGAAATTTTACTTAAATTGTTCTTAAAACTTTGCAGTGGTTTTGGAATTTTAAACATACATCATTTCCATTTATTTCTGATTAATATACAAACATATTAAAAGGGCTTAGCTTCTTTCAGGAACTTGTTTTTGCTCTCATGGGGAAAAAAACCCAATAGTATCTTTGTATGTTTTATCTTTTTTTCTAATGTTTTCCTGATATTGTATCAACTACTAAAACTTACTTGGATTCAGTATTCTACAAGAGAAGGTACAATAGGTTGAAACATCTTAATTTTAAATTATCTTATTATAATTCAGTCAATACCTGTTAAATTTCTCACATTAATATATACTGTAGTATAAATACAAATTGGATTTTAGAAGTAAAGCACATTACAGTTTGATTCCCAGACTTTTTGTTCAAATAGAGTTTTACTTTGGGGAAAGCAGTTAAACTCCTAGAGTCCATTTTCTTGTCTGTAAATGGATATTATACTACCTATGTCACTGGGATGTTTTTAGTTTTATATGAAGTAAGAATGAGAGAACATCTAGTTTACAACCTGACACATTGTATAAAACACAAACACAAAACCTTAGAAATATGTGTGTACTGAGTCTCTTTGTAAAATTTATCTCTGAGGAATGTAATCATAAAAATTTGAAAGCTACTAATTTAAAATATTTCAACAATGTTAAGTATAAACACTTGAAAGAATTATTCTTTTACGTATAATTTAGTTAAAAATGAATGTTACTTTATTCTCTTAATAGAAATCAGCCAAAATTACACCATGTGCACTTTGCAAGTCATTGAGATCCTCAGCAGAAATGATTGAAAATACCAATAGCTTGGGAAAGACAGAGCTTTTCTGTTCTGTTAATTGCTTATCTGCTTACAGAGTTAAAATGGTTACTTCTGCAGGTAATGTTGGTTTTGTAAACTATGAGTATAATCATTGGGAAAAATTACAGTTTTTGCTTTGCTTTTCTTTAAATATCTTTTTAAAAGATTTTGCTTAGTTTTAGAGAGAGAGGAAAGGAGGGGAAAAGAAAGGGAGAGAAGCATCAGTGTGTGGTTGCCTCTTGAGCACCCTCTACTGGCCTACAACCCAGGCATGTGCCCTGACTGGGAATCAAACCAGTGACCCTTTGGTTCTCAGGCTGGCACTCAATTAATTCACTGAGCCACACCAGCCAGGGCTATTGCTTTGCTTTTATAGTACAGGCTTTTGACCAAATTTAGTTGACTTTTAAGGCAAATTTAAAATGTTTCAGATCAGTGTTGTAAAATCACCTATTACCTGATTGTTTATTTTGTGTTTGTTTATTTGCTTACTTGCTAGTGTATTTGTCCTTACAGAAGAATTTCATTTGACTTTTTTAATGTATTTTTTTATGCACACCTGATTTATTTCAAGACTTACTTATTCTAGTTTCAGGGTAGACTGACAACTTAAAAAATAAATTTTTGATGTTAAGTTAGTTTCTGTGTGTATGTGATGTGATTAAGTTTAGTTTCAGGTCCTGCAACTTGACCTGTGAATTTTCATATCTTTTATAATACTTATTTATCTTCTCATACATTTGTGTACACTTGTATATATTACTCATTAGTTTTTATTTTGATTTGCTAAGGTGTACAAGTTCAGTGTAACAGTTGTAAAACTTCAGCAATCCCTCAGTATCACCTAGCCATGTCAGATGGAAGTATCCGCAACTTCTGCAGCTACAGTTGTGTGGTAGCTTTCCAGGTATGGCTTCAGGAATCTTTCCCCAGTTAATGAATCACCTACTGTAGTAATGTGAACTTATTAGGTGTTTGCTAGTGGCTGGATTACTTAAATTTCTGTCTCAGTTCTATTAAACTTGGATTCTTTGGTTCACCCTCTATTTGGAGGTATGTCATTCAACTGCCCTCTGTAAAATTAAATGGTACTATTATTACCTAGATCAGCAATTTTCAACTGGTGTGTCACAATAATAATTAAAACATGCAATACCTGACTATTTAGTCAAGGGCACTGACCTCTTTTCCCTTAGATTGTCAAATTAAAAAATGACAGCAACCAACATAACAATAGCCATCTAGGGTGAATGAATCAAAATTATACCTTTTCTTGGTCAGATCAGCAAAAAATATATTTTTTGGTGTACTGCAGAATTTTAGTAATTAGTTTATGTGTGCCATGAGATTAAAAAGGTTGAAAATTGCTGACCTAGGTTATCTGTTGGGAGGATATTATTTTTATTATTATATATTTTTGAAGATTATTAGTTAAATTATTATTATTATTATTATTTGGCTATAAATGTTACTCCCCCCATTCAAGTATAAGCCACTCAAAGGCAGGGATTCTTGCCTGTTCACAATATATCTTAGGTGGCTAGAAGTGTGCTTGGTATACTTAGTATTTCCTTGTTTGAACAAATGATGAGATTGATTTTTTTTTCTCCCCAGAATTTGTTTAACAAACCAGCAGGAATGAATTCTTCAGTAGTGCCCTTGTCTCAGGGCCAAGTAATTGTAAGCATTCCTAGAGGTTCAACAGTGTCAGCAGGAGGAGGTAACACCTCTGCTGTTTCTCCCACCTCCATCAATAGCTCTGCTTCAGCTGGTCTCCAGCGACTTGCTGCCCAATCTCAACATGTTGGGTTTGCACGAAGTGTTGTAAAACTTAAGTGTCAGCACTGTAATCGTCTATTTGGCACAAAACCAGAGCTTCTTGACTATAAGGTAAAGTCTAGGGTCGTGATAAAGGGCTTGAGTATAAACTGGTCTGTCTGTAAAATTGTTTCTGGATTTTTATTTCTCAAAATTACACTCTTTGTTTTGAAAGTAAGATAAACCAAATGTTTAATTAATACTCAGTGATTATTTCTTTGCAGGGTAAAATGTTTCAGTTCTGTGGCAAGAATTGTTCTGATGAATATAAGAAAATAAATCATGTAATGGCAATGTGTGAATATTGTAAAATTGAGAAAATTGTAAAGGAGACTGTAAGATTCTCAGGTGCTGACAAGTCATTCTGTAGTGAAGGTAAAGAGAGACTATCATACCTACTGAGCCTGTTGGTTGTTTCAAAAGTAGTTCATAATTTAAGCTGTTACTTAAAGCTATGTAAATTTATCTATTTTATCTGCTTTGTTACTGTATAACACCAAACCCTTTTTGTTTTGGTTATATTTGGTTCCATTTTTTAATGTAATCCTTCATAACATACAAATGTTAAAATGAAGGAAAGGAGTCTCAAAGTATATTGCAGAATATGGTGGTAATGTGAGAAACATGATGATATTAGGTTGACAGGGATCTTTTAGTTTTAGCGATTCTAAAGGGAACTCCTTAAATTTGGTAGCATCCTAAGATTATACTACTTCTATTGTTTTAAACAGCTGTTATGTTTCTGAATATGAATAATCTTAATTTAGAAATCAATAGGAGGTAGACTTTCTTCTTTACTTAAATGAATATCCTACATGTTTACAACGTTTTGTTTTATTATAAAACTACGCAAGATTAACCTTAGATTAGTGAATCTCAAACCTTTTGACCACAGCACAAAAAAAAGAAATACATTTTACATTGTTATATATCACACCCCAAAATAAAACAAAAGATTTACTAAATAAATTTTACTATATGTGATGCACTGTAATATTTTTTAAATGATAGCATTGTTCCTCAGTGTTGATCTCTTGATCTAATCAGTGAGGATCCAAGTGTGGAAACTTTGTTGTAGGGCATTTAAGTTAAAGATGGAGATACTTAATATTTCTGCCTAATGTTAATTTTGTCTTTCCTGATGTTTTTAGGTTGCAAATTGCTTTATAAACATGACTTGGCAAAACTCTGGGGAAATCACTGTAAAATGTGCAGTTATTGTTTACAGACATCTCCCAAATTGGTACAGAATAATTTGGGGGGAAAGGTGGAAGAGTTCTGCTGTGAAGAATGTATGTCCAAGTACACAGTTCTGTTCTATCAGGTAAATAGAACTCACGGTTGTGGGTTTTCAAGTTACGGCATGCATTATTCCCTTCTTTTATTCTTTGATGAAGTATGAAGGACAATTTAATCATTTAAACTTTTAAGATTAAATATATTATGTTCTCCAGCATTAAAATAAGGTTTTGGAAGACTTTAATGCACTGAAGTTATATTTCTTTTGTTTTTAATTTCCTTGGAGAAGACATGACAGTCTTATGACATTAAAGTATTTAAAATTATAATTTTATTCATTAGTTATTTAACTAAAATGAATTTGTCTTCTGAAGTCTTTGAGGAAGGTAGGTCTTCTTTCATTTTGCTGTTTTTTAATTACTGTTTATTGGCGTGTCTATAATACAACTTTTATGTTTAGTATAAAATCATTGATAAGTATTTTTGCCAGTTTAGGATAGTTAACCTTCATTTTTGTGACCTAAATTCTAATTTAATTTTCTCACTTGTTATATGTGTCCTAATTTTAGTCTGTCAAGGCTACAGATAACTTTTTTCTTACCCCTTTACTATCTTCCATTTCTTTTTCAGATGGCCAAATGTGATGGTTGTAAGCGACAGGGTAAACTCAGTGAGTCCTTAAAATGGCGAGGAGAAATGAAACATTTCTGTAACCTGCTTTGTATTTTGATGTTCTGTAATCAGCAAAGTATGTGTGACCCACCTTCACAAAACAATGCAGGTAGAATTAAACTTTAGTCTTTGATCAGTGTAGGGGACTACGGTAACTACTTCTGCAGATTGGGAACATTAAACAATTGTCAGTAATGTCATGAAACATAAACTTCATTCTATTCATATGACATTAACATTTAGGTCCCTTTTTATTTAATACCTGAGATTAAAGCCCAGTAAAAATGAGGGTTTTTTTACTTTTCTCTGAGTGTATTGAATCAACCTCTTTATGGCAAAGAATGGCAGTTAATACATTGTTATTGGATATATACACCTTGACTTCCTTGAAAATGGGTTTGAGACTATAAAAAGGACATACAGTCTAAGTCACATGGCCTCTTAAAATATCATCTGCATAGTTATGCAAGATGAAGTACATGGGATACCTTTTAGTTTCACTAATTAAAAAACAAAAACCTTGTTAGTCCTGAGGTGACTCTCCTTCAACAGAATTTACTCTTAACTTAAAAGCATTGTTTAACTTCCTTTAGATGTTGGTTTTTATGGATATACATATAAATTACATGAGATTTTAAAATTTTTGTTTATTTTAATCAGCAAGTATTTCCATGATGTCAGCTGCTTCAGCTGGGCCCCCATCACTAAGAAAAGATTCAACTCCAGTTATAGCTAATGTAGTCTCATTAGCAAGTGCTCCTGCTGCTCAGCCCACAGTGAATTCTAACAGCGTTTTACAAGGTATGGCTTGATTTGAGAGCATTTCTGTAGCCTTTTTGAGGTGAATATAGTGGTTCTCTATCTTTTACTATGAGTGATCATTATCATATCTTTGATACATTTATATTAGGAATGGTGGCTCACTGTGGGCTGCTAGGGCATTAGTGTTTTCATAATTTCCGGATCTTTTTTTCTCATATTATACTTTAGATGCTAGTCTTTTCCTGAATTGAATTAAGATAATATATGTTTTTATTATGAGAGACTTTGTGTTTATTATCTGATAATCAGCTTTTAATGCTAATGTTTGATTGTATAAGATCCTAAATATATATTTTAATTTGTATCAGGTGCAGTTCCAACAGTAACAGCGAAAATCATTGGGGATGTAAGTTATTTTTATTGGTATTGCCACTGTATATATTTTCCATTATGTCATGTAAATATGTCTAAACTACTTTGCCCTTTTTTATTCTTTATTATATAAAATAAATTTCATGAGCTGATTTAATCTTTGTTCAGGGACAGGATTTTCTGGTTATTAGGTCTTTTATATACTTTAATTTTTTTGAAAGCTTGCTATATGTAGTTACTGAAGGTTTTTTTGTGTGTGTGTGTGCAGAATTCAGGCATAAAAGGTTTTGGGAGCATTTGTAATGTGGTCAGATGGTAAATAAGATATTTATAAAGTGTAGCTTGTTTTCTGTCTGCTGCAGGGTATGCTGTAAATAAGCATTTTTTTCCTTAATATTTTTTGCTTTTCTCTTAAAATAAGAAAAAAATAAGTATTGAGAAAAACTTACAACTAAAACAATGGCATTTCTAAAGTGTTTCCTGGTCTCTGGAATAACATTCGTATCATCTTTTTTTCAAGTCCTGAGATGATCATAAGTGATTCTGTTATTTCTAGTTATCTTGAAACTAAAGTTTAAAAAACTTAGTCAAGTAGAAATATTGTAGTTCTCATTTTAAACTTGGCCAGCTTTGTACTTGATCCACAGTGGCTTACAATAGAAATAGCATTTTTCTTTGTAAATAGAACTGATAATTAGGTATACTTAGAATGAATATGTAGTTATCAAAATATTCCAATATTGCTATTTTACAAATATTGTATTCATTAAATAGTGTAATATTTATGTTCTAGGTCTTCCGTGTAATTCTAGTATAATTGCTTTAGAAATTATAGTGTTTTCTGTAATTACAGTAAGCTTTTGAAAACCCCTTTGGTTTATTTGATTTATTATTTATCTTTTGATTTTTGTTTTTAACTAGGCAAGTACACAGACAGATGCCCTGAAACTGCCACCTTCCCAGCCTTCAAGACTCTTGAAGAATAAAGCTTTATTGTGTAAACCCATCACACAGACTAAAGCCACCTCATGCAAACCACATACCCAAAACAAAGAATGCCAGACAGGTATATTTATTGCACTTTGTTGATTTAGTTTGTTTTAGGAGAAAGGAATATGGGATCTACTTATATTAAATGAGTGCCTACTATATTTCCTAGACAATGTGGTTGATTGTTTATATACATTGTTCAGTTTAGTTCTGAAAACATCCCTGTGAGTTAGGTATTTTCACCATCTGAGACTTAAGAAGTTATGACAAAGAGAAGATAGTTAATTGATCATACCATACTATGAACACTTCATTTAATTTCCTTATTAATGACAGTATAATATTATGGAGTAAGTACAGACTTCAGAATTATGTAGACACGGTGTTAATTAAGAGGAACTATTGTTTTACCCTTGGGTCTGAACTCTTCTATATTCTGTTTCAAATAAAATAAATTCCTTTGAAGAGATCTTCAGGGCTTCTTTTCTTATGAACTGCCTCTCTCCACTCCTCCACCCCACCACACCCCTGACCTGGCATAATCTCTGAGCCAATTCTCTGAATGCTGGGCAAGGTGCTGGTCTCTGATCTTCTCAACTTGCCTCTCTCAGCATGGAGTCTGCCTTATAAATGATCTGGAATAAAGGTGATTTGGACCCCACTATTCTTGCTTGCCATTCCTGTAGTAGGGCATCTATCCTATGGGTGGGAGCTGGGTAGAGTAAGGGAGCCCTTAGCTTATCATCTGCACTCACCAGGAAATTAACCTCTTAAACTTGTATTTGGAGAGGATAAGAAATAATGGTGGCCTGCCCCTCCTGGTTAGATACAGTAGTCCTTGATTGGGAGCTGACTGAAGAGAAGCCATTCTTCCTGACCACACCCACCCAGAGTGCAGCTTCTGTCCATTGAACTGGCTGAGCTGGGGATGTGAAGCAGGTGGTGAATCAACTGTCACGGACTCCCACTGTTCTTAACTGTATTTTAGTAGGTTTTTCTGAATAAATGTTTCTCCATTTGCTATATACCCTACGGACAATTTCCACATAATTTAAATGGTTATTTTTAACAGTTTCTACCAGCTCTGCTTGTTTCACTAGGGAATCAATCTGTGGTGCTCCTCCTGCTGCTAGATGAAAGCCCCAGAATTTTTAAACTAGAAAGGAATCCTAAATCCCTAGATCTCGAAGGTTATTCTGTATGCCAGTGTTTCTTAAACATTAATATACTTATTAATTACTTGGGGATTTTACTATGTAGATTCTGATTCATGGGTCCTAAGGCTTTACATTTCTCACGAGCTCCAGTGTTATGTTGGTACTACTGGTCCATGGACCACAGTGGATAGCAAGGCTATATAAATGACCTAGTCCTATGTTTTTATTATATCAGAAGTGACTTATTTTGTATTATGTAGCTTGGCTATCAGACATCTCTCTTCTGGGACCTTTTCTAAATCCACTGCACCAAAATAAAATTGATCCTATATTATTTCCTGCCTATAACCATAGTCAAATTATTAGCTTTTCCTTTTTTGTGACTAGCATTACTTTTCTTTTACATTAATGATTTTATGGTTATCTGGCATATTTTTCTGGCACATAGAAAGGACTCTGTAGATACTTGTTAAATAATTGAATGAATCCTCCACCCTTCCCACTTTTTTCCTACTTATATTTGAATCAATTTCCAAGTTCTATATTATTTTTTGTAGGTATCACAATCACCCCTAGTTTAGGCCTTTACCATGTTAGCTCTACATACTGTAATTGCCTCCTATTTTCACATTTTATATACTTTTATTCTGTCCTAAGATGGCAGCCAAATTAATCTTTTTTGATGCTATTTTCATCACATTATTCTCTGCTAAAGAATCTGTAGAAGATCCCCACTATCTACCAGAAATTATTTATCCTCACAAAAATGGGCATTCTACCTATTCAGTCTGCTCTTTAACATACTAATTCATGGTAACAGCTTTCCATACCCCTCATCCAAGATCACTGCTCCAATTCTTCCCTTCATTCATCCAAACTTTATCTTTGATTAATTTTATCCTCTAATCATTGATAATCATTGTGTTACCTACTTTTTTTGTTAGTGCTATACTCAACCATTCTTTTCTGTGAACTCTTAGTATCACAGATTAGTTCTTTTTTTTTAAGATTTTATTTTTATTTTTTAGAGAGAGGGTAAGACAGGGAGAAAGGGAGAAAAACATTGTCCTGTAGAAAAACATTGTCCTGCGAGAGAAACATGGATCAGTTGCCTCTCCCGTGCTGCTGGTCAGGGGGCTGGCCCAAAACCCAGGCATGCGCCCTGGCTGGGAATCAAACCAGCAACCTTTCAGTTCACAGGCTGGCGCTCAACCCACTGAGCCACACCAGGCAGGGCTGATTACAGTTCTTTTGAACTATAAGTCTCCGCATGCTTTTTTAAAATGTCTTTTTATTAAAATGGTTCTCATCCTCTTTGTTTGTGTGATTTTTTTTTTTATTAGAAGACACTCTAAGTCCACCCCAGATCATTGTGGTGCCAGTTCCTGTACCAGTGTTTGTGCCCATACCTCTTCACCTGTATACTCAGTATGCACCAGTCCCATTTGGAATTCCGGTTCCAGTGAGTAATCACATAGAGACTAAGATTGATTTAGTACACATTTTCCTCAATTAAAATTTTATAGTTTTATAAAAAATTTCACTTGTTGACAATGTATACCTGATTCTGGTTGGCTATTATCGTACTACTATTTGATTTAATATGGAATATATACAGAACTTCTTCTATTTGTACAAGGCATTCTGAAAGAAGGCTATTAGGTTGCTTTTTTATAATGTTTCATACAACAGTAAGATGACTCAGAAAAAGATCAGAAACTGTGTGTGTGTGTTAGAACATTAGATTCTAGAAAGGGTGGAAGAATGAATACTGTGATTTACATGACTTTTTATTACAGAAAAATATTGACTTTTTTAATTGGAAATGTATTTTTTCCTCAGTACTGAATTCTTAAGATTAACAATTATATAAAAATGTTAAGCAAGAATATAATTTAAAGCAAAACAATGGTGCATTAGATAATTATCCCTTTGGAGAATTCAGAGACATTTTGTTTAGTTTGCAGGAAAGCTCTTATTGACTTTTTATTTAAATGGCTATATTCTTATAAAAACAAACTAACAAGACTATTTTAATTATCAACATTAAAAATATCTTGGATTTGTTTGTTATTTTAATACTTAAATCATCTCACAAACAGTACTTTAGGTGATGAGCCTATTGCCGAAGAAACCCTTCAGTCCATCCTTGATCTTTCAGATGCCTGTCCCTATGCTTATTCCATCCTCAATGGATAATGAAGATAAAACCACTGAGAGTATTGAAGACATTAAGGAAAAGCTTCCTTCACATCCATTTGAAGCTGATCTCCTTGAGATGGCAGAAATGATTGCAGAAGATGAAGAGAAGGAGAAGACTCTATCCCAGGGAGGTTGGTATAATTTTAAAGTAAAGAAAGAAAAAACGCCCCTACACATTTTCAGGTAACTCAAGTAATTTAAGTATTGGGCAGTCAAGGTGTCTCTAAATGCTTTATTGTGCTTAAATACCAAGTCTGTGGTTTTGTTAAACTTGTTATATCTCTGAAGGCTCTTGTCTTTTTAATGAAGGAAACTTAGTACTGATATGTGATACAGTTTTTAGTGTTAATGATTCCAGATAAACCTATAAATTGAAGTTTCATAATCATTTTCTGATTTTATTCCTGTAGTCAAAGACATAATCCCCATATAAGAATTCCTGTTATGTAATAACTAGCATGTTGGTAGAAGGATGGAAAACTATTTGGCTCAAAGTAACCTATAGGTAAATCCCATTCTATGAGTGTAGAATAATGATAGCAATAGTTAACATTTATGTGCTTACCATATTCTAGGCTTTGTTTCAAATACACTGTATACATCGCTGAATTTAATCATCACAACAACCCTATTGGGGGTTACTGTTTACTTCAGATTCCTCACTTGGTAAAAGGATGTTTTACTTCCCAGGTTATGCAATCAGGAAGTAAATAAACCAGAAGTAGAATCCAGGTGTGTCTGACTTCAAAGCAAATGATACATGATATTAACCAAAACTCAGTAATGTAGATTCCTGAAAGGTATCTAGCTTTAATTAGCAGCTCCTTGATTTTTAGATATAAGCAGAGATATCATAATAAAGAGAGAAAATGGTTTAATATAGTTGAAATATATCAGTGACTTTTCATGAAGATTTTTCATATATCATTGATGAGCCAAGAAAATATTCTTTCCTGGCATTTTTTTTCTTTTTTTCAGTCACAATTTTTACAAAGATAACCACTGAGATTTGATTTTGCATAATAAATGCTAGGTGGAGAGGATTTTTTTTTTTAACACTGTAGCATTTGAAAACCTAATGTCAATTTTTCTGTTATGTTGCCTAAGTTTTTAAATCATACATATTCTGAGTGATGGGTGAAAAGTTTATTTGTTATTCCAGTGTTTCTGGCCTCAGTTTGATCTTTATTATATAGTCTCATAATTCTGGCCCATTTACATGTGAATTTTAATGTTTTAAAATATTGTCCCTATGCTTGATCTTCTAACATTCTGATACTATATGTAGTGTAGAAGTTCAAGTAATTCCTGACAGTAAACCTTTTTGTAAATTGGCTTCTATGTTCACATTTATAGTTAACATTTATCAAGTACTTCCTCAGTACAAATACTGTGACGTTGCCTTAGCAAACAATTGAATCAGACAGAAAAACTTTCAAAACTAAGCTTCAGTATAATTGTAATCACTATAGTGTAAAATCAAATAGTTTAAACATAAAGGAGGCAACTTCCGGCCAAGATGGAGGTGTAGGTAGATATACTGTGCCTCCTCACACAACCAAAAGAAGGACAATAACAAATTTAAAAATAAAAACAACCAGAGCTTCCAGAAAATTGAACTGTATGGAAGTCTGACAACCAAGGAGTTAAAGAAGAAACATTCATCCATACTGGTAGGAGAGACGAAGATGGACAGCCGGGGCTGAGAGGACATGTGGCAAGGCGGTGGCTGGCAGACCAGGTGGTCCCACATCTGCATGTGGATAAAATGGGAACAACTGGGGAACAAGATAGACTACGAAACCCAGGGCTCTAGCTCGGGGAAATAAAGCCTCAAAATCTCTGACTGAAAAAACCTGTGGGGGTTGAGGTAGCAGGAGGAACTCCCAACCTCACATTAGAATTTGTTGAAGAGACTCACAGGGCCCTAGAACATATACAAACCCACCCACATGGGAATCAGCACCAGAAGGACCCAATTTGCTAGTGGGTAGCAAGGGAAGTGACAAAGCTGGCCGAGAGCCCAGCAAGCAGTATTGTTCCCTCTTGGACCCCTCCCCCACACACACTGTGCAGGTCACAATGCAGTGAACTGGGTTACCCCACCCAGTAAGGTAGGTAATTCACCTACCTTAGGTGAATACCTAAGGCTCTGCCCCTCACAACACAATAGCTGCACAGAGAAAAAAATATGGCCCAAATGAAAGAACAGATCAAAGCTCTAGAAAAAATACAACTAAGCAATGAAGAAATAGCCAAGTTTATCAGATGCAAAGTCCAAAACACTGGTAATCAGGATGGTCACAGAAGTGGCTGAGTGTGGTTGCAAAATAGAGGAAAAAGTGAAGGCTATGAAAAGTAAAATAAAGGAAAGTGTACAGGGAACCAACAGTGAATGGAAGGAAACCAAGACTCAAATCAATGATTTGGACCAGAAGGAAAAAATAAACATTCAACCAGAACAGAATGAAGAATTCAAAAAAATGAGGAAAGACTTAGGAACCTCCTAGACAACTTTAAACATTCCAACCTCCAAATCATAGGAGTGCCAGAAGGAGAAGAGGAAGACCAAGAAATTGAAAACTTACTTGAAAAAATAATAAAGGAGAACTTCCTCAATCTGCCAAAGGAACTAGACTTCCAGGAGGGCCAGGAAGCTCAGAGGGTCCCTAAGAAATTGGACCCAGGGAGGGACACACCAAGGCACATCATAATTATATTACACAGGATTAAAGATAAGAGATAAGGAGAGAATCTTAAAAGAAGCAAGAGAAAAGGAAACAGTTACCTACAAAGGAGTGCCCATAAGACTATTGGCTGATTTCTCAAAAGAGTCCTTACAGGCAAGAAGGGAAAGAAGTATTCCAAGTCATGAAAGGCAAGGCTCTACATCCAAGTTTGCTCTATCCAGCAAAGCTTTCATCTAGAATGGAAGGGCAGATAAAGTGCTTCCCAGATAAGGTCAAGTTCAAGGAGTTCATCATCACCAAGCCCTTAGTATATGAAATGTTAAAGGGACTTACCTAAGAAAAAGGAGAAGATCAAAAATATGAACAGTAAAATGACAAACTACCAACAACCACACCTAAAACAAAACAAAAACAAACTAAGCGGACAACTAGAACAGGAACAGAATCACAGCAAATGGAGATCACATGGAGGGTTATCAGCGGGGAGGGACGGGATTGGGGTAGAAGGTCCAGGAAATAAGTAGCATAAATGGTAGGAACAAAATAGACAGGGGGAGGTGAAGAATAGTATAGAAAATGGAGAAGCCAAAGAGCTTATATGTATGACCCGTGGACATGAAATAAGTGCGGTGAACGTGGGTGGGAGGGGGGTTGCGTGGTGGAGTGGAATAAAGAGGGTGAAAATGGGACAACTAATAGCATAATCAATAAAATATAAAGAAGAGAAAAATGAATTTCAACTGAAGGGATATGGCTAACTTATCTTTGATTCCAGGGAAAGAAACAGTTTTCCTGGGTTTTTAAATAATGGTTTTTAATACTTTGAATCCTTAAGCTTCTTACTTTTAAAGCAGTGTATAATTGGTAGAACTGTATTCTGTTTAGTCCTATGTGTAGGTTGCTCATGTAACTTATGTTCTAAGTCTGTTGGCTTTCCAATGCAGTGCTAAAGCATATTATATTTTAGAGGGCAGAAAGCAATTTAAAACAGATTTGCCAACCTGTGAATAAATTTGAGTGTTTGTGTGTGTATGCATCATGGGGAAAAAATGAATTTCAGGTAGCACATGAGTGCAAAATCCAAAAAAAAGGCGCCTCTTGCCATGACTTCTTTCATACTACTACTTAGAAGTGTAACCGCTGTTATAAGTCGTAATTTGTTTAGTTGCATTTACTACTAATGCCTACTATTATTAATGAAACTTTTTTTTTTTTAAATACTGATTTCATGGTGGGGAGGGAAAAGAGAGAGAAATACTGATTTGTTGTTCCACTCATTCATGCATTTATTTTTTGGTTGCTTCTTATATGTGCCCTGACCAGGAGTTGAACCCACAACCTTTGTTTATTGCAAAGATGCTCTAACCAATTGAGCTACCCAGCCAGGGCTATTAATGAAACATTCTTTCTGCATATGAATGCTGTTTACTTAGAATTCCCTCATGTGACTCATATATATAGTGTATTTTATTTGATATGCAATTTGCTTTGTGTGTACTTACAAATTGTTTTACTGTGTGCTTTTCTTTTTCTTTAGGATCCCAAACTTCTGAACAGGAACTCTTTCTAGACACCAAGATATTTGAAAAAGGTTCGTAATTGAAAATATATTTTGGACTTAGAAATATGCAGTGTCCCCTGTTAGTAATACAAACCCATAAAGTATTAGCATCCTTGGATTAAATATTTACAGTTGTGGCTATTTGTAGGGGCACCAGATGTCTATGATTTGTGTGCTAATTTGTATTGAGAACAATAAAAGCTACCTCAAATACTAATTTTACGGATTGAGATAACACTTTAAAGTGTATACCAAGAATATGAATCTAGTTCTGTGAGACCGGTAACCAAGTTACTTCATTCTTAAATGGTCCAGCAACCATATCTGTTTTTGGTGTTTAGGTGTTTCAGGAAAGTTTCTGGCTATGTTAAGAGTCTATTTATTTTGAGGCTATATTTTCTAACTATTTCAGACCAAGGAAGTACATACAGTGGGGATCTTGAATCTGAGGCAGTATCTACTCCACATAGCTGGGAGGAAGAATTGAATCATTATGCCTTAAAGTCAAATGCTGTGCAAGAGGCTGATTCAGAATTGAAACAGTTCTCAAAGGGGGAAACTGAACAGGATCTGGAAGCAGATTTTCCATCAGGTTTGTGCAGTGTCCACTGAAAGTTCTTTATTTTAGAAGATTGGTGTAACTCTCAGTTGCCATTATGAAGCAGTTATAATGTGTACACAAATGGTCACTGCCCTTTGAGCATGTTAATTTGTACCATGTTATTCTTATAAGTAGTTAGTTCATTGTTGTCTTGTTAAAGCTTTCCCACAGTAACTGTAAAGGAGTTTTTCTTGATTGTTAATGAACTCTTAATAGCAACAGCCTTTATTTCTCTTAAGTATATAAGTAAAATTATGTTATCACAAATAAAGTCCTGAATAAAGTGTCTGTTACCTGATATTTTCTTCCTCAGTCTTAGTCTTTAAGTCAGTGAGTTATTTATCTCACATTATGCTTTCTGCTGATTATTACAGAATCCTTTGACCCACTGAATAAAGGACAGGGAGTCCAGGCACGTTCCCGAACAAGAAGACGACACAGAGATGGCTTCCCTCAGCCCAGACGAAGAGTAAGCAGTAGCTTAATTTTTCTTTTCTTTTTGTTCCTTCATTCTGTAAGTGTTGATTAGTTCCTGCAGTTTACAAAACTCTGTATCAGCCAGATCAGGGACTTCCATACATTGTTTTACAACCTCATGTTTTTATTTTTGTATGTGTGTGCTTTTGTTTTTGTTTCTTAAAGTCAAGAACAATATCTTGGGGAGCATTTCAGATCTGGGTTCCTTGTAACTAATGTCAGTTTGTGATCAACTAAAACTCTTATAAAAATTAAAAAATAAAAAGAACCATATCTTATATTTTACATTTCTTTCAGCAGGGACTTTTTTATTTTATTTCTATAATTGAGGGTTTATGTTTTGTTTACTTTAAAAAGCTTTTTATAATGAGGCTCACTATTATATATAATATAGTATAATAGTGAAGTCCACATGGACTGTTTTTTTATATCAACCGGGCTTTCCCATACCAAAAATAATGAAAATAATCGCCTTATTTCTTTTTAGCTCTATTTTTATAATTATATTTAAAATTTTATATATTTTAAGTCTACAATTCGATGGCTTGGAATGTATTCAGTGTGGACTACCATCACAATCATAATACTTGAACTGCCACAGAAGCTTTCCTTGTGACCTTTTGTAATTAATCTTCATCTCCAACTCCTGATAACCACCAGTCTGCTCTGCAGATCTAGGCAAAATCGTATTTCTTTGCCTTTTCTAAACATTCATTTAAATGGAATCATATAATTTGTAGTCTTCTGTATCTGGCTTCTCTCACTTAGCATAATGTTTTAGAGATTCATCCATGTGTTGCACGTATCAGCAGTTCACTCCTTTTTATTTCTGAGCAGTATTTCATTGTATGGTCAGGCTACAGTTTGTTTAACTGTTTAACAGTATATAGAAATTTGGATTTTTTCCCATTTGTGGCTGTTTTATAAAGCTGCTATGAATAGTCTATTATAAATCTGTGCTAATATGTTTTCTTTGGAGGAAAAATATCTAAGAGTGGGATTGCTAGGTCTTATGGTATGTGTATTTTTAACTTTGAAAGAAGCTACCAAACTGTTTTCTAAAGTGGGTGTAACGTTTTGAATTCCCACCAGTGGTGTATGAGTTCCATTTGCTCCATGACCTTGTCAACACTTGGTATTGTTGACTTTTAATTTTAGCCATTCTAGTGAGTGTGTAGTGGTGTGTCGTGGGTTTAATTTGTATTTTCCTAATGACTAATGATGTTGGGCATTTTTTCATATGCTTATTTGCTATTCCTTCATCTTCTTTGTTTGGTCCATTCAAAACTATTGAACATTTTTAAAAATTGGGTTGTTATCATCTTACTGAGTTGATAAGTGTCCTCTATTATGAATATAATTCTTTTATCAAATATGAAATTTGCTTCTATTCTGTGATTTCCTTTTTTCTTTGGTGAAGAACAAAACTTTTTTTAATTTTGAGAAAGTTCACTTTATCAATTTTTATTCTTTTACTGTTCATGCTTCTTAGTATCTATCTAAAAACCTTTGATTATGAACATTTGGTAATTAAGATATTCTCTTATGTTTTCTTGTTTTATAGTTTTAGCTTTTATGTTTGTCTATAATCCATTTGCGGATAATTTTTAATGTATGAGTTGAGGCAAGCATCAATGTTTATTTTTTTATATGTGGATATCCAGTTCCAGTACTGCTCTTCCAAAAGACTAGCCTTTCCCTATTGAATTACATTGGCACCTTTGTTAAAAGTCAATCAACTATATACTCATATGTGTCAGTCTATTTCTGAAACTCTCTGTTTTGTTCCATTGATTTATATGTCTGTTTTTATATCAGTACTAATTGTTTCGATTATTGTAGGTTTACAGTGAGTCTTGAAATCAGGAGTATTAAGTCCTCTAACTTTGTTCTTTATCAAAATTGTCACTTGCATTTCCATATAAATTTTAGAAACAACTTGTCAATTTCTACAAAAAGGCCTGCTGGGGCTGTCCTGAATGTACAGCTCAGTTTGCACTGAGCTGTACATTCAAATTATAAATTGAATATTTGAAATTTTAGAAATTAAATCTTATTTTAAAAAGAAAAATTGATAAGCTATCAATTGACATTTTAGTAATTTTGAGACATCCAATCCATGAAAATGATATCTTCTTCAATTTCTCTCAACAGTCTTTTATATGTTTCTTTGTACAAGTCTTATACTTGTTATATTTATCTAATAAGCATTTAAAAATTTTTTGATCCTCTTGTGAATAGTGCTATTTGAAAATTTTATTTACTAGTATTCTTCATTGGTATAAAGAAATGGAGATAGTTCTTATATACTGACTTTATGCACTGTGGTTTTGCACAACTCAAATTCTTAGGATTTTCTCCTTAGACAAGCATATTATCTATGAATAAAGTTTTTCTTTATAAATCTAATATATTTTCTTTCTTTTGCTTGATTTATTGCGCTAGTTAGGATTTTCAATACAATGTGGAATATTAGTGGTGAGACCAGACCTTCATGCTGGTTCCCAGTCTTATCTCAAGTGTTTAGTCTTTCATCATTGAGTATGATGTTACCTGTAGGTCTCTCATAGATATTCTCTATCAGATTGAGGAAGTTCTCTTCTCTTGCTAATTTGCATAGAGTTTTTAATCATGATGTGTTGAATTTTATCAGGTAGATCTCTTACTAGGTATTAGTAATTTGTATTTTCACTGCTTTTTAAAATCTAACTAGATATTCATCAATTTTTTACCTTCTGAAAGAACCAGATTTTAGTTTTATTGCTTTTTCTGTTTTTTTTTTTTTATTGATTTTGCTCTTACTTTTATTATGTTCTTCATTCCCTTACTTTGAGTTTCAAAGTGGTCTTCTTTTTCTAGTTTCTTCAGATAGAAGCTTAAATTACTGCTTTTAGACCTTTTTCATTTCTCATGTCATTTTAATACTATAACTGCCCCTGTAAGCACTGCTTTAGCACTGTCACAAAAATATTGATGTTTTGTTTAAATTGTCACTTAAGTTCAAAATGTTTTTAATTGCATATATGGCTTCTTTGACCCATGTGGTATATATAATTGTGTTGTTTAATTTCTAGTTTTTTAGTATTTTTTTTACATTATTCTATTATTGGTTTGTAGTTTACTTCTGTTGCAATTAGAGAATTTATTGAAGCTTGTTCTATAGCCCAGAATATGTTCTGTTCATGTGTTCCATTAAATAGGCCTGAATCGTAATAACTGTTATGCATACCTCATTGGGTGAATCCAGATATTAGATCATAGTAAATACTCAAATACTAGTAATTATCACGTAAGATCTCTTACATTTCAGCTTTCTTTTTTTCTTCTCTTGTATGGATTGGATTAAATAATCTCTAAAGGTCTTTTAAGATCTAAGAACTCTAAATCTTTCAGATCTAATACTGACTTCCCTAATCTGTAAATTTATGCCCTTTCTAGCTTTGAGAACCCTGATTCTTAAAGATCCAAAACTAAACTTTATATTCTGTATTTTTGGAATTCTAACAGGGACGAAAGAAGTCTATAGTGGCTGTGGAGCCCAGGAGTCTTATTCAAGGAGCCTTTCAGGGGTGCTCAGTGTCTGGAATGACACTGAAATACATGTATGGGGTGAATGCCTGGAAGAACTGGGTTCAGTGGAAAAATGCCAAGGAAGAGCAGGGGGATCTGAAATGTGGCGGTAAATACACAGCATGAATTTGTGTTTTGACTTACGGGATAAGGGGAATACAAATATATAAGGTTATGAATCTACTTAAAAAGGATAAATACTAAGTAAAAAATCTTATAAAACTTTGATTTTTGCTTTACCTGATTTTTTGCAATTTTTAAAAATTTTTATGTATTGATTTTTAAAGAGCGAGGATGAGGGAAAAGAGAGAAACATCTATTTGTTGTTCCACTTACCAATGTGTTTGGTTGCTTCTTTTATGTGCCCTGATTGGGGATCAAACCTGAAACCTTGGTGTATCAAGCTGATGCTCTAACCAACTGATCTTCCCAGCCAGGGCAATTGTTTGCCATTTTTACTTAAACTTCTCATTTTTTCCCCATCAGGAACTGAACATGCCTCATCTAGTCCATCTTCTGACCCCTTAGGAAGTGCTCAAGACCATGCACTGTCCCAAGAATCCTCAGAGCAAGGCTGTAGAGGTAAAACTCATTTTTTTCCTTGTGTCCACTTGTAATATCATTGTCAATTTCAAATTATAAATTGAATATTTGAAATTTTAGAAATTAAATCTTATTTTAAAAAGAAAAATTGATAAGCTATCAATTTTAAAGCTTTGTTATAAATTAAAGTTGTATCTTATCATGAACTTATGCTAATATAAGGGATTTTTTTTTTATACAAGTGGCTCAAATTCTTTATTTACCTGTTTAACTCTTTTTTCAAGGTCTAGCATTAGTTCCCATCCACCAGAATCTAACCTGACCCTTCTCTGTTTATTAGATGTCCGCCATTTACTTTCATAGGATCCTGTTTTAATAAACCTCTTGTCATAACACCTGTTACACCATAGGTACTGCATTGTCTATTTCTTTAACTAAAAAATCCTTGAGATGAGGATCTGTCTTTAATCCTTTTATTACCAGTGTATTCCACAGTGTCTGGGGCACAGTAGTCAGTGTTTATTCAGTGAATAAAGTAGAGAGTACACCATGCCTTCGAAGTTAATATTTCAGCTGTTTTCTACCTTTCCACAGTCCGCTCTATCAAGCTGAAGGAAGATATTCTGTCCTGCACTTTTGCTGAGTTGAGTTTGGGCTTATGCCAATTTATCCAAGAGGTGCGGAGACCAAATGGTGAAAAATATGATCCAGACAGTATCTTGTACTTGTGCCTTGGAATTCAGCAGGTATCAAATTCAATAATAGTTATAAAATATTGCACTTTTAGTAATTCTGATTGAACTTGTAAATTAAAAGGAAGATTATCGTGTCTATTGGTTGTTTGGTACTCTTTGGGGTTTTTTTCAATTAAAAAAATATTTTTCAACTACAGTTTATATTTAATATTATTTTGTATTCGTTTCAGATATACAGCATGGTGGTTAGATAATCATATACTTTACAACGTATCCTCCCAGATAATTTTTTATGCTCTCTTATTAATGAACCATTTACCTTGATTTTAAAATCTTGATCATACAGCCTTTTGTAAACTGAGAGTGTTAGCAGAATAACACAAATTGATAACAGCATTTTAATGTTAAATGGACAAAAAGACAAATAGCAATTCACAAAAGAAGTAACACAGGAGACTGTGTGTGTGTGTATATATATATGTCTGTATTTATATAAATCATGCAGTATCATTTCAATTTTTTAAATGCTAATTAAAATAATAGCTATACCATTATTTGTCTATCACATTAGCAATAATGAAAAATTATAACTCTCATTGTTGATACAACTTCTCTTACCTACATAGCTGTTGGTAATTAGTACCTTCTTTCTATAAAGCAGTTTTGAGCATATTGTTCAGGACTATATTTGAATGTTCATACTCTTTTTGCCAGTAACTCACTTTTGGCAGTCTGTCAAATAACACTCTTGACATTGTTGCACAAAATTAGAAATAACTTCAGTGTCCACCAAAGTGTAATAGTTAAGTAAATTATATTATATTTACAAAATTGTATGTTATGTAGCCAATAAAAATTTTTTACAAAGTAATTTCTAGTAATGTAAAAATATTGATATTAAAGTATTAAAAGGAACAAGATTACACGGTATATATTTTGTGTATCACTATGTGTTAACATAGTAGTGTTTTTAAAACTAGTCCAATAAAGACAAGAAAATGAAATGCATCAAAAATGTTTATAATGGTTATCTTTTGGAGGTGGTAGAACTCTGGATGTTGTTGATTTTTTCTTTATTTGCCAAATTTTTCTCCACTTGTATGGGGTGGGAGTGTTATTTTATTTAAACGTTAATTCTTAAAGTTTTGTTTTTTAATTACATAAGTAATGTGTGCTCATTGTAACTGTTAAAACAGTTAAGTGAAGACATATAAAGAAATTTTCTCTCCCTTTATTCCCAGTCCCCATGGATATCAGGGTTGCAACATAAGTGTCCTTCTCTACCTTCTGTGCTGTACATTTATATGTGTGTATACATATTTGTTAATAGTTTGTTTTGCTTAGATTTTAGCAAAATGGGACCCTTAACACATATTTTGTGCAGTTTACTTTTCTCAATCTGTGTATCTCTCCAGGTGAATATAAATCAAACCTTTTTCTTTAACAAGGAAAGCAGCATAATATTACAGAGTATGAATATACCAGTTATTCAGCCTTCCCTCTTTGGTATATTCAGGTTGTTGTCTTCCCCCTTTCTGTTACAAACAATGCTTCAGCAAATATTTTGTTTGTGTATCTAATAAATTGGTGCTTTTATTTATAGGTTAAAGCATAGATGTATTTTTCCAGTTTTAAGATATTTTCAGATTACTTTTCAGACTGGTGTATTGTGAAAGCGCCATATATGCAAAGTGGCCCCCAAATGCAGAAGGAACTGAGAGGTCAAAGAATGAGGCAGACATGTCCTGCTTGTCCACTGAATGAGTTTAATAGGGAGCTTACACACAGAAATGCAGTCAGTCTGAGGTGGCAGCAAGACAAAATGGATCCCTGCACCTTCCACCCCCACCCCTCACCAGACCATGTGCTTATATCTCCTAAAACCATGAGAATGTTTGGGTGATCAAAGGGATTCAGGTGCATCAGGTGCCAGAAGGCTGTGGTGCTGGAGTGAGTAAAGAGATAGCTAGCATTCAGGGCAACTCGCCCAAGATGGAACTAATGGAACCTGTGATCAGTCAGAGCTTTGTGTACATATCCTACTGCTCACCCTAGGGAAAGGGAAGAAGTCAAGAGTTCAGATTCATCCAGATACCAAGATGGTGGATTAGCTTTAAGACAGTGTTAGCTCTGTCTGCACAAATAGGCATAGTAATTTACACTTTTACTAGCAGTGGGTCTGAGTGCCCGTTTCTTTCTTTTTTATTGATTTATTTTTAGACAGAAGGGAAAGGAGGGAGAAGGAGAGGGAGAGAAACATCAATGTGCAGTTTCCTTTTCTGCACCCCCAACTGGGGACCTGGCCTGCAACCCAGGCATGTGCCCTGACTGGGAATCGAACCAGCGACCCTTCGGTTTGCAGGCCAGCACTCAATCCACTCAGCTCCTGTTTCTTGAATCCTCTTTGCCCACTCCTCTTTTTAATATTTTATTATTCTGAGTTTAAAAAAATGACTCCAATTTGTATTTTTCCAACTTTTGTAAAGTAGAATGTCTTTTTATGTTGTTGGTCATTTGAATTCTTTCTATCTGTAGAATCTCTTTTATATTAGGGATATCAACTTTAATATAAGTATTTGAAATAAATTTTTATAGTATTTTTTCTTTATGTTGTTTTGCCATGTGAGATTTTCTTCTTCCATAGTCCAATTTCTCTTTATGGTTTCTGGGTTTTCCTTGTTGCTTAGGATGGCCTTTCTACTTAAATATTTAAATTTAAATTCTCATAAATTTCTGTCTAAAATATTTGGTTTTTGTTCAGATTGACATGTTTAGTACATCTAAATTTTATTTTTGTACATGTTATAAATATATTTAGATGAATAATATTCTGATGGGTAAGCTAGTTATGCTTGCAGCATTTATTTTCCCACAGAAGTGAAATGGCATCTTTGTTATTGTATTTTGATAGTTTCTGCATCTGCAAATGATATTTTCAAAATTGCAATGTGAGCCTTGGCTGGTGTGGCTCAGTGGATATAGAGCACCGGCCTGCGAACTCAAAGATCGCAGGTTTGATTCCCAGTCAGGGCATGTGTCTGGGTTGCAGTCTGGGTTGGCAGTTGGGGGTATGCAAAAGGCAACTGATATCCATGGTTTTCTGCCTCTCTTTCTCCCTCCCTTCCCTTCTCTCTAAAAATAAATACATAAAATCTTTCTTTAAAAAAAAACTACTAAAAAAAAATTACCATGAGAAGACTTTTATACACTCCTTAACAAATTTTACTGAGGACGGAGTGTATGCCATCCATACATTTTGATAAGGTAGAAATTCTGAAGATCTTTGGCATACTTCGTGTACTCTTGGATTTTATATTTTGGATCTAATGACCATTTTGTAATTTTACCAATACATATGTCGAGAAGTAACCTGTTTGGGGACAGTTAATAATATTCTAATAATTTGCACGTAATGTGAACATATGTGGTCATTGCCATAATTTCAGTCAAAAACATTTGATTACTTTACACTTCAGATACACTTCCGTTATATATAAAATACTCTAATTTATGAGACAAATTATAAACCTATGAAAGGTTTTTCTAGTAAATTTATGCTGTTATTTTTTGATAATAAATGACTTCATATAACACTATTAAAAAGAGGCCAAAAGTTAATATATTTTCAGAAGATTGTTATAGGAATAACTATTATGAACCTTTTATTTATTTTGACAAGAAATAAACATACTTAACTATAAGGAATTTTAAAAGGTTACTTATGTTGACATCCCAAATATGCTTCTTTCTTATTTTGATTATAAAAATAATTATGCTAATTATAAAGAATTTTGACAATACAAATTCAAAGGAAAAATAAACAGCTATAATATACCACTGGGACCACCACTGTTGACATTAGCTGGGAAGGGGATCATTGGCAAAAGAAACAAATAGGTGAGTAACAGAAGAAAATCAACAGATTGCTAATACACAAAATGTACCAGGAACACCTGTCATTTACTCTGTATGCTATGTATTAATATAAGCCCAGTTCATATATTAAGTCACTTAATTTTTAATGAGGCCCTGTGAAGTTTAAGAACTGTTATCATCACTATTTTTTGCTGAAGAACTTGAGGCACAGAGAGTTAAATAACTTGCCTGAAGTCTCAAAGTTAGTAAATGATGGGGCCAAGCTATGAAACCAGACAGGTCAGCTTTAGGGTCTGTGCTTACAAACACTATGTTGGACTGCTTCCCTAATATAAAAAGGTTCTCAACTGTAATTGGGGAAAATTTTCATCTATTAAATGGATTAAAAACTTGAAAAATTGAGAAATTTGATAATACTAAGTATTAGTGAAAATATGTGCACTGTTCGAGGACCTTTTCAGAAGGCAAGTTAACAGTGGCTATTAAATCTTTAAATGAATATATTCTTCAGTCTAGCAAACCCATTGATCATTATCTCTCCCCAGAGGCATATACATACATATACTAATATTTTCATTGTAATATTTTTAACAGCAAAAACAAAAAAAAGAAACACCCTAGGTGTTCATCAAAAGAATGATGTTTCAATCAGTAATATATCTATACTACTGAATACCATACAACAGTGAAAAAAAGGAATGAATTGCTGCTCTAGATATTGACGTGGAAAATTCTTGCAGGCATACATTTTAAAAAGTAAAAGCAAAACTCTTAAGTGTAGTGCAATGTTTATATTATGGAAAAATACATATGACAAAATGTACAATTCAGTAGTATTTAAGTACATTCATGGCGTGTAACCATCACCACTGTCCATCCCTAGAACTTTATCACGCTATATGGAAACCCCCTACCAGTTAAGCAGTTACTCCTCATTACCCTTTCCATCCTGTCTCTGACAATTATAAATCTGCTTTCTGTCTTTATGGTTTTACCTATTCTGGTATTTTACATAAGTAGAATTTTATAGGATTATACGGTATATAGCATTTTGTGTCTGGTTTCTTTCACCTCGTGTTTTCAAGGTGTATCAGTATCATAGCAAGAATCAGCACTTTGTTCCTTTTTACGGCCAAATAGTATTCCATTGTTAGGAATATCACATTTTACTTATTCGTTCATCTGCTGATGGACGTTTGAGTTGTTTCCACCTTTTGGCTGTTATGAATAGTGAGTACTACTATGATCATTCGTGTGCAAGTTTTTCTTTAAACATTTGTTTTCAGTTCTTTGGGGAATATACCTAGGAGTTGCAGGGTCATATGGTAACTCTATGATTAGCTTGTTGAGAAACCACCAAACTCTCTTTCACAATGGCTGCACCAGTTTATGTTCCCAACAGCAATGTATGAGGGCTCCATTATCTGTACTTCCTTGCCAACATTAATTTTGGTTTTTGTTTTTAAATTGCCATCTGGTGAATATGAGGTGGCATTTTATGGTGGTTTTGATTTGCAGTTCCCTAATGACTAATAACATCAAGCATCTTTTCATGTACATGTTGGTGGCCATTTGTATACATTTGGAGAAATGTCTAGGTCCTTTGCCATTTTTTAAATTGGGTTGTCTTTTTTGTTGAATTGTAGGATTTGTTTATGTATTTTATATATTAAACTCTTATCAGATATGCAATTTGCAAATGTTTTCTCCCACTCTCTGGATTTTCTTTTCACTCTCTTGATAGTGTACTTTGATACATAAACATTTTTAATTTCAATGAAGTTCAGTTTATTTGTCTGTTGTTACTTGTGCTTTTGGTGTTATAAGAATCCATTACCAAATTCCAGTTCATGAAGATTTACCCCTGTGTTTTCTGGTTATGTGGTTTTAGCCTTTATGTTTCTTGTCTTTGATCCATTTTTAATTCATTTTTATATCATGTGTGACTTAGGGATAGGTGGCTATCCCTATGGGTCTTTGATCCATTTTTAATTCATTTTTATATCATGCGTGAATTAGGGATATGTGGATATCCAGTTCTCCGACCACCATTTGTTGAAGAGAATTCTTCCTCCATTGAATGGTCATGACATCTTTGTCGAAAATCATTTGGCTAAATATGTGTGTGTTTATTTTGGACTCTCAGTTAGTACACACTGTTTTGATTACAGGAACTTTGTTAGTAAACTTTGAAATCAGGAAGTGTGATTCCTCAAGATTCTTTTGACTATTTGAGGTTCCTTGTAATTCCATATGAATTTTAGAATTAGCTTTTCCATTTCTGCAAAAGAAAGAAAGGGCCATTGGAATTTTGATAAGGTTGCATTGAATTTGTAGATTGTTTTGGAGAATATTACCACTTAAACAATATCGCCTTCAGATCCACAAATACAAGATGTTTTCTTAGCTCTTCTTTCATTTCCTTCAGTATTTCTTTTGTAGTTTGAAGTGTGTAAGTCATGTACTTCCTTGGATAAATTTACTCTTAAAATTTTATTCTTTCTGATACTATTGTAAATGGAATTGTTTTTCTTCATTTCCCTTTTGGATTGTTTATTGCAACTCATTTTCATACTGCTTGTATCCTGCATGTGTACTGAGTTTACTTATGAGCTCTAATAACTGTTTTTTGGATCTTGTCATCTGCAAATACAGATAATTTTACTTCTTCCTTTCCTATTTGAATGTTTTTTACTTTTTCTTGCCTGATCATTTTGGTTAGAATTTCCAGTACAGTGTTGAATAGAACTAGCAAGAATAGGTGTTTTTATCTTGTTCCTGTTCTAAGAGGGAAGCAATTTTAAAAAAGACAAAAACATGTATTTTATGTGTATTTATATACTTGAGTAAATGTATAAAATTCAACTCTACATATTTAAAAAGGAAATTTTTAAAAGGTTGAAATATTCATGAATGGTAATAGTCTTTGTATATCAGTTTGAGTATGTCTTTTTTTTTCTACTTTTTTTGTATTTGAAACTTTTTTTACAATGAGGATATATATTTTTTAAAGAATTTATCTATTTATTTTTAGAGAGTGGGGGCGGGGAGGAGAAAGAAAGGGAGAGAAACATCACTGTGTGGCTGCCTCTTGCACACCCCCTACTGGGGACCTGACCTGCAACCCAGGCATGTGCCCTGACTGGGAATCGAACCAGTGACCCTTTGGTTCACAGGTCAGCACTCAATCCACTGAGCCACACCAGCCAGAGCAGTGAGGATATATTTTTTAAGATGGGAAAATAGTTTTATTAAAAGAAGAATACTTTATTTTCTTTAATTTTTAAAAAATATTTTACTTACTTTTAGAGAGAGAGGAAGGGAGGAAGAGAGGGAGAGAACTTGTGCACCCTTTGCTGGGGACCTGGCCCAAAACCCAGGCATGTGCCCTGACTGGGAATCGAACCAGTGACCCCTTGGTTCTCAGGCAGCCAGTCAATCCACTGAGCCACACCAGCCAGGGCTCACCAAAAGATATTTAGAATCTAATTGTATGCTACCTGATGTTGCTCTATAAATTTTCATTGTATGTCCCGAGTGATTTTATCTGACCAGACGTACACCCGCAAAATGTTTTTTTAACAGTACTTTACCCAAGCTGTTACTTATTTCCTATCCTGTGATACGGTTCTTGATGGTTATAATTAGCATCGTTTTATATCCTACAATTAGAGTTGAACTTTTTGACGTCTCTGTTGTGGGGTAGAGAGAGGGTTGGAAGCTGTGATTAGAAGGCTCCAAATAGTTTTTGAATTTGGGCATCCTCACGTCACTTGACACCAGCTAACTGTATCATTTCAGGAAGTTAAATTCCTATTAGGCTGAAAAATAAAATCTTCTGGGAGTACATTTGCAGATGCTTACTGTGATTTGGAAAAATGATTGGGGAATTCAATTTAGGACCACTTTTTAGTATATAATTTTCATGAAGTGATTAAAGGTACTTATTTATTGTAAATTTTCTCTGTTATCCATGTTTTACAAAAGATATAGAAAATTTTACCTTGCAAGCTCAGTGCTCAAGATGATGTCAATTCTCATGAAAGGGACCTTTAGCTTGAATCCTGGTATTTTAACATGTAACTTTAAAATGGTTCACAATATTGTAAGGGCAAAAATTAGGGATAAGTTCCTTAAAATAATTAAAAAAAAATTTTTTTTTAATTAAACAAATTTATTGGGATGGTCATTGGTTAACATTATATAAGTTTCACTTAAAATAATCTTTAAAAACCTTGTGTGTTCTTTGTATCAGCATGTGTTTTCATTTTTTTCTCTTGTAGTACCTGTTTGAAAATGGTAGAATAGATAACATTTTTACAGAGCCCTATTCCAGATTTATGATTGAACTTACCAAACTCTTGAAAATATGGGAACCTACAATACTTCCTAATGGTAGGATGATTATTTTTTACTTTGATCCTTTTCATGTATGTCTTCTTAAATTGCTTAAGTTGTAAGATTATCTTTTTTAAATTTCATTTCTATTCCTGTCATGATTCATAATGTATTTGGACTTCTGAGGAGAAATTTTTTGGCTTATTATTGATTCTTTTAGTAAAACTGTAATTTCCAAAGAGTGTGTGTATACATACTAACTGTTGAAAATAAAAAAAAAACTACTGGATTTCCATTTACTTTTTTAGAAACTTTTTATTCTGGTAATGTTGGTGAAGTTGTACCCTGTACACAATAACTGCCACATACTCTACTTCTAAGAAGTATCCTGCACTGGTTGTTGAGAGTTAAGTCTGCATCTTCAAATTGTCTTTGATCATACATCGTTGGACAAATCCCTAATTCACTCCTCGTCTTAGGCTTCTTGGTTGTGAATGGTGGAGTGGTTGAATGTGATGCTCTGGAATTTGTGCCCCTTTGTGTTGTGCTACAGAGCACCTTCGAAGCATTCTGAGCAGCCTGATGGCTTGGTGCATTTAGCATTCAAAGAGGAGGTGAGGGGCATGGATATGCAAGTAATAAATTCATGTTTATGAATATGAATGGCCTAAAAATAGAATGCAGAGTCAGCAACAAAAGGATTGTGGAGAGACCTGAACTTAAGGGGTATCTTGGGGAAGGTGCATTTAAAGGTATACTTGTTTTAATAATTCAGTACGACCTCTTCTGTTTTTCAAGAAAAATCCCAGTTAAGTCATCATGAATTTATCACTCAATATAAGTTCAAAATAAGAGGAAGTGGGAAGGAGGTAGGGATCTTAGCTAAATAAAACTGAACCAGTTAACAGTAAGTGTATTGATGTCGAATAGGAGTCTGCAAACTCTGACCCGTGGGCCAGACCTGTTTTCTGTGTATAGTCCATGAACTAAAATTGGTTTTAAATTTTGGGGGAAAGAAATCTAAAGAAGAATAATATTCTGTGGCAGTGGAATTCAAATTAGTGTTTGTAAATAAACTTTATTGCCATGTTATAGCCATATCTATTTGTCTGTTGTCTGCAGCTCCTTATCTTCTACAGTAACAAAGTTTCCAAAGCCTATATGGACCACACTGCTTAAAATACTTACCATCTGGCCCTTTACAGACAAAGTGTGCCGACCCCTGGTCTCAAATAACCATAGATTAACCCTCTCAGGACAATGCTCCCAGAGTATGCTTCAATGGAATCATTTGATCTTTTCTTTGTGGTTCCTTTTCTCTCTTTCTGTATAAAGAAGAGGGGGAAGGAGAGGGACACTCTTTCTTTCATATCTTGTCTGAGAATTTGAGAAATCAGTTTTATTTGTCAAGAGCTTAATATTTTTTCCATCTCCCACCCGCTCCGGCCCAGGTTACATGTTCTCCCGCATCGAAGAAGAGCATCTGTGGGAGTGCAAGCAGCTGGGCGCATACTCACCAATTGTCCTCTTGAACACCCTCCTGTTCTTCAATACCAAATACTTTCAACTAAAGAATGTTACTGAGCACTTGAAGCTTTCCTTCGCCCACGTAATGAGACGGACCAGAATTTTGAAGTACAGTACCAAGATGACATATCTGAGGTTTTTTCCACCTGTACAAAAGCCAGAGTCAGAACCAGGTGTGTGGTGGGAGTTTGTAAGATTTTTATTGAGGTCTTACTCGCACTCAAATAGATACTAACTGCAGAGGGATAGTTGTAGAGTCTAGATGTGGAAGAGTATAGCTTTAGTTTAACATTTAATGCTTCCTTTATGTCAAGGCTAGGTTCAAGATATTTCTCAAAAGGAGAGGAATCACTTGCTTCAGTATACTTTTACTGGCTTTTAACTTAGAAGTTCTGACTTCATTGATAGAGCCCAAATAATCCTCATTTTAAAACTTCCCAGGGAATTTAAATATATGGCCAAGTTGAAAATCACTGATTTAGAGGCAACAGATGGGTCCATTACTAGTTTAAAAGAATTTGTTTAACTTTTAAATCTACTGTTTCTAAATATTTTTCTTTTAACCAGACCACCTCTTTTTAGTTAACATAAATTGTCAAATTCTGAAGGAACTTAAAAGCTGGCCTAGAGTATACTGCTTTTGTACATGGTAGAATAATACCAGCAGTGACATTCCAAAAGCAGTATATTAAATAATAGTTTGTTCTTAAGTTTTAAAAAGTCAATATTGTTATTAAGAAACTAGGGATTCATTTTTTTGATATTTGACCAAAATTGTAAGTTCTAAAATTCCCAAAATCAAGTTGTTACTGTCTTAGGATAATAGTGAAAAATATATTTTGAATGTGAGAATTTAAAATGACTGAAAGTAAAATTTTAAAGAATAATTGTGATGTTCATCTTTGTGCCAGTTTTTCCCCAATTGCTCCTTTACTTTAGAAAATACGAAGCTTATCTCGCCTTTTCACCATGTGTCCTGTTTTTTTCAATTCACATACATGAACAAATATAGATATCCCACTTTGTGATCTTAATTGATACTGTTGGGGAAGGAAGAGGCAATCAGGTAACATTTCCCTCATCTGATTTTAGGTGCTTAACAAGATTTGTAATAAGTTCAGCTTCTTTTCAGAACAAATAACGAGCAAAGTCTTTCTATTTAGGTAGCCTCTAAATAGAAAATCAGGGTGAATTGTGTTTAAGTAACAACTAATGCAGGAAGCTGGGAAAGTTTTGTGCTATTGTTAAGAGCAACTATGAGAAGAATAAAACCTTTTTCCTCAGGTTCTCGGTTCCACCTACTGTTCTCTTGAAGGATTTAATGGGAAAGTGTAAAAGAAAGAGCACACTTTTCATGTCTTCACCCTCAGCCTTGGCAGGATTCTGTTGGTGGAAAAGGATTTGCTCTTTTCTTACCAAATGGTCACGTTACTGAGAATTTCTTTTCCCAGTCAGGGTTCCATTTCTCATAATACTATGACAAATAAAAGAAACTTGAACAAATGCCCAGAGGACACTGATGCCCCATGATAGAACTATTTTTAGATAAAGAGGTGACTACTTAGATCGCAATGTCTACCATAGGAGAAGAGTATGTGAACCCCTTAAGAACCCTCTGCCTAATAAAGTCTCTCAGTCATGCTCAGAACTGAGGCATTCTGGAGCAACATGCCTTTGGCCATGCTGCCCCCACTTGGTGAGCAGGGGGCATACAGGACAGGGACGTAATTTTGTCCAATGCTGTTAACTCTGCACTTAATATCTACCACCTCCATAGATGCTCAGTAAATGTTTGTTGAATGAGTAAGTGAAGGAAGGGGGAGGGAGTGACAGTTCTGACTGGAAGCAAAGCTTGCTGGGTGTCTTGAGACTTGAAGGAAATAATCTCATTTTTTCTGCCTCAAGAAAAATTAACTGTTGGCAAGAGGAAACGAAATGAAGATGACGAGGTTCCAGTGGGTGTGGAGATGGCAGAGAATACTGACAACCCACTGAGGTGCCCTGTCCGACTTTATGAGTTTTACCTGTCAAAGTGGTAAGTGACCTTCCTCTGACCTAGATACAGCACACTTGAAAAGGAGTTAACATAGTTTGAATTTCAGGTGCTTGAGCATCAGAAATGTAGCTCGCCTGTGACTCAAGTCAAAGTCTAAAGACAAGGATTTGCCTCTAGTTTCATTATTTTCCCCATTCTCATGTCTGCCTGGATTTTGAACCAATAAACAAATTGCTTTATATATTAATAATCTTTTTCCAAAAATCTCTTCAAAGGCAAGAATAAGAATCCCTGCCATTGATCTGTACAGTTGTTACTCACCTTTTATGTGATATCTAAACTGCTGTGATTTTATTACTTATATAGAAAAAAATTTATTATTATTATTTTTAAGATTTTATTTGTTTTTAGACAAAGGGGAAGGGAGGGAGAAGGAGAGGGAGAGAAACATCAATGTGTGGTTGCCTCTCACACTCCCCACGCCTGGGAACCTGGCCCGCAACCCAGGCATGTGCCTCCACTGGGAATTGAACCGGTGACCCTTTGGTTTGCAGGCCAGAGCTCAGTCCACTGAGTCACACCAGCTGGGGCAGAAAAAATATTTAGGGAAGAGGTTATATTGTTAAACAAGTACAAAAATAATTTATTTTTAGGAATTGAACATTTTTAAGTGATATTTTTCTTACAGAAACTTTATGACTTTAGAGTTGTAAGATCCGCACTGAAGTACTTTTTTTCTTGAAGAAATGTAGTGACTGTGTTTGCGCTTTGGTAATGTGTGTTGAGTGCTTTGGGGTTCATTCCAGATAATGGGTGCTGAGAGTATGTGGTTCTCAGCCATAGTGTTACATGTGAGTTGAACTTCTGTTGCTCCTAAAAATGTTGTAAATACTAATGTTTGTGAAGGATTTACACTTTGTCTTCTGTTAACATTATACTCATTTCCAATCCAATATGATTTATTGAGTGTGGGAGAAAAGCTGTGGAGTTATAGGTTGCTCCTGGGGGGGAAATGCTTATAAACTTGTGTGTCTGTGTGGGTGTGTTGCTTATCCATGTACTAGTTACAGTAGAGCAAAGTTGAGAGCCGTTACATTACAGAGTAGTTATGTATTTCCTCTGCTTTTTAATCCCCAATTTCCTTTCTTTTTTCTTTCTTTTTTCTTATGGATAGTTCTGAAAGTGTGAAGCAGAGGAATGATGTATTTTACCTTCAACCTGAGCGCTCCTGTGTTCCGAATAGCCCCATGTGGTACTCCACATTCCCGATAGACCCTGGGACCCTGGACACCATGTTAACACGTATTCTCATGGTGAGGGAGGTACACGAAGAACTTGCCAAAGCCAAATCTGAAGACTCTGATGTTGAATTATCAGATTAAAGCAGAAGTGGGGTTCCTATTTTCATACACATTGGTATGCACCAAACTGTGAACGCATCCAGCTTTGGAAAACGATGTAGAAGTCCAAGTCCTCTTGACTTGATTATAAGATAATGGAAAACAGATGACTCGTGAACCACAGTATGGATGTACAAATGAAAACTGAAGGAAAAAATACGAACTGAGAAACGTTCTTTGGCAGTGATCTAGTTCTTAGACATCTTCAGAATGACTAACCAATTTCTCTGAGTGGTGCATAATCTTATTTTGTTTGGGAATAACAAATTGTGGAATATTTTTAAGGAAAACTGTTATATAAAACTCTACCATAGTAACCTTAGACCTTAGAGAGGTAGCTTTGAAGTGAAACCTTGGCTGCAATAGGCTCCTTGGGCAAGCCCTGTGTAAAAGTCAGAGGGGAAGCCAGTACAGAGCTAAGAGTGACATCAGATGAGGGTTGTGGGACCCAGACTTGAGGACCTAGTAAAAATACTCCACTTTTCCTGAAAGGTAGAGAGTGAAGTGGTCTTTCGATTTTCACTGCCAAGCCAATTCTGTGAAGGGTGGAAGCCTCTGGTGCTTTTGCCATTGGCCCCTCACATCAGGAAGAAGGGCCTTCATGGCTGTTCACACAGTAATGTGTCCCTGTTACTTTCTGGGTCTAGCTTCTCAGCTGTGGGTCTGGATGTGGGTAAATTAAGGTAAAGGGGCTGAAACTCCACAGACCGGTCATACACACAGAGGATCTGTGGATCCCATTAGACCCCAAGTGTCTTGAAATGTTTTTAGAAAACCCACTAAAATGCCCACTTCTCTGGGTGTCAGCCTTTATTGCTGCTGTCTCATGGCATGAGCTGTGGTACACAGAAATGGGGGTTCTCCTTTTTTTTTCACTTTATCCCAAAATGGCAGCTTTTCTTTCGTTGTTTTACCTTCCTATTTCCTAAATAATTCCTCTTATTTGTCTTTTGTACCAGTTTCTGGAGGCCCTTGTCATTTCAAAAAGGATAGTCTCTCTCCTTAACTCTGGCAAACCTGTGGAGGATTCCACAAAGACACAGTATTACTTAGCTATCGGAATTATGGTAGGAAAGATCCTTGTATGTTCCTATATAAAGCATTTGGAAGATGACCTTGTTGTCCTAAGAAACTTGAAAATGGGGCTTCTGGGGTTAGGGTACAAAGATTTTGACTGTCTTGCATATTCACAAGCAGGTCTTCTTATAGCATTATTCCAAACTCTTAGCTGTTTTAGTGGTTTTCTGAGGATTGCAAGTCATAGCTGTGTTTGACATATCAATCCATAGCCCTTATCTCCATTCTCAGTTTCTTCCCCACAAAATTTTGAATTGAAGCTTTCATGATGTTGGCTAATCACAGAACTTCTTTAGCAGAGGTTAATTTGACCCTATAATAGAAATGAGAGAAGTCCAAAAGGCTCTTAGAAATTTTAGCCTTGAAAGACTTTTCAGTATGTCCCATTTTTTTAGATGGGAGTGCTAGGTTTGTGTTTTTTTTTTTATAATAAAGTCATTTAACTACAATAAAAATTTAAAAATAGGCCTTTTGACATTGTGTACTTACTTGATGGTTCTGTCCCTCTGCCTGTAACAAATTTCATTTTTTGTTACTGAGAACTGTGTGTAAGAAGTAAATCTGCCCCAATTCTGTATAATTTAATTCCATCTGTGTTTGTCATTTCTGATTGGAAAGCTTATTACTTCCAGACCTTGTTTAATATGGAGGAAAAACAATTGAATTGTTTCATAAGTCTGCCAATAAACTGTCCAGAAACTTCAGATGTAATAGTCCCCACTATATTCATTTTATGTTTTGTATAAACACTAACATTTCCCCTTCTGTAGTTGTATTCAAATATTCTTGGCACAGTAGATAAATTGTTACAAAAGACCAGAGAGAGAGAAAAAATCTGTACCTTTTAACTGAGAACAGCCAACACCCCAGGTTAATGACTGTATCGGGATTTAAATTACAGGTTAGATTACAGAGTTGGCCAGATCCTAAGTTAGTTCATACAAGAAAATATTGGTCATTTCCTGTAAGCATAGCTGTTGATATGTCTCCAATTATTTGCTTTTAAAAATTCCTTAAAATTATGTAAAATTACATTTTTTTCCAGGGGAGGAAAAAAGACATCAAACACAAGAGAAACATCTAAGTTATCCTTTCTGTTCTTTTTTGTTTTTTAACCACTTTGGGTTTTCCCCTTGCAGAAACCACAGAAATATTCCCTTAGAATAAAATAGTATATTTGTATTTGATGGGTGAGTTACTCTTTTTCTTTGTGTCTTGAAAGAATTTAAAATATTTTTCTGTTTGACCATATTGGTATGACCCAACAGATGGTATATAACAAAGAAAGCAGTTTTCAGAAAATAAATTATTTGATATTACTCAGTCCAGTAAGCATATTGTTTCATTACAGTCTTTTCATTTGTTTTCTTCCATCAAAAGACTCATTTCTAATTTTAGTTACTTTATTAACTTATACTCAAAGCCCAAAAAGTAGAAATATCAGGTATACTGTATATGACTCATATTTCATTTAAGGCAAACTTTTTTGAGATTTAATAAAAGACTGCATTTGACATTCAACTTACATGGTTTTGAAATTGGGGATTGGCACAAAGACTATATGCATTTGTAAATGTATGTGTACATGTTTCATTTCCAAATATGAGACCGAGTTGCATTTTCCCTTAGATTCTAGAGCTGTCTTTATATCGTACAAGTCTACCTTCAAATTCCATTTAAACTTTCTATCTACTGGCCCTAATTTTGTAAAACAGTTGTTTTCCAAACACTAAAGTAAAATGAATTTTTGTAAATGGATCCCAGTTTTCTATTAAATTCAGAATTTTATCTCTCATGTGAATAAAAAAGTTCCCTATGGTACTGAGTTGAAATTTTAGGAAAGAATTAAGCAATAATGCCCCCATTTCCTCTTGTCTATCATTATATGTTATTACCATCATTGAAAAAGCAATGAGGCATTGTTGCAGAGTGGGAAGAGCTGAGGTTTTCACTTTCTGTTTATATAGCTTTAGGTAAATTACTTAACCTCTCTGTGCCTCAGTTTCCTCATAAAGTGGAATAATAATAACTCTTATAATTTGTGCCTGGCACCTGGTATGCTTTCAAATATCAAGTAAAGTTTTATGTGCCCCATGTTCATTGCAGCAGCATTCACAATAGCCAGTACGTGCAAAACAGCCTAACTGTCTTTCAGCAGATGAATAGAGAAGATGTGGTACGTATATACAGTGGAATACTACTCAGTCATGTAAAAAATAAAAGTAGAGCATATTATCTTTTAAACAGGTAGAAGGAAATTGTCCATTGCTACTCAATGGAAATTGCGAGATAACAGAAATAAGTTCTAAGTTACAGTGAATGTAAACGTCTTAAATTTAACCGAAGACCCATTCTCACCCTTTTTTTCCATCTTCACTTGCCCTTCCCTGCATAGAGACATTAGTGTTTGAGGAAGTACAAGCATGGAGGAATTGGTGTATTCCTGGAGCCCATGGACACCTGCTGGTGAGAGGTGCCACAGTGAAGCAGCCCAGCATCACAGCAAGTGGGTGGTGGAATGGTTCGGAGACTGACTGCATTGTGCAAATAAGTTACATGATTGAGAAACAAGTACATATATTGAGACTAATGGGAGCCAGATTTCTCACTGTTTGAGAAAGGATTAATGAAGGTGGAAAGGAAGAATGCTAGAAAGAACCCTGAGGTGTTGAATTGAAATTGGAAGAATTTGTATGAATTCATAGGTTTAGACTGACATAGTTGTATAGTTATATGAATATATGTATGTTTGTGTAATGGATCAATTGATTCTATCCACTGACAGGGTAAAGAAACAATTTTACCTAAGTAGCAGTGAGTATACCAAGGGATAAGGCATTAGGGCTCAATGGCTGATTCCAAGACTGGGTGGGAAAAGCACAAAATTACCCTGCAACATCTTTTGGGTATGTAAATGCTTTAAAAAATGATGGGGAAGTGACAGAAGGAAATAGGGGGCAGCCAGAGAGACTTCCATTGATCAAACCTAGGAGAATTTGTGTGTCAAAATAATAAGAGTATCAGATTACAAACTAATGAATAAAATAGGAATTCATGAGTTGATACTGATACAAATAAATGAGTACAATTTCAAAGACTATAATTTTTTAAAAAATCTAACAAGGGCAAAAATGATGCAAAAACTTTATTAGACAAATATTAAGAGAAAGCTGGGGAAGAATATCCACAGTATCTGATTTAAAAAGTATTCAATGCAAAAAAAAAAAAAGGTGGCATATTATGTGCTGATAGAATTAATTAAAAATATAAATATGGATATTACTCTGGCTCATAAACAGCCTGAAAACTGACAAAATTTTTGGCAGAAGAGTAGATGGATAATAACTCTTGGGTTAAAAAAAGGAAATGAGAAAGCACCTACAATGGACTAGTAATAAAATCATTATGTCTGAATCTTGGAATACAGCTAAAGCAGAACCTAGATGAAATCATTAGATTTGAAATCATGTTTTATTTTCATGATACAGATCAGGAATGAAAAAAAAATCATTCAACTCCTTAATTTAAAGAATGAACACCAAAAAAAGATGAAAAATAGTAATAAAATTGGAAATAAATAGAAAAGAGAAGACTATTATATATGATCTTTATTATTTTGAGGTACTTTCTATACCCATAAGAGTGTTTTTATCATAAATGTATGTTTTCAAATGTTATTTTTGCATCTATTGATATGCTCATATGGTTTTTATCTTTTATTTTGTTAATATGGTTGTATCACATTGATTGATTTGTGGACGATGAGCCATACTTGCATCCTTGGAATGAACTCCACTTTACTGTGATGTATGATCCTTTGAATATATTGTATTTGACTTGCTAGTATTTTTTTTTAGGATTTTTGCTTCTTGTTCATTAGAGATACTGGCCTGTAACTTTTTTTCTCTATATCATATTGCCTGGTTTTAGTATCACATTAATGTTGGCCTTGTAAAATGAGTTAGGAAAATTCCTCCTCCTCAGTTTTTTTAGAAGTTGAGGAAGATGGGTATTAAATCTTTGAATGTTTGGTAGAATTCACCAGTGAAGCCATCTGGTCCAGGATTTTTGTTTTGGGGGGAGGTTTTTGACTCGTGTTTCTATTTCCTTACTCTAGTGGTTGGTATATTTAAGTTTTCCAATTCCTCGTGATTTAGTCTTGAAAGTTTGTATGTTTCAAAGAATTTGTCCATGTCTTCTAGGTTATCAAGTCTGGTGGCATATAGCCTTTCATATAGTATTTCTGTATAAGCCTTTGTATTTCTTTCATTTGATTTTTGAGTCTTCTATTTTCCTTAGTGAATCTAGCCAGGGGTTTGTCAATTTTGTTTATTTTTTGAAAGAAGTAGCTCTTTGTTTCATTAATTTTTTTCTGTTGTCTTTTTGTTCTCTAGTTCATTTATTTCTGCTCTTGATTTTTTTTCTTTCCTTCTAAACTGACTTTGGGCTTCATTTTTCTAGTTCTTTAAGGTGTAATGTTTGAGATTTTTCTTATTTATTGAGGTAGGCCTATAATGCTATATAAATTTCCCTCTTAGTACTGCATTTGCTGATCCCCAAATCTTTGGTACACTGCCTTTTCATTTTCACTTGTCTCTCTCTTTTGATCTCATTTCTTCTTTGAACCAATGGTTGTTCAGTGGCATGTTGTTTATTCTCCATATGTCTGAGGTTTTTCTGACTTTCTTCTTCTGGTTGATTTCCAGTTTACCACCATTTGTAGTCAGAAAATTTGCTTGGAATTATATGTTGTCTTAAATATATTGAGACTTGTCCTGGCTTGTGTGGCTCAGTGGATTGAACGTTGGCCTGAACGAACCAAAGGGTCATCGGTTTGATTCCTGGTCAGGACACATGCCTGGGTTGCAGGCCAGGTCCCCAGTTGGGGGCATGTCACAGGCAACCAATTGATGTTTCTCTCCCTCACTTCCTCCCTACCTTCCCCTCTGTCTGAAAAGAAATAAAATCTTTTAAAAACACATATATTGAAACTTGTTTTGTGCCCCAACAGAAGGTTTATCCTTGAGAATTTTCCTTGTGCAGTTGAGAATGTGTATTCTGTCATTTTGGGAGGGAAGGTTCTAGACTATCTGTTAAGTCTGTTGGGGCTTAATGTGTCCTTTAAGGCTGATATTTCCTTACTGACTTTCTGTCAGGGTGATCTATCCATTGCTGTCCATCGTATTCAGGTCCCCTACTAAATTGTATTTTTATCAGTTTTTCCTTTTAGGTCTGAGAGTAAATTATGTATTTTGGTGCTCTCATCATGTTGGGTGCATATATATTTACGTGTTACTGTCTTGTTGATGAGTTGGTTGTCCCTTTATCATTATAGAATGGTCATCTTTGTCTCTGGTTACCTTTTTATCTTGAAATGTACTTTGTCTGATACAAGTACTGCTACACCTGTTTTTCTCTGGTTGCTGTTTGCTTGAAGTATCATGTTCTATCCCTTCACTTTGAGCCTGTGTTTATCTTTGGAGCTGTCTCCCACAAGCAACACATTGTTGGGATTTTATTTTTAATATATCCCACTGTTCTGTGCCTTTTCGTTGGTGACTTTAGTGCATTTACAGTTTGGGTGATTATTGAGAGATGAGACTTAAACTGCAGACATTTTTTTCTCTTGTTTGCTTTTGTAGCTCCATATTTATTCCCCCTTGTGATTGGTTCTGCTATTTTAATGTGGTTTGTCTATGATTTTTTTTCTCCATTTCCTCTTTATGTTTGGAATCTCAGCTCTGGATTTTTGTTTTGTGGTTACCATTAGGTTTGTGTAAAATTCTTCATACCCGTTCAAGTTATTTTCCTCCTTTACTTTTATGATTTTTGTGGTCACAAATTATCCCTTTTATGTTGTGCATTCATTACCAAGTTATAGTAGTTAATAGTTTTTTTTTTAATGCCTGTATCCATTTCCCCCTCCTTTAACCTTTGTTATAATTGTTCAGTGTCCTGTTCTGAAGTAGGTAGATGGCCAGTTTCCTGCTTGTTAGTCATCTTACTCAATTTTATATACTTTTCTCTTTTTGTTTCCAGTAACTGCTCCTTTCAACAATTCTTGTAATTCTGGTCTTGCAGTGGTAAATTCTCAGCTTTTGTCTGATAAAGCCTTTATTCCTAAAGAATAACTTGCTGGATATATTATCCTTGGCTAATGGTTCTGCTCTTTCAATATTTTGAATATTTCCTTTCATTTGCTCCTGTCTTACAGTGTTCTACTGTGAAGTCTAATAATCTAATAGGGTTTCCTTTGTAGGTCAGTTTGTTTTCCTGGGCTGCCTTGAGAATTCTTTGTCATTGATTTTTGACAGTTTGAATAAAATATGTCATGGAGGTGGTCTTTTTGCATTGATATAATTAGATGTTATGTTCACTTCCTCAATTATAAAGTCCAGTTCTTTCCATAGGCTTGGAAAGTGTTCTCTTCAATTATTTCTTTGAGGAGGCTCTTTGTTCCTTTGTCTCTTCTGGTATCCCTGTTATCCTTATATTGCTCTTTCTAATTCAGTCTGATAGTTTTCATAGAGTTCTTTCGTTTTAAATTCTTAGTTTGCCCTCCTGGGTCATTTCTAGATTGCCATCTCTGAGCTCTGTCTCTCTTTCCATCTGGTCTGCTGTTTCCCGTGCTCTCTGGTGTACTCCTCATCTCACTCATTGAGTGCTCGTCAGCTCCAGAGTTTCTTTGCATAGTTTGTCTCTTAGTAAAAGTACTCCTTTGCTTCACTAGCTCGTTTAACTGCCTCTCCGAGCTTTCTCGTTTGTCATCGAGTTTCTTCACTGCCGCAATCTTAATTTTCTGACGTTTAAATCACCATCTTCCCGTCTTCCATGACTTTGAGTTTGATTTCTGGAGACTTGGCATTTTCTTTCTGTATTCCCAAGTTACCTTGGTTGGTCATGGGATTTGATGGATTTCTCTATTTGTGGTAGTGACCTCTTTTCTTGCTTAGATACTGTTTTGCTTTCATCAGTTCAGCAGATTGATAGGTACTTTTATTTTCCAGCAGATGGTGTTATAGCCCTAGTGTTTGCTTTTTCTTACCTGCAGCATTTGTGCCTCTGGGATCACAGTAGTGGCATTGCTTTGGCTAAGGACAGTGACGCTTACCTACTCACCTCTGTTAAGGAGCTACCTCCTGTTCACTAATGGCTGCTGTCCCCACTCTCTTGGGGGGTTGTCTCCACTGCCTCTACCAGGCTGTGCTGGGATGTGTGGGGCAACGGAGGCAGGATTGTGATTTCACAACTCTACCCCCTGCCTGCAGTGGCTGTCGGTGCCGCTATGCTGCTTAGGGCGGCAGATGTCCGAAGTGGCCGTTGTGGGGGCCAGAGCCGAGGCATCATTGTCAACCCTGGCAATGAACTTGAGCTCTGGGAGGCCTGTGACAGAAGAGCACCTGGGCCCTATAATCTTAACCTAAGTTTTTTTTTTTTTTTTTAATGCACTGGCTAGTACAGTACTTTATTTCTCTCATAACAATCCAACAGCCATTCTGATAGGGCAGTTCCTTCTAGATGGTGGTTCAGGGTGAGGCTCCCTCCGTCTTGTTTCTCCACCATGGCCTCAGTGTCCCCCAAGTGCTCCTCTGCTCTGGCCAGCAGGTAGAGAAAGGGAGTGGGAGTCACACAGAAAATGTACTGGGCCAGGGCTGAAGATGGAACACCTCTCTTCTGCCCATATTGTGCAGAGGTCTGGAGATGTAGATGAGCTGTGTGTCCTGAAAAGGACCCTGGTTTGGTGAACAGTTGATCTCCACCACAGCCAGCTCCAAGGGCCTCTCCCTCAGGTGGTTAAGAGGTACTGGGTGTCTGGGTACTTATCCCTCTTTGCCAAACCCACCTGGCCTGCAAGTCTGGGAGCCAAGCTGCTAAGGATTATTCCCCTCTCATCAAGGGCATGGTGTGGCTGCACAGATTATCTGAGGAATTAATAAAAGATCAGTTAAATATTCAACAATCAAAACCACCTGGGTGTGGGTTCAAGGTGTCACTGCGGTTTAAAAGTTGCCCAGGTGATTCTTTTCAGCAGCCCTCGTGGGAACCACAGGTGCTGATGCACAGAAACGTGTTGGTTAGCCTAGATGGGAGGGAGGAAGGGAAATCTGAAGTGTAGTTTGAATCTACACTAAGAATTGGATGGAAAGCTGGCCGAGACCTGTCCTTCCCATGAGATGACTTTACTTTTTTTGCCTTGTGACCCAAAAAACCTGATAAATACCTTTCAAAGTCAAACCTGAACAACTCAAGAGTTCTTCCTTCCTGGGGGGTGGGGGCTGGGCACAGGAATGGCAGCCATAGCCCCAGTACCGGAAATCTTGGAAACTGGGTAGTCACTACCACCACCAAGCACAAACTGGGGGGTTAGATGAGTGCAAGGGGTTGTAACAGTGGCCTGGGCTTAACCAAAGAATGTGTAGGGGCCTGATCCACGCTCCTAAAACGCTCTGGGGGCCGATGGCCCGATTTCACCCACCTTCTTTCCATGCCTGTTTTCAAAGAGTAACTCTCGGTGTGTGTGACTACCTCTTCAGCTCCTTCCACTTACCAGATGGACGGAAGGGAAGCTGGAAGAACAAGGATCAGTCTCTTCCCCCCAAGCAGGAAGGCCAAGGCTGCAGCCTTCAGCCCTAGGGGTTTTGAGTTTTGCTTCCTGGTAAGTTTCCTCTATGCACACAGTACCTAGTGGGGTTCCAGAAATGTGAGGGTGCCCTCTGTTTGGCCCTTCTAGCAAGGGCCCACAGCCTGGGCATTAGGCCCTGGAGCGAGGGGGAGCTGTAGGTGTGGAAGAAAGGACACAAAGCCAGAGCAGCTGGCAGCAGGGCTAGGAGTGACACAATCCTCCACCAACAGCCACAGCACTGATGCCGCTCCTGGGACATCCCTGCTGGAGGCCATTACCTCACAGGGACGCGCAGGTAGCTGCACCCATGGTACAGGTCAGTGATGGAGCACAAAGCAGCACACTCAGCAGGCACAGGTACAATTAAATAGCATGTTTAATCATCTCACAACAGGCAGTAGTGTAGTAGTATAAACATTTCTTTTTAAAAAGTCACTCCCCCAAAGCTCCCATTCCTCAACAACCAGACACAATGGCTGAGGAAATGGCCAGAGGGAATCAGGAAGTCTGTTCCAAGGAGCTGAATGTCTTTCCAATTCAAGGTTGCCTCATGAGCGGCCGAGAGCTCTACAAGGAGCTGATGCACGCACACAACACACTCCAGTGTGCACACACACGCAAGAGACAGGAAGACAGTCGGACACAGAACCCAGTGGGACAGTCGCACACATGCGCTCTCATGCCTTAACATTCCAGTCTAGCTGTGGCTGTCTCCTCTGGGCACAGGGACTGGCCCTGAAGCAGCCAGCGCTGTTTAGGAGGAGAGGGGGAGGCAGCCTATGCCCAACCCAGCTGCTCTGACACAACAGCCAGTTCTCCACTAATCTTGGGCCTGCCATCTGTAGTGAGCAGGAGCGCCACTTCTCTGGCCCTAGAGAGAGGGTCTGCTCCATCCCAAAGAGGAGAACGAAGAACAACATGGAGCGGGCTCTTGGAGTCAGGAGGCTGGTGGTGCTTGGTTTTGTGCCCAGGTGTGTGGGACACAGCCAAGCCTCGCCGTGCAGGTGTCCTGGGAGCAGCAACAATGCCATGGGAGCTGGCTGGGTCCACCCTCGGAGCAGGGAGGGGTTTGAAAAAAGGAGGCCCTGAGGTGAGGATATTTTGGAGGGGGGTGGCTACCAGATGGGTATAAAGAGGAAACCTCTTCATTCACAGCTTTGTTCAGGGGTTCCTGGAGAATGCCTCTGGATGCAGGTGCTAGCAGCTCCGGTTGGGGATGATGGGGGTAATGACCAGCAGATGCTGGGAGAACAGCTGCCCACTGAAATGGGAGGTGTGAGAACCAGCCTGGCAACACACTGGACCCCGGCACTGCCAACCCTCCCCTGAGACAGACAGACCAGGTGGCTGGCTATAAGATCTCCTCTCGTGGGCTCCTGGCCTTAAGCGGGGTCTGTCCATTGGGCACGGAGCCATTCTGACCATGCAGGAGCTTGCCCTTCTCTCTGTCTGGCCAAGTGAAGATGGCATCATCGCTGTCCAGCTCTGACTCAGAGTGCATCAGGCTGCTGCTCAGCACTGGGCCCTTCTGTTTGATGCCTGCGAGGGAGAGACGGGACCCCAGCATCAGGAGCCACACCCTGCACCCTCCTCCCAGCCTGTAGAGGAGCAGAGGGACAGGGAGGCAAGCTCCCCTCCTGGTTGGGAGGGGCAGATGGGAAGGAGGACGACTCAGGAAGCCTGCTTGCTGGGACAGCCCCATAAAGGGAGTCAAAGCATAAAATGGACATCAACAAAGAGTTCCAGGGCTGATTGTTTATCTCTAGTAGCTTTGGTTAATGCTACCCAATGATATTCTTTTTCTCTCTTAAATGTGCAATGTTTTATCTCCCTTTATGAATAGAGTGGAGTTCTCAAAAGGCAGGAAATTACAAGGAAGAGCAGAAGATCTAAAGAAAGCTTTCACCATGCCCTGGCTTAGTACGGATGTGATGTTCTCGCCAGAGCGCCTGACACTGACAGAGGACATGACTTTCACTCTATGGAGATGTTTGCTCTGGCTTCACTGAGCAGGGACCAGAGGTGGGACAGCAGGCACAGGGCTTGGGAGGTTTCCTGCTGGGAGAGCCCGATTGGAGCAGGGGTTCTCAGAGACAGTCTCAAGCCATCAGCTCATCAGACCACATAAAAAGGACCCATAAGAAGCACCTGAGATCAGAAAAGATGTCTGAGATTCTGCAAGCCATGGAGGTCACCTTTAGTGCTATCCCTATGGCTGCAGAGGCCACACTCTACAGTGTGGTCCGGTGATGCCTTTAGGGCAGATCCTGTCCCACAGCAAGATGGCTGCCCCCTGGCTGGTAGCAGGACTAGAAATGGGAATTGCCAACAGCGAGAACCCAACTTGGCAGGTGCTCTGGCCCCTCGTACTGCCCGCCCCCAGCAGAAAGGAGCTACCTCCTTTTAAGGTAACCAGTAGTCAGGTGAAGCATGTTTGAACCCTCATCATCTGACAATCACTCTCCCTCCACTGGTCCCACCCAGAGCCCTAGAAAACAAACATCCTGAGATGATTCTCAGCCATTGTCTCCCTTCTTGGCCAGACATAACTGAAGGCTATGAATGCTGGGGGCAGCCAGACTCTTGATGGCATCTGTCACTCAGGGACCACGCCCTGCAGACCATCTCGGGTCCCATTCTGGGACATGACTGCAGAGAGCCACACCTCCCACTGAGTCACAGGACGGCAGAGCAGCAGGGCCAAAGAGTGCCAGCATCTGGGGCTTCTGCAAAGTGGGGGCTGTGGCTAGCATAAAAACCAGGCCAGCGGAAGACTCAAGGTCCTCAAAACCCCTGCTTTGCTCCTCAGAGGATATACCCCTGCTTCTCTGTGCCTTTGAGGGCTTTCTCCTCCTAGTCCCCACGCGAAGCTTCCCTTTTTCCCCACAGCCCTTCTGGGCCATAGCTGTAGAAGACCGGAGTCTGGGGCGGGGGAAGCAAACCCTCCTGGCTCCACAGCACACAGCACTACCCAGGGCCCTCCACCACGGGTTCCTGCTCTGCTTGAAGAACCAAATGGACTTCACCCACTAAACAATGCAAGCTGAGAAGCTGCTAATTAACTTCAACGGGAGCTGAAGAGAGACATCTATCACAAAGCAATTCCATTCCTAGGTCTACACCTAAGAGAAATCCACCCACGTGTCCACTAAAGGACAAGGAAGAGGGACATTTACAGCAGCACTCCTCACGACAGCCAAAAATGGAAAGAAAGCGATTGCCCATCACCAATATCCCTGGCCAATTAAAACATTCACACAGTGGAAATTATACAGCAGTGAGAATGAATGAACTATTGTTAAACCTAATATGGATGAATGTCATAAATGTAATGTTGAGTGAAAGGAGCCAAACATTCTATTTGTATAAACTACTCCAAGATATTAGAAAGGGGGAGGAGGGTGGCTGGAAAGAAGCACAAAGGCACTTTTGGGGGGCTGATTACATGGGTGTGTTCACTTGGAAAATCTATTGAGCTGTGTTTACGATTTCCTATACATACTAGGATGAACCACAGAAAACTGCCATTTTTATTGGCCAAATAGTAATTTCACATAGTTCGACCTAATATACTTCAATAAAATGTTTTTTAAAAAATCAATAGAGTAGCAAAACAAAACCACAAACAACAGCTGCTGAACGTGAACCAATCTCCCGAAGCGGGCATCCCCCACGATCCACCTGGCAGCCTCTGTGCCCAACAGTTCGCTCAGGCCGGGGCCATTCTATTTCCAGTCACCCTGCGTCCAGGCTCAGCCTGGCTCCCAGCAACACTTCCACTACACACATCCTCTTCCTCCGCAACACGCCGCACTCCATCCACCCTTCCAGCTCAACATCTTCAGTTCCACACCACATACAATACAGTCTCGAATCCCATTCCCCTCATCCTACTAGTGACTGCTCTGGGCTGCGCCTGCTAATCCACAGAGCCCAGAACAGGAGCACAGGGTTCTGGCCTGGTCAGACCCACCCCAAGTCCAGAGGTACTCCTAAGGCTCCCTCAGCTGGACACCTCCCTCCAGAGAAGGGCCTACTGAGCCTCATCTAGTTTCGTCTTAGTTACATAGATAGGGCTTTCCCTCGCCACTCTCCCCTTTCACAAGAGGCCTGCTTCGATTTTGCCTTTCGGCCCAGTACGCCTTGGCACTGCCAGCCAGCTTTCCCTCCCTCCTGCCTCAGAAGAGATGTCTGCCCTACTCTGTCTTCTGCGTCTCTCCCCGGACTTGCTCCCTGAGAGAAACCTGTCCAATAAAGCCTTGCTTTCCAACCCCCGTCCTGCTGCTTCTCCACTTTTCATCGCTCAACCTCTACAAGGGCTTTAAATATTTAGTGCCTCTGTTTCCCCACTGCCTACCTCCTCCCTACATAACCTGCACTTTCATTTCTGCTATCATCCACCACTGCTCGGGCTCTGCAGGTGACCAGAAACCGCACCAGTCAGTTCTGGGCCTGCAGCAGCAAACACTGCTGGCCACGCACTAGTGATGCCCCTCCCCCTCCTGAGGACCATTCTCAGGCTCCTCAGCCCCAGGCTCTTCTCTTGCCCCTCAACATTCTCACCAGCATGTAGATGTCTATAGTGACACTTCTAGTCCTAACTGTTGTACTCACGCCCGTTTAATTCATCTTCTCTTACCCAAACCATCACTGCCCGGATGTCCCACTTCTGTCAACAGTGCTGTCATTCTCTGTCTCAGGTCAGAAGTCAGCCGTGACCCTGCCCGTCCCCCCACTCCAAGAACACTGCGCTGTTCCAGCCATCATTGCCGCCTTGCTGGCCTCCACCTGTAATCTTTCCTCTTCAATCGGCACAAAAAACTGTCAGACTAAGCTCCGGAAGCCAGAATTTCAGTCACTTCTCATCACCATCAAAATAAATGCGTAATTCCTTAGGTTGATGTTCAGATCTTTCCACAATTTGGTCCTTGATCTTCCAGCCTCACTTCCTCACTGTCCCAACCAAATGCTTGACCTCAATTTCTTCCAGGCTTCCTCATCTCAGGAGTAACATCACCCAACTCACAGGCGCTCAAACAAGTGGCCTGGGGACCATCTTCTACTTCCTCTCACCCCCCTCAGCCAACATACCATGAACCTCGTTAAGTTTTCCCCTAAACCCAATCTGGAAGCTACCTGCCCCCCTCTGTCCCATCACCTCCACCACAAGGACATTCTACTGCCTCTCCTCTCGCCTACTCCTGCCCTCTTCAGTTCCTTCACACAGCAGCCACAGTTGTCTTTTTAAAGTGTAAATCCTATCACACCATTTGCCCCTTAAAAACTATTGGTGGCTCCCCATTGCTCTTAGAAGGAACCCACAGCAAGTTCCCCGCTCCCTGTCCAGCCTCATGCCACTCGCCTTTCCTCAAATGCCCTCTGCTCTTTCCAGCAGCTGGGCCTTCACCAACTTGGCTCCGAAGTGCTGTGTCCCAGCCTTCACGTGTCTGTCTGTCTCTCCTCGTCCCTCGTCCCTCGGGTCTGCCCTTAATTCTTCAGGAAGAACTTCCATGGTCACATTTGTGTGTGTGTGCGAGTGTGTGTGTCAGACTTTTCAGAGATTCCGTCCCTGCCCTCAAGGATTTCACGGGTAAAGAGACACGCCCATCACTAATACAACAGAGACGTGCCGAACTGATGGGGAGAGGGCTGAGCACGACTTCAAGCAGCAGGTTAAGGGAGGGCTGAGGCAGCTTTCTGGACAGAGACGTGAAGCAGGAGAAAGGAGATCAGAAAGAAGGAAGAGCTCAGAGAGGCAAACTGCTGTAACACCACGGCCGTGCCCACCAGACCAGAAGCAAGCCACTGACAAGGAGAGGAAAAACCCGGTCAGAGTAACATGAAGATACCCGTGGCCGCTGTGTGGAGGGTGGCTTGTGCTCGTTCATACCTCCAGGCCTCCGTTCCCAGCACCTGCGGGTGGGGTGCCCCGGCTGCGCTCCGGTCTCCCAGCCCCATCAGCCCCAGGTCCCACCCCACGGCATTCCCTGACCGAGCTGCCCAGGTGCGGAGCCCAGGCGGCCTGTGAGCATGTGTCTTCTGCTAAGTCTTTCCTCCCTCGCGTGACTGAAGTTCTGAGGAGGAAGCCTGCCTTACAACTCTTCGCATTTTCCCTACAGCCTCTCCTAATGTTGAATAATGACTTGGAATAGAAATAGTTACACCTTCCGAAAGTTTAGGGCTCTACAAAGCATCCAGTTCCCCAAAACAGATGACGCCTGTCCTGCGGCAGCCATGACGGACGGAGCCAGTGACTGAGCCCGGCCGAGGAAGGGAGGCCCTCTCCCGCCCTGACTCTCCCAGGCCCATCCCCGGACCCAGCAGGGAACCTGCCCTCCGCCTGCCCTCAGTGAGTGACAGAGCCCGTGGGCCTACCTGTCAATACTGGAGCTAAGGTGAAAGGTCAGCTGGCAGACACTGGCTCTGATCTCATCACTGCCTCACCTTGTTGCCCAAAGGGAGGGACCACAGTCCCCGAGCCTGACTGCAGGGGGCAGCTTGAAAAGCTAAACTCCAGGACAGAATCCTGAGGGGAACAAGCAGGCAAAGGAACGTAACAGGCCCAGCCCGTCTGCAACGTGGCAGGACTGCTGAGTGAGCCCCGGCACCAGGCTGGTCCGCGGCCACGTCTGCCAGCCCGGGGCCCTGTCCCCCCTCGGCCTTCCTCAGGCCGCAGACACAAGGCTTTTCCAGCACAAACAGCAGCTAATGAGGCATTTGGGAGGCCAGCTGGTGACGGTGGCTCTTCCTAGGGAGAGCGCATAAATCTAGGTGTTCCCAGCCCCCGCGCCCAGGGCCACTACCTGCTCGGGGTGTTGGCTTCAGTTCCAGGCTCTCCTGATCTGTGGCGTCCAGGATCTTGTACTTGCTTTTTCTCTTGGGTTTTCCTTTTTGCCTGAAAAACACAACGCCCTCCCCTGCTCAGGAAAGGGGCTGTGTGTACGACTCGGGCAGCCCGCCACAAAAGGTGGCCTCTGCAATCTGTTCCTCAAACAAGCCTTACCAACTCTGGGAAAAGACAAGGGAAGTATGAATGTCTCAGCCCGGACTCACCAGTCCAAAGTGGCACTGAGGGCAGATTGATTAAAAATGTAAAGAAACTGAAAACCCTGTGCTTGAGGGCTGTGAGTAGAGAGAGGCAAGCATTAAACCAAAAAAGCTGTGAACGGTGGTTGTCTTAGGCTGGTGGGAATTTTAAAAAATTCTTTGAGTTTTCTTCAGTTTTTTGTGTGGTGATAGCAGGGGGACTCTCAGCTGTGCCACCTACTAACTGTGTCCACAGACGAGGGATGTCACTTTCCTCTCTGTGTGATGAGAAAAGGGTGTCATGTGTATTAAAACAGATAATATCTATAAAATGTTATCGTGGCGCGTGGCACACAATAAATGTAAAAATAAATTAATAATGAAAAACATACAATAAGCATCACCATTAAATATTACAAGACGAGATAGGAAGACCAAATGAAAAAACCCGTAACACTTAACCACGACTGCCCACAGGCTACGACTACGTGAAAGCGTGTACACGCGTGAGTCCGTCTAGGAAGGCAGGCAGGCAAAAATGAACTCAGGTGCCAAGGCGGTGGGGCTGAGGTAACAGTGTTGAAGGACTACACCCTTGAGATGTGAGCGAGGTCCACGCCCGGGCCCACCCACTCCCACCCTGGCCACACTTCCCACATTGCAAATCACCACGCTGACAGCCACTGGCTGCAGGAGTGGGCTTCTGCCCTCAGCAGTGTCCAAGGCGAGGAAAGCCTTTCTGCACGTGCCTTGGGTGGGCCAAACCACTACAGCAGTGACAGGAAGGGGGGAACTCAGGGCTCAGCGCCTCCCCTGTGGAATGGGCCGGTGCATCTCTGATGAATGACTACAGGACTTACGCCTGGATGAATTTCCAAGGAGAACCCATCTTACCTTTTACAACAACAGACCAGAGTCCAGGATAGGGTTCCCAAGGCAACAACAATGACGAAGCAAGCAATGATAACATATAACACGCTCCACTCTGCCAAGAAAAATGAAACGGGTGCGGAGAGACAGAGGCTAGAGGGAGGCCGGGCCCAAGGTGGGGGCATTCCCTAGTAGATCAGAATGACCCCAGGGCTCCCCAGGGAAGGTGAGACCTCAGAGCCTATGGAAACTGTAGTTTTAACCCTTTTGAATTGTTCCAGTCTCTTCTCTGAGACCCTGGGGCAGTCGGGGAGAGTAAGGAGCTTTCACAGCTTTAGCAGAGGGAGGGGGCTGGGGGAACAGAGCGGAAGGCTCCCATGGGGTTGTGGCACGTAGGCACCCCAGGAAGATGGCAGGCCTTGCAGCTGGTCTGGTCTAGGCTGCGATTTGCAGTTGGTGTGATTTAAGTTGGGTTCTTACACAGTTGCTTCAGAGCTTTCCTCTAACCTTGGGCAAATGCGGAGGAAAGAAGTAAAAATCCTCTGCAAACAGAAAATACACAAAGTTCTTCTCCTCGCTTGCTCATCTGCCTCGGAAACACCAACACCCACCCACTCAACTCAGAACCACATTCAGTGCCAAATCAGCTGGCTCAGTGCCAAGCAGAGAACTCACCACAGTTGCTGTCTCCATCCCTCAGCTGCACCTTGATGAAATTCTCCATCCAGAAAGGGTCACAGATGCAGCGTTTGGTGAACGAATCACAGTGGCCGTGGTCTGAACAGTTCAGCTGGCATGCTGACAGCAGCAGCAAAGAGACACAAGACAACAGGGGTCAGAGCCAGAGGAAAGCCAGCCCCCGGTGCCTGTGCAGGCAGGAAAGCACCCCGTTTGGTGGCCTCGGGTGAAGTGTCCTGAAGACCTGTCCCAAGAGCTGCCACAGCTGGAGCACGCTGCCCACTGTTACCATCGGGTTGGGGAAAACTGGAGCAGTGAGAAAGGCCACTGGAACATGGTTCCAGCCTGTTTTCACCTGACTTTTCTTGTATACCAGCAGTTGTTAGCATTTCACGTCCCACAGACGCCCTTCTCTGAATAATTTAATTGCGAAAATAAAATGCGTAGTATTACAAAGGAAAGTAATTACATTGAACATGTTTTTAAATATCTAAGAACACAATTTTTTAAAATAATGATATATGTGTGCTTCTATTAGAACATGAAGCAGCACCCTGGTCGGTGTGGCTCAGCTGGTTGGAGTGTCATCCCATAAACTGAAAGGTCACGGGTTCGATTCCTGATCAGGACACATTTCTAGGTTTTGAATTCGGTCCCTGAGTCGGGGCACATACCAGAGGCAACCATCAATGTTTCTCTCCCTCTCTCTCCCTCCCTCCCCCTCTCTCTAAACTCAATAAGCGTGTCCTCCAGTGAGGGTTTAAAAAAGAAAAGAACAAAAGAAAGGAACAGCAAGATCTGGAAATGGATCTAATAACTGATAACTCTGAGGGAGTGATGAGTAAGATGATTGCATCATGGTGGGTGATACGAAATCATCTGTGACTTCCACTGCCTCCAAGGCACAGGCTCCATTAACGACACTGTAGTCTGTTGCCTACTTTCATAATTGAGGGAAATTATCAAGTTCAGTTAGCGGTTCGTGACAAGAAGGATGTAATTTTTCCCCAAACATACAGCCCCTCTGGACCCTATCTCAGGGGCCCACGGACCCCAGGTTAAGAGTCTCTACAAGTTGGGACTCTCCGGGACATGGCAGTGGAGGAAAGAGGTTATCTCCGTGTTCCTGGGGGACAGCGGATGGAGGCAGAGGGCAGTGGGGAATGACAGGTGAGGGTGGCCACTTGGTAGGCTCTTGTTCCCGACACCCCAGGATTACTCACTGACAGTGTAGATTTCCAGGGCTCTGAATACCAGAAAGTCTGCCTTTTGCTTCCGCAGCTCATTCTTGAGCATCGCTGCCACTTCATAGCCTTTGAGGATCTGGTGGGGAGGCTCGTTTTGAACAAAAAATACCATCTTGGTGCTGTAGAGACATGCGGCAGTACGAATGAATGAGCCGGAGCTGTCAGCAGCGACAGCGGAAGCTAAGTACCTTCTGCTGGAGAAAGAGCCTGCCCTGAGGACCACGTGCACTCTCCCCCAGCAAGCCCGTCAGCGCCGTTTCAGAGGGCAGCACCCGGCTCAGTAGCGTTAAGTAACTTGCCCAAGGTCACACGGTTAATGATGGCAGGGCCAGATCCCAACCCTGATGTACCTGACTCCACGGCCTGTGCTTTTAGAAATGCCCAAGGCTGCCCCGGCTAACAAGACAACCCATTCCAAACAGCTACCCACAGGCCAGGAAAATGGGGATTTGGTTATGACTACATCCCGGCCACCATGAACAGCTAAGACTGTGGTGCTGTTGGGTTTGTGCCTGCGCTTCTTGTAAGCCAGACCACAATGCTTTGTAAAATGTAAATAATTAGATAGCATCCAAGAATTATCCATTAGCCAAAATGATCGTTACTATGACAGCAACAAGAAAGCCTACACAACGGGGTGGCTGGTACAAGTTTCTGTCCCTCCACGCTCAGAATCTGGTTCCGACTGTCAATTTCTGTTCAAGGCAGACCATGTTTGAACTCACACCTGGGTGGCATCAAACCTGTTCTCTGTGGCTTGGCCTCCATTTGGGGTCCCCTGCTTCTTGACTTCATGTTCGTCTCACAGACCGGACCTTCCCAACTCAGTGAGTCACACTGGTTTATAGGTGTGCCCAACACACAGACCCCTCAGCACACAGCACGGCCGGGTGGGGCCAGCTGCTTACAGTGTGAGCCCATTTGTTCCCAAAGCGCTATGTCAGTAGCACCGTTTTCCCTGTGTGGCATGACGTACAAGTTTGGGGGGCACTGGCGTAAAAGACGTTCTAGAAGCCAGCTGCAGAAGGCTGACAATGGGGTACCACAAATTCCAGAATCAAGAAACAAAACCTTACGTAGAAGACTTGTGGTCCACTTCTCATTAGCTTCTGCAGTTATCTAGTCCATGCTTCTAGCTTCGACTTCTGTCTATATGCCAATAAATCTCAAATCTTTACCTCCTCTCCCCATGCCTCTGCTGAGTGACCGTATCCACCTGCAAATGCTCGCTAGAATATCTACCCCAAACCTTCCACAGGCACCTCAAGTCCGACAAGTCTCAAAGCAAATGTATAATAACCACGCACTGAGCACTCCCTGTGTGTTAGGGGCCATACAAACGCTGTCTTATTGGGCCCTCAACAACAGCCTATAAAACGGGAACCAGCATTTTACAAGGGACACAACAGGTTTGGGCAGGTGAAGTACCGTGTCTGGGAAGGCCCACGTTTTTCCCACCATAATATGTGAACTATCTCCCTCAAATTATCCAATCTCTCCAAAATTCCTCAACTAAGCCAATCTAGTCCAGGCCAGAAACCTAGCCACCCGAAGCTGCTCTCTCCCTCAGGCCTGACGCAGCGACAGCCAGCCTGCGAGCACACCCTCCCACACTGCTCTTACCAGCAGGGTTTGTGTCCAGCCAGTTCCCACCAGCTTGGGTGGGTCCAAGCAGCCACCTTTCCTGCCCGCCCCCCCCCCCCCCCCCCCCCCCCCCCCCCCCCCCCGCGCTGAGCAGAGATTACAAAGGAAGTTCTGATCACCATCCTGCCTTGGACCCAGGGCGCCCTGACTACACCTTAGATTCACCGGGAGCTTTAGGACTGTGGGCTCTAAGACCTCACTCTAGACCAAGAGCACCACCGTCTCGGGGGTGAGGCTGGGAGGCAGCATGCTCAGGAAAGCTCTGGGTGCTTCTCTGGTGTAGCCCAAGCTGGGAGCCACGATCTCATGGCTCGTCTCTAACCTCGGCTGAGACGCCAGTGTCGCTCAAGACCAGCACCCTTTCCCGGCGCTGCTGTCCCCAACCTTTCCCACTTTCCTTAGGCTGCCCACGGCACTCCCACCGCCTCGTCTCCGGTTTCAGAGACAAAACCCAGGATGTTGGTACCAACCGTCTTAAACTCCATGCTCCCCACCTCTACACTCACCCATGACAGCACATCTTCCCTCCTTCCTCACCTCCAGAGGGGCACCCCGGCTCAGCCCACCAGACCCATGTCCATTTACACCCCTCCACAAACTCTGCCTTCTGCGTCTCCTGCACCTGCCCTCAGTCTATAAAAATGTTCAAGTATTTCCTACCTCTAAAAAGTGTTCTTTTGATCTTATCCCCCATATTATTTTCAGCACCAACCTCTTCAAAAAGGTGTTAGTCGCCATCTCGGTACCCTCAAACCATGAGATGAATTTGTCCTCTGCCCCCAACGTCTAAGTCAAATGCTCTCACTACCACAGACCCAAAACCCCACTGGGCGCCTGCATCTCTCTAAGCATCTGAATCCCTTGGCAGCCCAACCTCCCAGGTCCCCCCTTAACTTCCAGGAGACCAGCTCTACCTGGTTTCCCCCCTACCTCTCTGACTGCTATTTCTTAGTTTCCTTTGCTGCCTCTTCTTTCTATGCTTCCTCCTTAAATATGGCTGTTCTCCAGAGCTCTGTCCTCAGCCCTCTCAACACTTCCAGTGTGACTCATCTGTCCTCACAGCTTTGGGTCCTGCTCATGCTCCTGACCTCTGGCTTTTCCTCCACCCCAAGTTCCAGCCTGTACTTGCTACGATCTGGTAAAACATCTCCCCAAAATACCCCGAACCGAATAGTCAAAACTGCCCCATTCTTTGAAACGACATTGTTCTGCATCCCTGAGCTCAGTTACCGGCATTCACCACCTATTCAGGCATCCAAACCAAAAGCCTCATATTTGATACCTCACTCATCCCCAAAGTCCTATCAATTTACCTCTGAATTTCTTCTAATTTCGCCTCCTCTTCTTCTATTTCCATCGCCACTACCTTCACTCAGGTCTCACCACCTTTTTACCAGACTGGTCCAGAGCGTCCTGATGGACCTCACAGCTGTCGGCCTCTCCCTATTTTAGCCTAGCCCTCACACTACTGAACTCCCTTAAAAATCATGGTAATTTCCTTGCTTTACAAACAAAACAAACTTCACATGCACGAAGAAGTACTCGAGTCCTCCTGCCCTAACGATTAAAACTGAACTCCCTGGCTCGCATATGACCGTTCTCAGTCTGCACAGCCAGTCCTGTCTTCCACCGCGTTTGGGGCCCGCAAGCTCTCTGAACCGAGTGGCTTTTCCAGAGGAGCTGCTGTCCTTTCAACCCGCAGGACCACTGTGCACGCTGTGCCCCCATTCTGAATTTCCTCCCAGTCCTCCCATGCTTGACCGGTGCAAGCTTCACCGCTTGTGGGAAACCCTTGGACTACCCAACCCCCCCAGCCCTCCTGGAGGATGTCACTGCCCTCACCTCTGTGCCTCCCGGACAGACACCACACGTTCTGTCAAGCCCACCCTGTACCAATGCTATACGTTTACTCGATTATTCCCCCACTAGACTGTGGCCTTCGAACACAGTGGACCTCTTCTGACCTTGTGCCCTGACACGCTGGCACAGCATCTAACGCAAGAGCGTGAGAGCTGTTCTAGAAGAGAAGTACTCGTTGCAGAAATGGACACCATGAGTGCTTCCTGGTCAGAGAGCCCACCCTTCTCTATCGACCCACACTACTTTCTCAGCTCAATCACGAAGCCCAGGGGGCCCCTGGTCTTTCCTTTTCTCCTCCCGCTGCCCACAATTCATTACCCAGCTACCTCTGCTCCGTGTACGGCTGAATCTTTTGCACGATGATGTCGGAATCCAGCACCCCCAGGAGGACCCCAATCTGGCGGATGAACATCCCCTTCAGTCTCTCAGTCAGCTGGCTGACATTGACATCCAAGATGATCTCCACCAGGTTGTTCTTCCTGGGATCTGGAAAGCACGTGGGTCAGTCATGGCTTTAGAAGTAGGAGAGTGCGTGGGCACAGGAGAGAAAGTAACGAGGGCATCAGAAATGCAACTGCCTTTCAAATGGAAAGGGGCAATAATGAATTCTTAGTAATGCATCCGAGGTTGGCTTGGAGAGCTTTGAAAGGACTCTTGGTCCCTAAGTCACCCCGAGAATTACCAAGCATGTGCTGGGGATTAGGGAGGCAACAGGGTTTAGTGAAGGGTGCAGGAAAGAAAGAAACACGTGTTTTAAAAGCTTCTCCCAGCTGGCGTGGCTCAGTGGATTAAGTGCCAGCCTGCGAACCAAAGGGTCACCAGTTCGATTCCCAGTCAGGACAGGCACCTGGGTTGCAGGCCAGGTCCCCAGTGGGGGATGCTTGACAGGTAATCACACATTGATGTTTCTCTCCACTTTCTCCCTCCCTTCCCCCCTCTCTAAAAATAAATACATAAAATCTAAAAAAACAAATAATAAAGCCTCTCCCTTGGCCAGGCAGCGGCCATCTAACAGTGGCCGTCTAACAGGTCTCTCCTGGTCTACATCTGATTTCTGGTGACTTGCTGTACTTTGTCTACAACATGGGAGGGAAAATGCTCATCTCACCATCTTACCAGTAACACGAGGGCATCTGCCCTACAGGTCTGACAACAGTCAACACGAAGGACACCCAGGCAGCCAAGAAACCAAGAGCCACATCCCAGCTCACGGTGCCTTTACAACTCTAGAGCTGGGAGACCACGGTGCTTTGCTTTTGATTATATCTTAAAGACTGTCCTACACTCGGAAGCTCAATGATTATTCAGAATACCTTACTCACATACTTCAATGTACCCTTTGCTTGTTCTGAAGTATAATTTGCATAATTAGGGGACTATCTGTGATCTGATTTTAAACACAGAGGGATGGGACAAGGAATAGACCACCTGCCTCGAGCCTTTCCCATCTGAGACATCACACAGGAGCTCAGCCTAGACAATGGAGAGTAGGTCCCTATCCCGCCCCCCACTCACTTCCTCTCTAAAACGAAACAAGCCTCCGAGCAAATCTGAAAATGTAAAGGACACCAGTTACTTTACCTTCCCTGGGTTGTCAGAAAAAGCCTGAGGCTCAGCTCACAAAAATAAATAGTTTTCTGCATCTGGGTGCTGATGAGACATCGTGACTCAAGTTATCCCTGTGCTCAGATTCCCAGAGCACCTGAGCCCTGCCTCACTGGTGGAACGCACAGTAGACAGTGCAGGTAGGGGCACAGAGGCCTGGCTCTGGCACAACTGCCGTGTGACGCTGAGCAAGCCCTGCCTGGTTCTGTTCCTGCATCTGCGATGAGTAGGGGAGGTCCCCATGCCTGTGTGGGTAGGAGGGGTGATGCTGTAACAGACAGACCCTAAGGATTTTTCAGCTTGGGGTTTCTAGATTTTTTTCAAAGCTGGATATCCCACCTGGCTCTGTCCAGGCCGGGGACAGGGCGGGTCTCAGGACCGAGGCCTTGCTTGGCTGACCCAGCAGTGCCATTCAGGCCCGTCACACAAGGACTCACCAGGTTTCACCTCCACAGTAGTCCGGTCCGTGTTACTCTCACCCTTCGCATCAGTCACTTGCAGATGGAAAGTGTAGGTCCCCTCGACCAGGTTGGAAAGAAAGAGGACGGGCTGGTGGTCGGAGTGGTTCAGCACCTCCTGTGGGCGTGAACAACACGGTTGTGCTGCAGAGCAAAACCACTCTCCTTCTGTGGACTCAGCTGCTGCGCTTCCGTCACAGCTAAGCCCCTCTGAGCCGCACTCTTCAACTCCAAGCAGTTTCTGCTCTGCAACAGCGCTGCAGCCACAGCGCTAGGGTCAGGGAGCAGAAACACCCTGTGCCACACTGGCTTGCAGAGCGCCCCTCGGCAAGCCATTTAACCCCCCCGCCAGACTTCAGAGAGCAATCCGGCTGCGACAGAGGAACCGCCTGGTTAAACAGATACCAGGATGTCGGGCCCCACCTCCTCTCCCCATCTCACCACCATGGCCATGCGCTGCCCTCCGGCTCCTGGCACACTTACCCCTGCTGCGGGGCTCCCCTCATCTCGAGTCCAGAGGTAGCTGACTATTCCCTTGTCATCTGAGGACTTGGAGCCATCCAGCTCTGCTGTGTCCACGGGCAAGGTTATCACCACATTCCCAGTTATCTTGGCTATAGGTGGTTTGTTCATTTCTAAGCAAAGAGAAATCATTGAAATAATATAACATTCTGGGGAAAAAAGAAATGCTTCTTCATGACACTTACGGGGAAGTTAAACACCAAATGCATCTTAAATGAAGAACTTGTTCCAGCACCTGTCCCTGCCAGCAGCAGTGCACATTTAAAGCCACCGTGCCACAGACAGGCCCTGAGGCTCCAGCCACACCCAGAACCGTTCTCCCGATACCACTGGATGGAGGGGACACGCGCAGTTTCCTCCTGTACTCTCCTAGCAGCCTCCCCGAAAGGAATCTGTGCTTTGGAGGTATGTGACAACTGGAAATAAAGGCCCGCAGCTGGATTGAAGCCTGGGCGTTTAGGTTTCATCCAGCTGATACCATAAATTGTCTTTAAAATATGGGGTAAGCCCTGACTAGTGTGGCTCCGTGGGCTGGGTGCCGTCCCACAAACGGAAAGGTTGCCAGCTAGATTCCTGGCCAGGGCACATGCCTGAGTCCCTGGCTGGAGGAGTGCAAGAGGCAACCGATTGATGTTTCTCTCCCTCTCTCTCCCTCCCAATCCCGCTTTCTCTAAAAATAAATAAATAAAATCTCTAAAATAAGATAAAATACGGGTTGAAATGTTATTCTCTGAACATCTTTTTTGATTCCTTCCTTAGTACTTTAACAGAGAAAAAGGAGAGACCTCGCTTAACCTGGGCCCCACCTGCAGCTGTTTATTCAGGTGTGTGGTTTCCAGTGTTTACCGAGCTCAGGATACAAATGGAGGGCACCTGCACATCTGACAGGTTTTCCTGCTATCAGCTCATAGCGCTCTCCCAAGGCTATCACTGATCATCATGCCTGCGAACCAGAGCAAGGCCCATCAACGCCTGCCTCCAGCTGGTTTCAGCATGCAGGTTCCTAGGCCGAGCACAGACAGCTCCAGTGCAGGACAGCCATTCTAAGGTCTGACAGCAGGTGTCACTGTAGCTAGCAGGAAAGTCACAGTAATGCCGGGTCTTAGCAGCACAGGCAAAATAAAAATGCAAAGGAAAAAAGCCTTAATCCTTAGATTTAGTTGTCCCTGGTTGTGAATTTGCTGCCATTTTAATGTTCATAGTTTTGAACTATCAACAACTGAATCTAAAAAAACAAACTAAGCAAACCAGAACAGGAACAGAATCAGAGAAATGGAGATCACATGGAGGGTTCTCAGCTGGGAGGGGGCGGGAGGAGAATGGGGGAAAAGGTAAAGGGAATAAGAAGCATAATTGGTAGGTACAAAATAGACAGGGGGAGGTTAAGAATAGTGTAGGAAATGGAGAAGCCAAAGAACTTATATGTACAATCCATGGACATGAACTAAGGTGGGGGGGTTGCAGAAGGGAGGAAAGATACTGGGTGGAGGGAACAAAAGGGGGAAAATTGGGACAACTGTAATAGCATAATCAATAAAATACATTTTAAAAAAAATAAAAAACCTTTATCCTTTCCCTATTCAATGAGAAGGAAGGAAAGGAGGAAGGGGAACAGAGGAAGTTAAAATTCACCTTACAGTCGCTCTCAGTTAAGGTTGTTTTCGAAAAGCAAATAACAGCTGCCCTTACCCAACTTTCTTCCCCACACCCTGTCTCTGATCGATCTCCGTAGCCAAACAAGAGAGGATGAATTCTCAGTTATCCGACCCAGAGGCTGCTGCACCAACCCGAGGCAGGGAGGTACCTTCTTTGACAATGACATTCACAGAGCTCTGGCTTTGCAGGTTCCTCTCATCTTTGACAGTCAAGGTGAACACGTAGGTTCCCACCTGCAGCCCCGTCACAGTGGCAACACTGCCGTTAGCATTCTCGAGCTGCACCCCATCAGGGCCCCTGGACAAGGAGAGAAACCAGAGGATGGAGTCGTGCCTGCTGCTCTCCTGTCCCTGACTCAGCAGGTGCAGACAATTACTGCCTCAGTGACCACATGAACTGTTGTTTCCCAGACCTTGAGAGGACAAGCTTTAAAATATTCTGTTTGGACAGAGTGTCATTTGGCCCCAAAATACAGGCTACCTGCTGATCAGAAAATGCCATTCACCAGCTTTCAAATACATCTAGCCTTATCCTTTATATGGGCTTCTGGAACATTCAAAACTCTTTGCTGTTCCAGTTTGTAAAAGGAAGAAAGTGCTCTGGGGAGGTCTTTGATCAAAAGAATGACTTCAGAGTGATGTTTCTGAAAAGTATTTCTGGCCCACTAGTTGGTTCAGCTCTTTCCAGCAAAGAAGCAAAATGCATTTCTTAATCACATGCCAAACTCACTCTTGCTGAAAAGTCAGAGAAGGAAATGGGCCAAAGCTGCAGAGGAATTCTCAGGGCAAAACCATCCACTTCCTAGCGGCTCTGTAAGCAAAGCTCCCCCCAGCTACTGGACAGGGGCCCCAGAGGACCCAGGACACCTGCTCTGTGCCGACACCCAGCACAACGCTGCACACACCAGAGAGCCCTTCTGCTCAAGAATCAAAATGCCCCAGAGCTTCCCCTAAAACTACAGGAAGACCAGAGACATCTGCAGACTTGCTGGTACTATTTTGTTTCACTGTTCAAATCTATGATCTCTGACCCTAGTAGCCCTCCCTGAAACAGATTCTTCTCCAAGAAGCTTGCTAAGCATTATTTCTGCTGTAAACACTAATAAAATTCAACCAAAAGGTTCCCCACTAGTACCTTCAATAGTTATAACTAAAATACCCTGGGCTGGGAAAGATTAGGTTCTCAAAAAGAAAGATACAAGAGCAGAGAAAATAATTTCTAGAATCCAATTCACCAATCACAAGTCAAGTGCAGTCCAGTAACAAGGCTTTCCCACTATTCTCTGATGCCCTAGGCCACAAACAAAACCAAAAACAGAACAGCCCGTCTGTCCTATGGGTGCCACCTTTGGAAATAAATTTAACTCCTTGTTAACTTTTAACTCTTCCTTGGAATTCTTTCGCTGCTTTTGGGGTCCTGCATATAATTTGAATCCCAGTAGTTATGGTTTAAAAGAGCCGAAAGGAACTGTGAGACTCAGGAATGGTTCGATTCGGTAATTCTAGTTTAACTAGAATTATTTTGGTTACCGCCGTTGCCTCTGGCTAACATACTTGGTAAGTGTAGTCTTGTGCAAGGGAACAGTAACAGAGCGACGCTTTCATCCTGTAGATGAATTTTCAACTCTCCTTAATAGCTGCTCTGCCCCATCCCCCCTGCCAGCTTTACCCAGTTAATTCTGAGCAACAGTATTTTTCTGCTCCATTACCCCTTCCATCCTGCCTCTCAAGTGTAATTAAACTATGCATTTCAGCAGATGGATTATACCTTTAAAAGCACCAGGATTACAAAGTACTCCTGGGGACTAACTGATGGTAAGCGTTCTTTTTTTTCTTACAAAAATTATTTTATATAATTTTCTTAGAGCTGAAGTTTGGCATCGCAAAGTTTTTTTCTCAGTCACTCCCCTCTCCACCCCTTGAATAAGCGAACAAGAACAAGTAAACTCTTAAAAAGCAAGTAAAACCATGTTCTCCAAAGGCCTGGAGCCTCTGCATAAATAAAGAGTTTGTGTCGATACTCACTGTGTTTTTTTCCAGAGATATGAGATAATTTTCTGATCATCTGAGCTTTTGCTACCATCCAGGGTTGTGCTGTCCACGGGAAGGGTCAGCTCTTTATCTGGGCCTGCATCTGCCTGCGGAGGCTTGTTGTTTTCTAGAAGACAGATACTTGGAGGTCAAAAGCAGGCAGTCAGGCTGGGAAAGGAGAGGATCCAATCGGGACGTATGTTCTGGAAGCCATGAGGACCCTGCCGCTCTGCCAGCAGAACTGCCAGGTAACAGCGGGACAGCTATGTACTGGGGTGTGGTCAGGGAGCTCACGACACAGACTATAAAGCTGAACAGAACGGTTCTGAAAGAACACGGCAGAATTTAATGAAGTTACAATGCCACACTGAATGCAAAATATTGTGCCATAGGAGTGCAAATAAAAGGGTCCGAGTGGTAAGATGGGGCTTTCTTGAGGAAGTAGGCTTGAGGCTGGTCCTTAAAGGGCACATGACAGGACTGGGAATGGCAGAGACTCTCTGCTCTGTGGCCTTGACAACACTATAACTAGTGAAGGGTAAGGGCATGAGCTGAGGCTGTGAAGTGCTCTTTCTCTCAAGCTATGAAGAAAAAGCACTAGGGGAATGGACAACAGAAGTTGCTAGGACAACAGAAACTGCCAGGGGCTCTATGAATTGGTACCTCCCACTTCCCCCCTCTTTCAGCTCAGAACCCAAACCCTCTTCTTCCCCAAGGGTAAAGGGAACAGCCAATCGAAGAGCCTGCACCTCAAGTTGGAACTTACCAGGCTGCACGATAACGGTCACTTGAGCGGTGGCCTGCTGTCCTATTGTGTCAGTCACTGTGAGCTGGTAAGTGTAGTCTCCTTCTTGCATAGCAGAGAGCTGCAGGGTTGGTGTTCTAACGCCCTGGATACATGAATGCAGACAGTGGGAAAACAGCCTCCCAGAATCACATCATACACTAAGTCCTGCTCGGGTCTAAGAGATTTGCCCGGTTTTCTAAGCCTAGTTGGTGCTGGGCTATTACCTCCTAGTTCAGCAAAATTAGTGAATGCTGAATCAGATGCTGTGAAACGTCTCGTTAAAAGTTTCCCCCTTAAGAGGGAACAACCCTCCCTGACACAGCAGCTATTTCAAATGAAATCAAACGCTCTCACAAGGGAGGGGAGTACAGGAAAATATGCAGACAACCAAGATCAGTCTCTACGACCCAGGCAGAAAGGCCATGAATATATAACAACACAATTTTAAAAACAGTGTCCTTCCTACAAAGGCCACACCGTGATCCCTACAAAGCTGCCTCAGTAAAATGTGGCAGTAACTCAAGACGCCACGTAAAGCCGTGCTGCCTTCTCACAGGTCGGTACAGATCTTACAGCGGCAGAGAAACCCAACATACTACTTAGACTAACTCGGGGTGATAGGTGAGCCTGAAGCCATGCCTCAAATCTAGAAACAAGGATTACTGAGTGTCAGAAGGAACTTCATACGTAACTTAGAACAGCCTTCCAATGCGACGAGAGAACAGTGGCCACAAACCGGCAGCCTCCGAGCTTGCAGACATTTTGTTTGGCGTGTATGTCTTAAGAGATGTAACATTTCACACAGAGGTCTAGATTTCTATCTTTTCTGGAAAAGTTGTACATTCTAGCAATACAGGAAACACACTTCCATCTGGCAACAACCAGCTGGGCCTGAGGGGCAGCCAACCCTTTAGTCTGGGCTTGAGTTCTCGGGCGCACCACGGCCCACCCAGTTTTCTGTGTGTGCTTTGTCACCGGTGTGGTGGCAGCTCTAGGCTCTTCCTAAACATCTCCGGGGAGAAGGTGCTCCCCGCTTCGTCAGGCCATCTGCCCCAATTTGTAGGGTTCACACCCGGGTCGCTTTTAAATAGTCTGACTCTCTGGATCGCCCTGGAACAGCCACCATTTCTCATCCAGTCTTTTCCCGATACTAAACATTTAAGATAAAGGTTTCTGCCAGTATGTTAATTAAAGGCTCCTTAAACTTTCTGGATTAAAAAAAAATTTATATATTCTATGCACAAATCTGCCTTTGGTAATTAAATACAGCAAATGTAAGCCTTGGAGGGTGACCCAGTCCAGCAGCTCTAACTGCCCTGGGCAAGGAGGGAACTCCTGCCTCCTACCTGCATCTCCACCACCTTCCCTTTGCTGCTGGGGCTGAGGGACCACTCATAGCTGGTGATGCCGTGGTCGTCAGTGCTCTGGTTCCCAAAGAGGGTGATGGAGTTTTGGGGCAGGGTGATCACTTGGTTGGGGCCTGCGTTGGCCACAGGAGGATAATCCACAGCTTTGTTCACTGTCAGACTGGCCGTGGTGGAGTTGGAAGCTCCATCCGAGTCCACCACCGTCAAGCTGTCAGGGCAGAGAGAGGCGTGCAGTCACGGAGGGGCTTTGGTACAGAGGAATCAACACGAGAGGACTGATAATCAAGGCTAAGAAATACCAAGGGGCAAGTGTGACCAACTGGTAACCCATTCTTACCATTCCTCTGGGAAAGGCAGAGTAATACTAGAGGCTAACACTGACTGAGGGTTTGCTGTGTGCCAAGCACTGTGCCAAGTGATTTGCAACTCAATAAATCCTCCCAATAGCTCTGTAAAGTCCTATCCTCATTTTACTGCTCACACGTATGAGGAGAGTAAGGCAGAGAGAGGTCAAGTAACTTGCTTGGAAACGGAGGTGTTGGACGTGCATCCAGGCAGCATGTCTGCAGCGTGGGGTCGCTCTGCTGCCTGCATGTGTCTGTGCTGGGGCCGGTACAAGCACGGTCTGATCCGACCCCCACAACAATCACCGGTCTCCCTTTGCAGGTGGCAGAGTGGCTACGTAACCAGCCCAGGGCCCTATCATGAGCCAAGAGGCAAGGCCAGTTCTGACTCCCAAGCCCAGAAACCAAGTCTTAAGAAGTGGTAGTCCATGGCCCCTATTCCTGTGGGGCTCAAAGACACTACAGTAACTAAAGCTCTGACTGCAGCAGGCTCTCCTGCCATCATCCTGGTTCAGAGGTGTACGCATCACAAGAACGGACACCCTGGCAGACAGCCTCTGGGATGGACTAGGAGGGCTGGCTGCGGTAAGACACGAGCCTGAGATGGAAATGCACTCTCCTACGCAACAGCCCCACGGTTCGTGCCAGTGTGAAATGAGATTTGAAAGAGAAAAAAGTGCTCATTTATAAGAACAGGCTTTTACCTAAATGATGCTTTCCAGCTGAACAGCCTAAAGCTGCTCTTGCCACCTCAAAATGTGAGCATAAGCAAGCAAGGAGGTTTGGGCTCCTTCCATTCTGCTGACGGAAAGAGGAAAAGCATAGAAAAGGCATGTCGTTTGTTTTAATCTCACCACCAGCCACAGACAGAGCCAGACATCTGTGGGCTTCCCCTGTGGTCTGAAGGGGGTTTTGGTATCGCAGTCTTGAGAAAAAGAGCACAGAAACATCAGACAAACAGAAATGCGAATCAAAACATCAGAAGGAGAACAATCCACAGGAGTTTTCTTCTTTTTCCAGTTTGCCTGTTGTTTTCAGTTTTTTGTTTTTTTTTAAACATATACTATCTGTCTCCAATTTTAGAATAAAAGCAAGTTACAGATAGGTGGCAAAATGGCAGCTGCCCATCACTGCCTTTCACCTCAGTCCCTGCCTTTCAGGCAAGAACCCTGAATCTAAACAGCAGCTGACCACAGGGCTGGGGAAAGAGGACACTGCCGTGTAAAACCAGCGGGGAGGAAAAGCAAAGTGGAATCAGCTGAACCTTAATGCTAATCAAGCCCAAACCTGTCATTTCGTAGACTGCGGCTTAGGAAAAAGGAATCGCTCCCTAATACCCCACCCAACTGAACTGCTGCAAGCCAACATTAGTGTGAAAAGCTCAGACTGCCTGCGTGACCTTGGGCGAGTTACTTAACCTCTCAGTGCCTAAACTTCCTAATTTATAAAATAGGAGTAATCATACTGCCTGTTATAAGGATTAAATGGGCTATTGCATGCAAAGAGCTCAGAACAGTAATAATAAACACATAGTAAATGTTCAAGAACCAAGTTATTATTGTTACTATTTCTAAAAAGATTATCCTAGCCCAGGCTAAATTCCATAAATGTTGAAATTCCTACATTAGAAATCTAAGGTAAAAACCATTCATATTTCGATTTTAAGCCAATGAGAAGACTCCAACCTTGTTGAATGGCAACTAGCTTTCCTGAAGTCCCGAGTTGCTGCCAGTTCTGCACAGTCAGAACCTGCACATTCAGCGGCACGATGGGTGTTGTGCTAGGACGCTCAGCACTGTGTCTCTGGCCGTGTCTAAAACCGACTGACCTCAGGTCCAGTGAAGAAGACAGACACTCATGTACAAGCGGCTGCACCATGCTAGGTGCCACATAAGGGCGCTGAGCGCAACATCCTCTGTTCTTTGGAGGGTCTTAGAGAGCCTCATAGGAGACTGTAGGTCCTTAAGAATAGGCAGAACTCCAACAGATTGAGAAGAGCATTCAAGGAAGCCTAAACAAACTCCATATGGGCCACGTCAAGGAACCGAGTAGAATGAGCCGTGACATAGGGTTCAGAAAATCTGCATTTCAGTTCTGGGTAACCTCAGCGAAGTTAGTAAACACACTGAGCCTCACCTTTCTCGAATATAAAATGAGGACAGTATCATGGACACACGGTGTCCGTACGATGCCAGTGCTTTGTACCATATGAGGAATTCTGCAGATATAAGAATTACTCTACAGTCAGCCTCACATTCTTAATCATATTCTAGAATGTTGACATTAGGTCCCCAAAGGGCTGTCTTTGAATCAAATTCTCCAAAAAGCCCTGTTAGGGGAAGATCCTACAACTCACATTCAAATAAACTACTTGTCAACATTAAAGATTTTGAGATATCATAAGTTTAAGAAGTGTTTCCCAAAGGGAAGAGATAAGATGGTAGTATGTTCCTTCTAGATTTTTCCTGAGAAAAGGCAAAGAAAGATGGACCCTTTCACTGAATAACAGCAACCCTAAAAATACATTTGGGGATCTGCAAGGTAAGGCTTTGTAAAGGACTAACTGTGGCGGGTCCTGATCTACTACGCAAAGGCTTTTGCCCTAAAAAGCTACTAATGTCGTGACTGCAATCACCACGGGGCTCAGAGAACCAATGGAGCCACAGGCTTCATTTTCAACCGACGCTGCAATGAATTCGGTATCTGTCAGAGTTACTCCTGTAAGAACGTAAAACCCACAAGGGGGAGAAAATGGCCAATGGTAAACTTGAAGGATCCTAATTTACCTGAAAGTGTAGTTCCCAGGGACGAGCTTACTTAGTTTTAATATGGGCGTATCTTCAGAAATCTTCTCTTCTCTCAGAGGTCCCTTAAGTTCTTCCCAATGGTACTTGACGATTTTATCATCATCAGTGCTTTCTTGACCGTAAAGAAACATCAGTTACAACATGAGGGCACTGGTCTCAGCACTTCCCCGGTTTACACAAACCAGGGCAACTACCTAGAGGTCTGAGGCTAGGAAAGCTTCGTGAAATTACAGACTCTCTCCAGAGTGTTTCTTTCCTAAGAATAGTGGGTCATTCTGCCTCTCTATGAACATTCCACTGAATAGTTTTCCAAGGGCTCCAACACAGGCAACCTCTGGTTAAAATGCTACTGCATAGAAAAGGAAAATCAAAAACTCTTAAATGCATGAAAAGATACTCAACCTCATTGAAAATAAAGGCAAATTTAAATTATACTTGAGATACCGTGTTTAACCCTCTCAGATTGGTAAAGACCAAAGTTTCTTACCACATCAAATGGGTAAAGGTATGGAGAAAGAGGCCCTTTCATACGTCACGGTGGAAGCATAAATTGATGCAACCTTTCTAAGGAGCAATTTGGCAAAATTTACCTTTGTCCCTGCAATTCCTCTTCTAGGTAGGTATCCCACAGATATCCTTGCATGTGTTAAATGTCATGCTTACAAGATTATTCATGGTAGCATTATAATCACGAGAGACCAAAAATAATCTAAACAGCCATCAATAGAGTGATTGAAAACAAGTATGTATTCGAAAATGAAATTATACAGCCGTATAGTGGAAGGCTATGTAGTCATTAAAAGAAAAAGAAAAGAATGAAGTATTTCATATATTGATTCAGAAAAATTCTCCAACATATTTAAACAGGCACTGTACATAAGTGTGCGTCACGGGTTATCATAAAGAACTGTACGTGTCTCTTCTTGCATATGCATAAGGCATCTCTGGGAAGATATATAAACTATGCCAGTGACTGGAGGACAACTGGAGAGTTGGGAGACGGGTGGCAGTGACTCTTTCTGCCGTATACCTTTCCGTAGCACTTAATTCTGATCTATTCAGAACATAAAATAAAGTGGTGCTGTATGGACCTTTCTACCGCTCTCCCCTGTGCCTCTTCCTGACCTGCCTCCTCCCTCCCAGCCCGCCCTTCTTCTAGCCTCCTCCTCTTGTCAAACCAGCTACATGAAACATTTAACATTGCTGGTGCTTCCTCTGCTGAAGCAGGAACCACCTCTGCCCAAAACCACTACTGCTGCTAAGACAGTCAGGGTGGCAGGGCCTTAACAGATTTCAAAAGAAACAAGCAAATACTGGTGAGATGCAAGGCCGGAAACCTCCCCCACACACAGAGCAGAATCAACGACCAAGACCCAGGAACTCTCTCCTGCCCTCTGACGGGAAAATCTGAGTGAGCCCAGGCAGGGTGTGGAGCGCATTCTGTGAGTCTCTCCCGGAGAAGGCTGCCGAGAACCCTGTTAGGCAGAGATGGCCGGGCGAGAGCTCCTCAGTTAAGACTCTCAGTGACTTATCTCACCAGGATAGGAAAGAGCTTTGTTTCCATAACGAAGAATGGCAAGTTCGTCTAAGGAAATTTGAAAACCAGCCAGTTTTAACTAAAATAATGCTAAGTACATGCACAATCCCACTTTCTTACCATCTCAGAATAGAAATATTACTTCAAACAAGCCCCATGGGGGTCTTAAATAGGGCCTGTCTGGTTTTCACTTCCTCATCAGTTGCTTCAGATGGTTGGTCTTCCCATAGCGTGGTCAAGAAGCCTAAGCAGAATGCAGACACGGGCCAAACTCTTCTACCAGAGGGCCCAGCGAACGCTCTCCTAAAACACCATGCCTGGGGAGGTACTCACGGCTGCCATCAATGACTGTAGAAGTGGTGGGCAGAGAAATCTCCTGGAATTGCGGCGACACGACGGCAACGGGAGGCCGATTCTTACGGGGCTCTGCAAGTAAACAACCGGGAGAAATGCAAAGAGGGGCTTTGTAAAGTATGGGAGTGGCAGACCATGTCTGGTTGGATTATAAATGTTTCCATTACATAGCTGGTGGCTGAAGCATCACCAGATTCAAAAGTCACAAGACCAGGCTGGCATTCTAATGTAAGACACCGGAGAGTGTTAAGCCTCTTCCAAACCTTAGGAATAGCCATCCCTAAGACTACGCACTGCATTCTTTCAATGCTCGGGGGCCATCCGGTTCATGAAAAGTACTAAAGCAGTAAGTGACTGCTGTTGGGCAAGCTGACCGGAGGTGGACAACAAATAAGCTTTGTGCAATAAAGGCCTTGGCAGGCAAACTCTCCCTTGCCACGAGACTGTGCTGAAAAGATAATGGGTAATTTCTCAGCCACCCATGGGCCGACCGTGTGTGAGGTGACTAGGCCAGAGTGGTGGGAAAGGCACAAACCACGCTGGTCCAGCTGAATGACTGTGAGCCCGGTGGCCTTTTCTTTGAGAAATAATCAAATGGTCTTTATGCTAAACATATTTTAAGAGAAAGTATTACCTTGGCTACAAGGTTTAAGGAATTAAAAGAAAATCTATTACCAACAAAGTCAGAAAACAGTACTAAGAATTTCTGCCAACGTATGTGCCACTTGCCAACTTCCGCCAAATTTCTATGAAAATGCAAAACAAGACATACTTGCTATTGCACTGTAATCTACTTAAAAAGAATGATGGAATTTGGTGTCCAAGGTGAGAGAAAACTGGCAGGGTTTCAGTGAGAAAGTCTGTGTACAAAGGCCCACATTTCTGGAAAGAGATCAGAAAGGGCCAGACACTTGGCTGGTCCTCCTACATGCTTCTCCTAGGCTCCTGGCTTTCTTGTGTCTCTTAATTACAACACATGGTCCTCTCTCAGCATGAACCGCTTGGAGAAGTAATTCTCAGGCGGATAGGCTATTGTTCAGGCCATACTGCAGTGTGGGTTGTATGACTTATGTTTCCCTGCCCGGCAAGATGTCTCACCCAGAACCAAAGTATACGAATATACTTTGCCACCCTAACCTTTTACTGTATTGAATTAGGAATTGCCCAAAAATGTGTTACAAAAAAAGAATGGGAATTAAAAACCCCTAAAGTCAGCTCTCCACCTCCGTGGGAACCCTGCAGAGGGCTGAGAACATACCTGGTTTTACAGTCACGTTCACAAAGCCTTCCCCTTGGGAATTCCGACCATTTACACTCACTTTGAATTCATACAGGCCTGGGGTGAGCTGCAGAAAGGACAGAAGATTTCAAAGTCAACCGCAAAGAGCAGCAATTACACTTAAAATCACACATATGTGAACTTCTCCATGCTGACTCTTGGCACTCTCGTCGTCTTGCACTGGTTTCAACATGGAGAAAGTAAACTAGCTGAAGAGACGAAGCAATGAATAATAAACTAAAAAACCACAGCTTTTAATGTGCACCTTATTGCTAGCTGACTCTAGAACAACAAAAGGGATTTCAGTATCTCTGTACTCCCATTTTCATTTAAGAAGAACATTAAGGGCCCAACCATCCTACTGCACAGAGTTATGAAATTAAAACAATCATCTCTGCAAAGAAAAACATTTTGTAAGAATACCAAATAGCTCCCAAATATCTGCCTGTTTTTCCCTCCTGACTTTCACTAACTGTATAAACATAATATAAAAGAGAAAATAATCACCCAATATCCCACTGTCCTAACACATCAATTGATCATATTTCTCTTATTTCCTTCCAATCCTTAACCACACAAAAAAATACTTTCCAACAGTTCATCCATTCAACAAACATATATTGGGAACCAACTATGTATCAGTACTTGTCCTAGGCCTGGGACTTGGAGATGAATAAGATAAGATCCCTGCCTTCAAAGAACGTGTATGTAAAGGGTGTGTGGGGTCTGGCTAAAATCAAAGCATGTATCAAACTTTTTATTGTTCTTCCTTCCATTCATTTAGCATGAACACTTTTCACACAGTAACAGTGTTTTCAATAGTTATTTTAATGGCTGCAGAATAGTATATGAATACATGTGCCATAATTCTCATAAGCATTCCACATCGCTGGCTATTCGAATTGTTTCCAAATTTTTACTATCATAACTAACATTAGGATGACACCTTTTGGGCTCTTGAATGATCTTTGGGTAAATGTTAATTGACTGCACGGAGTGTTTTTGACCGCTCCCTTCTTTCTGTAAAGCTCTCCCCTTCCTTGGCCTTCACTTCCCTGCCCACTCCTCAGTTTCTTCAGTCTCCTCTTTCCTTCAATGACAGTGTTCCCCAGGATTCCGATCACAACCCACTTATTTCCTCATTCTACACACTCTGGATGATCTCGTCTATTGCCACGGCTTCAACTGTCATGTCTCTGAGGCCGGTGTGCACATTTAGCTCTCTAGCCCAGACCTGTATATAACCTGACCTCTGACTCCTTACCCCTTACGGGACACCTGCACTCAAATATTTCACAGGCATCTCAGACTCACTCTGTCTGAAAATGAGTTAATCATCTGCAAACCTCCCCAACCCAGCTCCTCTTCCTGTGCTCCTCATTTCAATGACGACCACCACATTCGCACCAACATCCACCCAGATGCCTAAGCCAAAGACTATAGTTATCCTGGACTTCTCTTCAACACCTTCAGGCAATTAACTGATCACCAAGTCTTAGCATCAATTCAACCTCTGTAATATTTCTCCAATCCAATCACTTCTCTCCGTTCACACTGCCGTCAATTTAGTTTTTAGCCGTCATCACAGCCTAGCTGCTAAAAGCAAGGGTGGGGGGTGGCCTTTAGAGACAGAAAGTTCCAGTTCAAATCTCCTATTTAATAGCTTTGTGAACTTTGGCCAAACCACTTTATTTTTCCAATTTTTAGTTTTGTCATTTGTAAAACACATATTCATATCTACGTCTTGGGGTCACTATGAAGATTAAATAAAATAATGGTATTAAACAATTAGCATGGTTTCTAGCATGCTATGGTATGAGCTCAATAGGTGGTTTTGAAGTTTTATTTTATTTATTTAGTTTTCTTTTTACTCAGGTTTTTATCATCTCACACCTAATTTTGTCAACAGATTCCTCACTGGTCTCTTTTTCTCCTCCAATCTGCAGTCAGGGTGACCGCCTAAACTGAAAATCTGAACATGTCTTTCTCCTGCTTAAAGTCTTTCAAAGGCTCCATACGCCCCCTGGATTAGATTCGAAGTCCTTACAGTGGCCTGGCCTCTGCACCTGCCCAACTTCCTTGTGCCATTGTGCTCTTCGTGCCATAGGGTCTACTCACGCCGAACTGCGTATATCCCTTTCTTCCACATTTTCTCTCTCATATTTGCCCTAGTGGACATATCATCTCCCCTGATTACAGTGTTATCATTCTGCCCTTTACCCAGTAAATTAGTAACCTTTCATGACCAAATTAGGCAAACTCTAAGAAATCTACTCTAACTCCCCAGAGTTTCAATACCCCCTGCACTGACCTAGTGCACCCCTCCCACATTATAACTCCCTGTTTCCAGTCAGTGCTACCCACTGTCTTTGAGAGCTAACTGTCCATTGTCTTTGAAAGCTAAGATTATGGCTAACTCACAGGAAAACCCCCAATGCCTGTCACATAACTAATGTACAATAAACAGTTCAGGAAGGAAGGAAGGAAGGAAGGAAGGAAGGAAGGAAGGGAGGGAGGGAGGAAGGGAGGGAGGGAGAAAGGGAGGGAGAAAGGGAGGAAAGAAAGAAGTTAACTGTTTGACCAAAGAAAATGTAAATTTTTATGGCTCTTAAAAACTACATTGAGTCACAAAAAAGACTGCGCCAATTTACACAGTCATGTGGCCACAAGCAACCTAGCTTATTTCCCAAATTCTAAACTCCTTATGCTGTTCAGTTACCCTTAAAAGCTGTTCAGTGTATATTTGCAGCTATCACCACCATGCTTGTACAGTCTTCTCCTCATAAATGAAAATTTGAGAGTCATATACTAACAAATACTGGATGTCAGCCAGTCAAGACTTTCGAATGATTCACTTTCAAAAGATTGCTCCCAATAGGAGTGTGGCCAGATAACTCTATATTATAAATTTTTAAAAATGATCAACACCTCTACCCCAGCCCTGCAAATGACAGGAGGCAAACTCACCTTGGATAGTTTGAGGCTCTTGGAATATTTCCCTTCCATTTCTCCACTGTAGTCTTTAGGATGAGTAATGAGCTGCCAGTCATAGTTGTAGGTTTCTCCTATAGAACGGCAGTTACAAAAATCATCAAAACACACACCTACACACAAATAGGGCAGCCACACAAATCTCAAATAACAAATCTCATCTAAATCTTTTTCTTTTTTTTAAAAGAGAGGGGAAGGGAGTGAGAAAGAGAGGAAGAGAAACATTGATATGAGAGATAAACATTGATTGGATGCCTCTCATCTGTGCCCTGACCAGGGACAAAACTGCAACCTAGGCGTGTGTCCTGACCAGGAATCAAACTGGCGACCTTTTGCTTTGTGAGATGACGTCCAACCAACTGAGCCACACTGGCCAGGGAGAAATCTCATCTAAATCTTGACAAAGCCTTAGTTCTTAAGATTTCATCCCAAAGGCTACAGGGAAACCAAACATGCTGTTGGAAGAAAGGGTAGATTCTGTTACAGTCAGGGCTTCTTCCACTTTCTCCCAGAAATGCTCAATCCTGCCCCAAACCTACCTGACTCACGGCTGATTCTCCCTCCAAATACCAGGTTTCCCATGGTATGGCATCCCAATGAAAATGCATGCCCTCCCTACCAACCACCACAGATGAACTCATTGGGCACAAAGGCCATTTTCTTGCAAAACTTCTTTTGCAACAAAGAACAGCAATAACTTCTAAATAACATGGTTCAAAAATAGCTTTTTACAAAGTGCTAACAATGCTCGTCTCACTGAGGTCATCACACCCTGGTGAGTTAAAAGAGCTACTTCATTCCTGCTGAGCTAAATAACACAGTGCAGAAGGTGGTGGGGATGGCCCACTTAAAACAGGCCCCACTGAAATTAATTAAGATCAAATGAAGCATTAAATGGTCTTCATTTGTAGCTCAAACTGTATGACTGGGTAAGGCAAGGATAGAAGGCCTTTATCTAAATGGAATCTCCCCAGTAAAAGTGGTCTTAAATTTTGGGGAAGAAAAATGCATGTGTGGCTAGGGAAGAGTGGGATTTGGTAGGAAGGTTTAGTTTTAAGTTACCACCCAAAAGCAAAAACTAAAAGAAAATATAAAAAACCTCAAATGCTTAGCAGAGAATGGTCATCTTTTTCTTATTTTACAAGTTCAAAAGTTAAAGTTAACACACAGAACCCAATTCCAAGATAACCTTCATCTGAAGACCAGGTTTTCTTCTATGAGCCTGAGACACCAGATCTATTACTCCTCCTCCCTTTCCAAACACTAGCTTTCTCTGGCCCCGCGCTCACAAACGCCCACGTGGAAGGCAGGTGAGGTGAGGGGCAGGAGGGAGGGAGCACAAGCAGGATGGTGCTAGGAGATGACATTTCCTGCAACTGTGGTTGGAAAGTTTTTCACATAGAAAACAGACCCACACTAGCTTGGAAATTGATAGCTTTGTAATATCTAAGGCTAACAAACAAATTTCCAAAAAGAACAATATTCCTAGAACAGAAAAGCTCAGGGGATAAATTCTGTCTTATAGCCAGAAATTGATCCAAGGGAGGAACGACTTGAGTACAGGCCTGTTGGACAGGCTGCTGCTTCTAATGACTCAGGGCGGTGGTTTTCAAACTGTGCCTGCAAACCCTGGAGGGATCCTGGGAGGTGCTCCAGGGGCTGCCCCAGGAGATGAGGGGGATGAGGAGCAGGCAGAGCTGGTCCTACCTCATTGTTCCCAGCCTTTGAAAGTTTGAAAACACCCACCTCATGTATCTGATTAAAGGCTGAAGAACCTGGAGAGTGGAGAGTTGGAAAAAATCTGTTTCTGAACTGTGTTGTCATCTCCACGGCAATATTAACTGACAGAAATGTCTATGCAAACAGAGGTTAGAAAAGAAATACTACAGTAGAGCCCGGCGTATCTTTCACCAAAGAGTGGGAGCAATGGCAGCTCGAGGCAGTTCTTTCCTCACCTCCATCTTCAAAGCCCACCGATCCATTCACCTTAACTCACCACCAAAGGAGGAAAGGGGAAAGCTCTAAAGGAAGGTGGAATAAATTGACAAGGAAAACAGAATTTGAGGGCAGAAATACAGAACAGAGAGGGCATTTAGGATCTGGGAAAGTACTTTTTGCATAAATATACTATTTGATGTTAGGCCCAGAAAGTAGAAATATTATATTGGAAACATGTATACCTAAAATGGAAGCACCACTGCACTGATTGGTGTGGCTTAGTGGGGGGGGCGTCGCTCCGCAAGGAGAAAAGTCGCAGGTTGGATGCCTGGTCGGGGCGCATGCCTGGGGGGAGCATGTGAGAGGCAACGATGTTTCTCTCACACACTGGTGTTTCTCCCCCTCTCTCCCTCCCTTCCCCTCTCTCTAAAAAATAATAAATAAAATCTTTTAAAAAATAAAATAAAATGGAAGTACCTCTTCCTGAATTATGACATTCCACTTGGTTAACATTATAAATGACAGTAATATAGACCCAATGCAGTCATTTTTCCATCAACGTATGCTTCACTTCATGTCACAGATAGTCTTAAGAGAATATGTATGTGTTTATAAGTCAAATTTTGGTATATTAATGTATACTTCTAATGTGAAAGGGATGCTCATATTACAAAAGTTTTCTTAAACAATGAATTAATCATCCTTTATATATTTTGTAGATTTGAGTTTTATATATTACATTGGGCCTTTTTCTTTTTATAGTAGCAGTAATCTTGAATAACTTCTCTACAAATTTTGTATCTGTTATTTTCTAGTTGTTCAGCCAAAACAAAGAAACTGAGTCTCAGTTTCTTCCTCTTTTAAGTGGGTATAATACAACCTACATTTAATGAGCATCAGCTATATGCTAGGCATTGAATTGGGTGCCTTATACATACTATTTTGTTTTGCCCTTAAAGTAACATAATTATATAGGAATCATCCTGATTATACTGAGAAAGAAATAGAAACTTAGAGAAGTTAAATAACTTTCTGAACATCATTCAGCTAATGACAGGCTGAGCGGGGATTTCAATCCAGGCTTAACATTAAAGTCTATGATCTCAAACAACTTATATTACCTCTTGTATCACATAAATATTTGTGCAGTTGCAGGCTATATCCCATTCTCACAGGATTGTTGCAAAGAGTAGATGAGTTATGGTGTGTAGATGTCATTATAAATTAAAACATTATCCAAATGTAAGGGGAGCCGTGGTTGGCATGGCTCAGTGGATTGAGCATGGGCTTGTGCACCAAAGGTCACCAGTTCAATTCCCAGTCAGGGTGCATGCCTGGGTTGTGGGCCAGGTCCCCAGTTTCGGGTGCACAAGAGGAAACCACACATTGATATTTATCTCCCTCTCGTTCTCCTTCCCTTCCTCTCTCCCTAAAAATAAATAAATAAAATCTTAAAAAAAAATGTAAGGGGATGTTTTACCTTCAAGTGGTTCTTGGAGAACAGATGCATTTAACTGAACTTCATCCTTAGGCAAGGTAATCTGGACACTCTCTCCAGCAAATACCACCAGTTGCTTTTTAACTGCAAACAAAGAAAATATACAAAAGATAAGAAATTAGATCCAAACTATCTCATTTATCTCCTTCCTTTTGTGGCCAAATTTGTTTTATAAACAATATTCAGCTACTGCCTTCATTTCCTCATTATTTATCCATTCTAATCCCCTGAAATTTGATTCTGCCCCCACTTTTCCACTGAAAAGGATCTTTTGAGGTCACTAACAAACTGCTTCTTGGCAAATCTAACAGCTGTTTCCCTTATCCTTATCCTTATCAACCCTCATCCTTCACCTCTGTGGCATCTAACACTGCTGATGCCTCCATCTTTTGGTGACCATGACGCCACATTATTCTATTTCTCTTCCTTTCTCTAAGTTTCTCTACACTGTACTTTAACTATGGTCGATCTTTAAGCTCTCTTTCTATAGAGTTCAATAAACAGAATTCAACTCTGTTTAAAGGACCATCTGCATGTTGATAAATAACTTTCTAAATAAAATACATATACGAAGGCCCTGGTCGGGTGGCTCAGCTGGTCGGCACATCATCCCGATACACCCAGGTTGCAGGTTCAGTCCCAGGCAGGCCACAGACAAGAATCAACCAATGAATGGGAAATAAGTGCAACCAAAATCAATGTTTGTCTGTCTGTCTCTCTCCCCTCTTCCTCCATCTCTCTAAAATCAATTTTAAAATACACATATATAAAGTTCCTAGAAGAAAAGGCAGTGTTGACCACAAGGCCAGCCTTAACTTCTTTCCATTCCAATTGCTACAGCCATAGGCTTAGACCTTTCCAAGAATCTTCATTGCTCTTCCCTCTGTCAGCTCTTCCCACTCTACTCCATTCTGTCTTCCTAAAACACCCACCAACATTAGTTTTTCTAAAATACCCACCATGTTACTCTCCTACTCAAGACCCCCCCCACACACCATATTTAAGGCCAAACTCACAACTTGGCGTAAGAGAACCACTATCATCTGATCACACCATCTCACCCTTCCTACCCAATTCTCTCTCTAATTATATCCCCTCTTGTGTTCCCATTGAAGTCTACTCTTGGGGACTTTGCTAAAGCTATTTGCTTCAGCTTTCTTTACTCTTACTACGATGCTTTGCTTTTAGCTTAAAGCCACTCTTCTCGTCGAGAAATCTTCCCAAATAATTTCAGTTCAAGCTGATTTACTTTTTAAAAAATCGTATTTCCTTATTTTTAGAGAGAAGGGAAGGGAGGGAGAAATAGAGGGAGAGTAACATCGATGTGAGAGAAACATCCTTTAGATGTCTCTCGCACATGCCCCAACCAGGACCAGGCCACAACCCAGGCATGTGTCCCGACCAGGAATTGAACCGATGCGTCCTTTCACTTTGCAGGACAACACTCAACCAACTCAGCCATGCTGATCGGGCCTGACCTACTTCTTAAACTACTTTAGCATTTCTGGAACACCACACCACACCACAGCTGACAGCACTATATTGCCTTTATACTACTCATCAGCTATTTCACACATGTTAGGGTTTCTCAACCTTGGTGCTTTGGACCGGATAATTCTGTGTTGTGGCCAAACTGGGTTGTGTACTGTAACAAGTTTAGCAGGATCCCTGGTCTCCTCCCACTAGATGTCAGCAGCACCCCTCCTCCATAGTTGTTTGCAGGTTGCTGAGAAACACTGATTATATAAATCTGACAATAATTGTTCCTTCGGTATGAGACCTTGGGAACTAGAGAGCTTAAAGCAAACAACTGGCTAGGCTACCTACATTTCAAGACTGGAGGTGAGAAAGCTTCCTGGACAAATAGGAAATTTGAGATTTATCAGTCTGCAAGAGAACACTGCGTGCACTTGGGGAGTAATAACATCATCCATTATGGAAGCTTCACCATTTAGACACGCCAGGAGGTGGAATAAGAATTCTCTGAAGTGACTTTCACAAAAAGAAGAAAGAAAGAAAGAAACCACTACATTCAAGGAAAGTATCATGGACAAAAATGCAGTACATCCCAACCCTTTCTCAATTATACCAAAAATTATAGGCATTTTGTCTGAATGAAAAGTTACTTTACTGCCACAAGATTGAAACCCTAAAATTTCATGTTGTATTACACCAAAAAAAGACCCTTGGAAATTAAAATTTGGCAAAAAATCATTTTCACCGGCTTTGCGTCACCCTGTTGACTCTTTCAGGGGCTGAAGATCAACTCCGTCTCCTGGGTTAGCCACCCCCTCCTAACACCTAGAACAGCACTCAGGAAGCACAGACTCGGTAAGGCAGTATTCTAGGTACACATCCCCATCTTATGGACAGCGTGAAAAGAATACAGATGCTGTCAAAATCAGAGAGGTAAGTATCTGACCTGCAGTCAGCCACTCAGAAGGCCAACAGGTGCACAGATTCAACTCTTTTTTCCCAGCAGCCTCTGTTTGCTTGATTCCTTGAACATTACTTAATTGAATTTGTGCCTTTAAGTCCCAGGCACAGTGGAATCTGGCTCTGGGAAAATGAGCCTCATAAATTCCCATAGGTTGGGGCCTGCTGAAGAAAGGGTGGAGAGCCCCAAATCCTATGATTACAGGGACACTTACAGGATTTTTTTTTCTCTCTAACCTACAGAATTAAAAGACATGCCTCCTTCCTTCCTTTCCACTAAAAGAGAACATTTTGATCAAATGTTCAACTTTCCCACCCTGTTCCCACGGGCAGAAGCAAAGGGCCTCACCTGGATAGGGTGCTGAGGTGCTCTGGAAAGAAGCGTGGGGAGTGGGAGCAGCATAACTGTAGGAGGGAGTCACTGGCAGAGGGGTAGCAATCTGGATTTTCCCAAGGCTTTTCACTTGCTGAGTGCTAGGCATAGTAGCCAGACCCTCTGATGCCTCCGGCTGGACCGATACATTCTTTGTCCAAACAGTAACCTCCCCAGACACATCTGTAGTTAGGGGATTGGAAATTGTAATTGCCTTGTGGACCTAAAGAAATAAAAACATTCAATTGAGTAGGCAAAAGTTATACAGCCTATTTTTTAGGTTATGTCTCATGAAATAATTGCACATTAAATTTTTTTAAGGTAAAACTGTCAACAATAAAAAAGCAACTAACCTCACCATGCAAACTGGTGTTAAAATGTTGACATAAATCTTAAAACAAAATAGTTATAATTATACTCTGTGCAGTACTTTTATTTTTTTCAATATTTACATTCAATCTTTCTGCAAATACTTATTATACACCTATTATGAAACACGCCTTGTGGATCCAAAATATAAATAAAACATAATCACTGTGGTCAAAAGTGAACGATCAAGTGAAGGAGAGAGAACTCAAACACAGGAAGCCAAAATGGTACCTATATTTATAAAAGTTATGATGGACCAAAGAAACACAACCTGAGAGCATTTAATTCATCTCTTGGAGAAAGGGAGCACATGAAGAAGGATGGTTTAAATACAGGCTTTCTGGAAGGGGAGAGTCCTGAGCTGAGTTTTAAAGGGTAAAACAGTTGTTTATTCAAAAAGCTGAGGTGAGAGATGAGTACAGGCACAACAAATGGGATTAACATGGCGTGTGCTGGGAACTGAGAATCGTAAGGCAAAGAGAGAGGCAGAGAAGTAATGGAAGGTGAGCTGGAAAGATAGTCAAGGGCCAGACTAAAGAAGACAGTATGTGCTTCTTTAAGGAGCCAGTTAATGGTGAGCAATTAAAGGGTTGTATACAGGGAAGTGACACGGTCGGGTTTCTGCTTCAATGGATCATTCAGGTTGCTGCCTAGTGTAAGGGTTTAAAGAAGCAAGACAGCAGCAGGAGCACCACTAGGAGGGTGCTGCGTTCATCCAAATGAGAAACAATGAGCGGCTAAACAAAGGTGGTGGTATGGGTTTTTTCAAATTAACTTAATTGAAGTATAATTTACATAAAATTAACTGCACACATTTAAAGTGTATAGGGAGTACTCCCGGCCAAGATGGCAGAATAGGTAAACACAGCTCAACTCCTCACATAAGCACATCAAAGTTAAAACTAAAATACAGAACCACCATCACTCAGAACCATCAGAAATCGAGTTGAATGGAACTTTGACAACTACGGAATTAAAGAAACCATATACATCCAAACTGGTAGGAGGAAAAGAGACATGGAACAGGCTGGTCCCACATCCACGTGTGGTGGATAAAAATTCAGGAGGGATAGCTTGGATTCAAGGAGACCCAGCCTCACACCAGTCCTCCTAGCCCAGGGTTCCAGTGCCAGGAAGATAAGTTCCCATAACTTCTGGCTACAAAAAGCAGTGGGGATTGAGTCAGTGAAAGAAGCTTCTGGAGCCCCAAATAGTTTCTCTTAAAGAATCCACACATGAACTTACTCAGACTCACTCCCTCTGAGCTCCAGCACTGGGGTAGCAGATTGAAAGGCACCAGTGCCACACAGGAAGAAACTGAAGACTCTGGCAGCAAGGTGAGTACAGCTTTCTCCCAGGCAGAAGGGTGGGCAGAGGCCATTATCCCTTTTCTGAACCCTTCCCCCACAGAACCACAGAGCCAGCAGGTGGGTGCCATATCTGAGACTCCATCAACCTGGCTAACACTGTTTGCCCCGCCCAGGAGGTCCCCAGAGACTCCATCCCACCCAACATACCATCCCACGCAAACTGCTTTTCCATATGAATGGCTGGTCTTGGCTCAAGCTTCACAACTTCCTAAATCCTATCAAACAAGCAACAGCCAGCCTCAGTGAGTCCCTAGCCCCTGTACCTCTTGGTAAGTGGCCCCAGGTCTGGCACTAGCAGCAGCCAGCCTAAATTCACAGCTTGGCTTTGCTTGAGAATCTCCAAGCTCAGTACAAGCAGCAGCCATCTCACATTGCTTTATAGCTCAGACAGGGTGGCCCCAGGCAAAACACAGGTGGGAGCAACCTTGGTCAGTACCACCTGGGAAACCCCAGAGCTTGTGCACCCAGTAGACAGCTACACAACATGTCGGAGCACCACCAACCTGCCCCTGCACAGCTGATCCTCCAGGGAGGGCAGAGGTTGGTGGTCAGTGGTCACAGCCAGTCCCCACTGTGGTAAATCTCTCCCACTGACCTGCCAACAGCAATCAAGGTTCAACTACAAGAGGAGAGTGTACTCAGCCCACACAAAGGATGCACCTCAAGCACCCAACTTGGGTGATAGGGAAGACTGTGCCACTGGACTCTACAGGACACCTACCTCATTAGAAATGCTACCAAGACAGGGAGTCACAGCAGCTCTACTTAGTACATAGAAAAAAACACAGGGAAGCTGCCAAAATGAGGAGACAAAGAAACATGGCCAAAATGTAAGAAGAGATCAAAACTCCAGAAAAAGAACTAAACTAAATGGAGATAAACAATCTAGCACATGCAGAATTCAAGACATTGGTTATAAGGGTGCTCAAGGAACTTAGTGAGGACCTCAGCAGCATAAAAAAGATCCAGCCAGAAACAAAGGATACACTAACTGAAATAAAGAACAATTTACAGGGGAAAAAACACAGAGTGGATGAAGCCAGAAATCAGATCAATGATTTGGAACACAAGGAAGAAAAAAACATTCAATCAGAACAGCAAGAAGATAAAAGAATCCAAAAAATAAGGACAGTGTAAGCAGCCTCTGGGATAGCTTCGGAGGTCCAATATCTGCATTACAGGGTGCCAGGAGAAGAGAAAGAACAAGAAATTGGAAATGTATTTGAAAAAAATAATGAAAAAAACCTTCCCTAATTTGGTGAAGGAAATAGACAGGCAAGTCCAGGAAGCACAGAGAGTCCCAAACAAGATGGATGCAAAGAGGCCCACTCCAAGACACATCATAATTAAAATGCCAAAGGTTAAAGATAAAGACAAAGTCTTAAAAGCAGCAAGAGAGAAGCAGTTAGTTACCTATAAGGGAGCTCCCATAAGACTGTCAGCTGATTTCTCAAAAGAAACTTTGCAGGTTAGAAGGGATTGGCAAGAAATAGTTAGAGTCATGAAAAACAGGGACATACAGCCAAACCTGCTCTACCCAGCAAAGATATCATTTAGAACTGAAGGGCAAATAAAGAACTTCCCAGACATGAAAAAACCAAAGGAGTTCACGATCACCAAACCATTATTATATGAAATGGTAAAGGGACTTATTTAAGAAAAAGAAAATCAAAACTATGAACAATAAAATGGCAAAAATTACAAATCTATCAACTATTAAGTCTAAAAAACAAATTAAGAAAACAAGAACAGAGACAGAATCATGGATACAGAGAGCATTCTGATGGTTACCAGATGGGAGGAGATTGTGGGGGAATGGGTGAAGAGGTGAGGGGATTAAGAAGTATAAACAGGTAGTTAACAGAATAGCCATGTGGATGTAAAGTGCAGTATAGGAAATGGAGTAGTCTAAGAACTTATACATATGACCCATGGACATGAACAATGGTGTAGGAATTGCCTGAGGGAGTGGGGGGTGCTGGGTAGAGGAGGGCAAAGGGGGAAAAATCAGGACAATTGTAATACCATAATCAATATAACCTAATTTAAAAAAATAAAGTATGTAGGCCAATGAGTTTTGACAAGTGTATATACTCATGTAACTGTAATCAAGAGAGAACATTTCTATCAGCCCCAAGTTGGTTCTTACTTGCCCCTCTGCAGCAAATTCCTGCCTCCATCATCAGGCTCAGGCAACCAGTGATTCGTTTCTTGTCACTATAAACTACTTTGGGCTTTCTTACATTTCATATTTTAAAAATCTTATACATACTATTTTTGTTTCTGGTTGTTTTCACACATGTTTTTAAGGTTCATCCATGATTGTGTATATCAGTGGTTCATTCCTTTTTATTATCGAGTAGTTTACTATTATAGAAATATAAGCTCTAGCTGGTGTATTGAGTGGATTGAGTGCAGGCTGGGAACCAAAGGGTCCCCAGTAGGGGGTGCGCAAGAGGCAACCACACATTGATATCTCTCTCCCTCTCTTCCTCCTTCCCTTACCCTCTCTCTAAAAAAATAAATAAATAAAATGTTTAAAAAAAAAGAAAAATAAGATTTTTTTATCCATTCACCTATTGAAAGAGACTTAAGTTGTTTTCAGTTCTCAGCTCTTATAAGCAAAGCTGCTATAAATATTTCAATAGAATTGTTTCTGTAAACGTTTTGATTCATCTTGAGCAAATATTTAGAAGTACTTATTGTTAGTTACATATAAGTGCATGTTGAACTTTATATGAAACCATGAACTGTTATCCAAAGTGGCTGTACCATTTTGCATTTTCACCAAAAATGGATGAGAGTTTCGGTTGTTCCACAACTTCACCAATACTTGGTATTAATTTTTAAACATTTTTGTCATTCTAATAGTACCTCACTGTGATTTAATTTGCATTTTCCTAATGACTAATGAGGCCAGTCATATATTTTCTTTGGTTAAGTTTATTCAAATCTTTGTTCATTTTTTTACAACTTTATTAAGGTATAACTGACATACAATGAATAAACTGAACATATGTAAAGTCTACAATTAGGTAAACTTTGACATATGTGTATACCTATGAAATCATCACTACAATCAAGATAATGAACATATCCATTCTGTCCAAAGATTCCTCATGCTCCTTTGTAATCGCTTCCCCTCCCACCTCCATCCCCAAGCAACCACTGCTCCACTTTCTGTCACTCTAATTAATTTTCATTTTCAAGAGTTTTATATAAAGGGAATCACACTTTATGTACTTTTGGGGGGAGGGGGGGACCTGGCTTCTTTCACCCAACAAAATTATTTTGCTATTCACCCATGTTGTCATGTGTATTAACAGTTCTTTTCTTATGATTGCTCAGTATCATTCTGTCTGATTCACTAACCAAAAGATGAACACTAGTGTTGATTCCAGTTTGGCTACTACAAATTGAGCTGTTATAAATATTCCTCTAGTCTTTGTGTGACTATATCCTTTCATTTCTCTTAGATAAATATCTATGAGTAGAATGACAGGTCATATGGGAGATGTACCTTTAGATTTTTTTTAAAACTGCCAAACAATTTTCTGAAGTTACTGTATCATTAGATAGTCCCACCACCAGTGTGAGCACTCCAGTTGTTCTACAACTTTGCCAGAATAAGGTGTAGGAAGTCTTTTTAAGTTTAGCCATTCCTCAGGTGGATAGCAGCATCTTATTGTGGTTTTAATTTGCATTTTCCTAATGATTAATGATGTTGAGCATCTTTTCATGTACTTACTGGACATCTGTATAACTTCTTTGGTGGGCACACTGTCCATGTCATTAGTTTTCTAATTGAGTTACAAGAGCTCTTTATATATTTCACAAATAAGTCCTTTGTTAGTTATTTATTTTGCAAATATATTTTCCCAGTCTGTAGCTTGAGTTTTCATCTATCTTGATAGCATCTTTTAAGTAATAAGTTTATAATTTTGATGAGCTTAAGTTTATCAATTTTTCTTTTATGTTTCATGCTTTTAATGACTTATTCATTCAAGATAACAAAAATATTCTACTGTGCTTTCTTCTACACATTTTATAGTTTTAGCTCTGAAATTTAGGTCTATGATCCATTTTGAGCTAATTTTTACGTATGGTGTCAGGTAAGGATCAAGGTTCACGTTTTTCCTTATCACTATTCAATCATGCCAACACCATTTATTGAAAACACTATCCTTCCCCCACTGAATTGTTTTGGCACATGAACTGACCATATTTGTTGAGTCTATTTCTGGATTCTATTCTGTTTCATGGATTTAGTCTATCTTTATGCCAATACCACTGCTTTGATTACTATAGCTTTATACTAAGCCTTAAAGCTTAAGTCTTCCAATTTTGTTATTCATTTTCAAAATCATTTTTGATCATTCTAAGTCCCAATCCATGTACATGGCTGTATGAGTTTCCTAGGGCAGCCATAACAAATTACCACAAACTTGGTGACTTAAAACAGCGGTCCCCAATTTTTTTGGCACCAGGGACTAGTTTCACGGAAGGCAATTTTTCCCCGGACTAGGGAGAGGGGGGAAGTGGGAGGGGAATGGTTTCAGGATGATTCAAGTGCATTATACTTATTGTGCACTTTATTTCTATTATTATTACATTGTAATATATAATGAAATAATTATACAACTCGCTATAATGCAGAAACAGTGGGAGCCCAGAGCTTGTTTTCCTGCAACAAGACAGTCCCATCTAGGGGTAACAATCTGTATTTGCAGCCACTCCCCCGCACTAGTATTACGCCTCAGCTCCACCTCAGATCAGCAGCATTAGAGTCTCATAAGGAGCACACAACCTAGATCTCTCGCATGTGCAGTTACAGCAGGGTTTGTGCTCCTACAAGAGTCTAATGCCTCCGCTGATCTGACAGGAGGCAGAGCTCAGGCAGTGATGCGAGCAGTGGGGAGCAGCTGTAAATACAGATGAAGCTTGGCTCGATCACTTGCCTGCCACTCACCTCCTGCTGTGCGGCCCGGTTCCTAACAGGCCATGGACCTACACCAGTCCATGACCCAAGGGTTGGGGACTCCTGACTTAAAACAACAGAAATTTATTTTCTCACAGTTCCAAGGGACAGAAGTACAAAATTAAGGCATTGGTATGGCTACATTTCCTCTGAAGGTTTTTGAGAAGAATCCTCTGTGCCTCTTCCAGCTCCTTAGCATTCCTTGGCTTCTGGCAGTCTCCATCTTAACCTAGCCTTCTTTCTTGTGTCACTGTGGGTCCAAATCTCCCTCTCTCCTTTTTTTAATAATCCTCACCTGAAGATGTTTACTGATTTTAGAGAAAGAATGGGGAAGAGAGAGAAACATGGATGTGAGAGAGAAACATCAATCAGTTGCCTACCATACACACTGAAACTGGGGATCAAACCCGCAGCCTTGGCATGTGGCCTGACTGGGAACTGAACCTGCAACTTTTTGGCATACCCAACGATGCTCCAACAAACCAAGACACCCAGCCAGGGCTCTGTCTCCTTTCTTCTTATAAAGAAGCCAGTCATTGGATTTAGGGCCCACCCTAAAAACAGAAGGATTTCACCTCAAGATCCTTAACTAACTATATCCACAAAGACCCTATTCCCAAATAAGGTCAAGTAATGAGGTTCCAAGTGGACATAATTTTGAGGGGTACACTATTCAACCCATTCCAATGGTATCTCTCTCCATTTACTTAGTTCTTAATTTTCTATCAGCAATGTTTTATAGTTTTCTGTATATAGCCTTTGCATGTAGTTTGTTATATTTATCCCTATTTCATGTTTTTGGATGCTGTAATACACTTTAAAACTTTAATTCTCAAGGATTGACTACTAATATACAAACACAATTGATTTTGTATATTAATCTTATATCCTGCAACCTTGACAAATTCATGTAATAATTCCAGTAGCTTTTATGTATATCCCTTGGAATTTTCTAGGTACACAATGGTATCATCTGTGAATAAAGGCAGTTTTGCTGCTTCATTTGCTTCTTCATTTGTATTCCTTTCATTCTCTTGCATTATCACATTGGCTAGGGCCTCCAGAACAATGCTGAGTGAAAGTGGTTAGAGTCATTCTTTGTTGTGTAACTGTCATTCCATGTTCCTTTAAATCTTCCACATAGACTCCTTTACTTTTTAAGCATATTTTAACTGCTTTAAAGTATTTGCTAAATTAACAGGTGAGTTCACTCAGAATTCATTTCTGTTGATGATTATTTTTTCCCTGAGCATGAGTGACATTTCCCTGATACTTTTTTGCATATCTCATAACATCCAGGTGAAAACTGGAAATTTTTGATAATAGACTGTAACAACTCTGGATTCTGTTTTATTTTTCTGAAGGGCTGTTATTTTTAGTAACTTCCCTCTACTTAAACGAGAGAATCTCTCATACACACACACACACACACACACACAGTATGTTGCCATTGACATGTCTGCTCAGTTCTTTTCATTCTTATTTTTATTTCAGCCTGGGTTCCTAGGTATCACCCTGTATCTGCATAGTTTAGCAGCCAGCCAATGATTTGGGTAGAGGTCACTCAAACACCTGAAGCCCATAAAGCTTCACCCTCTGCCAATCCTTCTGTGTACTGCTTGAGGAATTCATTCTAAATTTCAGCCAATTCTTAAATCTCCCTTGACTTTTACTTTTTACCAGGCTCTTTTGGGTCTCTTTCACACATGCAATTAGTTTCTCAGTCAGCTAGGGATATGTGGAGCGCTTATCTCAACCCTTCTATGACTCTCTTATTTTCGGGATCTTCTCATTAAGTTTCTGGCAGGCCCTCCACTCACCCAACAGGCATTGCAACCTCAGCCTAGCCAAGCTATGGATTCTCTTCAATTATTCTCAACCAAATTTGCCAATTCCAGTCAGCACAGCTGTAAATTTCACACTCTACCCCAAATGAAGTCCACCCCCTCTTGCTGGAAAGTTGCTAGTTTTCATGTCCGGAAACACACTGGTAAAACTAAATCTCTTTCTTTTGATCACAAATAGGACTTTTTATTTATCACCATTAAATGTCTGAGTTTTAAACAGATTCCTGGACTGAGGGCTCATATCCATCAGTTCATTCAACTTTAGCACCTGTCTCATCACCAATACCTTTCCCAGAACTGCTACCTTCACCATGAAGATCCATGAGTTTTCCCAATTCAAACATGGGCTTCTTCAGTATTTTGACTTTTCTAACAAAGACATGGTAGAGTGGGTAATTAGATTGGCAAGGCTTTTCTATGTGTTTTCCAGTGCTATCTGGAGTCAATTTATTTACAACTTCTTTCAAGTAATTTGTCTGCAACTCTCAGGTCGTGATTCCCATCATCTTCTTTTGGATTTGGCAGGCCTGTTGATGCTGAGCATAAGAGGTCTTCTGAATCTAATTGTTGCATTTTTTTAGTAAAACCAAAACAGAAAGGATGAAGCAAATAATCATTAGTATTCTTGACATCAACATGATCTTCGGTTATGGTATGCCATTTTTTTATCACAGAGCAAGCACATTTTGTCACAGGTAAGGTCCATGCCATGGGAATTAGGTAGTTTTTGCCCTCAACATTCTCAGTAACTACCTTGAGTTTTCTAAATGCAATTTCATTATTCTGCAGATCATCTAGGGCCAGGGGTGTCAAACTCATTTTCACTGGGGGCCACATCAGCCTCACAGTTGCTTTCAAAGGGCCAAATGTAATTTTAGGACTGTATAAATGTACTCCTTAACAATTAAGCGAGAGCTGGGTAGAAACAAGGTGTTGGGATGGATTTGGCCTGCGGGCCTTTGTTTGACACCTGTGAGCTAGGCTCACTTCAAAACCACAATCCATTAGACCATCAGATGTATTTTTGGTTCCTTGAGTCCTTCCTGACTAATGTTTTTCCAGTATTTTGTATTAGAAAGCTTGTGCTTTCACATTCCTTCCATCAATCTTTTGTAGAGACTAGATCAAACATTTTCTTCTTGGCTTCCTTTTTGCCTGCCACCTTTTGTAAGGTGCCTGTTCTTGCTGAATGCCATGATACTGCTCAGACAGCCAAAAGGAAAACTACATTTTCTTGTCACCTGAGTCGGGGTGATGGTGGTCGAGACAGATGGGACAAGCCCTAGGAAGAAGGCCAAAAGACTCCCACTGTACTTGTTCAAAGCATCACCAAGAACAAAGAATAAACACTTTCTGAAGAATAAACACTTCTCAACTTGCTTCTGCCTCTATTACATTTCTAGTAGCTGGAAATACCTGTTTTTGACAATTTTGTCCAGTTTTATATGTGTTTTTTACAATGAAATAATTATGAATCCCTTGTGGTGACTTAAGTGAAAGTTCTCATTTCTATTTTCCCATTTTAAAAATTGTTTACATCTCTCTTGAAATTCCTTAACTGTCCTGCACTGAAACCATTTTCCTTTAGTTCTCTGACAATACTTGGGAGTCTCTGACGATTAACTCGAACACCTGAGCCAACCTGGAGTCAGTTCCTATTGACTGCTTTTCTCCTGCTGACTATGGGTCACTCTTTCCTGTTCTTCTGCATGTCTAATAATTTTTGTTTGAATACTGGACATTCTATCTAATACATGTAGTGACTCTAGATTCTACTATGTTTTCCTTGGGATTGTTTGGAGTATTTTTTTTTCTAATAGGCAAGTAATTTATCTAGATATAAACTGTAGACTTTGCTTCCCCTGCAATGTGCAGCAACTGATACACTGTGTAATTCTTGCAGCTACTTTATTAGCCTGGTCACCTACAGGTCTTCTTGGGTAATCTGATGATCGGCCAAAACTTTGGCCGTAGGTTATGCTCATATTTGGGTGGGGCCTGCTATCACTGTGTTTTCTTTATTCTGGAGATCACTCCCTAATTTTTCAGTCTTAGACTCTGTTCTCTGGACCACAAATCAGGAAGACTTCAGATTTCTGCCACCTGAGCTGCACGTGGTTGGGGAATGCACTCAGTTACAAAAGCGACAAACTCACAGAGCTCACCTGGTGCTCAGTCTTTCACAGCCAGAACTCTGCCTCTCTGATTTCTGTCTGCTTTTTCACCAGGCCCTCTGGAATCTCCCCATGTTTAGAGGTTCCACCAGGAGTTTTAATAGAGTTTATAGTCAGGTTATGGGTTTCATCCCTTATATTTCCAGGTAATTTTTCTATTCTGAACTGTGTTCTTTGCCACCATAAGAAAGTAAGACTGATTTTTCCACTGCCACTTGCCTTGGCTGTGAGGGCTGGTTAATGCCCTCAGGCAAAAAATCTTAAAAGCTGCAAATTCATAATTCTTATCACATCCAGTTGCTGTTTTTCAAGAGTAAACTCTTCTCTAGCTTCTGCCTGCTTTTGGATCCTTTCCAGTTTCTTTAAATATAATTTTTACATATTTTATAATTATTATGTGTGGGAGAATTCAGGAGACCACTTTATTCTGCCACCATTACCAAAAATTCCCCCTAAGGGATGGATTTTAAAATATTAAGGAACTATATTTGTGAGCTGAAATGAATCTGGGGCTTGGTGAAAAGAATTTAAGATGACTCCCATGTTTCTAGCTTGAGTGAGGGACTAACTATAGCAGTGTCAAAAACTAAGATAGCCTGGCTCTAAGAAAATAATAGGTAGGTTATGTTTTAGACATATTGAATCTGAAGTACCTCTGGGAAATTCAAATAGAGACCCCAGAGTTGGAATCAAGGTCCCAAAGATAGAAGCCAAAGCCATGGTAATAAATGAGTTTACCCAAGAAGAGCATATAAATAAAGGAAATATGCTCAAAATACCAATGGGAATACTGATGTTTAAGATGTGAGCGGATGAAATGACCCACAAAACTGACTAAAAAGGAATAATCAGGAAGAAGGAAAAAATAGGAAAGTGTTGTAACAAGAAAGAAGGAACAATTGCAACCTGAATGAAATAATGCAGAGAGGTTCAATCAGATAAGGACTCAAAAAAAAAATTATACTTGGCAATTGTGAGGTTACCAGTGACCACAGCAAGAGTAGGTTGGAAACCAAATTCCACAGGGCTGAGGATTAAATACAAGTGAGTGAAGAAAAGCAAGTGTAGACTACCTTTCAAATTTTCAAATGAAAAGAGAGAACAATGTAATAGTAACTAAAGACGCAAGGAGACAAAGATCAAGGACATCTTTGGAAGGACTGAATTTGAACAATAAGCACCATGTTCTCAGACTGAAAAGACAGTGAGAGGCTATTAATTACACAGACATTTAGGAGAGCACGCAGGCCCAATTTGGGGAAATTAATATCAGAGAACGCTTCCTAGAAGAAGTAAAGCCTGGGGCAAGTCTTGAAGAATAAGTAGTAGTTAAGCAGGTGAATATGGAAAAAATATAATTCAAAAGACAAGATGATGTATTTTTAACTGTACACCTAAAACATATATAATTTTATTAACCAATGTCACCCCAAAGAATTCCATTAAAAATTAACTTTTTAAAAAGGACAGAAAACAAGATGGACTTCTGCTTCCAGTCAAGACGGAGTAACAGGTACCAGATTTATCATCCCATCTCCAACATTTCAAAAGCCAGACAAAATATATGAAACAATAGCACTCAAGACACTGACATTAGGCAATGAAGAAAAGCAATTCCTAAGAAATGGGGGAAAAAAAAAAAAAAGATGAGTCCTATATTGCCCCAGCAACTGCCAAAGAAAATTTCTAGGCCACAGCACAGGAAGAGGAAATCCAGGCAGACTGGCAGTCTTCCTGAGTTGAAGAGATACAGCTGGGCCCTGGCTGGTGTGGCTCAGTGGTTGTGCCAGGTCTCCCGTAGGGGGCGCACAAAAGGAAACCATACATTGATGTTTCTCTCCCTCTCTTTCTCCCTTCCCCTCTGCCTAAAAATAAAGAAAGAAATAAAATCTTTTAAAAAAACATTAAGTAACAAACACACCTAACATTAAAAAAAAAAAAAGATGTAGCTGGAAGTCTGGGAGAGCTACATAGAGACAGAACTCTGAAGATCTGCAGAGGATCCCCCAAAAGTATTCAGCTGAGTACTGATCATCTCATACGTCTGTGAAAATGACAAAGGCCAAAGAACTATCCAAAATGATTATAGGGCACAGTACCCAGAGTTCACACGGGCCAGGAATAATACCTATTCCAAAAAGCCAGGAAAAAATCTTCATAATTCATGGGGCATCAGTTAGAATATTAATAACCACAAAAATGTATCATCTCACAGTTCTCTAAGACAGAAATCTGACACAGATTTCACAGGGCGAAAATCAAGGGGTTGGCAGGGTTGTGTTCTTTTCTGGAAGCTTTACAATAGAATTGATTTCCTTTCTTTTCAGTTTCTAGGAGCCACTCATGATCCCCTTCCTCCATTTTCAAAGCCAGCAATATTACATCTTTCTGTGTGTTTCTTTCATAGTTATATCTTTCTCTTTCACTTTTAAGAGCCCTTGTGATTCACTTGGGCCTACCTAGGAAAATCCCCCTATTCTAAGGTCAGCTGTTTAACCTTCACTTCATCTGCCAGCCTAATTCCTCTTTGCCATATAACATAACATAGGCATAGGTAGGTTCCTGGATTAGGGAACTGGCATCCTTGGGGGGAGGGGGTGTTATTCTGCTTATCACAACTAAGAAGTCAACAAAAGGAGGTAAAATGGAATAAAAATACCCAATTAATTCAAAGGAAAGCATAAAAATGCAGACAAAATAAACAAAGAACACTTGGGACAAACAGAAAATAATACTAAGTTGGTAGACTTGAATCCAATCACATCAATAATCACTCCAATTGATCGGCAGAGACTGTCAAACTGAATAAAAAAGCAACACCTGGCTATATGCAGGCTGTAAGAAATCTACTTAAAACATAAACACACAAATAGGTTAAGGGAAAAATGATAGAAAGATGGTAAAAAACATACATTATGCTAATACATAGTAACCAAAAGAAAGCTTGAGTGGCTATATTTACATCAGACAAACCTGACTGGTGTGACTCAGCTGGTTGGGCATTGGCCCACAAAGCGAAAGGTTGCTGGTTCCATTCCCAGTCAAGATACATGCCTAGGTTGCAGGTTTGGTCCCCGGTTGGGGCACATACAAGAGGCAACCAATCACCTTTCTCTCTCACATTGGTTTCTCTCCCTCTCTTTCTCCCTCCCTTCCCCTCTTTCTAAAAAATAAATATATATAAGTATTTAATAATTATATATGTAATATTTATAATATATGGTATATTAAAATACATTATAAATATATTTAATATTTATAAATATATATATTTTTTAGACAAAACAGTTTTGGGAGCAAAGAATATTACCAAAGATAATGAGGATAATTTTATAATGATAAATGATCAATTCTTCAAGAGGACATAATAATCCTAAAAATGTACCCATCTAATAATAGGGCTTCAAAGTACATAAAGCAAAAGCTGATCTAACCATAAAGAAAAACATATATCTACAAACACAGTGTGATATTTCATTACCTCTCTAAGTAACTGATAGAAATTAATAGAAAATAAGTAAGAATATAGAGGATCTGAACACCACTAACCAATTTGACCTAAATGACATTTATAGAACACCTGCCTAACAATAATAGCAGGAAACATACTCCTTTCAAGTGCACATGGAACATTTAATAGGATAAATCATATTCTGAGCCATAAAACAGGTCTCAATAAATTTAAAAGGATTCAAGTCATACAATATTCACTGGCTACAACAGCATTAAATTATCAATCAATAATAAAACAATATCTAGAAAATCCTTCCAAATATTTACAAACTACATGACATACTTCTAAATAACCCAAGTGTCAAAGAAGTAGTCAAAAGGGAAATTTTAAAGCATTCTGAACTGAATGAAACTAAACACAAAATATCAAAATTTATAGATGTGGCTAAAGCAGTATTTAGAGGGAAATTTATAGCACTACATGCCTGTTAGAAAAGAAGGAAGTTTCAGATCAATGATCTCAGATTACAACTTAAGAAACTAGAAATAAAAAGAGCAAATAAAACTCAAATTAAGCATGAGAAATGAAATGATCAGAGTAGAAATCAATGAAACAGAAAATGGACAAGCAATAGAGAAAAATGAATGAAATTAAAGACTGTCTTTGAGAAAATCTAGCCAGTCTGATCATGAGGAAAAAGAAGGAGATGGAGGAATGGAGGGAGAAAGGGAGAACACAAATTGCAAATATATCAGGAATAAGAGAGGTAAGAAATAAAAAGGGCAATAAGAGAACATTGTGAACTTTATGCCAATATATTTGACTAATGGGATAAAATGCACAAATTCCTTGAAAGACACAATCTGTCAAAGCTGACCCAAAAAGATCTATTACAGATAATCTAAACAGCTTTATATCTATTATACAAATTGTACATGGAGTTTAAAATTTTCCTACAAAGAACTCCAGGCACAGATGGCTCTACTAGAGAATTATATTGAACATTTAAGTAATAAAAGAAAACTACAGACTAATATCCCTGATGAATCCAGATGCAAAAATTCATAGCAAAATTTTAGTAAATCAAATATAACATTATAAAAAAAAGGTGATATATCATGACTAAATGGGGTTTATCCCAGGAATGCAAGGTGGGGTTAACACTGAAAACCAATCATGTTATTTACCATTTTAACCCACTAAAAACAAAGACCTATATGAATCTCAACAGATGTAGAAAACGTTTTTGACAAAATCCAACATTTATTCCTGATACAAATTCACATCAAACTAGGAATAGAAAGGAACATTCACGCCCCGATAAAAGGAATCTTAAAAAAAAACCTAAAGCTAACATCATACTTAAGGGTGAAAGACTGACTTCCCCTAAGATCAAGAACATGGCAAGGATATACAACTTTTACTTCTATTCAACATGTACTGAAAGTTCTAGCCAGTGTGATAGGCAAGAAAGTGAAAAGGCATCCATACTGGAAAAGAAGTAAAATGCTCAATAGTCATAGACAATAAGGTCACACATAGAAAATCCTATGAAATCTACAAAAAACCCTACCAGAATGAATAAGTAAATTTACCAAGGTTTCAGCATACAAGACACATAAATATATAAAAAGTCATTGTATTTCTAAATATTTTATTTATTTTTGGAGAGAGGGAAAGGAAGAGAGAAAGAGAGGGAGAGAAACATCAATGTGCGGGAGATACACCAATTGGTTGCCCCTCACACACCCCAACTGGGGACCTGGCCCACAACCCAGGCATGTGCCCCAACTGAGAATTGAACCAGTGACCTTTCAGTCCCCAGGCCGGCACTCAGTCCACTGAGCCACACCTGCCAGGGCAAAAGTAACGGAAACTGAATTTTTTAAATACCAATTATAATACATCAAAAATGTGTTAGGGATAAATCTGACACAAGAGAACAAGATCTGTCCCCTATCACACATTGCTGCCAGAAATTAGAGATGACAAATAAAAGGGAAAATATACTGTGTTCATGGATTAGTAGACTCGCTATTATTATGAGGCTATCAATTCTCCCCAAATTCATCTACAGCCCCAACATAATCCCAATCAAAATCCCAGAGGGCTTTTTAAAAAGAAATTGACAAGATGATTCTAAAATTTATATGAAAATTTAAAGGACCTAGAATAACCAAAACATTTTTGATAACAAAGTACAAAGTTGTAAGATTTACATTATCCAATTTAAAGGCTTATTACAAAGCTATCAAGACACTGTAGTGTTGATGTCAATGTAAACAAATAAATCAAGGAACCAAAGAGAGTCCAGAAATATTCATAAATGGTTAACTAGTTCTCAATAAAAACGAAAAGCAGTTCAATGGAGAAAGGATGGAGACGACATGGTGCTAACACAATAGGATATTCATACGTTCCCACCATGTACAAAAAAAATCTTAGATCTGAATTTAAAATCTAAAACCATAAAACTTTTAGAAGAAAACTTAAGAGAAAATGTTTGACACAACACCAAAAGCATGATCCAATAAAAACTGATAAATGGAACATCATCAAAATTTATATCTGCTCTTCAAAAGACACAGCTAAGAGAATGAAAAGGCAAGACACAGATTGAGAGAGAATATTTGTAAATCACATATCTGATAAATGACTTATATGCAGAATATACATGTAACAATCTAATTTTTAGAAGTGGGGGAAAATATGAACATTCTACCCCCAAAAAATGGATGGCAAATAAGCACATGAAAAGATATTCAACATCATTAGTCATTAAGGAAATGCAAATCAAAACCATAATGGGATACTATCATTTATACCTATTACAATGTATAAAATTAAAGATTCACCATGCCAAATGTTAGTGAGAACATAGAGCAATTAGAACTTTCCTACAATTCTAAATGGGAATGTAAAATGGTACAACTGTTTGGAATAATATACCCCTACAATATAATCCAGCCATCCAACTACCAGGCATATATACCCAAGAGAAGTTAAAGCATATGCCCTTACAAAGACTTGTACACAAACGTTCCTAGCAGCATCATCTGTAGCCAGAAGTTGGAAACAATAAAAAATCCATCAACAGGTGAATAACTAAACAAATCATGAGCTGCCCATACAATGGAATACTATCCAGCAATGAAAAGGAACCAACTACTGACACATGCTATGACAAGAATGAACATCACAAGATTATGTGCAGCCAGACACAGAAGACTATATAGTGCATGGTTCCATTTATGAAAAGTCCAGAAAAGGCAAATTTAAAGAGACTTCAAGTGAGTGGACACCTTGGACATGGGGTGGGAGTGGTGATGGCACAAGGGACTTTTGAGCAAATGGGCACAAGGGAAGTTTTGGGGGTGACAGAAATGTTAACAAACTGGATTGTGCTAATGATACACAACTCTACACATTTACTAAAATCACTAAATTGTATGCTTAAAAGTAGTGAGTTTTACGGTACATAAATTATACCTCAATAATGCTATTAAAAAGATTATATATGACTCCATTTATATTTTATTTTTTTTATTGTTATTCAATTACAGTTGTGTGCCTTTTCTCCCCATCCCTCCACCCCACCCCAGCCAAACCCCCCTCCCTCCCCCACCTCCACCCTCCCCCATGACTTGGTCCATGTGTCCTTTAAAGTAGTTCCTGTCCATTTATATTTAAAATATTTTATTGATTATGCTACTACAGTTGTCCCAATTTTCCCCCTTTGCCCCACTCCACCCAGTACTTACCATTCCCTCCGGCAATCCCCTCACCTCAGTGCATGTCCATGGGTCATACACATAAATTCTTTGGCTACTCCATTTCCTACACTGTTCTTAACAACCCCCCATCTATTCTGTACCTATCAATTAGTTTTTTAAAAATATTTATTTTTAGAAAGGGGGGAGGGAGAGAGGGAGAGAAACATCGATGTGTGAGAGAAACATCAACCAATTACCTCTCACACGCCCCCAAACAGGCATGCGCCCTGACCACGAATCAAACCGGTGACCTTTCAGTTTGCGGGCCATGGCTCAATCCACCAAGCCACACCAGCCAGAACTGTACCTACCATTTGTACTTCTTGATCCCCATACCATTTCCCCCATCTGGAAAGATGTGGGGATCAAGGAGTACAAATTGATCCCCACTATCAACTGATAACCCTCCAAATCATCTCCGTATCTATATTTCCGTTTCTGTTCTGCTTGTTTGCTTAGTTTATTTTTTATATTTAATTGTTAAGAGTTGTGAATGTATTGCCATTTTAACATTCATAGTTTTGATTTTCTTTTCTGAAATGTCCCTTTAACATTCCATATAATGATGGCTAGGTGATGATTAATCCTTTAGCTCTACCTTGTCTGGGAAGCAGTTTATCTGCCCTTCAATTCTAAATGAAAGCTTTGCTGGATAGAGTAATCTAGGTAGTAGGTCTTTGTTTTTCATCATGTTGAATACTTCTTGCCAGTCCCTTCTAGCCTACAGTTTCTTTTGAGAAATCAGCTGACAGTGTTATGGAAACTCCTTTATAGGTAACTATCTGCTTTTCTTTTGCTGCTTTTAAGATTCTCTTTATGTTTAACCTTTGGCATTTTAATTATGATGTGTCTTGGTGTGGTCCTCCTTGGGTCCATCTTGTTAGGAATTCTCTGTGCTTCCTGGACTTATATGTCTATTTCCTTCACCAAATTAGGTAAGTTTCCTTTATTACTTTTTCAAATAAGTTTCCAATTTCTTGCTCTTTCTATTCTCCTCCTGGCACCCCTATGATTCGAATGTTGGTACCTTTGAAGTTGTCCCAGAGGTTCCTTACCATATCCTTATTTTTTTTTTCTTTTGGATTCTTTTTTCTTCTTGCTATTCTGATTGAATGTTTTTTTCTTCCTTATGTTCCAAATCATTGATTTGATTCTTGGCTTCATCCATTCCACTGTTGGTTCCCTGTAAATTTTTCTTTATTTCACTTAATGTAACCTTCATTTCTGCCTGGGTCTTTTTTATGTTGTTGAAGTACCCAGAAAGTTCCTCGAGCATCCTGATAACTAGCGTCTTGAACTCAGCATCTGATAGGTTACTTATCTCCATTTTGTTTACTTCTTTTTCTGGAATTTTATTCAGTTCTTTCATTTCGGCCATGTTTCTTTGTCTCCTCATTTTGGTAGCCTCCTTGTGTTTGTTTCTATGTACTAGGTTGAGATGCTTTGACTCCCTGTCTTAGTAGCATGGCCTATTGTAGAAAAATGCACCAGTAAGTTCAATGGGCATTTAGGTAATTGCCAGGGCAGGGCAACACATATGGACCTGGTTGATAGAGTTTCTGATAATGGTGTCACCACTCTGTGGCTCTGTGTAAGGGAGGACTCAGTAAGGGGATAATGCCATTGCCTGGCCTCTGTAGTTTTGTCCAGGAGGAAGCTGTCCCCCAGCACTCACCCTGGTGCCAGACACTTCAGTTTCTCTCCACATGCCACTGGTGCCCTTCCAGCTGCTGTCCCAGTGCTAGAGCTGAGAAGGAGTGAGTCTGAGTAAGTCCTAAGTCCATTGTGGGCCCTTTAAGAGGAGACTCCTGCCCTGGCTGGTGTGGTGCAGTGGATTGAGCACCAGCCTGCAAACCAAAGGGTCGCTGGTTTGATCCCCAATCAGGGCACATGCCTGGGATGCGGGCCAGGCCCCCAGTGGGGGTCACACAAGAGACAACCACCCATTGACATTTCTCTTCCTCTCTCTCTAAAAATAAATAAATAAAATCTTAAAAAAAAAAAAGAGGAGACTCCTGAGAATCCCACAGTTTCTTCCATCACCCTAACCCCTTCTTGTTTTTACAGCCAGAAGTTATGAGGACTTACCTTCCTAACACTGGAATCCTGGGCTGGATGGTCTGCTGTGGGGCTGGGATCCCTTGCTCCCAAGGAATCCCTCGTGATTTTTAGCTACCACCCATTCCACAACTCCACAACTCCAGCTCTCCTACCTGTCTGGATGAATGTGACTTCTTTAATTCCCTGGTTGTTAAACTTCCATACAGCTTGATTTTCTGATAACTCTGGGTGATAGTTGTTTTAGAGTTTAGCTGTAATTTTTGCTGTGGCTGTGCAAAGAGGTGAGCCATGTTTACCTACACCTCCATCTTGACCGGGAGTCCCTGATTCCATTTATTTTTTAAGTCTAGAAAATCTATACTACACTAAAGCAGATCAGAGGTTGCCTAGGGATAAGGGTGGGAAAGAAAGATTAAGAAGGAACAGAAGGAAGCTTCTGAAGTAATGAATATCTTTTTCTGTGGTGATGGTTTTATGGGTATACGCATATATCAAAACTAGTCATATTGTATACTTTAAACATGAACAGTTTATATGTCAATTATACTTTAATAAAGCTGTTTTTAAAAAGTATGGTGTCCATGGAGGAACAAACATTCAAGCATGGCTGGAATGGCAAGTAGAAGAGAGTAACAAAAAAACCATTCGTGCAACCAAACATATATTTTTAATGACTATACAACATCCATTTTCCCCTTCTTAGACAGAGTACTTCCAATTTTTTATTAAATAAACAGCATCTCATCATCATGTGCAAAACTCTGAATAAATTACTGCTTTAGAATAGATCCCCAGAAGTAGGAAAAAAGTATGAATATTTTTAAGTAAGGCAGACAGATTTTTAAAGAAACAGCTTCACTTACTATTTATTCTTTTTAAAGAAACAGGAAAAAGAGATTTAAAAAATGAAATGTTTTAGTGGGTTGGGGACACTTGGGTGGAATTTCCTTAGGCACTTGACAGAAATCATAAAAACTAACCTAATTCTGAACAAACCATAAGTCATATAATCATGCCCCATGTGTACTCATGTGCCTTCTTCAAAGAATCTTTATTCAGAATGATAAAATGTTTCTATGCACATTCCCCTTCTCCATCTCTCATTTCTCTCTCCCTTCTTCCTCTTGCTCCTTCCTCCTTCCTCCTCACCACCATTCTGGGGCTACAAATCAAGCAAGCCAGACCCAGTTATTGATACCATAATTCAAAATGGACAAAAACCCCTCTATTACAAGCTATTCTGTTTCGAGTAGGAGACTTCAGAGCACACATAGGATGTCGATTGATACTTACCTGGGTCCTATCATCACAGTCCAGGCAGAGGCCCTCCTTGGTAAGATACATGCTACCCTGGTGTCTACTTAATATTGAAGAACGATATGCAAGAATTCATTCTCAACACATTTTGATTTGAGATACAACTGTATTAAAATAAAAACTACCATTGCCACAAACAAAATCCTACAAATGTAGAGAGACAATGCAGTGTCTCCCTACATTAGCAAAGCCAGTGAGGCATGAAAGACATATCCCAGGCAAATTCTTAGCAACTAAAGGTGCGGCTGGAGAGTATGGCAGGGTTCACATCTGTAGTAGTCAGATACAAAGTTATGTCTTCTCAAGTCTCCCTGACGAAACTAAGACCACCAAAGAAGGGAGAAAGAGGAAATGATGAAAGGAGTGCTGTTAACTACGGATGGCTGCTTTTGAGACATTTTTACCAGGGCTCAAGTTTGGCCAATTAGCAAGGATCTGTTAATGAATTTGCACTAAAATCCTCATCACCTCTTGCTTTATAAGGTAACTTACAAAGCAGCCAACAAACACATTTTCAAATTCATTTCACAGAGTAAATATAGGGAGGCAGATAAAAGAACCAGAACACTTAGGACATTACAGGAGAAAGTGAGCAGCAATGGTGAAAAAAATTAAAGAAAGGGCATTATAATTTAGGCACTAATACTTTAGAAAAAGGAAATGTACAATAGCAGGAATTTCTGCACAACCCTACAGAAGGATACAGGCTGTCCAAGGTTTTCCCTCCATGCAATAAGCCGCTCATGTAAGAGTAGAAGGGTGGGGAGGTGGGGTTAGCGAGTGCTTACTGAATATACACACACACACAATACTGGAAGGGCCTAGGTCACTGAGGAGTCAAAAACCCATATAATGTATATAGGCCAGAGACCTGGAGGGGCCCTGAAGCCAAAAAATTTTTGGTGTCTGCTGTTCAGGTAACTAAGGATGAGAAAACAGGCCCTGTCGGATTTCAAATTTGCCAGGAAATAATAGCCAGAAGAATAAATAAACCCTTGGCAAAAATTTTACAAGCCTAAAGTATTAAAGGGAAGATTTAAAAACCAAAAGAAAGCAACCAAGCAAAAATCCCTGATAAACAAACCAAAACAAAACAAAAGCAGAGAACTGCTTGGGTTTCTGTCCTTGGTTATGCAAGGCTCTTCTCTGTCGCTGCCCACACCCCACGCCTTGATTTCCTGGTACGAGGTAAGCTCTGGCCTTATTAAGAGTCAGCACAAGAGTTTTCTCAGTGAAAAAAGGCTGCAGAGAGGTGTCCAAGGACTTGGCTCATTTATCCACTCAGTCATTTGTTCCACAGAAAGCCATTGCTTGTAGGGGTTGAAACGCTATAATTATTGACTGTAAACAGGGAGATGGGTGGTAGAGAGAGGAGGATGTCAGTTTTCCTAAAGTCAAACCTTATACGTAGGGATACCTAATTGGACCTTCACTTCCAGGGACTCCAAGAGAACGCTCCTTTTGCTTTCACAAAGCAGGACTGGCAGCAATTAATTGCCAATGGCTGAAATGCCTGCACTGCAAATGTTCTAGTACCCAATCAAGATGCCTTCATGCTCCTCCTGCTAACAATTCAGAGATTCATGGCATAGAGCAGATGCAGAAATTAAACTAAGCAGTAGCAGCTTCTCCTTCTTTCAGTTGAGAAAGGGGAATATATTAGTGACTTTCCTTCCCACTTTTGGAATTGCAAAAGCTCCACAATACCTTCTCTTGTATACAATATATGTATATTTCCCAAAGAATGAAAAATGCTACTCACAACACAAGGCCTTTGCAGCTCTGCAGGCATTTCAGGCAAGACAAGAGCAATTTATGATATACCTTCTTCCCACTTTCGAGGCAGAGTTGCTTGGCCTACCTTAGTGAAAACAGTACAAACTAGAAACTAGAGCTGCTAGCCAGCCACCCCTAATTATAAGGAGATGATCTGCCATGTATATATTTCTCTTCCTTTCCCTGGTGGATTAAGCAGAAGTTTGAACTGTAAGTCCTCTCCTATAAGAAATGCCTACCAGTTAACCATTCTGAAGGTACGAGGTGATCCTACCACCCTTCCAAAGCCATCCATGGCCTTCTTAAGCATCGCATACAAAGTCAAATACAAATTGTCTGGATCTGAAGACTTCACTTTGCACCATTTTTGAGCAATGCTTGCAGTTCTCAACGTGTAATGCCAAACTATATAAAGCCTCTGTGCACTAAGGCCCACTCCCATCCTTGGGGCTTACACTTCGAGTTTAATACCCCTCCTTCCACCAACATCCACCCTTTCTCCATGGTAGACCACAGAATTTGAGATCGGTGACCAAGAAGAAAACGAACTCCCTAGCCAACACAGGACCTTCCTTCCAGCATACACCTGAAGTCTATGAGGCTTGAGTTTGAGTTTTCACCATCTTCCAGGAGACTGTCAGGCCTAAAGCTGCCGTATTTCTCATTGTACTGATCTATTTCAAATTTTATTGATCATAATTATTCTCTGGTGTGCTGACTGTGCCCATCTCTCCCAACCCTGTGTCCAGTGACTTCATGTTGGTAGCTTGAAATTGGTCATGGCAGTAGTATTTACACTATGAAACTGGCTAAGGCTACAGTTCAGGGCCTGTTTTTGTTCTCTGAGGGACAACCAGCTGTTAAACATGTACCACACTAAACTGTTATCCCTATAATCATCTATGCTTCCTCTCCTGTGAGACCCAACCTCCTTTTCTTTGAACTGAATTGACCTGTTATTTCACTCCACCATCAAAAAGTCACGTACATGCTCAGTCATTTCATGTTTTGTTCCCTATACTTCCTGCAGGACAGGCTACATAATTTGCAGGATCTGGTGCAAAATAAAAATGTAGGATCCCTTGTTCAAAAATTATCAAGAATTTCAGGACAATAACAGTAAAGCATTAAACCCAAACAGGGCCTTTCTAAGTGTGGAGACTTGTGCAACCACACAGGTCACCTGCCCATAAACTAGTCCCTGACCACTTATTCTAGGATTGAAGGTGCGTTGCTATTTTATCTGCCTCCTTTCCCAGTGCTCTTTGCAAACCATTACCCTTCTATCTTCACTGCAAAAACCTCTCCTCCTTGGCCATCTTGCTGTACTACAGCTTCAACTCTCATCATAGCCGTCATCTCCCAACTTACTAGTTACTTCTCCTACTTTACTGATGGCTTTGACATCTGGCTCTCAAAACTCCTCTTCACCCCAAGTCCTTGCCCAGTTAAGAACAGACTCTAGACAGAATCAGACTGCCTGGGTTCCAGTCTTGATACTACCATGTACTAGCTATGTTACCTTGGCCGTGCTCCTTAATCTTTCTTTTCCTGAGCTTCCTTGTTTATAAAGTAGAGATGGTAGCAGCACTTCACAGTACTTGTTGTATGGATTAAAAAGAGTTAATACATATAAAAGGTTCAGAATGGTGACTGGCACATAGTAAGTGCTCACTCTGTAGACATTAGCTGTTACTGCTATTATCGTCACCATTGTTAAAGTCTATCTCAATGTCTACATGGATAAGTCATTTAACATGTTCTCTGGGCTCCCTGTTGTTGATAAATTTCTTCTCCACTCTACCTCAGCAACCCTCTTCCACAGCTACACCCTAGATCCTGTAATCACCAGAACTTCTTCACCTCCAAAAACTTAATTTCAAATATCCCTGACTACTACCTCCGAGCCCTTCCAGGACTCGCATTTACCTGTGCCCCACAGGTCTGCTTCCTATCAGCAAAACCTCTGAATATCAAATCTCTATCATATGTTTGCCAGCCCCTCTTATGTTTCCCTCTTTTCCCATCTTCTTACACTCTCTCTTTCATCCACTGTCTTGACAACAACCTCAATTTCCATGCCCTGATTTCCTTTTATACAAGATTGGCAAAGTTTCAATCTTGGATGAATCAAACTATCAGCCTTTTCTTGACAGGGCTGCGGAGAGCCGTGAAGAGGAAAATCATACAACTCTAAAGCTCAGGACCACTCTTGTAAATTCATGGTCTCCATCGTTAGTGCTGCCTAGAATTTTTCTATTTCTTTACCTAGTCTGCCCTCTCCTACCCTTCACAATGGCTATTTCAGACCTTAACCACTCTCTCTAAACCTCTGATTTTCCTGCCTCTGCATACCTATCTCTACTGCAGCTACCTTTGCTTCTGCTCTCAGAAACTCAGACATGAAGATAGATATTTCTACCCCACTTCAGAAAAAAACAGGACAATAACAGAACTACCACAATGTCCTCTACCAAACCTCAAAACCACTTTAGCTATACATATATCCACCCATTTCTTCCTTCCTATCACAATGAAGGATATGTCTTTCCTCCTGCTTAAAGCTAATCCTGTGCTCCATTTCTGGATTCTAATGCACCTGTCCTAGAAGGCAATGGTTCTCGAAATAGGGCTCCCAGACCAGTAGCATCATCATTCTCCAGGAACTTGTTACAAACGCAAATTCTCAGGCCCTGCGCTAGACCTACTAAATCACAAATACTTGAGCTGGGGCCCAGAAATGTTTTAACAAGGTCTCCAGGTGATTCTGATGCATACTAAAGTTTGAGAACACAGCTCTGAGGGATTTGCTGTTTACCCCTTTCCTGTATCTTCAACCTCTGTCTTTGCAATGGTTTCCTTGCCTGAAGAGCATCCTATTTGATTGCTCCATGTGTTCTCTTGCCCTTTTCCAGTCTACTCACCACACAGCAACATATCTAAATCATGTCATTCTCTGCTTAAATAAAGACCAATATTTTAAGAAGGCCTCAAGGCTCTGCACACCCCTTAAACATCTCTTCTTTCACCACTAGCTCTCTTGCTCTGTTTGGCAAGAGCAAGTCTCTCTCAACTGCATTTTTTTTTCCAACTTCTTGACCTTGCCACCTGACAAACTTTGAAATTGTTATCCCCTCTAACTGAAATACTCTTGGCCTGTTTCTTTCCCTAACTCCTACTTCTACTTCAAGTCTCAGATTAAACTTCTCCTCCTTAGCAGCCTAACCTTACCCGCGTCCTGATTAGGTTCCTACTAGATGCTCTGCAGAGTTCTGCACTTACCCTCTCACAACCTGCAACAAACTTATAACTATTTAATTATTGTAAGTGTAATGTCTGCTTTCCTTGCCAGAGTGTAAGCTCTATTAGGGGAGAAATCACGTTTATCTTATGTACTATGATATTTCTAGTGCCTAACTTAGTATAGTAGCTTGTACTAATAAATGTGCAATCAGTATTTGCATACCCTGTGCCTCTGTCCAGAAGGTTTTTTGCTACCTTTAATCCCTTGGTGAAATCCTACTCATTCTTTGAGAAACTAGTTAAACATCTCTGTAAAGTCTTGCTGCGCACAAGTGGATCACTTCCTCCGTGTGATCCTGTTGTACTGTGTACATCACTCTACTAATGCAATAATTATACACTACTGTAAATATCTTCATATCTCAGCCTCTGCTAGACTATAAATAAACTCCCTGAGGGCGCAGATCACGCCTTATTAATTTATATATCTCTAGTGTTTAGAAGAGTACCTGACATTGATAATAAGTGTCTATAAATGTTTACGGGCATGTTAAGCCTAACACTATACCTCTAATATTGCACTGAAAGGTTTTTTTTCTTAACATTAAACCCGGCTTCCAATTCTAGGTTTGCTGTGCCCGAGCTGCATGATTAAGCTGTTTAACCTCTTTAGGCCTCCGTTTCCTCACTAGTAAAACAGGGTTAATAACACCTACTTGGAAATACTGCTATGAAAATTAAACAAAATGACACAGTGAAATGATTAGCACACACAGTGCCTGGCATGCAGCACTGCCTCCCCACTCTGGCTTCAACTTGATAGCGACAACCAGGACAAAACGAACACAAAAATAAGTCAGAGCAATCAAGGGAGACTGAGCACAGAGTGAGTCATTCCTTTTAATCATTTGCTCGGGAAGAATAACAATGAACAAAAATAAGTGGAATAAACTCGCCTGGTGGTATCTCCCTTGGCATACAAAGCTTGGTGAGAAATCACCCTAGAGACCTCTTGGCTGATGGCCACATCCGACTCGCCAGCCCAGCAGGTGAGGAATTAATCTGTGGTACCAACCATGGTTACTTCAGACTAGAGGAGAAGCTACCTCATAAGGAATGTGTTTACAGGCGGAGACGGGGGAGGGGGAGAGGAGAACTTGACTGCAACCGCATCCATCAAGTGTCTTGCGATCTGGCAGAAATCACTGCAGTAACGTTGGCGGAGACTAACACCCCCATGATGGTACTTACCTATAGCCAAGAACCAGCTTTGACTAGAAAATGAGCAGCTTTCTGCTTCTACCAAATAATGGTCAGACTTGTATGGAGTGAACATCACTAAGGTCAAATTGCACTTGTTCATTTGGGAAGCCCCCACGAAGATGACACCAAGCGGCTTTACATATACACTCCTTAGCCTAGGAGCACTGCCCACAAGCACCAGCTCCATTGCCTAGGCATGCCAAATGTAAAAGCAGATTTAAGGGATTCTCTGCTCCTTACTCATAATTGCTTACCTCTTCAGAGCCACTGGTATTCAGATGACCTAGTTCCTTGGAGTCATTCACTTCAGAATGCTGTGTCACTGCAGATGTAACTTCAACTTCATTGGGAGACTCTCTCTTTTGAAGCTTCCTGATTAAGATCTGCTGGTTACTGGAAGATACAGTGGGTCTGAGTGGAGCTCTGAGAGGGTTCTGCCTCCTCTCAGATGCCCTGCTCCAACCTAGCCCCAGAATATGAGGTGCATCATCTTCAGGTGCAAAGCCTAAATCATCTGCAGCTTGGAATTTTTTTAGAAACACCAGCATGGAATTATAAGAGTCTGTCCTAAAAGCCTGGCAGCTCTGGGGCCTGCTGCAGTCAGCCTGAATGCACACCCCTTCTAACCACCAAAGGGCATGGCAGGCAGAGTCCTGGCAGCAGGCATCCCAACACGACTGGAGAGAAGGGGTTCCTTCGAGAAGCCGGAGGTGATTTTCTCCCCCAGATCTCAGGCCAACTCCAAATTGTGTCTTCACCTGCTCGCACCTGCTCTCACTGGCATCTAAAAACAAAGAATGAAAATATTTTAAGATGAAATAAAAACAGACACTACTGTTCTGTAAAGAACCCTGAACACCAACATGTGAGGCTCTTTTGAAGACTGACTTTTAAGAAGGTGGGAAAGCTATCTAGTAAGAGGAACAGAAGAAGCAAAAGAGTGTATTTTAGCTCAAGACACTTTCGCTTGTACAGTACTGCACCCCCTTCATGGCTGGTTCCCCTCTCAGCGAGTCCCTTCCACGTAGACCTCTTGCACAGAACTCTATCCAGTTCATGAAACAGGAAAAAACCCCACAATCAAAAGAGCTATTATGGTGGCAGTACAGGGAGGGAAGTGGGGCACAGTCACCTCTAAGGCATTTCTCAGGAACAGTGTGAGGACTACAGGACCAGAAGAGCAGACAGCTGAACAAGCTTGAGTATTTACCCCACTGAACTGGCAGCAACGCAGACAAAACGCTTGATCTTTGGCAGGTTACAGGTTTATCACGTTCTAATCAAATGTTTGACAGAGTCGGGTAGAAAATTTTACATGGTGTCAGCCAGACCAGTAGTCAAGCTTAGCAAAAATTTTAATCATGGGAGGGATTCTGCTAGCATGAACTTCTTAACGATAAGCCATGTCATAACAGGAAACACAGTGACCTACTGTGGTTAACGTAGCTAACATGGTTCAAAATTCTGGCTAATGTTGCTTCTGGAGAAAGTTTTCGTCTGCTCAATTACTGCAAGCATGGCATTGACTTTCACTTCTGTATTCTTAGATGCCGTGAAGTCAAAGCAGCTCCAAATGAAAGCTATTATACAGTTCATTTTAAGGTCTTAGTTATACAGGTGTCTGTAATCAACTATGGTCAGGGTTATACGGGGCCAGAACCAGGGTGAGGCAAGAGAGGTGCCTCAGGCACAGTGTTTAAAGAGGTGCTCACTCTCAGAGTCATGAAGTGCAAGATGGGTTACCCAACCCTTGAGAATGAGTGTCTCCTTAAATTTTGGGCCATATGTGCCTCCTTCTTCACCGTAGCCCTGGCCCTGCAGTTATAACGTAAAGTATATTTTAAGATTTCGTATAGAAAAGATGCAGAAGAATCAAACTATTGAAGAGATGGATAATCATGTCTGCATGTACGCATAACTGAAAAAGGGTTATGACTAGCTAAAGCCACAAGCTGATAATCATCCAAAGCCAACCTGACTCCCGGGAAACACCTACTTAAATGTCCAATAGACTGAATGTGGACACAAGTCAGCTGAGAGATAAGAGGAAAATAAAGGGAGGCTTCTGGGTCACCGACCTGAGCAAGTGCACCCAAGCCAGCCTGCCACTGTCTTTAAAAGAAAAGAGATGCACTGGCACCAACTTCACTCCAGGCAAGGCAATTCCGAAGGCCACAAAAACAGAACTTCCTTAAGAAAAAATGAAGAAATAGCAACTAGGGAAAAATGAAGCTACCAAGAGCTACAGAAATACCCCTCATTTCCTCATCCATCTTCCCACACAGTACCCAGTGATATGAATCTTGGTAACAGCTGGGTGTACAGACTTTGTTGAAATCAATAAATTGTTCAGTAACTACTATGTTACTTCTATATCAACTTTCCATCATTCTACTCAGAAAAATTCTCTCGTATTTAACAGTGAAGATGTCAGCCCCAAAGCAAAATACTTCTGAAGAGGTCCACATAAAAAAAAATAACTTGCACTTTTCTGTAAGCCACTATTATATTTCATTTTTTTAAATGTACTGTGACCCCCACTTCAAGCAGCTAGAAAACCAGACCAAATATATGAAACAACTGTTTCTAAGACATTGAACCACAGGTAGTCAGTCCAGGACTGTGACCTCGAAGAAAAAGCAAACAAACAAGGTGTGCCCTATGACCACCTTGGCGCTCCATATAGAAGCAAGCTCCAAACTGTGGCCCAGGGAAGGAGACCCCAAGCCAAACAGACAGGTCCTGCTGAGGAAAGAGAGTTCGGGGTGCCTGTGATAGTTAGAATTTTGGAGCAAACTGCCAGAAAGGAGAAGGCTCCTCAGAGAAAGAGCTCCAGACATCCGGGTAACGGTCCCCTTCAGTCTTTGACTGAATACCAATTTATGCCAAGTATAGGTTGAAAGTACACGAGGGAAAATAGAAAATATTTTGAACCAAATGAAAATTAAAACAAAACACATCAAAATTTATGAGCTTCACTGAAAGCAATGTTTAGAGGGACATTTACAGGTTTAAATGCTTATTTTAGAAAAGAAGTCTAAAGTCAATCATCGAGAGAGACACACAGGGAGAATGCCACGTGATCACAGAGGCAGAGACAGAGTGAATCAGCTGCAAGCCACGGGATGCCAAGGATTGACAGTGACCACGCGAAGCTAGGAAGAGTGAAGGAAGTATTCTACTTAGAGTTGCAGAAGACCAACCCTGCCAACACCTTGATTTTGGACTTCCAGCCTCCAGAACTATTATTGGCTTATGCAAGATTCTCTGTCCCTACCTGGGAGAACAGTTCAGGAGACAGATGGCTCCAAGATTTCCAAGAGCCTAGATTTCCAGGGTCCAGTGACATTTGAGGATGTGGCTATGTCTTTTACCCAGACAGGGTAGAAATGGCTGGATGCTATTCAGGGGCCATGTGTAGTGAGGTGATACTAGAAAGCTTTGGGAATCTGGTGTCTATGAGGATTCTCTCTTCCAAACCAAAAGTAATAGCCCAACTGGAGCAAAGGGCGCAGCCCTGGGTAAACGTACAAGAAGTTCTGCCAGGTATCTATGCAGTCCAGGAGTACTGCTTTGAAACAAAGACATCAGCCCCAAAGCAAAATACTTCTGAAGGATCTGCTCTGGAAGAGCACACAAAACCTGTCATGTGTGATATTGGTCTGGATTGGGAGGACTGACGATTTTTCCACAGAGAAAAATCACTATAATGTGGGCAAGTCTTCAAATCTACTGTATTTTTCTGACTATATGACACACTGGACCATAAGATGCACCTAGGTTTTAGAGGAGGAAAATAGGAAAAAAAATTTTTGAAGCAAAAATTTGGTCCTGCTCCTGCCTCCTGTGACCCCGCTCCACTGCCGGCCCCCTCCCCACCCTCAGCGAGCCAGGTAAGCTACATTTGGACTATAAGACACACACCCCTTTTCCTCCCAAATGGGCGCAGCGTGCGTCTTATAGTCTGAAATATATGGTAATTCCTCCTTTATTAGCCATGACAGAAATCATACTGGTGAGAAGTCTCATAAATGTAAAGAATGTGGGATGCCTATATGAGTAGCTCATTTCTTTTAATTCATAAAATCCACATAAACAAGCAATCTTATCGACCTATTGAATGGGGGAAGTTTCTCAAGGAGCATTCAACAATTACTAATCATCACAGAATTCACTCTAGAGAGAAACCCTATTCAATGAGTGGACAAAAGCTTTCAGAAAAAACTGTATCCTTTTAAGTCATCAGAGAACTCATACCAGTCAGAAACTCTACAAATGTAGAGACTGTGGGAAAGCCTTTGCTCTTAAGGCAGTCCTTAATCATTATGAGAGAATACGTAGTGGAGAAAGGCCTTTTTTAAATTGTTTTGAAGATTTTATTTATTAATTTTTTTAGACAGGAAGGGAGGGAGAAAGGGAGGGAGAGAAATATCAATGTGCAAGAGAAACATCAATCAGCTGCCCCTCGCACGTCCCCAAGCAGGGTCCTAGCCCCCAACCCAGGCATGTGCCCTGACTGGGAATCAAATCCACGACCTTTTAGGTTGCAGGATGACGCCTAACCCTCTGGACCACACCAGTCAGGGCAGAAAAGCCTTTTTAATGTATGAATTTGGAAAAGCTTTCAGGGTTAATTCAACTGTGTTGGAGTATCAGAAAATCCATGCTAGTATAATGAATATGGAAAAGCCTTTGGAAGGAGCTCAAATCTTTTTTTTTTCTTTTTCAATTTTAAGATAGCACAGGTTTAATCAGTCTTTCAGTGTGCAATTACTTCAAAAGTTTGTCTTTTTTAACTGAATATAATGGCCTCCAGTGGCAATGTAAGAAAAAGCTCTTGTAAATTTTGAGAACTGGGCTAAGGGTGTAGCACTAAGACACTGCAGCTCAGATCTCAAGATTCTGGTATAGACACTCCTGGGGGGAAAGATGTGTTTAATGAGACACAAGCAGAAAGAAGCAGGACTCTGCAAACCAAAAGGTCTCCAGTTCGATTCCCACTCAGGGCACATTGCTGGGTTGCAGACCAGGCCCCCAATGGGGGTATGCATGAGAGGCAACCACACATTGATGTTTCTCTCCCTCTCTCCGTCCCTTCCCCTCTCTTTAAAAAATAAATAATAAAAACTTTAAAAAAAGAAAAGAAAAGAAAAGAAAGAGGCAGGATTGATTCAAAAATACCAAAACCCCCACACCCTAAAGAATACAGGGGGGTAGGTAGATGGGGTTGGAGGCAGGAGCTCTTTCAACAGGCCCCTTAGGAAGAGCTCAACTCTTAACAGCATTAAAGAATGCATAGAGGAGACAAACCCTGCCACTGTAGCAAATGTGGAAAATCTTTCAGGTAAACATTCTTTGCTGGGCATCAGAAAACTCATAGTGGGAATGAACCCTATTAGTGTAATGACTGTGGGGAAGCCTTTATGAAGAGCTGAATTCTTATTGGACATCAGAGAATTCATACTGGACAAAAACCCCATCACTGTAAGAAATGTGGGAAAGCCTTCAGGTACAGCTCAAGCCTTGCTGAACATCAGAGAATCCATACTAGAGGAAAACCTTATGAATGTAACTAATGTGGGAAGATGTTTTCCCAAAGTTCGGCTCTTAAACAATGTAAGAAATTCATAACAAAGGAAGGGCTATTCATTGTAGTTAGTATAGTAAAATATAGAGAAGTAGTTTATTCCTTCTGGGCATCAAAAAGGAGACATTAAATAAATTACATGTTTATCAAAAATATTCTGTGTACCTCTATCCTGGAGAACATCTCACTCTTGAGGACTTCACTGTAGCATAGTTTGTGCTGGTGAAAATTTGAAGAACCTCAACGTCTATCAGTACAGAAAGAGTTACTACCGAATAGTATGTGCTATTAAAAACATGCAGCTTTCTATACAGAGGGCGAGGCAAAAGCAGGTATATATAGTTGTGAATACACAAAGCACAGTTTATTCTTGCATTATTATTTGTTAATCACTGTATTACTTTCCATAAGAACAACTGTAAACCTACTTTTGCCCCACCCTGTACAGCCATAGAAACATCCCCACAATGCCTTAAATTAAAAGAGTAAGTTGCAGAAAAGCTATGTATTATGATCTTATATGTTTATATATATACATTATATGCATTCAAAAGATCTGGAAAAATAAAAACCAAACTTTTAACAGCAAAAAAAAAGAGATCAATGATCTATGCTTTCATCATAAAAGACAGAAGAGTAAATTATACCCAAAATAAAAAGAGAAATGAAAAGATAGAGATAAAAGTAATCAATAAAACAGGAAGCAAACAAACAGAGAAAATCAAAGAAACAAAAATCTGGTTGTTTGAAAGATCAGTGAAACTGATAAAGCTCTAGTCAGACTGATGACAGAAAAAAAGAGAGTAGTCATAAATTAAGAGTATCAGGAATGAAAGAAGGATATCGCTACTGATTCTGTAAACCAGGGGCAGCAAACTATGGCCTATCTGCAACTGTCCATATGCTGCCTATTATTGTAAATAAAGTTTTATTGGAACATTGTCACACTAATTTATTTATGCATTGTTTATGGCTGCTTTTGCTCTAAGATGGCAGAGTTAAGTAGCTGTATCAGAGTCATCTAAAGACTGGCAAAATATAAAATATTTACTATCTGGCCCTTTAAGAAAGTTTGCCAACCCCTGGTCTAAGAGAATGTACTTTTAAGATTTCATTTATTTATTTTTAGAGAGATGGAAAGGGAGAGAGAAAGAGAGGGAGAGAAACATCAGTGTGTGGTTGCCTCTCACACGCCCCCTACTGAGGACCTGACCTGACCTGGCCCACAACCCAGGCATGTGTCCCAACCAGAAATCCAACCAGAGACCTTTCCGTTCGCAGGCCAGCACTCAATCCATTGAGCCACACCAGCCAGGGCTATTTTGATTTTTATAGAGATGCAAATTATTTTCTTCTGGCATAAAAGATAACCTCTAAGTTTTAATTAATAAGGCACCCTCATTTCCCACCTAGATATTATCCTCATCTCCTTATTCATTCATCCATTCAACAGACATTACCGAGCATCTGTTTCATGCTAGGCATTGCTTTGATGGACTCATAACTTGGAAGAGGAACACAGAGATTAAATAGACATGATAATAAATGTAGGATTGCAAACTAATCTAAGTGCTCTGAAGGAAAAAATTTGGCCTTTATAGAATAGAGGCAGCTAAACTTGGAATTTATTGAACAGATATATTATCACACATAATATCAAAAATAGTCACTGTATGTTGTTTGAGACAAAATAAATATTGGGAGTAACTTATACATCCATTACTAGAGAATTGGTTAAATAAATTAAGGAAGATCCACGCAGTTACTGGAATAAGACCATTCTGTATCATCCTGATATGGAATGACATTCAGGATACACTATGTGAGAAAGGCACAGCACAGTGTGTATAATGTGCTACAATTTGTGTTGGGGGAAAAAGGATTAAAGTGTTTATGTATATTATGTATAGACTATTTTGGGAAGAATATTCAAGAGATTGGCATGGCCAGCCTTAGGAGGGGAAACTAGGAAGCTGGGAGACTAAAGTAAGAGACTTATTTGTTCACTAAGTATCCTTTTATACCTCTGAATTTGTATAATGTACAATGTATTATGTTTTGAAAAATAAATTTTAAAAATTTAAATAAACAACTTTTTTATGGCTTCCCAGGGTTCTCGGAAGAAACACCAAAAACCTTAACCTAAAGAGATCTCGTGTGATCTGGATCCAGACTACTTTTCTGTCCCCATCTTGTACGATGCTTTCCCTCCTTCACTAAATTCCAACCCACCAGTCCTCTTTCATTACTTAATTGGACCATGCTCCCTCCCCTAACAAGGCTCTGCACATGCTCTCCCCTCTATGTGGAACTCTTTTTGCCTCTCTTCTTTACCCAGCTAACTCCTCAGAATGAGGTCTTGGTTCAACCATCATTTCCTCCGAGAAACCTTCATGCTAAGTCAGGTCTCTCTCCTATACAATCTGTGGGCCCTGTTGCCCCTTTCCTTCAGAGCAAGTACAACACATAAAGGTTACATTTCTTTGTCTAATCATTTTCTCAGTCTTTTCCCAGCTCACAACACTTGTAAGTTCCAGGATGACAGGACAATGTCTGGTTTTTTTTTTCCTTTCACCCCTGTGTCTCTGATTTTCACGTTAAGGCTTGACACATTACACCGTAAGTGCTCAAAAAATCTTTCTGAATGAAGGCACAAATAAATGCATCTATGCATATGCATGAAGCATTAAAAGAATAAACACATACTCCCATTTTATTCTTGCAGCTGTCTAGCGGTTTGGTGACCAGGAGACCAAAATGAGTGCAAAAGAATGTCTTCTAAAGAACAGAAGAGCATTTTTGACTTTTCAAAAATCCTCACATGAGGATATTTTTAAATTTATCATAGAGAGAGATGAAGGGGGAGAGAGAAAGAGAAACATCGATATAAGAAACACTGATCAGTTGGCCACACCACCCTCCCCTCCGCCACCGCCCCACCCCTGTACATCCCGGATGGAACCTGCAACCTAGGCACGTGCCCTGACCAAAACTGAATCCACAACCTTGGTGTGTAGTACAATGCGCTAACCAACTGAGCCACCTGGCAAGGGCAAGAGCGTTTTTGAAAAATACACAGCCAGAAAAGGCGACCCAAACCAGCTGTTGAAGGGAAAGCTGATGCTATTGATTCAGAACAAGTTTCCCAGTTTACTGAAAGGTCCAAGCACCCTAGAGAACCTCTTTTAAAAACTGGGCAAGGATGGAGACACAGGAGTTAGTTTAGAAGAATTCCAGAGGTTACTGCAAAAAAATATCCCAGTGAGAGAAGAAACAAAATGATCTCTCTTGCTCATCAAGAGAAGAGTACCTGGGAAGTGGCCATATTCTACATGGAGTCCCCACTGTCTCTGTTTAATTCCTTCCAATTGTAATGGTCTGGCAGTGCTATCCTGTTATTGCTAATAAAGAAATTCTTGACATGCAGCACCACCACCAAAGAATGAACAGTCAGGAAACCAGGCAGCCAGGTATCACACAGGGCAGGCAGTCACACTGAAGATATGCTGACTGATGACAAGACAGAGAGATGAGGCCCATCTGCCATCATAAACAAGGAGGGTGAATGACAGTTGGTAGATGAGTAATGATTAGTGGTATAAACCTCAAAGAGCAGGAGTTTTTACATGAAAGTGGAGGAGTAATGTTCAAAAAGTGACAGTGAGGAGTAATAAGGACATCACATCCACCTCCGAACTCATATGTACATGGAATGAGCAACTACTGCCTGCAGGCTGGAGGGGAAAACAGCGTCTTTCTCCAAGAAAAAGCCAGGGCTCAGACCATTCCTCTCTCTCAAGTCTTCACTAACAAGTCTGAGTATAAAGGGGATTTAGTAACTCCACAGATTCTTGTCTCGGTGAAAAAGATGGGGAGGGGGAAGGTGGTAGGTGAAAGTGAGTGAGAAAGCACAGTTATACAGCAATGTCAAACCAGACGCACACAAATCATAATGGTTAAGGCACTTTACAGAGAGAAAAAAGGAGAGAATGGAAAAATATGATGAGGAACTGACGACATGATTGCTGCCTATCCATCTTCGGTATAAAATGGTGAAAGTTTTGAGGCAGATCACAACCATGTCTTAACAATGGTTTTCAGGGAACAGATTTAGAATTAGGGGAAATGGTCAATGGGATTTATGGGGATTACAAGGTCAAAGGAAAGGTAGCAAAAAATTCTAATTCCCTGCCTGTTGCTAATAGCTCTGGTTAAACCCTGATCTTTGAACGAGGCGATAAAAGCAAGGAGCTACAAGGCTGGTTTGTCGTGCACAAGCCTTCTTTTGCTTCCATACCTCCCTGAGGAAGTCACATAAGCTACACAAACATCTGATAGTATAAAGGAAACGTTTCATAACACAAACACTCCCGGCTTTATGAAGTGACCTGGAAGCCTCAGCTGGAGATCTCACCCATGACTCTGGCTGGAGAGAACACGTTCAATGAGGAAAGAAAACCTGGGGGATTCATTAGGATGATCCAGACTCTCCCACTTCACTTGGACCTCTTTTTAAAAATTTTTTTTAAAGATTTTATTTGTTTACTTTCAGAGAGAGGGGAAGGGAAGGAGAGAAGCATTGATATAAGAAAGATACATCGATTGATTGCCTCTCACATGCCCCAACGGGGCGGGGAGGGGGGGCCTGGCCTGCAACCCAGGCATGTGCCCAGGCTGGGAATTGAACTGGCAACCTTTCAGTCCACGGGCCAGCATGCACCCCACTGCGCCACACCTACCAGGGCTCACTTCTACCTCTTGATTGCTATATTGTTAAAAATTATCACTAGCCCTGACCGGTGTGGCTCAGTTGATTGGGTCCAATTCTCAGTCAGGGTACATGCCTGGGTTGCAGGTCCAGTCCCCGGTCGAGGAGCAAACATATGAGAGGCAACTGATTGATGTTCCTCTCTCACACAGATGTTTCTCTCCCTCTCCTTCTTCCTCCCTACCCTTCTCTCTAAAAAATAAATTAAAATATCTTTTAAATTATTACTGAAATTTAGTTATAGTTAAGATCTTTAATTCATGTGAATCTTATCTGACAATTTTAATCTTTTGTCTTAGCCCAAGGGAATAGAGCCTGAGAGGACAAATGGTCAGAAGCACTTAGTGGCCAGGTGTAAAAGACCTGTGAGTTCTGGGGGAGGTCAGCTGTCTACAATGCTGCTAAGAAAATTAATCCCAACAGCTGGCAATAAGGGAAGGTACTGTGATCCCGTTTCACATGTTTAGTTAGTGGGACCTTGACTGGGTTATTTTTATTAACTATTACTTAATGTTTGCTCCACTATGTGTTCAATAATGAAAATATTGAGGGGGGAGACAGTTCTTTTTCATCCACTCAGTGGATCATAGTTTTTCCTTTTAGATGGTTAACCATCCTAAGTAGTTAAAAGACATGATGACATGAGTTCTAGTTTCAGCTCCAGATTAAGTCCATCATTTACTAGTACTTTAACCTTGGAAAAGTAATTTAACCTCTCCAAGATTTAATTTCCATTGCTTTCATTGTTGTTACTCTTGAGAAAAGAGTTCACCAGAGGAGGAAGCAGGGAATCATTCGTAGAGTCAATATTGGATTCTAGATGTAAGTAGGATAACAGGTAAGATGAAAATAAGCTCCAATTTTAGATCAGTTCCTCTCCCTGGCCATGCCACCATAGTCTAGCTCTGTTCCCAGAGCCTAAGAAAAAGCAATATTAAACCCTTACAAAAAGGGGCTTACAGTTGGTGGACCCTAGTTTAAAAACCCTGTGGAAAAGTCTGGAACTCACTGTTGGTAGGAGCGACAACGTGTGTTAATCAGAAGCTGACACAACACTGCATTGTACAACCTCTGTAGGCACATGTGGTTTATGCCGCTCTACTGCACATGCTCTGAGAGGATGGTGTGACCCTTCAGATAAGCACATGTTGACCACGTTGTACCGCGCATGCTCTAGAGATTGCACCATCCCTCTGAGTCATTGCTCTACCGGCACGTGCTCTAAACATGGCTTCATAGTTGACAGAGTGACTAACACCATGTCAGTTCATCCTGCTCTCCACACTTCCTCACAGGCACATGTCTCCTAAACTCTAAGGCAATGAGCAACTGGCTGCTTGTCCCAGGATAATCCCCTGAACCTGTCCCCAAGGCCGCCTTTTCTCTGACTTCCCAGAGAGCTTAAGCAGCCCAGCCTAGGCTCTTCCATTGCTTCTTCTATGCTAAGCCCCTCCCTGTTTCACTGTCCCCAACTTTAATAAATATACCCTCATAGTCACCCAGACTCGTGTTCTGAAATCTTTCCCACATGAAGTCAAGAACCTATGCGCTACCAGCTGGCCCTAGGCAGACCTGGTCAGGGCCAGGCCCCCTGCCCAGTAACAATAGGACTCCCATATGTAGTACATGAAGGATCCCCAAATCAGGAGGCTCTGGAACTAGCAATGCTTACTTATCATTACCACCTCTCAAAAGAAAGAACTGTAATAAATCTAGCACAAAATCTAGACCAAGTTTCATAATTCCAAGCAGCAGGGTAGAAAAGTCTATAGCATATATAAATCATGGCTAGAAGGAAATTCACCAAATACTTTTAGAAAGCTATGAAAAACTCTGGAATTATTTAAGAGGTAGTGCTGTTGCCTCTGGCATTCTTCAATCTCAGGTAACAAGCTTGACTTCTCCAGCTAACTTGGAAACTGTGCTGGCTGGCAACCAAGCAGAAAGCAGAGACAGAATGCCCCCTATGTTAGGAGCCATACTGTTAAGGTCCTTGGGAATTCATGCTTTAACCAAATTCATCAAACTGTATCCCAATGGAAGGGCTGAAATGGTGGGAAAGGGGGTAGGGAGAATGCCCCACTAGTATTATTCCAAAAGAAAAAGGGCAGTCAGTAAATTCTTTCCTGGGGCAGGGGGTGCGGGGTGGCAGCAAGGGGAACCAACTTTCTGTGGAAAACAATAATACACAATTAGGACATTTTATAGGCAAAATGTGTACCTACTTTTAACATCCATTGAAACTAAAATTCTTTTCTTGAAATCGCACAATTTGATAATATGGTCACGAATCCACTCAAAGCTTTCCTATAATAAACTATTATCAAGCAATAGGACAGAAGCCTTAAATTTGGTGAAGCCAGTGACCGAACTATGGCTGCGCACCATCTGTCTTCCTGTCGCTGTCATCAAAAGTACCCATTCTCTCAGACTCAGCCGGCCTCGGCCAACATGGCTGCCATATGAAAATGAGGCAAGCAGGCGTATTATCAATCCCAAAATCAACTCGCAGGAACTGTTCAAAAACAAACCACCCCAGGGGGCACCCTTCACCTTCCTTTTGACTGTCAGCATGTCTGTCACCTGCACACCCACCAATAAACAAATACAAAAATGGTTCCACATTGCTCTCTGCACCAGTTCGCTCCCGCAGGGGTTAGCCTATTCAGAAGCCAGGCAGAGGAGGTAACTAAATCCTTTAAAGTGCACAATCGGGTATTATGAAGTTCGCAAAAAGCCAGGGTAATAACCACTGCCCTCTCTCCTTTTCAAAAAGGCCAACACTTTTTTCCTCAACTGCACATAGGTTAGATTGAAAGGTGGCAGCAGCCTCACAAAGCAGTCCTTTGAAAAGAAAATAATTACCATTCACCGCCTTTGCTGTGTGCCTAGCTTTCAGAGTTCCGTTTGTTAAATGTTATGGTGTAGGTGATTTGCTGAAACTACACTAACTGCTAAACAGGAGTAAGTAGGCTTTGTGTCCACAGTCTGACTCCTTTCCCTTTACCGTACTGTTTCCTTTTCTCCCAAAGACCACTGTGATCAAAGACAAACTCCCTATGGAACTAGCTGCTCAGCAGACACCTCTCAGACACTATCACATTAACTCGTTTGTCTACAGATGGGGTGGGGGGAAAGCTTCCAATGAATGATTACAAAAGCTGAGTCTTGCAACACTTCTCTAGTTAAGAATACTTAGAAGATTGAGTCCTTTCCTATAAGACTGTCACTAAGAAAACTCAAAGGCACTAGATTGTGGCAAATTGACAAAGAGAAAAATAACACAATAACATCTCCAAAAAAGAGGTAAAATATTTACGCAAAAGAAGAAAAAAATGTTCTTTTAATCTACCTACTTAAGGCAGAATAACTATACTTTCAAGGTTAAAAGAACTATGAAAACCACCCTCATTTAATCTTGGTTCAATGAGAAAATATATTCAGTCTCCAAGTTGAGGTTCATACAGATCCCTCAGAAGACTGAGCTTAAAAACTTGTTTTCAGAAGAAAATCCCATATCAAGATCAATACCCTTATTCCATCTTACTCCCTCTTCTGGCCTCCACCCTACAAGTCTGGTTAAGGCTTTGGCACCTGAAATAAGACTGACTGGGTTTGAATCTCAATCCAGTCAACTTACTGTGTCACCTTGGGCCAAATTTCCTGGTTTCTTCATGTATGAAAACATATGGTCATAACAGTACTAACTTGTGGGACTATTATAGATATAAGAGGAGATAAGCTATGCAAAGAGCTTAACACAATGCCTGGCGTGTAAAAGCTCAGTAAATATTAGCTGCCATTACTTTCGTTGTTATTACATTTCATTTCAGCTCAGGCACCACTTCTTCCAGAAAGTCTTCCTTGATGGAACCTTCGCCCCAGGATTCCCCTCTTCTGTGTAGTTTACATGTTTCTACTGTAATATTTCTCCACTGGACCACATTTGTTTGTCTGCCTCACACACTCTGCCCTCTTTAAATGCCGCGGTTGTAGCTTGCATCTCTGTATTTGTAGGCCCACCAAAACGCTTGTCACATAGTAGACGTTCAAAGAATTATTTGTTAATTTTAAAAGTTTATCCAATATTTAAATACATTTATGTTATTTTTCGTTAACTTCTTTTAATCCTCATCTGAGGATAATTTTTAATTGACTTTTGAGAGAGAGGAAGTAAAACATAAACATCAGCATGAGAGAGAAATACCAATCAGTTGCCTCCCATATGTGCCCCAACTGGGAATCAAACCCAGGGATTGAACTGCAACCTAGATATGTGCCCTGACCGGGGGGCAGGGGGGATCAAACCCGCAACCTTTTGGCGTACAGGTCGACACTCCAACCGACTGAGCCACCCAGCCAGGGCTATGTTATTTTTTATAAACAAAATCTAACAAAAAATGTCAGTTCTGATACGGAATTACTTGAATTTTAGTCATTTGAGTCAGATCCTTAATGTTAATTAATTTCTTTGAATAAAAGAAGAGAGGTACAAGAGATAAAAACAAGGTCCTCAGTTAACTAAAAAATCATTTTCAAATTAAATTGGGGAGAGCACTGAATGGGAGGTATGATGAGACATGTGCAGAGAGAGAAACTGAAAAAAAGCTCAGTGGATTAAGAGGAGACAACTGAATCATGTGACCAGCTAGGAAAAAGCCTTCCCTGCCTAAACATTCAACTGAAAAGTCCTTTCAAATCTCAAAAGCAATCTTTCCTCAAGAAAGGCCCAATCAAATTTCAGTTCCTTGAGCTATCTATTTCAGACCACTCAACTTCACTCACAAGCAAAGTATGCTTTCATCACAGAACAAAGCAACGGTGAGTGGAGAATAGCTTCCCAGGTCACCTAAGCAAAGAGCCATCCGTCACTGATGACACCTAGATCCATTCAATTTCCCTTCTCCTGAGTAATGATGAGAAGGAAAGGGAGGGGGACCCTCAAAATGCTAGTCGCCTAGGTGACAAAATGGAAACCAGTCTAGTATAATTCTATGCCCTTAGTGTCTACCTGATACTTACTAGTCAAAAGTTTGCATTAACTGGATATAGTTGCTGTTAAGTCTCAAAAGACCTATCTATTAAGGTTTAGTCCAAAGCCATTTTCACAACTGAGTTATAAGTGAGAGTATTATTCAAAACTCTGGTATGGCTGGACATGATCCAGTCATCAAGGGCTTTATAATATTTAAAGGCAGATTAAAGCCAAATGACTTAACCATGTACTTAAAAAAAAAAAAAAAAAAAAAAAAAACACTGTAACTAGGGGTTACACTGCTACATGTGACACACTCAGAATCTCCTGCTTCGCTCTTTCTCCCACCACCTTATGACTAAAAGATTCCGGAGAATGCTGTCAGCAAGGAGAGCACGCCTCCAAGCCACAGCGTGAAAGAGCCCACACCTTTCTATGTGACACTGTCTTTGTATTTTAAAAATCACAGGTTATCAAATGATAACAGATAAACTTTGGCCTGTACATAAAAATGGCTCTAAAAAGAAAGGTTCTGTTTCCCAAGAGAAAAGTGTCTGGATATGATGTCACGAATCTAGCAGTTCCCTGCACAGCCCACTGTAGACCTGACTGTCATCAGCCCGCAGTTGACTGCTGTCTCTGACTGCAGGGCTAATAAATCATTTGCACTCACCACAATCACAGCAACCTTCCTTTGAAACCCACACAGTGAGCCTTCAATCAGAGCACTGTTTCGTCTTTTGTGAAGGTTTTCTTTCTTTCCTTTCCTTCCTTCCTTTCTTTTCTTTTTTCTGACTGATTTTGTTGTTTCTAGAGAGAAGGCCATTTAGAGGGCTGCAGCAGAAATATGTAAATTAAATAAAACAGCAGTAAGCTTGGGAGGAAATAATACAGCAAACCATGATGTGTTATTTCAGCAGATATGGCCAATAGAGGAAAAGTTTATGTCAATTTATCTATTAAAAATCTCTCTTTTTGGAGCATTATGTAAGTGTCATAAAAAAAAAAAAAAAACAAACCCTGCAGTGGGCTGAACTGGGACATGTGAGGACTCAATACAACCAAGCGTCGAATACTTAAATATCTCCAACGACTTTGTGCTTATAGCAAATAAAACTCAGAGCTACAGATGCTTTCTCATCTGTGTGTAAATGAAAGCAAAACTGTGTGAGTAGTTAGTATTCTTGGAATTTTGGGGAGCCAGTTTATTTAAATGAAATCAAAGTCAATCTGTATCTGTACAGAAATAATTTTCTTAGGGCTCTCATTCTCTAGCCTTTGCAGAGCTGTACATACTCTTCCCTCTCCCGCTCCCTCCGAGGTAAAGAAGTGAAAAGAGCTCTGCAGGTTAAAAGCCATTCAGAACAAATCTGGGAGAAGGAAGCTCGAAGGGATCAGAATACCCCTTGTCTCACAGCCTGCTTTAGAGCTGGGTTCAGCTTGTCCCTGCCCATTCTTTGTGGTCCCAGCGCGCATCTGGGAATGGATCATGCCACTTTATGGTTTTTACATCTACCTCTGCCTCTACAGAGTGAACTCTCAGATGGCAGGAACTAGGTTTTATTTAGATGCGGATGGTGTTTGTTGACCTGAATTGAATGCATAACACCTACGTGTTCATTATCATTAAAGGATTTGAATTAAGCATCCTAATGAAGGTATTAAAATTCAGTAAGCATATTTTAAGGCTCTGAATGTAAGACAGCACATATAAAGAACCAGGGATCACAAATATTAGAAACGTGTACTTTTAGTTAAAGGCCCCGATATAATGCAGCACTGACATTCAGACACTTCGGTGTTGTTTGGTTTATTTACTACACATGTATGGCTTTTAATAGACTTCATTTTTATGACAGGTCCCTATATGTTATCCTTCCTTATAGCTCCATTTTCAAGTTGACTGTAATTCACACATACTACTGACAGGAATAAAAATGTGGGCAAAATGGTCAATACTTCAGACTTCCAAATTACCTAGTATGGGCTCTTTCTAACCACAGAGAAACTGGCCTTTCCTTACCCTCATCTGCAAAATGGCAATATTTCTCTGCTGCTTCAAAAACAGCCTTAATTGTAGGCAGAACATAAGGATATCAAAATGTGTCTTGGTGTGTGTGTGTGAATACACACACACACACCCCCCCTGTAGGCACACAGAACCCCTCCCCCAAACACATCAATGCACAAAGGGCCTTCACTCTTTACCTCTCCTCCCCACTGACAGAAGCAGCCATGCTGCCAAGGCAGCAACCCCCACATGAAATATGAGAGTGGAGGCGAAACAGCTCAATCAAAACAGCTTGGGAAAGGAAAGGAGGGTATGCTTGTCAGCAAAGTCTCCGTGGAAAGGACAGAAAACTTTTGCTTCTGCCTTGACCATCCTGGGCAAATAACCCTATTGCAGGTCTTCTTACCTGAGCTTAGAGGCCAAGCACCAACACTTAACCTTGTACAGATGGGTAATATGAAAATGCACCCAGTTATTTGAAAAGTGCGTTGTGAGAAATGTCAGGGAGCAGCTTAGAAGCACGCTCTGGAGAGCAGAGCTGAGAGCGATTTTGAAAACAAGCAGTTAAAAGACTGATGAAGTGGAAAGCACAGGTAGAAGCAAAGCTCACACTGCTTCAGCGCAGGGGGCTGTTCTGCTTCAGGCCAAAAGCCACAAACTGACCCAGCAGGATACAGATTACTCAGCTTTCTGAAATGGAATATGACTCTACACCTCTCTACAAGCCTGCTTCATTTGTTCTGATTAAGACTCACTCATTCTACCAGGCCCACTTCCCTAAGCCTCCAGCTGACTCAGTTAGGAATAAACAATGTTATCAAAAAAAAAAAAAAAGAGAGAGAAGCCATTTCTTAACAGGCAGAATGGCAGTCCTTTAAACTTTTAAACCTGAATCTCAAATTAGAGCTACAGAAGTAAAGCCAAGTCAATATAAACTCCCCATTTCCTGGGTCTGATAATACTAGTCATTCTCCCTATTACTTAAAAGAGAGAATCCACAAACATACATTTCAAACTCAAATATGCTGCCTGGTTTAGAATCCAAGTTATCAATGTTAAGCCATTTGGAAGAAAAAGAGCATTCTTTAAAATCCTGTCGTTTGCTGGGAGAGTTTAAAGGGGGGAACTGGAGTGAGCTACACTGGACACCCACCTTTGGGGACAGAGTCTGCAGTTGGAGTTTCAGAGAGGCCTTGGCCAGCAGTCTTCTCTGCTTTTTATCTCCTCGGACAGCGTCTGTGATGGTTAATGCTCCACTCAGGGACATTATAATTCTTTCTTAACCTAGGATATTTTACAGTTTCCTTTTGTGACTGACCAGAGAAGTTCAGGATTTATATAATTTGGTGTGTCAGATGCTAAGCATTGGAACTGTTTCCCTCAAACCTGATGCCAAAAAGGCAGGAGCACCCTGACGCAGAACAGATTTCAAGATCTGACTGGCTAGATAGATGTATCCAAAACCCATGAAGTCAACAGAGGATACATACTTCCAGGGACAAAGGCTGCAGCTGTAGGACTTTTTCCAAGTCTTCAGACAACCACTCTCACTGCTTATTCAGGAATTTGGGTTATTAGTGGTGGAGAGAATGGGCTGGATTGAAATACTATATTGTGGACAAGGGCTTCACCTACGTAATTCTTAGCAGAAGGTTACTCTATTGAGACCAGCTTGAGACATGAAATTGCCGAGTCTCCCACAGTCCTAGGATTCCGCAAGGAGAGTGGTCTCCGGCACTGAATTGCCTTGGGGCCCTAGAGAGGCCTCAGCCTCTTTGGAGGAAACCTCAATACCAATGGCATCTTTCCTCTCAGAGAGAACTTCCATTCCCTAGGAATGACACAGGAATCAAAGACTGCCAGCTCCACAAGGACAGAGACCACATCTGCCTTACTCACCACTGCATTCCTGATGCCTAGGATTGTGAGCATCCAATAAATATGTTTTGAAGGAAGGAAGGAAGGGAGTAACTCTGCAAGCTACTTCTGACACAAAACCCAAAAGTACTACTGAGTCAGCTTCAGTCAAAACACTGTGCTGACCAAAAGACGGAGCTAACCTGGCCTAGCACAAGGCTTTGCTAAGCATGGGCACAGCATCAGTGTTGCAGGAAGTGAGCCAGGGCTGAGGACCAGGTGGTGTCCCGGCAGCAGGACAGAGTCCGCTTCCAGAGGATAAGCATCCTCGGCTGAAGGATGAACACGCAGCCAGTCAAGCTCCTTAAGCGGCATGATACAGTTACAGGAAATGCACTACACAGCTCCCCCTGTCATGGGCTCCAATGGACCTCATGCCCATAAAGCTGTATGAACGGAGGCCTAGTTTTTCCTGACAATGCAGAAAGGTTAGGTTGCCTACATTATACTTAAAAAATGTCGGGACAGCCCTGACCAGTGTGGCTCAGTGTGGCTCAGTTGTTTGGGCGTTGTGCCACAAAGCAGAAGGTCACCGGTTTGATTCCTGGTCAGGGCCTGGGTTGCGGGTTTGGTTACCAGTCAGGGCATGTGCAAGAGGCAACCGATCAATGTTTCTCTCACACATAGGTGTTTCTCTCGCTTTCTCCCTCCCTTCCCCTCTCTAAAAACAAACAAACAAATAAAATCTTTTTTAAAAAAAAATGTTAAATGTAGGGAGGCACTGACATCCCATAGACAGAGTTTTAAAGAAGCCAGCAAAGACCTCAAACCTGCTGCCCACTGGGTCATCTTGGAATCAGACAAGAGTTTAACCAAAGAGAATTTTACATTATCATATTATAATGACTATTGCTAACACTTCCTGAACTGTTATTTATGCACCTGGAAGTAGGTTAAGCACTTGGCGTGAACATTTTATTTAACCCTCACAACGATCCCAGGAGAGACGATGCCTTTCCCATGTTGAAAATGAGGAGCCTGACGAAAGGTGGGTTTCAGGAAGACCAACCGTATACAATAGAACCAGGGCCCAGATTCAGGCCTGTCTGACTTCTGAGTGCACGGTCCGCACACCTGGCCACTCTGCCTTCTGTCTCTTGCTCAGATGGTGAGTAGGTAGGTGATCAAGACCAATTCTTAACTTCTCTCTAAAATCTAACCCAGTACTGTCTGGAACCAAAAGATCCTTTAGCCTCCTGATGCTAAAGGATCTTAACCATGTCGGCTGACATTTTATAAGGAAGCTCTTGGATAAAGGATCAGAAAGAAAATTCAAAATGCAGGCCCTTAAACCAAGAGCTATGCATTTTGACTCAAATTCTTCAATACTACTCACCTCATAAAAAAGGGCCAAACACTAAGCACACACATAGTTCTTGGTCATATTCTTGCCAATTCCACATATTGCCTTGAATTGAAAACTGTTCCAATTAGTAAGATCATTTACAAAAAGATTTTATTTAGTTATTTTCAGAGAGAGGGGAAGGGAAGAGAGAGAGAGAGAAACATCAATCGGTTGCCTCTCTCACACCTCCAACTGGGGACCTGACCCACAACCCAGGCATGTGTCCTGACCAGGAATCAAACTGGTAACCCTTCGGTTCACAGGCCAACACTTAATCCACTGAGCCACACCAGTCAGGGCCTAATTAGTAAGATTTTTATACAATGTCCAAAATAAGCCAAGAGGCCTTACTTTGGCCCTGCAACTATTACTTTGTTTTAACAAACTCCTCCACTATCTTACTATTTCCTCCCTTGAGGAATTCCTTTCCTCAGTTTAAAAAAGTTTTTAAATTGAATTGGATTTATTGGCTAATTACGCCATTTTCTTACCCCTCTTCACTGTTAGGAAATGTTTATTTTTGCATAATGTTTCTAAAAGGCAAAAAAAACCCCACCAAAATTATAGTTTTGCAAGGTAGATAGAAGGACTTAAGATGATTATCTTTTACTAAAAAGTGCGTAAGCAAAAGACAGTTACTTCACTGCACTGGGAGAGAGGCAAAATTAGAGGATTCTGATTGGTCTTACTTAGCTCAATTAAATTGTGATGTAACAAGATACCGCAGACTTGCTCAATGTTAGCCGGAGTTTAGAGTCAAAAAGCTTGCATGGTTGGTGTTAACAGCCAGAACACTCTACCTTCCCCCAGCTGCCATGTACTCAAGTCACTGTCCTACAATCCAAGGAGACAGATTTAGGATTAATAATGTATTAGCTTCCTGTACTGCAATGTAGTTAGGAATATAGGACAGTTTGGCAGGAGAAAGTTCCTGCTGAAGGCTCACTGCTACGAGATACATTTCATTAGTCATGCACCTTAAATTAGGTGCCCAACAGACACAAGAGCAGGGATATAATGCCACCTAAAACGTCTCCTGAAAATGTTTTTCTCCTGAAGATAAGATCGATGCACATTCAAAATACATTCTCTTAAAGGTAAAAGATACCACTTAGTCTGCTACAAGAGGGGATACAGCCCTCAAAGTACAACCAAAGGGTAGAGGCAATGGAGGAAAGTGAGTTCTGGTGCCTTCTATCTGCCAGCGGCAAATACAAACAGTTGTATTTTGATAAGATCAAAAAGAGAATGAGTACTGGGGAAAAGACCTCTTGCCCAACCAGGACCTGTCCTTGTCCCATATGTAGTCTCTGTGTGGATTGAGGGTGATAATTAATCTCTCCTACCCACCCAGAGTTTGGGATTAATTAAAAAAAAAAAAAAAAAAAACATGGTAGTTAGAGGTAGATGGAGATCAAAATACTATCTTTATAAGAAGTGATAAGGGGACTAAAGAACAAAGCTTAGATGCACAATCAAAACAGGTTCTCTAATACTTCCCTATGCTGAATGAAACTTACCCAATGGGACAAAGGCAGGCTGTCCCAGCAGGGACAGACCAGCTACCTAGAACACAGCAGGGAGAGGACACATGCAAATCCTAAAGACTGGCCATTCCACACAACAGGATTCTCTTCCAGTCTCACCAATCAGAAAAATCAGTCCTCCACTCATGAAGATAGTCAGAGTAAAGGTGGAAAAAAGAGCAAAAATTTCCTTCCAAATATTATTCCCTCTGGGAAGTGAAATGCCCATTAATGGGCTAACATTGAAAATCAGAGTAGGAAAGAATGATTCTCTTCAACATGGATATTCCAACGTGGTGCTATTTCCAGCATTATCTTTAGGTTAACCCAACAAACCTTTATTGTTACCTACTGTGTGCCAGATGCTAGGTATGTACCTATGCATAAGATACTTTCATGAAGCAGTCACATAAGCAAGTAATCATAGTAGACTTCTGCTCCCAGACATGATGGAGTAACAGGTACCAGACTCACCATCTGCCATAAAACTACACAACCGACAGAATAGAAAAGACAACTGTTTTTAGGAGAGAAGAGGCAGTACAAGGCTACAACCCCTGAGAGACGGGAAACTTGAAGTGAGCCCTACAACTGCCCAGTTCTCTGTTAGACACAATTTCCCAACCAGCGCACAGAAAGCCAGAACCCAAATAGAACAGAGGGGCCTCACTGAGCCCAAGCAGCAGCGGTCTGAGTGTGGCTAGAATCTGAGTGGGAAGACACTGAAGAGGAAGGAGCTGTGAAAGGAGGAGCAGGGCCCCAGAAGCCTATTGGGAGGATCCCCTGCCAGGCTGAGGGACACAGGGCACAGGGCAAGTCCACCTGGGGTTTATTAGATAGTAGATGCTACAAGGCTGAGAGGAAAACAGAACCACCAGAGGTTAAACAGTTTGGGGGGAAGGAGGTAGGAGCATTTTGGAATCCCATCTCTGCAAGAGCAAGGAAGTCACATTAACACTATAGATCAGCTGACACCAGAAAGGTTTCACCTTAGAGTAGGTCACACTCTAGAGCAAGACCTACTCAGAACCTCTCCTCATAAAGCCTACCACCCCACAGTATAATCTGGCGTAATAATAAGGAAATGTGTAGACACCATGAGAATGTTGAAAACAGGTTCAATCAGGGGGCTCAGGGAAAGCATCATGAAGGAACTTACGTTTACCTGAATCAGAATACGTCAGGAGGCAGGATAACAGCACATGAACAGGAATGGAGCGCTCTGCCTGGAAACGCGAGAGAGCAGCACTCCCCTGACAGTGATCTGAACACGGAGGGGAGAAAGGAGTACACGACGACTGACTCGGGGTCTCCACCTCAGAACAGGAGTGGAGTTGGTCTTTTTACGACTACAGGGGGCAAAAGAGGAGGAAGGGGGGAAGATCATGGGTTCATTTTCGACATATTAAATTGGAGGTAGCAGTAAATTGGACATCCAGTTGAAAATGTGTAACACAGAGGTGGCTAGGCAGCTGGCAACCCAGAGAGAAGGGAATGGACAGTTATAGATACGGGAGGGCTGGGCACACAGGTTACCATTATGGGAAGAAAATGAGATTTCCCAGAGACTGCACACAAGAGGAAGACAAAAAAAGAGTAGAAACAGAACCCCAAAGAACAAAACATTTACGGAACAAGCTAAGAAGAGAATGATGAAGAATAATTAGAAAGCTTAATGCATCAGCTGGAAGGAGAACCAAGCACAGCCTGGTGTAACAACGCAACTGAGGAAAGGGTCTTAAGAAAGAACTATGCAAAGGTGTCCGATGCAGCAGAGGTGTCAAGCGAGGTAAAATCTAAAGGTCTCCAATTAAGAAGGTCACTGGTTTGGGCAGAAGCCAGACCCCACTAGACTTGGAGGAGGACAGAGGTGGGAGCACGGGCACAGCACATGTGGTCTGCTCCCTCACATCGCTTCGCTGGATGGGAAGACTAAGTCAGGGACCTGGCTAGAGACGCTTCACAAAGAACATGTCTGGCTCAATGAATACCATATTTGTTGAATGAATATGTAATTTTTAGAAAATAAACAAATGATTTGTACCCATCTGGTTGTTTTACCAGTCCTTATTTTTTACTGTGTCTGTCTATCTATACACTGGATATATATTATGCATAAGCAAAGTTCCATTTCCTCCACAAAGCCCTCCCTGATTTTTCTAAACTTCAAAAACCTCCTCTATTACAATCAAAAAGACAGACAATAACAAGTGTTAGCGAGGACATAAAGAAACTGGAACCCTCATACATTGCTGGTGTAAATTTAAAATGGTGCAGTTGCTATAGAAAAAAAAAGTTAAGGAGTTCCCATATGATCCAGCAATTCCACTCCTAGGTATTAAACAAAATGTGGTATATCCATACAATGGAATATTATTCGGCCACGAAAAGGGACGAAATACTGATACATGATACAACATGAATGAATGTTGAAAACATTTATGCTAAGTGAAAGAAACCAGACACAAAAGATCACATACTGTATGAATTCATTTACACGAAATGTCCAGAATAGACAAATCCAGTCAGAAAGTAGATTAGTGGTTTCCAGAAGCTAGGGGGAGGGAGAGGAATAGGGAATGACTGCTAATTAGAACATGGTTTCTTTTCAGTTGGGTAAGAAAAACATTCTGGAATTAGATCGTTGTATTATATCTCAATCAAAAAAATAATATCCTCCTCTAATCTCTTATTACAGAACTCCTAAATCCTGCCCGTCTATTTAGCACTACTTCATACTGAGTGAAATGACTCCCGTCAGTGACAGAGAGATACCGTGAAAACAGCCTCATCAATTTTTTTCTGGACTACTTCACTTTCTAGTAAATATCCTACTCTACCCCTGACATCCCTGCCCTTTTCATCTTACTCCCATGTCTACCATTCTCATTGTTCTATATCCCAGCAAAATGATCTAGAAATTTACCAGTATTATTCTTCCGCTTAAAATTTTCAGTAGCTCCCAACTTCCAAAGTAGCGTGCTTGCTCATAAGAGGTACACAAAACAAATCACTGCAGTATGAAAAGGAAATATTGGTGTGATTTATATGTTTTTTAGTTGATTCCTTTAAGTTTTTGTTTTTGGCAGCTTCTACATACATAAGACATTAGCACAATAGTACTTGTTACAATGTATGAGTAAACATATATTAGGGTATATCCTCAACTTTTTTATGGAGTACAGAGCATAAGGAAGAATATTTGTAGACCACCTACCTAAAGAAACTAAAATCAAAGCTTCTTTGCCTGGCACATAAGATCCTTCGTGACCTGGCCACCAGCTACCTCTTTAGAAACTACCACTCCGGCTTTGCTCTTTTATTCCAGCAACACTGAACTGCTTGTAGAGTTTCCACTATATACCAGGCTGTTTCATACTTTCGTGCCTTTGTTCTTGCACTCTGCTGTCCGAGAATACAACTGCCCACCAATCACCACCCTCAACTGGAGGGAAGTTGTAGCAATGATTTGCAACATAGAATAAGTGAGTGTTGATGAATGCTCTCCTTCTAAATGTGTCCTTGAGATAAGTCCCTAAAAGGGGAATTACTAAATCAAAGAACATGAACTTTTTAAAGATCTTAATACTTTTGGGAAAAAACTCTCTGTTCAAACTCCCCAGCACAGTATGAGGGCAACCATATCACCCTTTGACAGCACTAGATATTTTTACATTAATATTCATCAATAAGGTGGGTTAAAAAGGACTTCTCATTTTAATCTGCAGTTCTTTGGTTAGTAATGACATGAACATTTTTTAAATGTTTATAAATCATTTAAATTTCTTATGTATGGTACTCTGTTTGTGTCCTTTATTTATTTTTCCTATTAGGATATTGTGTTTTTAAAAAAATTGATGAGGAAGAGATCGAATAAAACTAAAATATATAACAAATCTGTCACGTGTTGCTTGTCATGCTCCCTCAGCTGGAACACAACAGGTTCTCGGTTCTTCCATGGTAAAGCTCCAAACGCTCCTAAAATGGAAGCTGTACAATCTAATCTCCACCAGAACCACTCCAAAGAATACCACCTTTCCACCTTTATACCCAACCTGCTCACTAGGATGCTGCTTTTAAGCAACAAGCTCAAGCAATACTAAGACTAGCCCAATGAACCCACAGTATTATGTCTGATCAAGTGTTAGGCTGAAAAATAAGAAAAACTTGGAAATGCTTCTTCCTCTGCTGTACCTGGAATCCCTCAGATAACAAGCTGCTTATCATGGCTCATGGTAAAAAACTGTCTTTAGTCATCCAAAAGATCACCCGTGGTTGGAAGGCACAGTAGCACAAGAAAAAGAACATGAGCTTTCAAGTGGACAAACCTGGGTTTAGAAACCTGGCTCTGTCATGATCTTGTTATATGAACTTGGTCAAGTCACTGTGCCCCTCTGAGCCTCAACTTCCTTATCTATAAAATGAGAATAAAACTTTCTGTTTTAGGTTTATCGTGAGGATTAAATGAGATAAGACACGTAATGTTTATAACCAGGGGTCTGGTAGGCTATAGGTGCACTTCAAAAAATGTGGTTTTCCTACTCTGATGGTGCTAAATCAGTAACTTATTTAATTCAAATGATCTTACATAAAATGCTGGCCTGAAATAGCTGTCCCAGCAAAGCATCATCTGGGTACGAAACATTTAGGTCAGCTTTCTGTCAACTGCAATTTCCACTGCTATAATTATGCAATCATCAACCACCACTGCAAGACAACAAAAACCCCAAAGCTGATGTTAATAAAATTGCTAAATACAGTAATTACCTGAGTCTCAAGATCATGACCACCAATTCCTTTAGGAAAGCAACAGAAACCTTTGTAATTATAGGGGAAGAGGATCATTAGTTATCCCAGACAGTGGTCTCTATAACAGAAGGCTTTCGGTCACTGCCCAGAATGGCAGCATGCTCAGAAATCTTTCCCAAATTGCTATTTTTTCACATTTCATACTCTGAAAGAAACAATGTCAACAAAAGAAATGAAAGGGGGGAAAAATGACAGAAAGAAAGGATATTCTTTGAAATCTAACCTTCTTGGCACTCTTTTCTGGCAAGAGTGTCTAGCCTGGTGAAATAACCTCTAGGAGGAAAACATACTTTATGACATCTATCAGCATAAGTGCTCTCTATGGAAAAAGCAAGGGACACATTCTCCCCGTAATGTTGATTCCTTTAGGAAAGGGAAGGGAGCAAAGAATCATTTATTAAGCACCTATATTCAGAGTGCTGTACTATGCTATTTGATTATGTTACCTCTCAAATCCATTTGTACTTCATTTTTATTGTTGATACTTTGCCCACCTCCACCCAGGCCCCAACACCCCTCCCCTGCTCAAGGCTTCATTGTTACTAAGTGGAAACATCCAGCTTCAGGTCCATGTTCCATGGACCTGGAAGTCTGCCCAACCCTGAAACCTTTATCTCTTCATTACACCTTCAGCAGATCTCAAAATGATCACGCCAATTCTCCCATATGAGAGAGAACTCAATTTAACTTTTAGTTCCAAAACAAGACAGACAGACAACTAATTTGAACTAAGTGTCCATCAACAGGCTGTTTCTGTCACTCAGCACACTGCTTTTCTGCTTCCAATTAGTCTTTCAAATGAATGGAGGGACCCACACAAAATGCCCTTTTTAAAACCTTTAATCTATAAAGAAAATGGTACCTGTTGACAACCACAGAGCACTGAAGCAGAAATAAGTATAAAACAGGTACAGGATCCTCAACCACTTCACAGATGTCTGCCAACAAAATCCTGATAAAATCCAGGAAACAGAGCTTGGCTTCACTCCCAGCCTCTTCTCCATGGCCTTCCAGATAGGCAGAACCAGTCCACTAGAAAGAGAGAAAGAAGAGAAATTATGTGCCAAGTAATTAATAATTGATTCCTAGAAATGTGGCATGCAAGGTAGAGAACATGACAAATTAGGGGGAAGAAAAATTTCCAGTTTGCCTTTCACTGCTCATCTCTGCCAATACATTTTAAACCCGAGCTTTGGCATAGCCTATAATTATCAGGATAAAAACACGGCAAAGGATATGAAATGAATCCACCATAAAAATGAAATACCTTATAGTCCACTATTTTCTAGTCTAACCATAGATCATCTTTGTGGAAGAATGGAAAGAATGCCAGCCTGAGAAAAAGATCTGAGTTTCAGTTCTGGTTTTGCTAACAGCTTTGTGACTTTGTGACTTTGACCAAACACATCTTCTTATCTATGAAAGGAAGAGATTAGACCTGAAGGTTTTGTGTAGCCATATTGTGTGTGTGTGTGTTTAATTCAATGTGATTGTCTTCAGGCAGGGCATACACTCTCCAGTTTGCCACTGTCCCTACCACTATTATCTTAAAAATTTATCTAATTTATACTTTGAGTTCACCTCCCTAACCCCTAGAATCATTTGTAACTCCTGACTTGAATTCGTATATACATTCAGAAATATTTACCCAGCCCCTATGATGTGCTAGACAAGTGCTTGCTAGTCTAGAATCTAGGGGGCCGTTTGATTTACAGCCTTCCAGAAGGAAAAAAATTATTTCCCATCAATTTCTTCTCTCTTACACAACTTCCGCATATTTTATAATTACCTAAATCTTGGCAACGTTAGGAGTGTTGATCTAGTTCTGAAGAAGCAATTCAACATCATCTGTCCTAAATGTGCCCCTGTTGTCCACATCTGGCAAATGGCACAGACTTACGATCACCACCGCCAGCCAGCACTCAGGGAGATTGGCATTGCATGGGTTGGATATCAATACTATTGCCAGGAAACAGACAGACAGACACACACACACACACAGAGCTGCAAAACGGAGATACAGCCCAACCAAGAAAACGCTGGCATTGAGCCTTAAGCATCTGAAGCACTTTATGTTCTCATTCACTCTCATCCATTCCTGTTTCTAGTTGCTCTGTAGTTGTATGTTAGGGAACAGAGGGTAGAAAGGTATGTGGCCCAGAGACATGCTCAAGAGATTAATAAATAAAGCCTAAGTTAGAAAGTATATCCAGCAACTTCTCTAGCCTCCAGGATGTAATTGTGAGTGTGCATGTGTGTGTATGTGTGTGTGTGTGAATGGATCTTACCCAACACATTACCGTCTGTCACAAAAGGATCTTAAACTCAAGGTGACTCAATACCTGTCATCAGTAGCATAGCAGGTGGGCGATAAAAGCATTAAAGAAATGAATAGGCTTTGAAAATGGGAGTAATAAACACCATTGGATTAGCAAGCTGATGAGAAGTACAATATCTTACAAACCATGCATAAGACAGAGGCAGAGCTATTTTCTGTGAACTTCCACCTGGTCATTCCTATGAAACCTACAATTGCCCAAGGGCACAAATCACTGCCAGGGTCCAGTCAGAGGCTTGCTGACCAGGGCAGGAACAACAACACATCACCAAGACCCAAATGGTTGGTTACAGAATCAAAGGTAACAGCCCAGTGAAAGAACACACACCCCCACAACACTTGACAAATGAAAATCTAGAAAAGCGTGCGATAGTTCTGGCATTTGGGGCGTTACAAGTACACCCGAAATAAAAGCACTCTCTGTGGCAGCAGCTGTTCAGACAGAGCAGGGGGTAATGTTTACTTAATACTTCAGGTTGATGGGGAATGTATCATAGTTCAGTCTGTCAGCTACATACGTGGAACTCCATTTATGTACACAGCGTTAAGATGTTTGAACAACGACAAGGCAGGTCTGAAACAGCCTATTCAAATGGTGTGAGTAATCAAGAATAAAGCTCCCTTTCGAAAAAAGTCTCATATATTTGGGAAAGTTACAGAACAGACTGCCATGAATAGCTTTGCTTATATTTGCAGACACTGTTTTCCAACTAGCTAGAAAAATGAACAGATTGTTCGGGGCGGGGAGGGCTGGTCATCTTTCCTATTGGTTCCTAGCTTCCGGTCTGTTAATCACCTAAGAAAGCACGAGAAGAGTCAGCTAATGCTCTTCACCTACTGCATCTATTGTCGGTTGGACAAGATCATCATGAGGTGAGAGAAGGCAAAGCTTTCCTGGAATCCCGCCTAAGTTTCCCTTTTCGGCTTCCTACATTTCAACTTTGTGCTCCCTGCAGCCACCGCTGGACCCCTCCGTGGGGCATAATTTTCCCAGTACTGCATAAGGCAGGTTTCGCACTGTGATTTACACCTTGTGCTCAGCCCCGCCCTCCTTAATCTGCATCAACTTTTCATTTCGGTGGAAACAACCAACACCGAGACAGCAGTTGAGGGCGAGGCTGCAGAAGTCGAGGGAGCTAAGACAGCGGCACCCCGAGCCGCTGGAGGATGGAGGGAGCTGCAGGACCAGGTGCCGGCCTGAAAAAAGCGGGCTACAGCCTGGGACTCGAGCTCCGCACCTGTAATGCCAGAAGCAGCTGGCTGCCCTAGCCGGGCCAGAAGCGCCACCTCTGGGTCCCAATACCCGGCCAGCGCACCCCCAGAAATAGCCCGTCCCGCTTGCCCCTCCCCTGAGCTCGTCGTGGTCCTTGGCCAGGCAGCCAGCCGCCTCCGGCCACCTACCGGGGCTCAGAGCCACACAACAGGGCCCCGGCTTTCGGGAGCCTCCGCCTCCCGATCCATGGGGTCAGGGCCCCAACCTCCGCTCCCCTCACCCGGAGGAGGAGGAAGAAGAGAAAGAAGGCAGTGCGGGTTTCCCACCCGGCAGCTCCCTCTCGCCTCAGCTTCCCTGGACAGCGACAGCAGCCGGAAACACCGCCTCCTCCCACCTCCCAGGTCTCAACCCGGAAATACGCTCTTCTAGCTAAGGAAGCCCTCCTGCCCACCACCCCGGAAGCTCAATTCCAGCCGCGAGCACGAGGGGGAGGAGGGGCAGTGCTGGGAGGTAGAACTACCTACGGGCGAAAGAACATGAACCTCCAGGCTGTCGCCTCCCGCTCTCCAGGGGCAGTCTGCCTGCCCTGCGCGAGCCCGGGGCCACAAACTCGGGCAATACCCACAAGCAAAATGGCGGCAACGGCAGCACCCACTGTGGCTCAGCGCCCCACCGTGTCATTGGCCAGACCCTGGAGTGAAGCCGCCGAGGATTGGTCGAGAGCTTTGCGGGGGTGGGGGTGGAGCTGAAGCCGCCGGGAGCCAGGAGTGGGCAAAGCGGCGTGAGCAGCGGCCCCAGGCTCTCGCAGCATCGCGCTTGGAGAAGACCTCGCCGCTCGGGGCCGCAGCCTGGTGAGCTCAGCCGCCTTCAGGCCCTCCCCTACATCCCAGCCGGGGCCTCTCCAAGACGGCGCTGATCGACGCCGACACACCCGGGGACCCTATCGTGACTCCATCGCGCCATATCGCGACATCATCGTGCCCTGTCGAGACTCCATTTTGTCACAGCTCTTCTCAACATATAGCTATATATTTTTTTAATTTGCCCTGTCATCTTTGGGGGCTGTCCCATGTCGTGATTTTGCCGTGATCTCTCCGTGACATCACCGCGCCATCGTGAAGTGTGATCTCATCGCCGCCCTGTCGTGACTTCATCAATGTCGTGTTGTGACTTGGCCGCGGCGGGACAGGTGGTGACCGCCAAGAACCCTCCCTTTCTCATCTCCCCATCTCTGCAGCCCTGCTTCGATTATCCGGCTTTTGGATTCTCCGTTGTCCTGGGAGCTACCCGGGACCCTTTCTTGCTTCTCCAGCCCCTGCCGGCATCCACAAGCTGGTATCGAGGCGAGGAGAGGGAGAGCAAGGGGTTAATTCTGCTGCTCCTTCTACTGCTGCTGCTGCTGCTGCAGCTTCTGCCCAAGGGAGGGAAAGGAGAGGAGGCAAGGAGCCTGCGGGGGCGACTGAGAGCCCTGGCTGGAGGGGTGGGGTCCCCAGAGGAGCCACCAAACCTTTCCTGGTCAGTGCCCTGCATCCTCACTTCAACGGAGGCTTGTGTCCTGCCTCTTCTGAAGAGGGGAGGGGGAAGGAAACCTAGAATGCCCTTTTCCCTCAGGTCAGCCTGAATGCGGATAATCGAACTTCACCCTGTATGTCTCCATTCCCACCTGTCTGTCCTCACCACTCCCTCCCTGTGTGCCTTAGTGGAGGGACATAGAACTAGGCTCTGGTGCCAGGGGGCAGCTGAACAGTGGGACCAGCCCCCTCCCAACCCCAGGAGGTTGGTGAGGAGACCTGTCCAACTGAGCAGCAGTATGCATGGTCCTTTCTCGCTTTCTAGAGGTGACCTTGGACCAGGATCCCTTCATCCCTAAAGATTTGAAGGTCCAGCCCCTTAAAGGGAGGTCAGTCCTGAGGATCCCATCCCTCTTGCTCCACCCCTCCCTCTGTGCTAATCCCTCCTTCCATCTTCCACTCCCACCCCCACCCCTGCCCCTCCTCTGCAGAGGGATGCTCAGTCCCTCTTGTGTTCACAGTTGGGCAAGACTGGCATCATGGCCTCGGATTGTGAGCCAGCTCTGAACCAGGCAGAGAGCCGAAACCCAACCCTGGAGCGCTACCTGGGAGCCCTCCGTGAAGCCAAGAATGACAGCGAGCAGTTTGCAGCCCTGCTGCTAGTAAGGAGCTGACTGAAAATTGGGAGGTGGGAAGCGCTGGGTGGTTGGACCCTCTAAGAATGGGGTCAACAAGTCCTTGGGGATATATAGGTGCTGCTGGTATCCCTGGAGTCACCAAAGTGGGCCTAAGACACCTCTTTGGACTGAGTACAGGGGACAAAGGGGAGAATGGGAGTGAATAATGCTTGTGGCCCTAGGAGCCTTGGAGGAGACTGCCTAGGTCTGCTCTCTGGGGTGTCCCAGAGCAGATGGGAGCTGACTCATAGGGTAACAGCAGCAGGTAGTAACTAGTGCAGAGTACTTGAAGGCCAGGGATGATTGTTCTGGGGGTGGAAAGGATAGCAGGACTGAAAGTGACTGGGAAGGGGTCCCAGGGGATGGCCAGGATGGCAGTAGGTAGGCTGGGTGTAAGGGAGCTGGTTCTGGGCTCAACCCTGTTGGAGGAACCCAAGCTGGGGACAGCAGAGCAGGAGCTGCAGTGCTGGGAAGGGGGGTTGGTGTGTGGGGGTGAAGGGAGGAGGGAGTACAGCCTGCTGCTTGTTTGCCATGGCAACAGGGAGAAGGCTCTGGAGTCAAGGGCTCACACTGCAGCAGAGGAGGTGTTTAGGTGAAATGTAAGGGGAAATGTTTTGACAGGCAGAGCGGCGAGACAGGAGCCATTTCCCCTGAGAAGGTGGCGGGAATGGATCAGAGACTTCTCTGGAGGGAGCAATTAGGAAGGGACTCTAAATCCTTGGAGGATTTTAAACTGAGTTCTAAGCCCCTTCTGTCCCAGGTTGTGGGCAACAAGATTAGGCATCAGGAAGAACTTCTCAACTGACCAGGTGGAAACAGGCAGTAGTCGGGGAGGCCTGGACCTCCCTTCCCTGGAGATAATCACAGATAAAGGATCCTAGAGGTCACACCCATCTGTCTCCAGGGAGAAAGAAGGAGCTGGATGAAATGATCTCAGGAAGGCTTTCTGACCTCAGAGTGCATCCCATTACATAACCTAATCTGCTAGAGTCAACACCCCAGGGTGCAAGGGACAGTCTTTGCCATCCTGCTGATAGCACCTACTCCCCTTCAGGTGACCAAGGCAGTCAAAGCAGGTGACATCGATGCCAAAACTCGGCGGCGGATCTTTGATGCCGTGGGCTTCACCTTCCCCAATCGTCTCCTGACCACCAAGGAGGCGCCGGATGGCTGCCCTGACCACGTTCTCCGAGCCCTGGGTGTGGCCCTGCTGGCTTGCTTCTGCAGTGACCCTGAACTGGCCGCCCATCCCCAGGTCCTGAACAAGATCCCCATCCTTAGCACCTTCCTTACAGCCCGGGGGGACCCTGATGATGCTGCCCGCCGTTCCATGATCGATGACACCTACCAGTGCCTGACGGCTGTGGCAGGTACACCCCGTGGGCCCCGGCACCTCATTGCTGGTGGCACCGTGTCTGCCCTGTGTCAGGCATACCTGGGGCATGGCTATGGCTTTGACCAGGCCCTGGCACTTCTGGTGGGGCTGCTGGCTGCTGCCGAGACACAGTGCTGGAAGGAGGCGGAGCCTGACCTGCTGGCCGTGTTGCGGGGCCTCAGTGAAGATTTCCAGAAAGCTGAGGATGCCAGCAAGTTTGAGCTCTGCCAGCTGCTGCCTCTCTTTCTGCCCCCGACAACTGTGCCCTCTGAATGCCTCCGGGATCTGCAGGCCGGCCTGGCACGCATCCTCGGCAGCAAGCTGAGCTCCTGGCAGCGCAACCCTGCACTAAAGCTGGCAGCCCGCCTGGCGCATGCCTGTGGCTCCAACTGGATCCCGGCGGGCAGCTCCGGGAGCAAGTTCCTGGCCCTGCTGGTGAATCTGGCATGCGTGGAGGTACGGCTGGCACTGGAGGAGACAGGCACAGAGGTAAAAGAGGATGTGGTGACTGCCTGCTATGCCCTCATGGAGTTGGGGATCCAGGAATGCACCCGCTGTGAGCAGTCCCTGCTTAAGGAGCCACAGAAGGTACAGCTTGTGAGCATCATGAAGGAGGCCATCGGGGCTGTCATCCACTACCTGCAGCAGGTGAGGGTGCAGTGGTTCACAGGGGGAATGCAGTGTGCGGGAGCCAGAAGGCAAGGGAAAGGGAGCAGTAGAACTCCCTCGCCTCCGTGGAAAGGGGAGACAGCGAAGATGCTCTTACCAAGGACTGATCCTGCAGCGCTCCTGGGAGTAGTGTGTGACCCAGCCCACCTCACCCTCCCTCCCTGTGCCTCCACACAAGTGCCATACCACTCACCATATGTGCACTCACATCACAGTACATACACACACACACACAACACAATAACCTCCCACTCACAACCCCCCAGTACACACACACAAAATCGAAGCCGTCTGTTCAGCTCAGTCTCTAGCACTGCTTTGCACACACGTACATATAAACGTGTAGCCCTGTAGGGAAAAGGAGCAGGGCGGCCTGGGTCCTGCCCTGTGTAGAGAGGTTCAGCTAACTCCTCCCAGGCCAGAGCTGCTGCAGAGGGAATGTTTACTTAGCTCTGGACCTCCGAGTTTTCTTTCAGCCCTGAGATACTTCAGAGGTGGTGGGACGGGGGGGAGTGCTAGTTGAGTCCCAGCAGGTGCAGGGGCATGACATATGAAGTCCAGCTGGCTCAGCAGACACTCCCTGAGGACCTACCTTTGAAGGGTTCCCAGGCCAGAACTCCCTTACCGTTGTATTATTCCAAGGCTGGCCAGCATGCTGTCTAGGCTGGGGAGGGGCCCTGGTTTTGCTCCATCTCAAGCGGGTCCTGTGGCAACAGGTGGGGCCGGAGAAGCAGAAGGAGCCCTTTGTGTTTGCTTCGGTGCGGATCCTGGGTGCCTGGCTGGCGGAAGAGACCTCCTCCCTGCGCAAGGAGGTCTGCCAGCTGCTGCCCTTCCTCGTTCGCTATGCCAAGACCCTCTATGAGGAGGCTGAGGAAGCCAATGACCTGTCTCAGCAGGTGGCCACCCTGGCCATCTCCCCCACTACCCCAGGGCCCACCTGGCCAGGGGACGCTCTCCGGTGAGTTTATAGTTAGAATGTCCAGCCAGACTGTTTTTTTGTGTGGTTTTTTTTTTAATTTTTATTGTTATTCAATTACAGTTGTATGCCTTTTCTCCCCATCCCTCCACCCCACCCCAGCCAGACTGTTTTAAAGAAATGTGTTAACACAGAGACACCTCTCCCCAGCACTGAGCTGTGCCAGACTCCTGACTGGCGCGTGAGATTGCCTTGAGGATTTTTTCTGTTTGGGAGGGCTTGTCCCCACAGGACTCCTGGTCTGCCAGGTCTCACTGGCCATCCCCAGGTTTCTCTCTAAGGAGAAAACTCAAGCTTACTGAATGTCATGCCAGGCATTTTTCTCTACCCTTTACCAAAACGATCTCACTAGGTCCACACAGCAAATCTGTGACACGAGTCTCATCCACATCTTCAGGATGAGAAACGTGAGATTCGGGGAGGTTAAAGTCATTTGCCCACGCTCCCACCATGTGGCAGAGCCCAAGACTGAGCCTAGGCCTGTACAAATCCAAAGCTTGTACTTTCTCTGTGGTACCTACGAGGATGTGACCTCCTTCTCCCCAACTTCCATTTCTCTTAGGTCCTGTGCCCCCCAAAAGGGAGTCTCTCCCCACTCCTCACATGTCTGTCCCTTCCACACCCCCAGGCTCCTTCTGCCCGGCTGGTGCCACCTGACGGTCGAAGATGGGCCCCGGGAGATCCTGATCAAGGAGGGGGCGCCCTCACTGCTGTGCAAGTACTTTCTGCAGCAGTGGGAACTCACATCCCCTGGCCATGACACCTCCGTGCTGCCCGATAGCGTGGAGATCGGCCTGCAGACCTGCTGCCACATCTTCCTCAACCTCGTGGTCACTGCACCGGGGCTGATCAAGTGAGGCTGGGGAGGAGCTTGGGGGAAGCAAGGGGGGTGCTGTTCCAAGTTGCCCCAAATATCCATCTCCTACTTTGTTTCTCTGTGCCCACGGGTTCCTGTTAGTGTTAGGAGGAAAGGGGCACGGGACAGACAGAACCATCCCCATCTTTGGAGCCCTTCTGGACATGTCTTCCTGTTCCAGTCAACCCAGTCTCTTCTCCCCAGATGCCATGAGTGGGACCCAAAATTAACTCTCCACCCTGCTGCCTAATTTGCCAAATCCTGGCCTGGTGAAGCTGGGAACCCGGGCTCTTAGGTTTTCGCAGGGCTTGGTCTTGCTCTGTCAACCCCCACCCCCTGCCTTCTCCGTGTTCACCTCCCTTTCTCCCCAGGCGAGATGCGTGCTTCACCTCTCTTATGAACACCCTGATGACGTCGCTGCCCTCACTAGTGCAGCAGCAGGGGAGGCTGCTTCTAGCTGCCAACGTGGCTACCCTGGGCCTCCTCATGGCCCGGCTCCTTAGCACCTCTCCAGGTAAGCCCTGGGGACTTGGTCTTAATAGATGGGGGCAGACGACCTGGGTGACCTACTGGCCACTGGGCATGTCACCATTTGCAAAAAAAATGGTTTTATAGAATTTTCCAATCCAGAGGAGCTCTCTGAAGTATGTCTCCATCCCCCACCCCACCCTTCCCAAAATGATATCACTCTCTTCCTTCTGAGGACTTCTAAGGCAAGGTCTGGTGGGTGTAAGTGCAGGCCTACTCAGAAGCACAGGCACCTGGAAACCCAGTAGCCCAAGGAATCCGAATCCAGTGTTTTCAAGGTGGGGCCACCCCCAGCCTTGAGTCAGAAACCTTACTTCGCTCCATTGAGGTTTTTCTCTGCTCAGCACCTCACCTCCCTTGTGACAGGCCCCTGTGCTTGGTGCTTCTCTGCACGCGCCTGCTCCCCAGCTCCACTTTACTCTGGCTGCATGCAGGGGGAGGGGCGTCCCCTCCAGCCCCTCCAGCCCCTGCCAGCCCCGTGTGTCTCCCACTTTGGTCATGGGTGTCTGCTTGGGTCCCTCTGTCCCTGCCTGTTCCCTGTGCCCCATCTGTCAGGTTGGAGTTGCTAAGCAGATAGATGCCTGGGAACAGGAGTACCCAGCAGTAGAAAGAGGAGCCCCCCTGCTCCCTAGCCCTTGAACTTCCTCAGCCCCAAGCAGCATCACCACAGGTCCTGAGTAGAACCCCAGTGCTGGTTCACCCACAAATGCCACCAAGTTAGATTAACAGCCTCCAGGAGAGAGTCCGCAGTGCAAGGGTGACCCCCAGCCCAGCAGGTTAAGCAAAGCTAGGTCACCAGCTCTGGGTCCCCTCTGGCGCCCTCTGCTGGCCCGAGTCAAATTGGTGCAACCTCCTCAGCCCATTGAGGAGCCCTAGGCCCAGCAGGGGTTCCCCTCACTACTCAGACTGTATAGGAAGGTCTAACCATGAAACTGAGTGTACCAAGATTATTACATTCAATTCTCAGCAGATTTCTAAGATTATAGCACTATTATAGGTCCTGTTTCATAAGTGAAGAAATGAGACACAGAAAAGTGAATTACCCAATGACACAGTGAAATCACAGACAGAGTTTGAACCCAGGAAGGCTGACCCCAGGCTATGCTTCGGCCCCCTGAGGGCCCACACAGGAAGAGAAAGCAAGGGCCTGGCAAAGCAGCTGGCCCATCTGGTTCATGCCCCCATTGCCTTCTTGTCTTCCAGCCCTTCAGGGAACACCAGCATCCAGAGGTTTCTTCGCAGCCGCCATCCTCTTCCTGTCGCAATCCCATGTGGCACGGGCCACACCTGGCTCGGACCAGGCAGTGCTGGCCCTGTCCCCTGACTACGAGGGCATCTGGGCTGATCTTCAGGAGCTCTGGTTCCTGGGCATGCAGGCCTTCACAGGCTGTGTGCCACTGCTTCCCTGGCTGGCCCCCGCTGCCCTGCGTTCCCGCTGGCCGCAGGAGCTGCTGCAGCTGCTCGGCAGCGTCAGCCCCAACTCCGTCAAGCCAGAGATGGTAGCCGCCTATCAGGGTGTCCTGGTGGAGTTGGCACGGGCCAACCGGCTGTGCCGGGAGGCCATGAGGCTGCAGGCAGGTGAGGAGACAGCCAGCCACTATCGCATGGCTGCCCTAGAGCAGTGCCTGTCGGAGCCCTGAGGGGGTGTCCACTGGGGACAGACCCGGGGGGTGGGCAGTGAGGGAATGAGGGAGGAGGCATCTTCCCTGAAGCCCCCAAACTGGATCCCCCTCCCCAACGCCCCCCCAAAAAACCCCAGCTTTCTGGCTTTTTCAAGAGCAAGGGCATGGTGCCCACCCTTCAAGTGTAAGGAACTGCGTCCTGCCGCCTGAGGCCGCTCAGGGGCAGGAATTGTCTTGGAAATCAGTGAGGCTGTCCCCGCCAGGTCGGGGAAGATTGAAGTAGCCCCCAGGGAGGGGGGCTTTTAAGTGTCATTGTGGCCAGTGTCTGGCTCCCCGTAGCAGGGAGACCCAGGGGTGGGACAGGGCTGGCAGGAGCTGGCTGCTTCAGCCCATTTGCCCTGCCGGCCAGGGTGTGGGCTCCTTCGGCTGCGGTGCCCCTCTGGCCTTCCAGGTCCATGTCCTTTAAATTGGCCTTTCAATTCATGTCTTTGGCCCTCTTGGGCAGAGAGCAGGCTTAGGCCATTGACATCACAGTTCTTCCTATCACCTTCAGTGACCCAGGGTCTGAAATGCTCCATCCATCCAGGGGAACCTGGGACAGACAGGCCTGGTGTGATGGGGAGAAACTTCCGCCTGAGCTTCCTTGAGGGGACCCAAACGCCCTGGGGCCCTGTGATCTCTAAGCTTTTGTGTCTTGTTTCAGCAGAGTGAGGATGAGGGTTGGGGAGGGGTATTTATTTTGCCAGTCCTTACCCCTGCTTGGATACCTGAGCATCTAATTTCTGTCCTCCTGGTGCCATCTGGCCTGGCTGGAGCCAGGAACAGGAGGGACACTTTCCCAGAAACTGCATGTTTCCCTAGTGATTGCACCCCATCGCATCGTGGTGCCTGGCTTTAAATCCCACCCCGCTTATGACTCCTCTCTGCAGAGAGACGCGCCTGGCGGCTCCAGCAGGGACTACCATTCTTATGAACCCAGGGGGACCCCCCACATACCTGATTCCTTGCTTCCCGTCCCCTTTTTTTCTCCCTCCCCTCCCCTAGTATGTTCTGTGATCGCCAAGTTCAAAGCTGTGCACATGTGGACACTCAATAAATGTTCATTGGTGAAGGTGGCTCCTGTGTGGTCTGTCCTGCACCTTCTCTCTCCCAGACCCGAGCAGCTCCCAACTACCATTTGCTGGACACAAGCCTTGACAAGCACATTTCACAAGTGTTATCCAGCCCACCCCAGAATCCTAGGAAGCAAGCATTATTATCCTGATTTTACAGAAAAGCAACTTAGGCATAGGTAGGCGATTTGCTCAAGGTGCTAACAGCCAAGTGCCAGAGCCAAGACTCCCGCAGGCCCTCCAACTTCTCGGGCTGCACCCTTCATTGCTAGAGCAGGGTTGCAAACTCACATTGATGTGACCAGGCCTAGTGGGGGCCCTGGTGCCCTTCTGTACAAACGAGGTGCTGCCCCCCGCCCCATGCCAGCAGGTTGTTGTCAAGGGCCACTGCCACATCCTCCAATTTTTAAAGAGAATTCAGAAATCCTAATTTTTATGTGAAATCTGATTTTCAAATGGTAATTTTTTAAATTCAATCACTACCACCCCAACAGAAATCTGTGCCAAGTGAGAAGGGGAAGGGCCTGAGTCTTCAGCAGGAGATGAGCAAAGCACCCACTGCCTCACCAGAGCTGAGGCGTAGCTGTCAGACTGGACCCGGACCAGCCCGGGGCCCACACTCTGCACACGCTTCTCCACCTAGGCCCTCCAACCTACAGGCATTCACTCAGCATGTCCTATGTGCCTACTTACGGTTGGCTGTGCACAGAGAGGAACATTCATTATTTATCGATTGTATGTACTGAAAGTCATGTTCTTACATGGATTCCCTGAAATCCCTGAAAAATATGAAAAGACATACCCCGCCCTCAAGCAGCTTAAAATCTAGAGAGAAAACAGACAAAGCAACAAGGTATCAACAATAAAGGTATAAACAGTTGCTCCTATGGAGGAGGTCTGAACAAAGTATGGCTGGAGCCTGAGAGCCCCTTCGCCTGGCTGAATACGTCCAGGAAAAGCTTTTGCTCTGAGACCCGAGGGTGAAGAGGGCTTGCCAGGTAGACAAGCAGAGGAAGAGCATGTGTAAAGGTATGCAAGCTTGGGAACGGCAAGCAGGTCATTAATGCTACGGTGGAAAATGTGCGTGGGAAGTGTGGAAGGTGAGGTTAGACCAGTGGACGTGGGCCAGATCTTCCAAGCCCTGGTGTGCTGTGCTGAAGCGTAGACGTGGGATCATGGGAGAGACCACAGATTTCTGAGCAGATTGAATGTGACCCAGCTGCATTTAAGCAAGATGATTTTGACTGTAAGAGGGATGACTGAGGCAGAGCTCAAAGAGGAGGCAGTACGCCTGAACTGAGTGGCAGTGAGGATGCAGAAAACATAGGTAGGAATTACATAATAGGGCTTGGTGATCCATTGGAAGTGAAGAGGGACAGAGAGCCAAGGATGACTTCCAGACTCCTGCTCTGGGCCACTGGGTGGCTGAGGCCATTCACTGTCACGGGAAACACTGGGAAACGGGTTTGTACACAATATAAGCTCTGAATGTAAATGGTGTATCTGTGCTCCTTGTGGTACACCCTGGGGCAGTTGCTTTCTGCACTCTGGAGTTGAGACAGGTCTGGGCGAGCGAGATATGTAAATCATCTGTATAGAGAGGGTGCTTAAAGTCCTGGGAGTGCTTGAGGTCATTGGGGAGGTGTGAAGAGCAGAGAAGGGTCCCAAAGCAAGTGGCAGTCACTCATGGTCCCTGCACTCATGCAGTGGGGGAGCTGAACATTGAAGACAGCCTCATAATACAAAGCAGATTGTGCCCCGTCTGGGATTTAGTGCGGAATGGTCAGAGAATTCTGGGCTGCGGAATACAGAGAGGGTTAGGCTAACTCAGAGAGACTGAGCTTGCTCCTGGTAATTCAGCTTCCAAGGGGAAAAGGAAGACTGGAGCTGCAGTTGTAAGATTTTACCACAAGGTGGAGCCTAAGCATCTCCTTGTGCCAGATTGCCCCCACCCTGCACTCAACCAGGCCCAGAGCAGAACGTTATGAAAGGCTGGTAGGAGGATGGCTGTGTCAACAATGAAGGAGGCAGGCCAGAGTTTTTGCCTTACATAAACGTCCAAATGCAAGTTCACTTTTTTAAAAGAGAGGAAAAATTCTGAGCCTGGGGGAAGAGCAATATGTTAAATATGCAAAATGGGAGTCTGTGTTTGGATGTGTGTAGCTACATGTCAATATACGTGTATTTCCTGTGTTCCAATATTGTATGTGTGTTTCCCGTGAGTGTCTCTGTGCATGTTGTGTGTCCTGTCTGCCTAGGGGTGTCTGTGTGTGTGTGACCCATGCATATCCCAGGCCTCCATACGTGTGCATATGTCTCAGAGAGTGAGCAGTCCCTTGGCTTGAAAGAGTCTGCAGCCATAGGACTCTTAAGTTTTTAGGAGCCCCCCAAATTAGCAGCAGACAGTGGAGAACATTCCTCTCCCCAGTAGCCATAAGCAAAATCATTTATCAGATGACTTCCTCAGATTATACCTGGGTTCTATGTCTAGCTATCCAGGGTCAAGTTCACATGGAAGCTTCCTATAGGAACACTCAGTTGACTGAGAGATCCACAAATTCCTCCATTCACTCCTTTAGTAAACATTCATTGAGTACCTGCCATGCACCGAACCCAGTGCAGGACATGTTTTCTGTTTCTCCTTTCACCTTATGAAGTAGTTCATGAGGCAGGAAAGGAATATTAGCTGCAGCTGCCTGGAACGCTGCTTAGAGTGTTTAAACATTTTTTCCCTGACGATGGGCCATGGGAAGCCCCAGCAGAGTTTTCAGTTCAGAGGCCACATGGTCTAGTCACTCTTGGTGCTAAATGAAATTGGAATTGGATCAGAAGAGAGATGGATGAAGGCAGGAGACCAGTTATTGGGTCTGCAATGGTCTAGGCAGAGGTTCCCGGCCTTACTGTGCTTACTGTGCACCTTACAGGATATTGAAACACAGATCGCCAGGCCCCACCCTCAGAGTTACATTCGGGCTGGGATCCAAGAGCTGACACTTTTTTTTTTAATTAATTAATTTCAGAGAGGGAGAGAAATGTCAATGTGTCATTGCCTCTCATGCACATCCCCCAATGGGGACCTGGCCCGCAACTCACACGTGTGCCCTGACTGAGAATCAAACCAGCGACCCCTTGCTTCATAGGCCAGAACTCAGTCCACTGAGCCACACCAACCAGGGCTCATCTGGCACTTCTAACACATTCCCAGGTGATGTAGGTGATGCTGGTCCAGGGAGCACACTTTGAGAACTACCAGTCTATGAGAAGGAGTATGGTAGCTTAAGGTGCTGACAGAGGGATACAGAGATTTCTTTAAGGGGGAGAAACAACAACACACCATGAAGAGTAGCTTAGGTGGTGGGGGAGAGGTCAGAGTCGGGGATGATTCTATTTTTAATTCGAAGGATGGTGGTGGCGTTTATGGAACGAGAGAAGTCAGGAGGATAAGCACGTAAGGGATGCTGGTGCGGGGAAGAGGTGCTGAGTTCAGTTTTGGACTTGGCGAGTTTCAGATGGCAGCAACAAGATGTCTGGGGGAAATACCCTACTGACAACTGCTCCTGTGGGCCTGGGTTTCTGGTGAGAGATACAGACTGGAGATAACACGGCTGGCAGACAACGGCAGGCAGGTAGTCTTTAAAGTTTTGAGAGGGGATGAACTCACTCATGAAGACTGTAGATAGCAAGAAAACGCAGAAGCTTCAATTCTGAGGATAAATTACTGACATTAAAGATGTGGCTGAAAAGAGATGAATTAGAAAAGAAGACTGAGAAATGGCCAGAGAAGAAAGGAGAATAAGGCCAACAGGGGATGTCTTCAGCTGCAGGGAAGTTGGGTAAGGAAACCCAAGGAAGTCACTGGGCAGGCAGCCAGCCTGGCCAGTCATTTTGGCCTTCCCAAGCCTTCTGTAGAGAGAGCAGGGGATCCCCACAGCTGGGCATGGGCATTATCAGCCTTGCTGTGCTGGAATTCTCCCAAAGGGGTCCGCCTACCTGCATGCCATGTACCGACACACACACACCTGTCCTGGAGCCTGACTTCTAACGTCCGTTGCTAAAGTTGAGGATGGGGGTAAAAGTGGGCTCATCAAAGACTCACACTCACATATATAGACACACACACACACACATACACACAAACATACTCCTGACCTCTGACCTGTCCTAGGCATGAAGGTCACAGAACTGCCCAATTCTACTTCGTCCACCACTCTAGCTAGTGGTTCCAACCTCTGGAGAGTTATTAGTGATGAATCTTTGGCTGCTACTAGTCTCCTCCTCCCCCACAGCTCCCCCAGGCTGAGATGACCCAGGCCTGACCTCTGTACCTACCGTGTACCTCCTGGGATACTCCCCTCCAGTCTCCTCCGTATACATCTCATGGGTTCGTGGTGTCTCCTCTACCTCCCCTTTCCTCTAATCTATCTCGAAAATTTCACCTTCCCATTCTCATCTTCCACTTCATAGAAAGGGGCCTAAGAAAACGTCTAGTCCTCTCTGCCCTCCCCTACTTTGTTGTTGTTGTCGAAGCTGCAGAAACTGAGGTCAGAGAGGTAAAGGGAGCTGCCCAACATCACAGGCCAGTTGAAGTCAGGACGCAAATTCTAGGCACCTGAGTCCACAACACGGAATAGGAGTTCCGAGCACAGAGAGGAGCTAGAGACGGGCTACCCTGGCTCTGCCACTGAACTAGCTGCTTGACCTTGGCCAAGTCAGTTCACCTTTCTGTGCCTCATTTTCTTCACCTGAGAATGAGGGTGATAGGCTATCTATCTCACAGGGCTTGTGAGGATTAAATAGCTCCATCCTCATTGAGTACTTAGCACGGAGTCTGGCGCATCTGTAATAAGTGTTTGCTGTGACTATTTCTACTATAAAACACCTTCCTCCTGCTTTCTTCATTCTCATCCCCCTTAGCATTCCTCTCTTTAATCCCTGCCCCTGTTTCTCTCAGGAGGGCAGGATTAGGATTTGGGAACAGGGAAGATGGAGTGAGTACAGAGACAGGAATATGGTTGAGAGCCAGGCAGGCCTGCCAGGGTAACACACAGCCTGCCCCAGGCCGGGGTAAGGACCACATACCGCCCACACAGCGTCAGTGACACACAGGGTCACTAACAGGTCCACATTCAGTCAGCCCAGGCCCTCCTGGCTTCAGAGACATCTTGAGCCCTCCTGGGGTGGAACTCATGCCCAACCCCGGTCCAGGCTACTCTCTCTGTCTGGTGAGATTGTGTGGCCACAGATCCTGGCTTGGCCCCGGGAATTACCAACTCCAGGGAGGCCAGAGCGGAGGGACGTGGGCGCCCTCAGAGGCGCTTTGATCTGGAAACATTCAGAGACTGGGATGGGCCCCTACACACACACACACACACACACTGACACGTGTCTGCACAGGAGCCAGTGGGCTTGAGTCTCATAAACTTCTTCCACATTCACAATCGCCCACTTCATCCACAGTCCCGTGAGGTGGTTAGAGAAAAGACGGATACCCATGCTACAGACAAGGAAGCTGAGGTCGAGGAAGAAGGTGCTTTGCTCAAAGTCAAAACAGCAATAAAGCCGAGATGCAAACCTAGGGCCCCTACTTCCCAGCCTTGAAACCTTCTCTGTTCACAGCAGCTGGGAGACCCGCGGGCGGTTGAATTCACGCCGCGTTACCCACCCCATAGGGTCGCGCCAAAGCCACGCCTCCGCTAGAGCAGTCCCTGGTGAGACGGGAGAGAGCGGCCACCGCGTGTCTCTTTAATGCGCGCCCCCGGAGGCCCGGCGCGCCCCCGCCACTATAACTGGAGTGCATGGAGCAGGCAGCGTTCAGAGGAAGCAGGGCGGGTGCTGGGCACCCATTGACCGACTTTTCCAAGTGCGATCAGGGCCCATCCGGCCCACGTCCCGCCCCCATGGACTCTCCCGGGTGCGCCCACACTTGAGGACCCGACGCCCGCTGGGTTCCGCGCTGGGTTACAACCCCCGCCGTCAAGTGACCCCCGCGGACTGGGCAGGGTCCCGCACCTCTGCCCGCAGCGCTAGCCGTCGAGCGAGGGCTCCGCCGCCGCCACGCCTCGCGCCCACGCTGCCCGCCCCATGCTGGTGCACACCTACTCCCCCATGGTGAGTAGTCTCGGGTCCGGGGGCGCGGGGACAGCAGTAAGCCTGAGCGCTGGACCTTCCAAATCTCCTCCAACGAAATCTCGGAGGGAGAGGGCCGCAGGGACTCCGCCAGCTACGGGCGGTGAGCGCGGAGACCGCAGTCCCCAGCCCGAGGCTCCTGCGCCCGCGGGTCACTCAGACATAAACCTCTGGTCTGGCCCCGGGAGGCGGGTAGGACTGCAGCTCCGTCCTTGCAAGCTGTCCTGGAGGAGGGTCCTCTAGGGCTGGACTCCTTCCAGCTGCTGGTGGGTCGCCTAACGCGCCCTTCTCCTCCCCCAGGAGCGCCCCGACGGGCTGGGCGCGGCGGCCGCAGGGGCCCGCCTGTCGTCTCTGCCCCCGGCGGCCTACGGGCCCGCGCAGCAGCTCTGCCACACGCCGGCCGCCGCCAACGATTTCCAGCCGCCCTACTTCCCTCCGCCCTACCCGCAGCCGCCACTGCCCTACGGCCAGGCGCCCGACGCCACCACCGCCTTTCCCCACCTGGCCAGCGACCCTTACGGAGGCCTGGCGCCCCTGGCACAGCCGCAGGCGCCACAGGCTGCCTGGGCCGCGCCCCGAGCCGCCGCCCGCGCCCACGATGAGCCGCCGGGCTTGCTGGCGCCGCCAGCCCGTGCACTGGGCCTAGACCCTCGCCGGGACTACGCCGCCGCGGTGCCGCGGCTCCTGCACAGCCTGGCCGACGGCGCGCACAGCCTGGCGGACGCGCCCCTTGGCCTCCCGGGGCTGGCGGCGCCGCCTGGCCTGGAGGACCTGCAGGTGAGGCCGGAACGGTCCGGGATGGGCCAGGACCCACCGCAATGATTTAGGACTCTGGCTGGAGGCAGAATTGCAAATACAGGAACCCGACTTCTCCCAGCCTGCCACTTCTTCCTCATGATTCCGACGACGCGTCCCGGTGGCCTGGGTTAGATGCTGCCGGGTCATTAAGGCGGCCTGGCACTGAGTCTGTGCGCAGTGCCTGGATGGCCGCGACCCTCGGCGGAGTAAATGGAGAAGTGGCTGAGCCACTTCACTCCCTCTTGCCTGGGCCACGTAGGGCACCTGTGCCCCGTCCCGGTCTGCTGGGGAAGCCTGTGCCTGGATCGAAGAGAGGCAGAGGAGTTGCCTAAGGTTCAAAATTCCCTTACGGCACGGGAAGGTACCTGTGGCCCAGATCGGCCGCACAGATGGTGCCGAGCCTTGGAGAATACTGGTCCCACCTGTGGCCGCCCCAGGCGACGAACGGAGTTGCGCGTTGGGAGGAGCAGACAGGACAGGAGCCAGGGACAGCAGGGGCCTGGGAAGCGACAAGACACTAGGTCCATAAGCGCCCTTACCACCGCATCTCCTATTTGCAGGCCATGGATGAGTCGGGCATGAGCCTCCTGGAGCAGTCTGTGATCAAGAAAGGTAAGGACTAGCGTTCATCTGCCAGGACAGAGCCGGGAGAGCTGGTGCAGGCCCTGGGTGACCAGACCCATTTTCTTCCCCCATGGAGCGTGCTTGCGGTGCCTCACGGGGCTCTGTGGCCACCAAGCACTCACTCTTCCTGGCCCAGTAAAGGGACAGTGGAGAATGGGGAACCTTGGGCAGCTGCGCAGGTTGGTAAGTTGGCCCCACAGCCTGCGGCCTGGGGCAAGCCCAGTCCATCAGCGCTCAGCTGGCTTCCAGGGCCAGTCAAGCTGCAGGAGGGCCTGGCCTCTCCCCGACGAAGGGAGGGCGCTCTTGTGGATCTGGAGTTAATTTGCAGAACGAGTTAAACCACTTCCCTGTTTCCTAAGAGGTGAGAATGGGGGTGCTATTCCCAGGACTTTTGTTAAATGATTTCCATATTACAGAGCCTACCAGTTGCTAGCCTGGCAAGTGCTTCCTGCTCCTTCCTTCTCAGCAGGGCCTTGGCGGGTGATTGGGGGTGGCGGTGGGGATCGTGCATTCTCCTGAGCAATATTCTCTCCAAGCAGGAGCCTCTTTCCGCATTTAGGATCAGGGAAGCTCGGGGCTGAGTATCATGTGTGCAGGAGGGTAAGGGCCTGTCTGCTCCTGGGCATCTATGTGAGTTCAGGTCCTGTACGTGTCTGTATATTCCTTTCCTAGGTGTCTTTCTGGTATTTCTTGGTGTATGTGTTTCTGTTGCTGTATGTGAGATGTTTCTATTATATTGGTGTACATTTCTGTGTTTTTGGGTGGGGGGCCTCTACGTGTGGTTCAGGGTTTCTGTTGTGTCCCAAAACTTGATCTTTGGTACTGAGGATCTCTAAGCATGTGAGGGTCACTTTCTGTGTATTTTCCGGGGATGTTTGTGTCTCTGCACTAGTAAAAGCCAGAGATTTGAGACCTGCCCTCGAGTGGATTTTCTGGTTTGAAGACCGAGTTCTGGCCGTGCCAGGAAAAGGTGAGAAAGAGACAGAGAATGACAGAGACAGATTCTGAAGGGTCCAGGTCTTGGACTGGCTTCTTAGATTTGGGGCAGATGCGGGGCAGGAGTCCAAAGTCGCAGACAAGTCCAAGGTGCCTGAGACAGGCACTGACTGCTCCAGTAGGATTTGACCTGAGTTGTTTTTCAAGAGTGAATTCAAGCCCAGGCTCTGTTTGCCCTCCACCTGTTCCCAGCAGAAGCTGGGGGTGGAGGTGGAGGTGGGGTGTGGGAACTGGAATTCCAGGAGGGAGGCTGTGTTACCAGGGGCTGAAAGTTAGCTGGACCTCCTAAAGTGTGTATGGGAAGCTGAGGGGACAGGCCTCCTGGAACTTGGGGGAGGAGGGCTCCAGGTATTTGGGGCTGTGTCACCTGGAGCTGGGGTTTGGGAGGACCTTGGGTAACCGGCTGCCTCAAGTTGGGATGGAGGTGTGAGCTTGGGACCCAGCTCTTTGAGGTAGGAGCTGTGTTGGCTTAGTGGACTTTTTCGAACCCATCGGAAGGAAGAGCTCAGGCTACCAGGAGATATGATCATGGTCATGGCCCCCAGGTCCTGACGCTGCGGAAGGGGCTGAGGGACCTAGGCTCACTGACTCTCGGAGGAGACCAGCCCCCTGTATTATGGGAAGGGGCTTAGGGACCTCTGCCCTGGAGAAGAGTAGGAAGATCGACTGGTGCTCTGAGCACGGTTAACCCCAACCCCCAGACCAGAGCAAGGACGGGAGGACTGGCTGTGAGGAAGGACTGGAATTGCCCCGGAGCTGGTTTCTTTCAAGGGACGCCAGCTTCCCTAAATCCCGGGTCCTGGGCAGTCCCAAGACCACAGCGAGTGTGGCGAGGACTGCCCCGAGGGCTGCGGTGCAGTCTGCAGGGAGGGGTGGTGTGGGGGGGAGGCGGATGTGGTTGCAGGTGCAGCGCAGGATGTTGCAGGGCCAGGCGTGCACACCTGCTGGACCGTAGTGTCAGAGGGTCAGTAGCTGAATGCGGCAGCAGCGAGGTGGGGCGCTGGTGATCCCAGCTGGGTACTGTGCCCTGGACAGCCCACCCTGGACATCTGAGAAGGAAGGGGGCTCCCTGCGGAAAGCTTGGCCTTCTACTGGCCCAGCGGGCCTTGGTGAAGGAGAGAGAGGCAGTGCGGGCGCGTTCAGGCTTTGCAAATGCGGGCGTCCTGCTGGTTCCTGGAGCTCCCGACCTCAGGGTGTGCGTGGTGGGTGAAGGAGCCGAGTCCCGTTGACTAAACAGGTGGACCGGCTGGAGCCCTGCTTGCAAGCGGCAATTTTTGCAGGGGTTCTCCACTGTCACTGCGGGACTCCAGTCAGCCATCAGCTCCTTGGGGGCCGTGAATTAGCGCCCTTCTTAGCCCTCGGGCCCTTCCAACGGCATCGGGATCCCCTGTTGAGTCCTGAAGTCCTCCCGCACTTGCCGGCAGCTGTGGGGGCCCTCATTCCGGCCTGGGGCCCTGGATTTACGGCAAGTCATTCTCGGCTGGCTGAAGCATGCAACTCCTCCAGCCCCTGCCGGCGCTGGCGGAGGGGCGGCTGCATAGAAGGCTGCTGGAGTCCTGCGTGTGAAAGGGAGGCAGCCCTGTCCTAGAAGCGCAACGGCCTTCCTACTGCGGGGTGCCGCTGGGGAGGAGAGCCTGGAAATTCTCCAGGCCCAGACTTTGGTTTAAAATCTTCGCTACTCCAGACACTTGTCCTGGAGGGGAGGGGAGGCGGGCAGGGGAGGCCAAGTGCTCCCCCTCCCTGCCACACCACACACTTCAGGTTGGCAGCGCCTTGCAGCCACGGTGTGGGTTAGAGGGTGGCAGATGGGGCCCAGGCCCACTCGAGGGGAAACCGGGAGCCCTCCATTTTCTGCCCACATTTGTCCCCTCCAGTGTTGCAACCTGTCCTAGGGGCACAGAAAGCAGACGGGACTGGCAAGGAAGACAGACCTGGACAGGAATATTTTCCAGCTGAGAAAGACAGTGAGAGGGCCTGGACAGGTTGACGTGGGAGCTCAGAAGAGGAGCGGTGAGTGCCTGAGGATGGGAGACTTCCTGGAGGAGACATTAGGATGGAGCTCTCCAGGCACCCAATGGTGTTTGTTGAGTGAATGTTGGATGGATGTTGACGTCTGAGTGCATTGGGAGAGGGGGTATAGAAAGGGCCCAGCTGCTTTCACTTGCACTAGGCGCAGCATGTGCAAATGCCCTGTCTGTGGAAAAGCCAGACAGGTTAAAAAGGTTAACAATCTCCACAGGTTTCAGTCACAGCTGGAGGGGAGTGGTTTGGTGACGAGAATGGAGATACTCCTCCTTCCCTCAGAGGAGAGTGGGTTGTCTAGTTGGGGGGGGGGGGAATCCCCCTCTGCTGGACTCCATTGTCCAATCTCGGGGGGTCTCTGGGGAAGACAAGGGCTGATGTAAACAGTCACCCTCTCCTCTGCTCCCCGTGGCTCTAGGGAAGGAAATGGGAGATGGGGAGGGTCTGGGCTTCCAAGTGAATCTCCAGGAAGGGCCAGGTCTAGGGTGAGGTACATACCTCTGAGGCAAGATTTAGATGCGTAATACATTTTAATGCAATATTTTAAAATAATGCAAAAAATCCATAATAAACAAGATGTCGACATTTTACATAAAGATGGCATCTGACCCTGCGCTTGCACATCCCCGCCTCGCTTGCCTCCCAGACAGGACACTGTCTGCCCCGAGAAGAGACGGACAAGCCAGCCAGTGCCCGTGCAGAAAGTTTGGAGGGAGGCTGAGGGCCCTGTGGAGCAGAGGAGCGCAGGGTAGGAGCTGAGCCCTCTGGCAGCTGGTGAGAAGGAAACTTAACCAGCAGGGCCTATTGGAGGAGATAAGGAATCTCAGGTGGGGTGGGAGGAGGCTCACTCTTCCTCCTCTCTGCCTTCCTCCTGCTGTTCCTCTGCCTCAGGCTTTGGCCATCAGTACTCTAAGTGTGGTCTAAGGAACTAGTGCATCAGAATCTGTTGGGGGTACTTGTTAAAAAATGCAGGTTCCCGGGGCACCACCCCACATCTACTGAATGAGAATCCCTGGAACACCCTGGAACTTGGTATTTTTTACCAATTTATTGAAAGAAAATTTACATACCTAAAATGTATCCACTGTAAGACTATATAATTTGATGATTTTTAGTAAGTTTATAATTGTATAATTGTAACCACATTCAGTTTTAGATATTTCCATCACCACCCAAAATTCCTTCTTTCCCATTTGTAGTTAATCCCCATTCCCACCCCAAGCTTCACACAGCCAGTGATCAGCTTTCTGTCTATAAATCTGCATGTTGTAGAAATGTTATGTAATCGGAATATAGAACCACATGGACTTTTGCCTCTAGCTCCTTTTACTTGGCACAATGTTTTGAGGTTCATTGTGTTGTAACATGTATATAAAAGTAGTTCTTTTTTCTAGTTGCTGAGTAACTACTCGATTGAATGGGTGTAACACATTTTGTTTATTCATTCATTAGTTGAGGAACACTTGGTGCTTCCCCTTTTTGGCTGTTATGAACAATGCTGCTATAATCATTCCCGTACATGTCTCTGTGTGGACATATATTTTCATTGCTCTTAGGTAAATTCCTAGGAGGGGAAATGCTGGATTTTATGGTAAGTTTGTGTTTGATTTTTTAATAAAATGCCAAGCTGTTTTTTAAAGTGGCCGTTGTACTTTACATTCCTACTAGCAACGTGCAAGGGTTCTAGTTTCTCCACATCCTCACCTGCCCTCGATATTGTCTATCATTTTTATTACACCCATCCTAGTAGGCTCTCACTACAGGTTCAATTTGCATTTCCTGAATGACTAAAGATGTTGAACGCTTTCGTATGTGCTTATGGGCCGTGCCTACATAATTTCCAGTGAAATGTCTATTCACGTATTTTGACCATTTTCTAATTGGTTTATTTATCTGATTATATGAGTTCTTCATATATTCTAGATGCACATCCTTGGTCAGAGATATGATTTGCTGATATTTCCTTCAAGTGTATGGTTTGTCTTTTAACTTTCTTGATAGTATCTTCTGAGTTGCAAGAATTTATAATTTGATGAGTCCAATTCCTCATTATTTCTTTTGTGGATCATGCTTTTGATATTGCATCTAGAACTCTTTGCCCGACCCCAGGTCGCAGAGGTTTTCCTGCTGTGTTTCCGCTAGAGGGAATTTCCATTTTAGCCAGCTTTCCGGGATGGTCTGTTGCGTACGCCCCAGATTCAGTGATCAGACCAATTTCTACCACCTGTGACTAGAGTGTGTGGGCGTGTGTGAGAGTCTTGTCTGACGGGATGGATAACTGGGGGCTCTGTGTCTGTAGGAGTCTGTAGGAGTGGGAATGGCTTCGGCGTGCGTGACCAAGAACACCGTGAGTAGATCGCTTCAGCCTCAGGAGTCACTGTGGTGTGGGAGACAAACACTGGTATCCCTGCTTTGCGATCTGTGAGAGCTTAACTCCCACCTCTGCGACTGTCCCTGTCCCAGGCTGCCTGCTTCCCTCACCTTCGGTTGGTTCCATCCCTCTTGCCATTTCTGAAGAAAGAGGCTCTGAGGAGAAAGGGAAGGACAAGCAGGGAAAGTGGCAAAGTCTCTCAGTCATTATTTTACACACACACACGTCCATCTGTCATGCACCTACACTCCGCGGCATCTATGTCCCCATGAATCCAAGATCCACTGTGTTTAAATATATCAACAGGAGCGAAAGCTTGCAGATGTCCACGAGCACGCCACATTCGAGAGGGTAGAGACTGGGTCTGTGTGTATAGCTGGGCTGCGGTGCTTGTTGAATGAGGAAGCGGGCACGTGCACAATGTCGCCCTTGTTCTGCCTATGACAGGGAATGTGATTTTGTATACAGCCATTTTTGAGACAGTCGTGCTCACCGTGTCCCCGTTTGCACATGAACAAATGGCCTCATGCAACCTTGGCCTGTCTCCCCTCTCACAGGGTCTGGCTTCAGGGGGCCCCAGGTTTTATCAGAAGTTGGATGAAAGAGGCAGCTGGAGGGCAGAAAGATGTTCTGTTCCTCTGACCGCTCCCTCTGGCTGGGGTCATGGGTGAAAGGAGAGACTTACTTAAATTTTTTGACTTTTTAAAAAGATTTTATTTATTTTTTAGAAAGAAAGGAAAGGAGGGGAAAGAAAGGGAGAGAAACATTGATTGGTTGCCTCTCACATGCCCCCAAATGGGGACCAGGTTTGCAACCCAGACCTGTGCCCTGACTGGGAATCGAACCAGCGACCTCTCCGTTCACAGGCTGACATCCAACCCACTGAGCCACACCAGCCAGGGCTTATTTTTAATTTATCAATTTGTCATTTTATTTTGGAAAGTCAAACTTGAGGTATAGTTAACATACAGAACAGTTTACCCTTTTTAGATGTGCATTTCTATGAATTTTGACAGATGTAAGCTTATGAAGTCACATAACCATTAAAAGAATTAAGACATAGAAGAGTTCCATCACTCTAAAAGTCCCCTCAAGTCTGAGGGACACAGGTGAAGAGGGGACCAGTGCACAGGCCTAGGAGACACGGGTGAGAGGCGGGCAGGGCCCCTATTGCACATCCAACGCCAGAGCGACTGTCCAGTCAGGACATCCTCGCTCTTCGCTCTGGGAGTCGGGAAGGTGAGTGAGGCAGGGCTGAGCCACAGCAGGGTCAGAGCCCCGTCTAATCAAAACTTTGATATTTTGTCATCATAAACTTTTTCATTAATTTTTATTATTTTAAACGTTGCACTAAAATACTCTCTATCTTGATTACTGAGAGTTTTGGTGCCTCCTTAAATTTTGCACCCAAGGCAAGTGCCTCACTCGCCACACCTAGTTTTGGTCCTGTGCAGGGAACAGGGAACAGGGAAAGGGCCTGGGGGTAGGGTGAGCGTGCTGTCCTCTCCATCGCCCAGCTCTCAGCTTCGCCCGCCCATCCCCTTCTATGACCTTTTGGCCCCTCCCTGGTGCCCGAATGGGGACCCAAGGAGGAAGGGCAGTTTTACTATTAGGTGCTAACAAAGGAATGGGGCTCCCTCAGCACCCCTCTTCCAAATCCGGGCTATGGGCCATCATCATTCCTTTTCCCATTGCAAGTTTCAAAGGCCCCCCGCTTCTCTCATTTACTCCACATTCACCGAAGGCCCCTTGTGCCGAGACTCCGCCCTCAGGCACTCCTAGTTGGTGGGAAGGCGGAGCTGGAATGGGACAGGAAGGTTCAGTGTGTAAGTAGAGGGATCGAGGATGAGAGGGAACAGGTGGAGGCCCCAGGAAGCTTTGCACTGGGATGGTGCCCGCACTGAAGTTTGGGAGGGAGGGGCCCTGCTGGTTAAAGTAGAGAAGGGCCCCTGAGACAGTGAGCAGGTGCTTGGGGCTCAAAGCTCTCACGCTGGTGTCCCCACATCCCAGCTGGTGCTTCGCATGGGTTCTATTTGGCCTGTGCTAGATTTTTAGGTGTTTGAATCAGTTGCCAATGTTTAGAAATACAGAAATGCACCTCTCTGGGCTTCGGTTTTCTCATCTGTGAAATGGGAGTAATAAACATAGCCCGCTAGGGGGTTGTTCGGAGCACCCAGTGAGGTTGTCTGTGTGAGCACGTAGCACAGTGAGTGCCCAGTAGCTGCTGGCCCCAGAGCTCCCCACTGATCCCCCACCCAACGCACACGAAAGACCTGCCTTCTCTACCAAGGCTCTCACTTCTTGAAAGAAGATTAGCCCAGGGGAAGTGCATGCCTCAGCTATCCTCCCTTTCCCCTGAAGCAGGGAGGTAGCAGTCAGACTGCAGGAAGAACTTTCTTTTACAGCCAAGGGTATCCCAGTGTGTTTTAGAAAGTCAACTTCTCAGATTCCCTTTCCTGCCCTTTATAGATATTAGCAGATAATTAGCATTTTCGGGGAGGGGTCAATAGGGTGTGTTTCTTTATTCCTGGTCTCCGTAAGCATCCCAGTGTGATTTGGCAGGAAGAGGCCAGGGCTAGAAGCCTAAGGGGCCATAACCTCCCTGTCCCCTTGTTACTTTGGGGGGCCGTGAAGACATGGGGATCACAAGTGGGCAGGGGGGAACTGGGGGCCCCTTGCGATGGTACAGGTGTGGCTGAGCCCTCCACAGTGACCCAGGAATCCTGCCTCTAGCTCAGACTCCACTTCCTCATTTCCAACTCCCTCTCTGGTCGCACATGCCCAAACTCCAAGGGTCTGCTGGAGCTACTGAAGTTTTACCAGGGATCTGGCCTGGCTTAGTGAAGGGAACACAGGTTCAGGAACCAGGCAGCTCTGGATTCAGTTTGCATCACGCATTAATTGGGTGAGTCACATTAACTCAATGTGCCTTTATTTCCTCCTTCGTAGAACCTTCCTCTGAAAGACACTGGGACACTTAGATGTGTCTGAGTGTGTGCACAGCACGCAGCATGGTGCCCACCACAGAGCTGGTGCTCCAACAGAGCGCCCACTCCACAGCTGGCTAGTGTCCTGTTGTTCCTGGCTCAGTGTTGTCTCTCTCTCCCTTGCTCTTGCTTCCGCTCCACAGTCCCCATGCCCTCCAAAGCCAGCAGCCTCTCCACCCTCTCACTGGCCAAAGACAGCCTGGTTGGCGGCATCACGAACCCCAGTGAGGTCTTCTGCTCTGTGCCGGGCCGGCTCTCACTGCTCAGCTCAACATCCAAGTACAAGGTGACAGTGGGGGAGGTCCAGCGGCGACTGTCACCTCCTGAGTGCCTCAACGCCTCACTGCTGGGTGGTGTCCTTCGCAGGTAGGAAGGCCAGCCCGCCACACCCTGCACAGTGCCTGGGCCAAAATTCGTGCTCCTTTCATACGTCCTCATCATATGTCCCCAGGGGATCAGAGAGGGGCCCACCTCACCCCAAGCCACAGGGCCATCTATGGCTCAGTCTCCCTGGGGGGGTTGTGGGGCTCCGAGGGCTGGCCCAGGCCCCCAGCAGCAACCACAGGTCTGTGGCCTTGGGGTGGGGTGTGGAGGAAGAAGCCTGGGCACAGACAAAGGTTAGAGGGCTCTCCCACATTGGGCAGGCTGGGCAAGGCTGGGTCTGGGGAAGAGGGAGTGCCATCTTCACCCCCTCCTCTAGGAAAGGGACCCCCAGGACCCAAAGCCTGTGGAGCATGGGCCTCTCTGGTGTGTGTGTTTTGGGGTCCATAGTTACCTTCTACCTATGTGTCTGTCTCTCTTTGTGCCTGGACAGGGTATCAGTGCTCAAGACTAAGAGTTTTGGCATGTCTGAGGAGTATGTGCACGTGTGTGCATGCATGAGTGTGTGTGTGTGTGTGGTGTAGGGGATGGCCAGGAGGACATGTTTTCATGGGTGTTTCTTGTGTTACTTTTAGTGAGATGGGTTGGCTAGAGTGTGTCCTGCCCTGTGTGAGTGTGGTTGCCTGGGCGTTTGGGGCTAGACAGACATATGTTTAGGTGTTTGTACCTCTGTGTGAGGCTGTGTTTGTGCAGATGTGGGGGCATCTCCTTATTCCTGGTCTCTTTGAGCATCCCCAAGGGGCTTGTGTGAGTCTGCACACATCTGCACATGCGACCATGGGGTCCTGACTTGGTGTGAACATTTGTCTGTGTCCCTGCATGTGCCTGGGTATCTGAGTCTCCATGTCTCTGTGTGTGTCTGTCTGTGTCGGGGGCGGGGTGTATATTCTTGGCCTTCAGTGTGTGGTCACCTGTGTATGTATCTATACGTATCTGCGTGTGTCTGCTTGTCCCCGTGTCTCTCTGCATGAAGTCTGTGTTTCCCTGGGTAGCTGTGTGTGGCCTGGCTGGCAGGCTGAGGTGGGGAAAAGGCCCGTCCTGCCCCACCTTGGGTCCTGCTATTGAGAGGATTAGGGAGCTCCTGGAGCTGGATGCTGAGCGCCTGGTCCCCCGTCTTGGCTACAAAGTCAATGAGGTTAGAAGGAGGTTGAGACCAGGCTGAAGGAGGCCCCAGACTGTCCCCAGGGTCAGAGCCTAGCCTCAGCAGGGGCTGGCGAGGTAGCAAGGTCACTCAGCCTACATGCTTCTCTCTTGTCTTCATAGTGTGTGTGTCTCTCTCTGTGCATGTGAAGGGCCAAGTCCAAGAATGGAGGCCGGTGCCTGCGAGAACGGCTGGAGAAGATTGGGCTCAATTTGCCAGCCGGCCGTCGCAAGGCTGCCAACGTGACCCTGCTGACTTCGCTGGTAGAAGGTGAGTAAGGCCTGAGGGTAGGCGTCAGTGCGAGCACGAGGAGACCTGCATCGTCCAGCGTGACTATGTGTGACTGTCTCTAATGCAGGAGGGTGTGTTCAGTCATGTGTTCATTCTCTGCGTCATGTTTAAGTGCTGTGTGACATGTGTGTGTGTGCATGCACACACATGCACACATAGCAGAGAACATGTGTCTGTGATGTGTGTGCAGTGGGGGGAGTGGCCAGTGTTTAAATGAGGTAAAGGGATGAGGGGGTTAGAGTCCCTTCCCTGGAGGTTGGTACCTAGACTCAGCCATCTCGAGCTCAGGCTCCCATCCTGAACTCAGAGTCCATCCTTGGTGGCCCCAAGGCAGGGCGATGGGGTTGAGGCTGGAGCAGGAAATCAGAGGAAGGTATGTATAGAAGCAAGATGGGTCAGAATAGGCCCTGGCCAGGGGGTCAGAGGTTCAAGGTGGGGCTCTGGGCTCCAAGGTACACCTGGTTGTAGTGACAGCTCACCTGCCTGCCTCTCCTCCCCCCAGGAGAGGCCGTACATCTGGCCAGAGACTTTGGCTACATCTGCGAGACCGAGTTCCCAGCCAAGGCCACTGCCGAGTACCTGTGCCGACAGCACGCCGACCCCGGGGAGCTGCACAGCCGCAAGAGCATGCTGCTGGCTGCCAAGTGAGTGAGGGTGCAGTGCGGGCGCTTCCTGACACCACGCTCAGGCTGTCCTGGGTGCCAGGGGCAGGCACATGTAGGTGAATGCCCAGACACCAAGCATGGGCACAAGTGGCACCACACGCGGCACACCTAGACTAATGCTGTGCACGCTACAGAGCACACACGTGGACAAACATGAACACATGCAGGTTGTACAGATTAGCAAAAATGGTGTCACAGACAGGCTTATATGGTCTGTGCCACACCCCCAAACACTGCCGCATGCCACCACCAGCCCTCGTCCCATTGTGGGGCTGAGGGTCAGTGGTCTGCTCCCTCTGCTTGAGCCTCACCCATCAGTCTTCTGTCCCAGTGACTGCACAACGGCACCAGCGCCCACACAGGCCCCAGGTTGATCACGCCTTGTCCCTACTTCACACTTAGCCCCTCTGCAACTCCCGTTGGTGCCTCCCTCACCACCATCCACATGCCGCCACCTCAGCTCTGGTCTCCCTCCCTCTAGCACCCCACCATTCCCTCAGGCTCCCTGCACAGACGCTGCTCCCCTGCCCGAGAACCTTCAGTGGTCTGCCTTGGTTTTCAAACTGGGTTCTGGGATGATGCTTCAGGGTCAGTTGAATGAACTGGTATTTCGTTAAGATTTTAGTTTTTAGAAAGAATCCCATTGCAAGAAGAGACAGAGCGAGACAGAAAGAGAGAGGAAAAGGAGCAAAAAAAAAAAATTGCAAACCACCAATCCATAGGATAAAGGCCAGACCCTTTTGAGGGCCCCACAATCTAACTCACACAAGCCCCACCCACTCCAACTGACCTCCTTGCTCTCTCCTGCCCTCCCACCCTTGGGCTTGCTCTCCTGATTAGGACACCCATCTAGTGCAATCTTTCACATCGCATCTCCGCCCTCCCCTCTGTGAGTCTTCCTCGACTGCCCTGGGCAGAAGTGGAACCACAGACCCAAGGGACTTTTGTGACTCATGGGACCTTTGAGGCTGTTCATGTGGGAGCTGGAGAAACATATCTAGGGCAAGGCTCCCCTCACTCATTAACCAGCTAACTCATCCAGCACTTCCTGGGTGCCGCTCATGTCCAAGGTGCGGACTGTGTTCCATGGTAATACTAAGGTGAGACCTAAGGGATTCTCCTGCCCGCACCACACACAAGATACAGAAACAAAGAAAAAATGGCCACAAACTAGAGCTGGATTCAAATCCCAGCTTAGCCACTTGGGCAGGTCCTCTAACTACCTGAAACCAGTTTCCGCATCACACGATGGGGATGGTGAGACCAGCGTAGTTTTGCTGTGGGGGTTAAGTGAGACGATGTACTTGGCACAGCATTTGGGCCTCAGTTCATGTTCGAGCCATTATTTCAGTTATTCGAGTCAGATTCTGGATTGTTCCCTAATAATTTTAAAGACAAAGACTGGTATTTGGGGTGGGGGTTGAGGATGGGGACAGGGGGTCAAGGAGTTTCCTGGATAGGGTGGTAGAGCTAGACTTTGAATATGAGCAGCATGCCCACAAGAAGAGAGACCCTAGGGTACTGGCATGTGCTGTTTATTAGCATGTTAAGTGGGAGAAGCCAGTTGATGTCTCTGAACCTTCGTTTCCTTTTCTGTAAAATTGGCATGATCATCATTTACAGACTATTGGCAGGTTCAGTGCCCAGCCCATGGCGAGTCCCTCTCTGGGCTCAGATCTTTGACCTCTAACCTCTGACCTTCTTTCCCTCACCAGGCAGATCTGCAAGGAATTTGCGGACTTGATGGCTCAGGACCGCTCACCACTGGGCAACAGCCGCCCAGCACTCATCCTGGAGCCTGGAGTGCAGAGCTGCCTGACACACTTCAGCCTCATCACCCATGGCTTCGGCGGGCCAGCCATCTGTGCTGCCCTCGCTGCCTTCCAGAACTACCTGCTGGAGTCGCTCAAGGGGCTGGACAAGATGTTTCTAAGCAGTGCGGCCAGTGGGCGTGGTGACACCAAGGCTTCGGAGAAGGATGCCAAGCATCGGAAATAACGGCTTCCCCAGCCCCATCCCTCGGGGGCTCCCTGAAACGTGGTCTTAGCTCCCAGGGTGGGCCTGAAAGCATTAAAAGGTGGGGTTGGAGACAGGCCAGAAAGAGAACATTCATCCAGAAACCCCCAAGTCGGGGGCCTGGGGTGAAAAAGGCGGGGGTGGCCTCTCTGTGGCAGTTCGATGATAAGAGCCCAGTAGTCTGCAATTGTCTGACCCTGGATTGCTGAGAAGTACTTGACCTTGGCACGGGAGAGCCTGGTTCTCGGGGCTGAGCCCTGCCCATTAGGGTGCGTGGGCAGTGGTGGGTGCTGCTAGGGTCCAAGGCTTTGCCGTGTTTTACTGAAGGCAGGAGGGAAACTGTTAATGAACCAGAGGTGCTACTGAGGACTTGGCATCCTTCATTCCAGAATTGCTACCCCCCAAAAAAGGGGTGCTGGCAGGAAAACCCCAGTGGGCTCTCTGGACCCCCCTCCCATCTTAGAAACAAGCAGACAGGAGGGGCCCTGAAGGAGCAAAGAAGACAAAGTGCAAACGGCAGAACTGCCGCACCTCACGGTTCTGGCCCTGTCTGCCCCATTTATGTGTGTGTGTTGTGACCAAATCTGAAAGTTTAAAAATGTCCCGTGCAATTTACTCATCCCAGTGCGAGGCGGACTCCAGTTCCACTGTTTTGTGCTGATGCACCGAGATGCCCAGCTGGATCAGGATGCAGAGGGTGTTTTGGCTCACGAAGGACTACTAGGGGAAGGCGGGGGTCAGGGAGGAGGAAAGATGTGTCAGGGACCCCGAAGTTGCCACTGGGGTTTTGTATTTGCTGTTGTTTCTCTTGACCCTACCGGTCAATGTACCTCCCCAGCTCTCAGAATGCTTTCTCATTCTCTTAATACAATAAAATCTTTTCATTGCACGTGAAGCCCTCCCCAGTCCTTCTTCAGCCCAGGCCGGAATTTGCCTCCCAAGAGGCCCTAGGACTTAGGAAGAGGGGTCGAAGTGGGAAGGGGCCTCTAAGGGGGAATCATAGGAGGGGACTGTGGGCACCTGTGTGAGATGGCGCACAGATGGTGGCTTGTCAGCGTGGCTTTAGTTGTGTGTGTGTGAAGTGACTCCTGGGTCTGTATGCGTATCACTGAGACTTGTGAATGTGTTGGTCATAGGTGGTGGGTCTGTGTGTGTCAGTGTGAATGCTGGTGACTGTGTGTATGTGTTTTAGGCAAAGACTAATCCAGCTCTCTTCTTGCCTTCTTGAGGATTTCAGTCTTCAGGCATCTTCTGCATCATCGGCCTCTCCCTCTCTTACTGAATAATTTACTAAATCAGTCCGCAAAGCACACATGTTCTAGGACCTCTTACCTTACAAAACATAAATCCCTTCCCCATATATTTCCCTTGCAGTAAAGTTTTTGCAAGATTGTTTTGCCCCAAATGGCACTCCCTCACCCCCAATTCACCCTTCAACCCACTTCATTCTGGCTTCTATCCCCACCAGTCTATGAAAATCCACTCAGCAAGGTCCTTGATAACCACAATGTTAAATCCAAAGGCCCTTTTTCTGGACTTAGCAGCATTTGACCCTTTTTTTTTTTTTTTTAAGAGTGAAGGGAAGGGAGAGAGAATAACTGATCAGTTACCTCTCGTACAAGCCCAAACCAAACCTGCAACCCAGGCATGTGCCCTGACTGGGAATTGAACCAGCAACCTTTCGCTTTGCTGGACAACACCCAACCAAATGAGCCACACTGGTCAGGGTAGCATTTGACCTATTTAATCACTTGCTCTTTTCTGAAACTCCTCTGTAGCTTCCAACTTCCCCTGGTTTCCTGATCTCACAGTTTCCAAATTTGGTTCCTTCTCTACTTGGCCTCCAGTGTTGGCCTTCCTTGGGGCCTTCTCCTCGAACTCCAGGTTTGGATGCACAGCTGTCTGCCTGACGTCTCCTCTGGGTTGTCTAACAGGCACCTCAGACTGAGGTCCGAAGTGGACTACTTGACTCAAGTCCTCAAATCGTGACCTTCTCCACACTTGCCTTCTCAGTAAAAAGCATCCCCTTCGACCCAGTTACTCAAGCCAGAAACTGGGGAGTCATATCTGAATCTTTCCCTACACTCTCCATCAGAAACTCGAAGAAACTAGCTTATTATTAGCTTTTCAGTGTGGACAACATTCACTGTTAACCATGTGGCCCTCACCAAGTTCTATTTTAGAGAGGATATGAAAGCTCAGAGCAACGTGCCCCAAGTCACAGTGGAAGTGGGGCTCACACAGATCCCTGATCTGCCACCATCCTTTCAGTTCCACTGAACCCCAAGGCCCCCTGCAGAGGCTCACAGGCCTGAGCCCAGTGAGGCCAAGTGGGTCTTCCCAGCCTGTCAAGCCCCAAGGCTCTGCCCCTCCAGTATAAGGTCAAGGTCGTGCAGAAGCAACAATACCGTGTGGAGACCCTGAGTGGCATAAGAAACTTCTAATGAAGTCTCAGCATTTGGTTCTTTCCAGTGAGGGTTTTGTTTTGGTTTTTTTTTAATCCCCATAGCAAAATAGCATTTTATCCTCTGACTAGGTTTAGTCCTAAAGAAATGTAGATGATGACTAAAGAAAGTGTGTATGGATGGTTTTACATGGCTTCCTTTTTTGCAAAGCAAGTAGCTGTGAATTAAATGGGGAGTATTTAGAATGGGGAAGGATCGTGATTTTTGGAGTTTATACTCACTTAAAGACAAGACTTTCCTGTTTTCTTTTAAAGGGTCATAGTGCTTCAGAAGGAGCAAGATAAGGGCAGCCATTGAACACCACACCTCCCTCAAACCTCACGAAGGTGAGGCCAAGAGACCGGCCCTTACCCTCCCATCACATACAGGACATGAGCGAGCTGCAGACATCTAGAGAGGGTCCCTAGATGTCTACCCTTCTCCTTTTGGGGCGCAGCTGCTCTTCAAAGGGTATAGACAAGGAGACAGACAGCGAAAGGACTCTGGGCTTTAGGCATTAGCCAGGATTCGGCATTAACCAGGCAGAGCAGGCTCAGCCACTGTTGCTCAGCTGGCAACACAGCCGAAGCTATTTCAGTGCCCTCTTCCACCTCACTCAGAAGTTCCTTGTCAGCCTCCCCAGCCTATTCCCTCTCACCCCCAGGCTGGGAGGAATAAATTGCTCGCTGTGTATTAATAACCTGAAAGCAGATGGGAACCAACTGAAAGACTATTCTGTTTGGCCAAGAGTGTTAAGAGAATCAGTATGCTCCCAGTGTTTTTCAAACTCTGGGCAATCGATTTAGGTCATAGCTGGCATTAAACAAATAAAATTTGGTAGAAGAAAACAGATTACCAAATACCAGTGCACTGTATCACGACGCAATCACACATACGTACATTTCTAGAAGGAAGTTCCATGAAACAACGCTTACCCTTCTTACAGTAGGTATACAGGTGTGAAGTCATGCTTGCTGAGGCCATAGAAATTCAGCTGGATCGAGTTTTGTAAGGTGGCGAAGAGGGGAAAAATGAGGGGGTTGGTTGGGAGAGGACTATGAAATGCTTAGCATGTCAAACCAAAGAATTGGGCTTTATTCTATCAGCGAGGGAAACATCAGAAAGTTTTAAGTGAGGAGTTTTAAGGACAATCAAACTTGAGTACAGAGAAAGAACAAGAAAAGAAAGATACTAAAAGCAGAGAAATTAGGAGGCTATTAAAATAGTCCAAGAAATGACGGGAGATAAATCGGGATAATGGGAATGAAGATTTTTTATTAAAAGGGATTTAGGAAGTTAAACTGCCGGAACGTGGTAACTATGTGAAGGCAGGAGAAAAAGCAGCATCGAAAATGCCTAGAGAAATGCAGCGTGGTGCCCTGGACCGCATCCTAGAACAACAGAAAAAGGACATTCGTGGGAAAGCTAGCGAAGTCTGAATAAAAGCTAGAGTTTAATTCCAATGTACCAATCAATGTTGGCTTCTATTTTGACAAATGTACTGCGGCTATGTAAAATGTTAACATAAGGGGAAACCGAGTGAAGGGTATAAGGAAACTCTATTTAATCTTTGCAATGTTTCTGTAAAACCAAATTTACTCCAAAACAAGTTTATTAAAAATAAATGATGCCTAGGTTTCTGGCTTGGGCTCGTGGGAGCCAAGTGGCCCTGCTTCTCTAAGACAGAATGCTGTAGGAGAGGTGTGGAGGGGGGCAGATGAAATGCTCAGCTTCAGACGCGTTGAGTATGATGTCCCTATGGCTGGAGGGAAGATACTTAGGATAAGTTGAACCAGAGCTCAGAGAGAGACCTAGGTTGAAGAAAAGAGACTGGCAGTCAGGGTGGGCTGGTGGGCTTGCCTAGATTGCCGTGGGGACCCTTACATTCAAAGGCAGAGAACCATTTCATTCCTGGTGAGGCCTCGATGCAGAATACCAAGTTTACCATTGATTATATACTTACTGAGCACTTACCACATGCCAGACCCTGTTCTATGTGCTTTATATGCCTCACGGAATCCTCATAACCACCCCCATGGAAAAGGTACAATTTTGACTATTTTACAGATGAGAAAATTATGAGGTGGGACTGCCTGTGCTTTAGTAGTGGTACTCAACTGGGGCACGTTATCTGAATCACCTGTGGAGCTTTAAAAATAGAGATGCCTTAGAGAGAGACTCAGGAATCTAGTCGAAAGCCCAAACCTGCGCATCTTCACAGAGGTAGTGGAGGTTGAACCAGCTACGGTCGTATGAATCATCTCTTTTCCCTCATGTATCCAATAATTAACTTTCTTCTTAGACTATAAAGCATTCATCATTGGTGTATTAAAGTGTGTGACAATTAAATCTGATGTTACCACAGTTAATACACATGTTCTGATCTGTAGGTAGTATCTCAGAGAGATGATATTTCACTTCAGACAAACCAAAAACCTGTCTTTATGTGGTATTAAGAGTACCCCAGAATTGGATACAATGGAGTTCATCTTACAATGAGAAATGTTAGAAATGCAAAATCTCAGGCCGCACCTCAAACCTGCAGCAACTGCAGAAGTAGGACCCAGCAAGTTGTGTTGCAATACACCATTCAGTAAGACTGAGATGCTCGCTAAAGTCTGAGGGTCACCGCTTCAAAGAAACTTCAGTCTGGTGGTTCCCTATCATGACTGAGGATAAGAATTACTTGGGAAGCTTTAAGAAACATTCCTATGTCTCACACCTACTTAGTTAGAATCTGGGAATGGGTGCAAACTTATTTTTAAAAGGGGATGTATGTGTGTGCACATTTTACACTGGAACAGCAACGACCTCTCTTTTTAACAACTACCTCTCTCTACTTTTAGAGAGAGGGGAAGGGAGGGAGAAAGACAGGGAGAGAAACATCGATGTGCAAGAGAAACATCGGTGGGGTACCTCTCACACGCACCCCAACTAAATCGAACAGGCAACCCTTCGCTTTGTGGTACGACACCCAACTAGCTGAGCCACGCTGGTCAGAGCTGGAACAGCACGCATCTTAAAGGACCGATAAGAAATGAGTAGCTGAAGTTTCCTCTGGGAGGGGAAGCAGGCGATCAAATTATAGGGCGAGGAGAAACATTTTTTACTATGTGTCTTTGTACTGTGTGCATTTTTTACTAAGTGCATGTAATACTTATTCACGTAAATTAATTAACTAAATATTTTTAGCTTAGGGGGAAAAAGAATCACTGCTTTAGCAAGAAAGAGACATTAGCAAGCATGATATGTGAATGAGCTATACGGGAAGGAAGCAGGGCAGTGAAACAGAATGTGGGGCTGTCAGCGGCCAAAGGGCAGGTAGAGCACGAAGGAAGAGAAGGGGACAAGAGGAAAGACAGTCTTGGCCAGAGAGTCCAAGCAGATAATCCTCCCTCCACTTCCTTCCTGAGGTGATGCCAGGTAAAAGGAAACTCAAACCACAGAGCTCAACTTATCCGTATTCAGCTTTATTCTGAATTAACCATCTATCAAGAGTGCACGTCAGAAGAGTAGAAAAAAATAAAGGAGCCCATCAAAAACAGTTCCCTGGCGAGTGGGAGAGGCATGGTGTTAGGAGGCCTGTTTAGGGAAGGAAATGTTGTCCAGGTCATGGATGCCATGCTTGTCGATGATTCGAACACTGAAGGTTGGCAGATTCAGGATGAAGCGTTTCTGGAGCTGCAGAGAGACATGAAGGCAATCAGTCAGCAAATATTCACTAAGCTCTCTCCCTGTGGGCCACGCTCCGACTGAGACAGACACTGGGCATACCAGCAGAGGAAAACCCCCGCTTCTATGGAGCTTATACTCCACTGGGGGCCGCTGGTGCTAGGACACTGACAAAAGCCCAAACTGCAGGTGAACACTGACTGGAAGGTAGTGAGCGAGAGCTGGGGGATGCAGCTTCGAGCGCATCATCTCTGGTCAGGCAGCTGATGGAAGACAGAGACAATCTGAATCTCTACTCCCCAGTCTTCTACCCACTGATCAGCCTGGGAAACACAGACTTCTCTTTTTGAATGTCTCAAGGTGATAAGCCAACAAAAGAGTGAGTGCCCTAGGAATAAGCTTTGGACCAAGTTTTCTCCAGTTACCCACCCACCCATATTATCAGGGCCTGGTGTGTCGGAGTGTTTGCGTGTAGCTGGAGGGGTGGTAGGAGGATGTCAGCAGAACTCCTGGAACATACTCTGCTTCTGTCTCCTCCAACCCAAGCTGACCTGTCATCACAGTAACATCTCTGCACTCTCATCAGACCTGCTCAAGGCTGTTCCTAAGGAGCTGCATGGTCTACGTGCATGACAGCAGACAGCCCCGCTAATCTGGCTGCAGATCACTGAGGGACACAGCTGGAGGACATCTGTGCCCCTGTGGCTACCCTTCCTGGACACCTCACTAACAGTCTCCAGAGAGAAGGCACAAAGTTCTCTGCCTGCTTCCTTAGGAGCGTATCCCAGAAATGTCCACCTCCCCAGGCCGAAGCTCTCCCTCCCTCAATGTTTCCCATCTCTTTTACTGCTGAGAACTGGGCAGCAACAACCAATTCACTTTCAGAGTCCTCTCTGGCTGGTGCCTCCTATTATTCAGAAACAAGATTCAAGATCAAGAAAAGGTAACAATAAGGAAATGTGGGTTTCTAATATAATCATCTTTTAGATCTATAAGGAATAAAGTTTCAAACACTGAATATTCTTCCAATGGCTTCTTCCTGGCAGCCCCTTGCAACACTTGGGGCTGTCAGACTAATGTGGCCTCTCAGCTGAATGGTTAAAAAGTACATGAGTTTATTCTGTGTTGAAAGGGGATTTACAAACAAGAGGAAGAAGGGGGCACTGTGGACCAAAAAGGATAGGCTTATGTTAAGAGATCTGCACCCCCCGCCCCCCATTCTCATCCTCCTACTCTCTCACTAGACTACAAATTCAAGTTAATCCTTAGGCCACAGGGACAGTAAAAGAATGAAAAAGATTAAGGGATTGCTTTCTTTTCCTCCTCACCCTCCATTCATCCCCCAAAGGCTCTGACTCTTGAGAGCAGTACTAGACTGGGTGGCAGGTCCGAGTTCCAGGCCTCACAAACTAAAGGCTATTCTCCCCTTCTGCCCAAAGCTTCCCAGTTGCTGCTGTCTATGGTCTCCTGCATTCTCAGGGGAGGCTTTCTCTCCAGGACTCAGGACCCATGCACTGTTAAAGGGAGCAGACAGTGCGGCAACTCCGGGTGGCACAAGAACAAAGCAGGTATAAACTACAGACAGCACTTCTTAAAGCATGGCCCAGTTACTGCCTGCAGCAAAATCACCTGGGGCTGCTAGCTAAACTGTTCTCAGGCTCAACTCCAGGACAAGTGAATCAGAAGGGGGCATGGCTGGGGCGAAACTGTTTGATTTTTAAAAACCAGTTCCTCGGACAATTCTTATACATGCTAAAATTTGAGAACCACTGGTCTGGATGAACCAAAAAGAAAAGTAAATTGTAAAACTAACATCAATGAGGACGTGACCCATAAGAGGAAAAACTAAGCTTATTACCCACCAAACTATCTCTGGCAGCAACTTCACATCTAGTTAATGGGTATTAATTGCACCTTCTGGCAAGGGTCAGAAAAAATGTAACTGAGGAACAAGAACAATATTGGCAAAGAGACAAAACATTCTTTTCAGTCCCTTTGGAATCCCCAGGGAGCTACTCACCTCCTCCAGACATTTCCTGAGAAGCTCCACGGCCATCTCGCGTGAGATCGCTGGAAGAGAACACAGGGGCCAAGAACTCAAGGGGCTGCCATTAAATCCAACTCTCTGCCACAACTTTCGATTAAGTTTCAAACTCCTTCAGGTCAGCGTGTCACACAAACGGAAAAGGCCTCCACCCCCCAAAAACCCCTAGCCTTCTAGCTTGCACCAAACCTTTTCCATATGCAGTTGAGGGTGCCCCAGACCCAATGCTCTGGCAGCCACAAGCCATTGCAAATTGATTTGCTACAGAGAAGGGTAAGCATGACGGAATTCTGCCTCCCATGGCCGGGCCTGCCTCTAGAGAAGTCCAGTGGCCTGCCTCTTTTTTTATAGCCCATCCCCCTACCTCACCCCCAAACCCCCCTTTAGACCAGGGCTTAAACCAGTTCCATCTGCCCTAGCCAGCTGCAAATCAGGGAAAGGGAAGACAGGGCCAGAGCTTTAGCCTCCCTTTCCCAGCTGGGTCTCAGTTTAACAATGGAAAGAGAATTCATAGGATAGGGCCGAGACTCATAAAATAGGAGCCAAAGGAACTGTCCATGGGCATGTCAAACTGGGATGACATATTACGCACTTAGGCTTCAGGGGTGGCTGGTGGTTATTTTGGTGGGCAAATCAGCTGTATTACTGACAGATGCCAAATCCAGAAACAGTCACTAGGAGGCCAGGCTAATTCTTTTCAGGATGTGGCCTGGAGCTCTGGCAAGGCTGAGGGTGAGCAAGAGGGCAGCACCAAAAAGAATAAGCCAGGTTTTTGCTATACTGACAGGGAAGAAAAGAATGTAAGGAGAGAGGTGGTTATCTGTGCTGCATCTATGGCCTGTTAAAGCTAAGACCCCCAAGTGCCTACTGCGCACAGTGGCTAATGTCAAAGTTGGCATCGGGGCCAGAAGACAGAACCTACCACAAAAGCATCCCTGTGTCGAAGGCTTTGCCAAGCTGACAGTTTATTGACAGAGGGCCAGCTTTATCCTGCAGGAGGGGGTGGCCATTAGGTGATAAAAACCAAGGGAAGGGCCCAGACTAGTGGCCTTCAAAAGCTCTGACATTTAAGCAAAGAAATCCTCAGTTATCATGCTGGGGAACTGTTCATCCTCAAAAGCTCAAAACAAGCGCAAACCACTTGGTTTATCTGCTCTTTCTCTACAGCTTTGATACCAGTAAGCATCTATGCAGGGCAAAATGAGTGAAAAAAATGAACTTTTGTAACTGAAGAATTAATTTTATTCACTACTCCAACCCCCCTTTAAAACAAATCAAAACCCAGCTCTGGACACATCCAATACCTCATTTTGTCTGGTCAAAGAGAGACTTCTATCAGCTTTTCAACAGCCCTACTGACCCTACTGAGCCCTACAGGAGAAAGCAGCTTCCAGAGGGTACCTGAACGTGCTTCTTAGGGTCCCTCCTCTATTCAAGCCCTGGCCACCCAACTCCAAGGGGTAGTGCACAAAACCGGAAGGCGGCTGAGGACGGAGCTCTGCTACTTTTCCCTACCTAGGCCGCTGGAACTTACTTGGTTTATAGTACCGGTCCAGGATACTGAGAGTCAGGAAGGCACCATAGCCATGGGCTGCGAAAGGGGCCTTGGCCAAGGCTGCCAGGTAGTCCATGTAGTAGAGCGCCGGCCCCTCGTGCTCATCGTAGCCAGCCAGGAGGAGGTTGACGTGATACGGGGTCTGCAGCAGAAAGTCATGGCAAAGGGATCGTCACGACAGTAACATCAACATCGCTTTCCGTGGCAAATGGCAACATTCCACCTCTCGGTGAATAAAAAAATAGCAGCAACTAAGTAAATCATAATTAAAGTTAAAATTTAGAGAAGCTTAAAGGACCTAGATTATGGTAAGAGTTTAGGGAGGTCAGCTTGTTTTCTTGGAATAGAAGAACACTGGGAGCATTTTAAGGAACTTTACGGTGTACAAAAAAGCTGCTTTCTTCTTAAAGCCTGTGGCCCAGAACCTATTACAAAAGCATTTCAAAGGCAAACCACGGGTGTTGTTGTGTCTCTCCTAATTGCTGAAATCAACAAATACAATTTTGAGTGTCAAGCCACAGACTAAAGAAAGGAGGGGCACCAACCACATCATTCTATATAAACAGGTGCAGGCTGAACACCTGAACCAAAATCTTAGGTGGTTAACTGTCTTTCTCATTATTAAAGAAACAATTCTCAAATATTTAAGTCAAATCACTACACTTTTAATGCAGACAATAGTAATGGAAGTCCTTAACATTAAAAAGAAAAAACATAGAAGAACTATAGATTTAGGTGAAATGCTAACATTTTTCTAATATAACAAGGTTCCCCTAAGATAACCAAGAAGTAATTTTTATCAGTAAGACAAATAAAAAGTCATTAGAACTTGGATTTATAGGTGTCCTTTCTTTGTTTTATCTGCAAGTCTAAGCATGCAAGTTCCTACAGAGAACCTTGACTAAGTCTGCCTTGTTCTTCACGTCCAAATGGATTATTTTTTTTTCTACACCAGGTGGACCATTTTCCATGTTAAATTCAGTCTGTCTACATCCCCAGGAGTCAGCAGCAAGACTCCCATCTTATATGGCTTCCTTTTCCTCTGCAAAGTGCATTTGCCTCAGTGAGCACGTAGTAAGCAGGCCTTGCCCAAGGTTTTATGCTCACCCCTAAAATACCTTTATGCCCCCTATTATAAAGCATGAGGTAATAACAGCTAATGATCATAAAAGTGACATCTTACATTCTTTGAACACTGGTTAACATGGGCACTTGGCAGCTTGGAGAAACTTGTATTAGAAGAACACATGAAAATATAGTATATACTTATTTGAAATTCAAAGCCAGCTGTGCTAAGTAACATCTGCCGGAGATTACACAGTAGATCTAACCTGCAAGCAAGTTTCTGCCCTGCGGATCAGACGATCGCCAGACTCTGAGGAGTAAGAAGTGACCAGTAGCCAAGTCTTCTGCGAAAACAATTACCTGCCTGTCACATTTCCCAGCGGGTAGTGTGCTACACTCTGCCAGGCTCTGGAACTCTCTGCTGCATTCTGGTGACTATGTTCTTAATACGTCTGACCCTAGGCAAGACACTTAACCCCTAGGAGCTTCTGTTTCCTTATGTGTAAAACTGGGTTAATTAACCCTTCCCCTTTCTACCTTCTAGGGAGTGTGGTGAGAAAAAATAATAGAGGTGAGGCATCCCGAACTCTGGAAGAGAAGACGCTACCTAAATTCCTACTGTATTATAGCTATACTCCAGTCTCCTTTTGATAGCATTTTTTAAAGTGTGAAAACAGTACTGTAAAATGAGGCAAACATAAAATACCTTGGTGTTCTTACAGTTAAAATTATAGTAACAAAAGGGGCGCAAGAGAAGATGGGGAGAAAATGGGGATTTTTAACAAGTTTCCCTTCCCAAGAGATTCAATACTACAGGCTCTCACCAATCACAAAATAATTCATCTTTTTGCAAGAAAATGACTCTACTCTTCTTCCTTAACTGATCAAAATACCCACTGTATGGGTAACCAAAACAATGTTATCAAGTTGCAATGGTGTATTAAGGATCTACCCAGATGTTCAAAGAGGCCCAACCAGCAGAAGAGATATGTTCTGTCTCCAATGAAGATCTTGCTCATACTGTAAGATTAAACTGTATTTAAAACAATTAATGTGATTTTAAAAGTCACCACCAAAAGATTGCACATGATACTATGTCGACAGAATTCCAAGAGCAAACTGTATTGCTTAATTGCTCTATATGATATCATTTATTTATGCTCAAGCATCTGACAACACACACACTTGTCGAAGTTGGCAGTCAGAAGCTACAGCACGTGGCATACAACTCACAAATGATTGTGTGACTTCGAATTACCAACTTTCGCATGTGTGAGATGCTTAAGCATAAATAAATGGTGTTATCTAGACTAATTAAATCAATACATCTGTGTAACAACTTGCAGTTTCTGAAATTCTTCTGACAATGCTCCATCAAAGCTCTCTGGTTCACACTGGTTTTTTAAAATTTCAAATAAAGTTTGTGTCCTGTTGTGTATTGCCACTCCTCTAGGAATCATGGCGTTCAAAGTGACTAAACCAGAGTTACGGGATTCTTGACTGTTACATTCTTTCACGTTCACGATTCATTACTGTTTTCTTGGAATGAGACGAATTCCAAGCCATTCAATTTTGTGCTCTCTTACAGCACACACACGTGTAACTGCTTGTGGTGTGTTTAGGGAAATACTTAGAATGTGCAAGAGCCAACCCATCTATTCAAATATTTATACCAATCATAAGCTCCATGAAGTCAAGACTATATCTGGCTTGTTCAATGATGTATATGCTCAATAAATACTTGCCGAATGGATAACAATCATACCAGAATGCATTACATACGTTTTAATATAGATATGTGGCTAATGACTAATATCACAAGAGGAAAGATTAAGAAATCCACTAAACAAATGCCAGAAAGTGACAGGTCCTACTTCTAAGAACTGGTTCAAGTTTAAATCAACTGCCAGCCCCTCTGTGAATGCACATATGTAGTTGCTTTCTGCTAGACTCCTGGGTCCTTCTCTTTCTACCTCCCTTTAGACATGGGCTGCTAAGTAAAGAAAAAATTTGGCTACAGGTCAGGCGTTTAGAATTAAACAAGAGCATAAGTAAATATCTCAGGAGAAACAGCTGGGCTATACTGCAGAGTTAGACCTGAGTCTGAAATTTGACTATTACCAGATGTGTGGCTTTGGAAAAGTTAGTCACCTAACCTCTCTCATTTTCAGTGTTTTCATTGAAAACATGGAAAACTACCTACTGCAAAAGGGCTGCGGTGAAGATTCAAAGAGATAGTGCTTATAAATGATAAGCACAGTGCCTAAAACAGTAAAGGCTCAAAAAATGCTAAAATTACTACTAGGGAAACACACTCATCTGTGAAGTTCACAGTGTCCATGTACTCAGGAGAAGCCCATCTACTCCTGGCACTGAAATATGAGATAAATTCCTCATATATCTTCATAAGGGGACGTAGAGAAACGTTTACAAAAGTGCCTAGACTCTGTCATAGTCGTTCTATGCTTCGTCTCTCTTACACTGAACGGAAATCTCTCCTTAAGATTGAACAGTAACCTACTTGGAGGACACCAGAGGGTCAGAGAGGATGGTGGAAGGAGGACAAAGATGGGCGAACAATGCTTAAAAGGAACAGACCAAAATGATATATTTCCTGGATTATATATGTTCCACTCTGGAGACGTCTGACCTACAATCTTCACACATATGCCCCAAAACATAAATACAATAATATTCATTGAGGCCACTACTTTTATAATGAAAAAAACAGAAGCAATCCAAATGTCCACTGAGAAGATGGAGGTGTGGATAAAGACATATTCACACAGCTACAGAAAAAATTACAACTAGACTACAAAACAAGTATCACCCAGAAGTGTCAGAAAATCGAGCTGTATGGAAGTCCAAAAACCAAGGATATAGAGAAGCTACATTCACCCAAAACAGGTCTGCTCTTCTACAATAGGCCATGCTAGTTAAGACGGAAGTCAAGCAGCTCTACCTAATACACAGAAACAAATACAGGGAGGCTGCCAAATTGAGGAGACAAAGAAATATGGCCCAATTGAAAGAACAGAACAAAACTCCAGAAAAAGAATTAAATGAAACGGAGATAAGCAACCTATCAGATGCAGAGTCAAAACTGTAGTGATCAGGATGCTCAGAGAACTCACTGAGTACGGCAACAGCGTAACAAAAGGCCCAGGCAGAAATGAAGGTTGCAGTAAGTGAAATAAAGAAAAACCTACAGGGAACCCAAAGTGGAAGGGATGAAACTGAGCATCAAATCAATGATTTGGAACATACGGAAGAAAAAAGCATTCAATCAGAACAGCAAAAAGAAAAAAGAATTCTAAAAAACGAGGACGAATAGGAAGCCACGCAACATCTCCAAACCTACCAACATCTAAATTATAGGGGTGCCAGAAGGAGGAGAGAAAGAGCAAGAAATTGAAAACTTATTTGGAAAAAGTAATGAAAGAAAACTTCCCTAAATTGGTGAAGGAAATAGACATACAAGTCCAGGAAGCACAGAGAATCCCAAACAAGTTGGACCCAAAGAGGACCACACCAAGACACATCAAAATTAAAATGCCAAAGGTTAAAGATAAAGAGAGAATCTCAAAAGCAGCAAGAGAAAGACAGACAATTACCTACAAAGGAGTTCCCATGAGACTATCAGCTGATTTCTCAAAAAAAACTTTGCAGACTAGAAGGGACTGGCAGGAAGTATTCAAAGTGATGAAAAGCAAGGACCTACGATCTAGATTACTCTATCCAGCAAAGCTATCATTTAGAATTGAAGGGCAGATGAAGCGCTTCCCAGATTAGGTAAAACTAAAGGAGTTCGTCATTACCTAGCCATTGTTACATGAAATGTTAAAGGTACTTATTTAAGAAAAAGAAGATGAGCCTTGGCTGGTTTGGCTCAGTGGATTGAGTGCTGGCCTGTGAACCGCAGGGTCACTGGTTCGATTCCCAGTCAGGGAACATACCTGGGTTATAGGCCAGGTCCCCAGTTGGGGGGTGTGAGAGGCAACCGGTCGTGTTTCTCTCCCTCTCTTTCTCCCTCCCTTCCCCTCTCTCTAAAAATAAGTAAAATATTTTTTAAAAAAGAAGATGATCAAAACTATGAACATTAAAATGGCAACAAAGCCACAACTATCAACAACTGAATCTAAAAAAAACAAACAGAGCAAACAACCAGAACAGGAACAGAATCAGAGCTACGGAGAGCACTTAGATGGTTATCAGTTGGGAGGGAGGAAGGGGGAGAATGGGAGAAAAGGTGCAGGGATTAAGAAGCATGAATCGGTAGGTACAAAATTGACAGGGGGAGGTTAAGATTAGTATAGGAAATGTGTAGCTAAAGAATTTATATGCAGGACCCATGGACATGAACTTTATATAAAAGGGGGGGGGCTGCTGGAGGAAATGGGGTTACTGGGCAGAGGGGGGCAAAGCGGGAACAATTGGGACAACTGTAACAGCATAATCAATAAAAATATATATATTTTTAAAAAGTGCCTAGCACACTGCCTGACACATACTAAAATGCAGTGAATAACAGTCTCCTCCTCTCTCCTTTGCAGATGCTTTTCAGCGGCCCTAAGGTGTCTATCGTCAAAAACATTCACAAGCATTAACACTTAGGGCATGTCTGCTTTTTAGCCAACCACTCTCACCTATCTCGAGACTGACACAGGCATGGAGACAGAGACAATGAGATTTTCTGAAAGTCTTAAAAAGCAAAACCAAAAACATCCTACATCCGGATTTGGAGAGTAAATTACCATTTATTAAGTACCTTCATGCTGTTTCTGTCCTTACAGGTTGTCGTTACAGGTATGTCCATCCTAAGTGCTAAGCCTCACTTTCTGATTTTTCACTACACTCCTTCTTCCCCATGATTAGTGTTATGTGAGAACTGGCCAATGATTCAGAGGAAATGGGAACACTAATCAATCATGAATGAATTGCCAGAATCCCCTTTTACAAAGCAATCCTTATACTGTGATGATATAATTTAGTCTTTGCCTGTCTCCACTATTCTAACCGTTTAGATAGCAAATCTAGGTGATAAAGTTATGAGGTCCCCACGGGGAGAAACTCTATCTTATATGTATCTTATATGTCTAAGCATGTTCCACGGCAAAGGCCGGGACTCAATATTATATATAATTGTGAACTAACCTAAACATCCAAATGACCAGTAAATGAATCCAAATATTTAGCTGAGACGCTCTCTGTCCAATGCAACAGTTTACAGGGCACACACCAACGTGCTTAGAGTTCTATCTAGCTAATACACTAAGAGGAAAATTTAAATGAATCATCCTGGGAATTTAAAATGAATTTAGCTTCTAAAATAAGGTACCGCCAAAATTTTGCCTCTCTTTTTTACAAGTGGGAAATAAAAAACCCTAGACAAATGTGGTACCTTTTCCTCCCTTAAAAAAAATATGACATGAACTTATTTTTGAAGTGGCAAGCTTTTAAGACATTTTGAGATTTCCTCACCTATACAATAGGATAAAAACAGGGTACATCACATGGTTGCCAGAAGGAGAGGTTGGGAGGATATGTGAAAAAAATGAAGGGGTTAAGAAGTACAAACTGGTAGTTATGAAAGAGTCACGGGAATGTAAAGCACAGCACAGGAAATATAGTCAATAATATTGTAATAAGTATGTACGGTGCCAGGTGGGTACTGGAAGTATCGGAGAACACTTTGCGGGGAGGAACACTTTGTTAAGTATATGATTGTCTACCCACTACATGGTACACCTGACACTAATACAAAATATTGTAAGACTGAATGTTAACTGTAATTGAAAAATAAAGTAAAGAATTATATGCCAACAACTTGGACAACCTGCAAGAAATGGATAAATTCCTAGAAACATATAATCTTCCAAGGCGAAATCATAAGAAAACAGAAAATCTGAACAGGTAACTGCTAACGAAATTGAACCAGTAATCAGTAAAAAACAAACAAACAAAACAGTGTACATCACTATAGGGTGGTGGCAAGGTTTAAACAAATAAATGTCAAGTGTCCGATGTACTGATACATACTAATAATACAGAATCAATGCTTCTTTCTCACATTGATATATTTCTCTCTCTCTCTCAAATCAATAAACATATCCTCGGGTGAGGATTACAAAAATAATAATTAAAAAAAAGATTATGAAGATGTTCCACAGAGAGCCAATAAAATTATCCACCTTTTTTGACTGCTAAAAAGGATACGATTTAAGCCAAGGAAATTGCCCAATAAGCACATCTTTTTTTTTTTTTTTTAATCTTCATCCAAGGTATGTTTATTGATTAGAGAGAGAGAGACAGAAATAAACACCGATGTAAGAAACATCAATCAGTCGCCCTCCCCGAAGCCCAGGGTGCACCCTGACCAGGGATGGAACCTGCAAGGTAGGTATGTGCCCCTACCTGGAATCAAACCCACAACCTATTGGTGTACTGGACTAAGTTTCAACGAACTGGGCCACCTGGCCAGGGCAAGTACATCTTTTATGTACTTCTCCCTGGGATTGAAATAGACCTCCCACGTACCTCTGAGTTCTGCAGAACCGATCGATGCCCTTGTACATTCAGGAATGGAAGGTGTACATGAAACAAACAAGCAAACTTTCCTTAAGTTAGGTGGAACATTTCCTTCCCCCCATCTCTGGTGCATACAACTCCTTGTATATTTCCTCTCTCATGAAAAGGAAACACTGCAGTAATTAAGAGTGTGAAATTCCATAAATTTTACAGCTAAAGAAAACAGTTGTGACAAATACACTGAAACACCAAAATCAGTGATGAGAGTCTGGGCGGTGACAAGCAGCAGTGTGACATCTGGCGGAAGCCAAAGTCACGGCAAGGGGGAGAGAGGTGGGCGTGAGGAAGCATCCTGCCGAGCGTGGACACAGAAAAAGAGAGGAATTGACAGTCTTCTTTGGAGCCTGGCCAGCCTTTGCCACCTCTAATTGAATGGGACGACATGGCTAGGAGAGGTGCCTTGGAGAGCGGTGCAGTCTTTTGCAACACGCTGCACCCTGGAACTTTAAGCGGTGTGTGAAGCATACTTCCATTCCTGGGGGGGTCAGTAATTTGGAAGGCGATGCAGACCATCGATGGGACAAAGGGGTTTGTCTAGTGACAAGAATGTTTTAATACAGACTTCTAAATACCTTAAACAAAAACTGGGAAGTGCCTGCTATTTCTTTTAGTGCAACCAATTGTTAAAGCTGCCTAAATAAAATTCTACCTTTGCCACTGAGAGTATTTCACAAAAATGCAGTCTATAGAGTTAGAAGAGATCTAAAAGCCCAATTAGTTTATCCAACATCTCTTTCATTAATGTAGGGACTCAGCTCAAAGAGGAGACAGCGACTTGCCCTAAACCACACAGCCAATTAGTGTGAGAGTCGGGACCACAATTCAGGCTTCTGGAGTCCAAGGCGTGTGTGCTTTTCTAGGAAATCATGCTGCCTCCACAAAATGGAAATTAGTGTGAAAATATGATTCAATATGTAAATGTCAGTTTCACACTCGAATGTTTCAAAATGTACTATTTTGCATGCCAGCCTCTAGTCTCTAGTTCATGTACACCTCAGATGGCCAATGATGTTTTAAAAGAACAGGTTTAACATGAGACCATTCTGACTCCTCTGAAGGGTCTAAAACTATGTAAAGACATACAGTAGGTACTCAATAAATACATATGATAAATAGATACCAACCCTTAACTGCTTTGCCAATACCCAAATTTTCAGCTTCATTCACAAATGAAATTATTCTTTTCTTACACTGGTGCTCAGAACTCTGAATCAAGAGTTTGTTTCCAGTAACCAGCAGAATTTACTAGCTATTTGCTTTAGGTGGGTTTGGTGGTATAACTTGCAATGTTCACGTTTACAAAAAAAACTATCACAAAGATTTCAGCAACTTCCAACTGTCCTCGTGATCTAGTAAGTACCTTTTCCAGCTGTAAAAGATTACAGTTCTACGGATGCAGAAGGGGCTGGGAGACCTACCTATCTCTAATGCTGAGCAACGTAGAATTATTTGTATCATGACTTTGAACCTCTTTGACAGAGTCTTTTCAAGGAAATCCATCAGTCTTTTTCTTCCAGTATCAGTGATGACTATGCCTTAACTATAAATGTACAGTTTATAAAAGGCTTGAACCATGTCCTGTGAGAGTTCCCTGAGACGACACAGGATAATTATGAAATGGATAGATGCCCCAGTCAAGTTCACCCCACATTTGGAATGTCAATATATTATAGATTTAATAAGTGTTATTTGGCATTTACTCTGTAAGAAGCATCATGCCAGGTGATAAGGATGGAAGCCTGAATCTGGAAGGAACCCACAAGGCAGACAGGGGTACAAAGGATTCCAGATGGGGGAAAGAAGAGCATATGTGAAGGCAAATAAACAGTGGAACATGGAGTGTCTGGGTAACGATGAACATGGGACAGGTATATACCTAGTGAATTAGGTGATTTCAGCAGCAAGCAGAGAGGAAGTGGAATGACAAGAACTGGGACAAATACTGTCATTAGCTTCCTAAAGAATTCGAACTTCAGACCTGGCTCGGGTGGTTCAATTGGTTGGAGCATTGTCCCATAAACCGAAAGGTCTGGGTTTGATTCCTGGTCAGGGCACATGCCTGGGTTGCAGGTTCAGTCCTTGTCAGGGTGCATGTGAGAGGCAACAGATCCTCTCTCACATTGATGTTTCTCTCCTTCTCCCTTCCTTCCCCTCTCTCTAAAATCAATAAACATGCCCTCAGTTGGGGAATGAATACAATACAATACAATACAATACAAACTTCAGTATATAATCCATGGAGGAGCCAGTGAACTACCCCCACTGTCCTGCCAATCCAAGGTGTTTTCATGTCTTAGAGCATTGCAGAAGCAGTAGAGATAGAGGGGAAGATATGGAATATCAGACGTATTTAGAAGACAGAACTGACAGGAATTAATAACTACTAGACCAGAGGAGGAGAGAGAAAGGGTTGTTAAAAGGAATCTCAGTAAGGGGAAAGGTGGTAGAGTAAATGTAAAAAACTCGATCTGGACCCAGTGAGCTTAAGTTGAGCTGTCCAGAGGCAGCTGGAAAAAGAAAACAGTGTACAGCTGAAATCATGAGAATGAATGAAGAACCAGCTAATCAGAAGGCTTTATTTACACAAACACACATTCCTACGTTTACACATGGAAGGCAGTGAAGAAAACAACTGCAATGGCACACTATGGCAGAGGCATTCCTAGGTTGCCACAAGAGCACAAAGAAATTGAGGTGATGTACGTGTGTGGGAAAGTACAAAGAAAGTTTCCGTGAAAAAGGCTGAGCTGAGTCTTAACTGGCAATTAAGAATTGGCCATTTGGAGATACGGAAGTACATTCAAAGGAGAATGAGCAGCAAAGGGGTGGAATGGGCAAAGGCAGAAATACAAGAGAACCACAGCAGGTAACGGGAAGTGAGAGTGATTCGTTATGAAGGGGAGAAGGAGAGGGGAAAAGCGGTGAGAGGCAGGTCTGGAGAGAGAGCAGGTGAGCAAGTGAAAGAAGACAGAGGAAACCGGGAGGCTAATCTCCAAGACCGTGGACTTATAAGTTTTAGAGAGGAGTTGTGGGGAGCTGAGGAGAAACTGGACTTTTTCTCCTTATGATCACGAGCTGGGACCTGTCCTGTCACCTACCACTGCCACTCAGAGGGGAAAAAAGGGGCTATGGAGTTGGAAGGTGAAAACAGTTTCCTATTAATCCTGTGAATGAAAACAAGTATGAGCTTAAACTGATCAAAATCGGAATACCACACTGAGCTTCAGAAGGAAGTCAAATTAACCTGATTGCCTCACTTCTCTTTCTCTCCTCCGCCTCAGGTACATTTATTTACCTTTTGTTGCACTAAAAGCCAAGCGGGCCCATGTTTATAAATTCGCACACTACACTGAGAAAGAGAGGAAGCAAATGTGCCTCAAATGAAGCAAACCTTTTAATTTTCGGAAGCCCAAGACAAAATAAAAGAAACGTAACTCTGGAAGCGAGGCTGACTAACCAAGGCTTCCCTTTTCTCTGCCTCAGGTCATTCTCTGCCTCAGGTCATTCTCTGCAAGTGTATTTGGTGTACCCGTTTGATGTTGTTGGTGCATGCAAAAATCATAATATAAGATTTTGCCTTTAATAACAATTAGCTTATGTTCAAATATTTTTGTTTAACACGCTGGCGAAGATTCTTATAATGGTTGAGGGTTTTGAACTTAAGCTCAGGAATGTTCCTGCATTTACAACCAACATTTCAAACTTTAAAGTTACAACACCCTTTAAATTATTCTCTGAATAAATTATAATTTTAAATGCCGTTAAGTCCTAAGACAGGCATGTGTTTTTGTGAAAAAAGTAACGAAGACCTGAGGTCAAATGTGCCTTCAATGCTTTATATTTGTGTTACCTGAGACAGTCACTTGGCCTTGGGACCTCAAGTGCCCCATCCGAATGGAAGGGGTAGCACTGCAGGCCTGACATCTGTAAGGAATAAAAAGCGCCCACTGCGTTAAAGTTCCTGGAAGACGGCCTAGTAAGTAGTAGGCGCCCAATAAGTATCTCCTGAATCTGAATATTAGGAGCAAAAATAAATAAATAAGTAAATAAACAAACACGTGTGTATATTTCAACTTTTAGTAAACTAGATCATAAAGTTCCCCTTCAATAATTCCAAAATATCTGTAAATTTTACTTCTCTAAAGTCATGACTAGCCCCAAGTTTGAGCGGTTCTCCTATTAAAGTTGTAATCTTATCATAATTAGAAGTTTAGAAATTTAATGAGTTGAAATGCAACATGGCACAGATGCCTTATTATACCAACTAGTTAACACAGTATTTGTTTTCTACATTAATTTTACTTGCTAATCAAAAATACTGCTTTCTCCAAATGACATCAAAATAAAATTGCTGATTGTGCAATGGTAAAACCAACACCACCATGTCTGCAACAAGGCTACTTGAATTCTTGTTTTAAATGAGCTGGCAGTTTCTAGGAAAAATGTAAGACTCCATATACCTTTAAGTCAGTTCTCAACAATTCAAGAGCAGAAGCCATGCTTTGCACACAAGGTGTATATTAACTTATACTTCCCAAACATGCTGTGAGTATCTATTAATGTTGAACACTGGAGTTGACGCATCTCCCTGAGTTAATAAATAAGTGTGCTGAAAAAAACTAACAGGACTACATATGATTGTATGTTTTCAGATGTCCATAGCAACTACATAGAGAGTACTAAGGAAATCCTAGGAAGCACACTATTTAGGAGCCCTTCTGTTAGAACACAGGGCTTCCCGTTAGCAGTCTAGGTTCAACACAAGTCACTCCTACCTGTTCAAATAGACACATACTGTATTTTTTGGACTATAAGACGCACCCCCGACCCCCAATTTGGGAGGAAAATAGGGGTGCATCTTATAGTCCGAATGCAGCTTATCTGGCTCTCTGGGGCGGGGGGGCGGGGGGTGGCGGTGGAGCAGGTTTTTTCCAAAAAGCAGCCAATGGTCTGACCAAATTCCATCCGATCATGTTAACCCCCTCCTAGCCAGCAAGCTTCCAGAAGAGTCCCACTGCTATTAGCATAAAGCTTTTTCCTTAAAGTTTTCATAACGTGGACTGCCTCTCTAGTTTCAGTCTCTCACCATTCCCCTACAAACCTCAGCTGCAATTAAACTACTTTAGATTGTGGACTTTAGATACGTAGTAAAAACCGTATAAAGATATTTATTTAATTTGTTATTCAATCCGTAGAGACCTAATTTGTACCCAGCACTCCACCCGTTGAAACATAAAAAATTAGGAGTAGGAGGCTCAGAGATCTATTTGTTCCTGTCCCGAACATCATCAGAAAACCACTGTGTCTAACCTAACATACTCTCTCCTTGGTCTGCACTTCCAGTTTTCCCTTTTGTTTCATCTTTGCCTCAATGACCGACCGCTGGCCCTCCAAGGCTCAGGGCAGGCTCTGCCCACACAGCACCTCTCCATCTGCATGGCTACTGTAGCACTGACCACTCCGCAGTGCGCTCGACTGTTTTACTTCTCTATTTCCATGTGAAGGCACACACTGAGCTTTGCACCTCTGCTTTCTCAGCCCTAAGGAAAATGCAAGTCAAGTGCTGATGTGCTGAATGAATGAAGAGCAGCGCCTATGAAACTTCTCAGTTATAGGAAATGGCATATATTAGGAGGCATCAGAAAGGGAAGTATGGAATTGTGGGGGGTTATTTCAGATCAAAAAGAATCAGAAATTATTACTATTTCCTTTCCCTTTTCTTTTCAGTCTAGTTAATTCTATTTGCTCTATTGTCTACACTCAGAAGTAATGGTAAATCTGAACTTATTTTAACTTTCTTTTCTTAAATTTAATACTTTTATGTTACTGAATATACGGGGTGACATTGGTTAATACAACCGTACTGGTGTCCAGTGCAGAACTCAACGAAACATCATCCGCACACTGCATCGTGTACTGACCACCCCGTCAAGTCTCCTTCCATCCCCATTTATCCCCCTTTTCCCCACTTCCACCTCCCCCCAACCCCTTCTCCCTCCGGCTATCACATTGTCCATGTCTTATGTGTCATACATGTTTATTTTTTGCGTAACCCCTTCACCTTCTTTCACCCAGCCTCCCAACCCCCCTCCCCTCTGACAGCTGTTCTATGTATATATGCTCTGTTTCTATTTTGTTGGTTAAATTATTTTGTTGATTACATTCCACATATGAGTGAAATCATATGGCATTTGTCTTTCTCTGACTGGCCTATTTCACTCAGCAAAATAATTTCCAGGTCCATTTACTCTGTCGCAAAAGGTAAAGATTTTCTTCTTTTTTACAGCCAAGATTATTCCATGAACTTATTTTTTCCACTTTTAACTTATTCAAAAAATATGTTAAGCTTTCCTGCCATTTTACCCTTCCTTTTTATTTTCTTAAACTTTTCTTTTGTGAAATAACACACACAATAAAAATGCATAAAACATACATGTATAGCTTAATGAACGAAGTGAATATGCATGTAACTACTTCCCAGGTCAAAAAACAGAAGAGTCAACTCCTTCCCCATCCAAAGACTTTACAATGTCCTCTATTTTACATAACTGGTTTTTTTTTGGGGGGGGGAGAGGATTATGAAAATCTCAGTTTTTAGGATCAGCCTCTAGGTTCGTATCCCTGCATGATCCTGGGCTCCAGGGCAGATAAAGAGGCACCAGGATGCCAGGCATATGTGCATTCGGATCTGTGAGTGTGTGTGAGGTACGCCCGCACAGGCCAGGGCACGGGTATAAAGCAATCTTGAAAGTTGGGGGGAAGTGGTACTTCTAATGGTAAACATTTTGAAAATACAAGCATGTATTGACTAAGCAGACACAGTACTCTGCTGCTCCTGGCTTAAACCAAACCTTGATAGGAAACCACACAATTTTCAAGTATTAAGTTTCAAATTTAGACCAATTACCTATATTGTTCCGCCTCCATTATGGGTAAGAAAGATGCTTGAAGTGAAAACTTGGCATTATGGGTTGCACAATCCCAGCCACCCAATAGCCTAATTCCATTCAACCAGAACAGGGGTTCTCTCTGCTCACAGCAGGCATCCAACAGGGTAGCACATATATGCTCTCTGAGTGAGAAAGCAACACCTTCTCACATACAACCCCCTGGAGAGAGATGGGGAAGGGGAGGAGGGAGAACTTTACACCTGCAAACTCCTAACTCTATCAGCACTAGGGCTGGGAAAAACAGCACATATTTTTTTTAAAGAAGGAAATAAAAGGTTTCCTAATAAAGCCAGTAACTTTCAGAGAAGAATCTTCTTAAGCCACTTTTTCTTAGGAGACTAGTAAGTATAATGATTCAACATCTGAGTCTTTGTCTTCCTAGTGGACTTAGTTGAGCCCTAATGACAGTAAAAGCAAACTGCTCAAAAGGGCAGCTGTCAGAATTCTTATTCTTCTTGGCAAAAAAACAAAAAACAACAAAAAAACCCAACCACTATAAGCATAAAATATTGTCATTTTAATTAAGGCACCTCAATTTCAAGGCACACCTGTCCCTGGGCCTTTGGATAATCAAAATGACCACTAAAAATAGAACAGTATCTCCAATGGGGCAGACATGACCCACTCCCACTCCTAACAGACTCCTGTAAGATGTGACCTGGGATGCACGTGTGGTTTGCAATACCACTGAATATCCATCTAAATGCAGCCATATGTTTTCAGTCTTTACTTTATGTCCCATTAGGGCCAGGAGGCAAAAAATTATCAGACATGTAACTTTTGGCCCAATGTGAAAATTCAGTCAGCTGACTAGCGAGCTAAGTGTGGTCTGGTGGGAAAGGAAACTGCTCTCCAGAACTAAAAAAACTGCTACTTATACTAAATTCCGTGAGCTTATGATGAACATCTTGATTTTCTTTTTTCAATTTCCCCATCACCAAAAGTAAGCCAGCTCTGTCTGTCAAGATGCCCAGGCTGTGTGGCAGCAGTGTCAAGGGCTGCCATTTGCTCCAAGGCACTGCCATCTGTGACAGCACAACATTTTCGTCTCCGGAAAATAAACACATCTGCCTTTGCCAGTGTCCTCCCACTGTGCCGCCCATCTGGAGCAGGTGAGCTGGAAGGCAAGCCTGGGCACGGGTGAGACAGGGGCGAGCAGGGGAGATAAGGCCTCGAGGGAGGTGGCACATGGAGGAAGAAGGCAGTGCTGTGTCATGTCACATCCTGCTAACCACATTTGCCAAACGGCATGTGAAATTACCCTTGTTAGTGATATTTAATCACATGTAACAAACGGTTGGCCATGTTTAGGGGACAATACCAGCAAAGTCAAGGTTTCACCTGGGCCATCTGTTCATAAAGTCACATGATCTCACTAATACCAACATAAACAGATGATGTCTTTGTGCCAGCCCCCAAAGGCAAGAGGACAATAATTAGTGGTCAGAGCAGAAGGTTCAAAGCAACAGGATTCTTCTAGGACAGGAGCACACTACACATGCCCATTAACTAAACCAAACACACTCAAATTCAGGCAGGAGTTCTGGACAAGTCATGGTCACTTCTGGAAATGACTTATACTTAAAATTCTTCCCTACATATTCTTTCCTTGTCACTAAAAAAATTAATTCAGGTCTGATTATGGTCTCGACAGCAGATCTTTAAATCATACTGTTTGGGGAAAGGGGTAGAAAACATTTTTTTTAAATTATCCAATCAAATCCTTTCTTTCTCCCACAGTTTTCCACTAGCTTGCAGGAGAGCTAGTGCTAACCTACAGCAGGGCTCTTTCGACTGTGCCACTAGTTTTCAACCTTTGGTGGGAAGGGGACAGTAAAGCCACCTTTTCAAATAAAATCATAAACAGAATCCCAATATGTAAAATAAATAAAAGTTGAGCTGATCTACACGAAGCGGGGCTAAAGTTTTGCCACACTGGCCTCCTTGATGAGTTTCCTGAGGCAGTTCCATGGTATAAAGTTTGAAAACCACTATACCAGGTTGGATATACTTTCCCAACTTATTATTTCTATTGCTTACTTGCTAAGCATTTACAAGTATAATCCTATAAAAAGACAAATTATGAAAGCACTTTAGAAAAAGCGCTATGAAAATACTCGGGCCAGTGAAGCCCTGGAGATCACACACCATGGAGGCCCGCATTCTGCTCTCACCGGTGACTTTCAACCAGCACGCCCCGAGAGGCACACTGCGTGCCACCGGAATGTTTCCAACATGCAATACCTGACTATTTAGGACTATTTAAAACATGCAATACTTTCTCTTCCCTTAGTTTTCAAATATAAAAATGAAAACAGTCAACACAATAACAGCTGTCCAGTATGAATCAAAATTATACCTATTTTTTTGTCAGATCGTCAAAAAATATATTTTTTGGTGTGCCACAGAATTTTAGTAATTAGTTTATGTGTGCCATGAGATGAAAAAGGTTGAAAATCGCTGCTCTAAGCCTTGCCACAAACTTGACATTCCCCAAGGATATCAGATTTCAGTGGTTTGTATGTCTCCACATATGAAAAACAGAAATCTTGGCAGACAGTAACAGAAAATCTGAAGGAGTTCAAAGGGCTACACCAAGTGTACCACGTAATTCACACCCAGCAAGAAACAGCCCCACTGCGTATCACTCTCCCTCTTAGAGCCCATTAATCAAATCATAAGGACAATTTAAACAATCCTCATGTGAACCATACCTGTAAGTCATCACAAAATTCTCAAAATAATCCTGTTAAAAATCCAAATAGGAGTTTCTAAATGAGGGAGTCACTTATTAAATACCTACTATTTTCCAAGGAGGTATCATTAACTCATTCCAGATACACTTTATTAAACCAACAGTTAATAATCAATTCTCATAATTTGCTACATTTGATCACTCCTTCCTTCTTAACAGATGAAAAAAGTGATGCTCAGCAAACATAATTATTCAAGATCATACAAACAGTGCATATCAGAGAAGAGACTGGAACTCTGGTGTATTTGCCTTTAAAACCTGTGCTCAAAAAATTCTCATAAATATTCAAAACTGGGAGTCAAAAGCCTAATAAGCCCCTTTTCCTGCTCTTTGGAGTCTATCCAGGAGCAGAGCAACTTAAATGTATACATGCATTTAAATAAAAACTAAACTAAAGGCTCTTGATTCCCCCCCCAATCTGTGTCTTTTTTATCTATTCCTGCTGATCTTGTACCTTTAATTATTACATGGAGAAGTAACGTCCATTAAGGACACATTAATGAAATTCCCTTCCAGTGTATTAATGCACAGTAACATTTTCAGTGGTATATGTGGACTAATTGGATGACATTTATTTGGCAAATTTCTTAAACACCTACAATGGACACATATTTATACCTTATCTATGTAATACTATGTGGAGAGTTTGGCATTTTAATAGAACTGAACATTTCATGCTTCCCCAAATAAATGCAAACTTACTTGTATATTAGTCCAGTAAGTAATATAATACAAAAGGAAGCATAAAAGAGTACAGTATTTGAAGTTAGGCTCTTAAACCTCAGCCTTTTACAGACTATATATGTGTCTTTGGTATATACTTGGACACATGAGAGAAACACTTAACCTCTCTATTAACCAGCCTTAGTACCCTTGTAAGTAAAATGGGAATAACATTCATTTTACGGTGTCGTAATAACCATTAAATAAGGTCACATATATAACTATCTAGAATAACGCTAAGAGAAAATGTTCTGTATCTTCAATGTCCAATATGGTAGCCATCAGCCACACGTGGCTACTGGGCACTTGAAAAGTGGCTAACATAACTGAGGAAGCAAATTTTTTTATAGAAACAAAATTTCACCTCTCATTCAAAGTCTAGGAGACCCTTGCCAAGGAACTGAATTTTAAATTTTATTTAATTATTTCAAATTTAAATAACCTCATGTGATTAGTGGTACCATACTGGACTGCGTGGATCTAGAACAAGGCCTACCACATAACAGATGATCAATGTTGGTTTATTTATATTTTCCATAGCAATATCAGTAATTTTTTGTATCACCCTCTTTATTAGTAGATCCATTCAACTAAAATAGCACAACAAAGAATCTCCCATAGGGAACTAACTTATAGCTATTAAATTGCTTCTTCGCCCAAACAGCAATAGCAGCATAAAAACAAGTGATTTATTAATTAGTTGTACATGCTATACACTACATTAACAGCTTTGCATGATTACCTCACTTAATCTTTATAATAACTCTATGAAGTAGGTGCTATTATTTTGGAAGCAGGGAAATTAAGCTGAGAATTGGTCCAAAGACACACAGCTAGCAAGTGAGTGAGGGAAGATTTAAACCCAGGCAGTCTAATTCCAGAAAACTGTACAAACCACCATGCTGACTTGCCTTCATCTTAAAGAAGCGGTTCACGTAGGATTATGCACTTGCAATAAATAAATATCCTTCCAACCAAATACCACCACCAAACACAATCCACATGCACACGGCTAACTAGAAATCAAACAACTGGAGTTACAGAACCAAAGTTATGCATGCTAACCCAAAATAAATCTCATGTCCTAGCCGGTGTGACTGCATAAATGTGCCCAATCTAGTGACCTTGCTCTTACCAGGAAGACTGAAAAACTTCCATCATCTTTCTCCCCAGAACAAAATGACTAAAATGTAAATTTGTATTTTAGAACTAATGACACATTTTGGTAAGAGTGGAGGAGCAGGGATTGGACACAGAAACACAAGGCAGAGGTGGTCAATATTTACTAGGGTCCCATGTCACTGTCTATGCGGGATATTTATTTGTTAAGACATCAAACAATTCTACCAGGAGATTAACTGGATTTACTACATTTGCATGAAGCACAGCAACACTCTTGTCTTAATTCTAAAAGGAGCTTAACTCACTTAATGTGCAGCATTTATGAAAAAGTATTTATTGTGCCCCAAGCTGGAATTCTTATTCCAGTTTTGCCTGAAAAGTCAGGAATATTTTACACAGAAAGCCATAGCATAATCTTTATTGAATTCCACAGAAACTTGTATTTGACCCATTTTCCTCTCTCATGAAGGAGTGAACAAGAAAAGGCCATTGACCTTTACCCAGATAAAACCAAGTATGTAAAACTGTCTCGTCCTCCCAATCCATCATGTCTCTGGCTTCTCTTTAAACTTCATGATCACAAGCCCCTTGGTCAAAGCTAGCACTGAGAAAAAGAGATTCTATTTATGGAGAAGTTCTCAATCCAGTATTAGGTACTAGAGAATAAAATGCTTTACAGATCTGTACTAAGTTAACTTATACAAAACTAACACCTGTACATGTTTAGATTTCTGTCATAACTCAGCTTAAGCAAGTGCAGATGAAGCTAAAACCGTAATAAAAAAATACAACCAGCACCAATGTTCTAGCAACACTACTGAAGCACCAAGGAGCTGATGTAAGGCAGGAACAGTCAAGCAATTAAGGCACCATCAGTGCAGCTTTGCCTGACGTGCTACGTGACCCGGAGGTGGTCCCTTTGCCACTTGGCGCCTTTCATTCCGTATCGGTGATAGAGAATTAACCACTATATATCTCAGTGGAATAGTGAGTAGACTAAATTATTAAGCAAAACGCTCTGGGCAAAAGTCATATGAATGTTAAATATTATGATTTACAAGCATTCATTTTCCTAGCACTCCTGTGGAGGTAGAAGTTATCTCGATTTCATAGATGAGTAAACAGGCACGTGGGTAAGGTCACATGGTAAGGCTCCATTCACTCAGTCCCTACGGGAAGGGAATACACACCCTTAGCTATCACATGAACTTTCTTGGCACATCCTGCGATCTTAACACATTCAGTCCCTTACTTAATGTTGCATCTTTTAACAGGCTGCTGATGGAACAAAGACAGGTCTAGGACAGCCACACAAGGCCAGAATAAGTGAGGAGGAACAATTCCGCATGCTTTGGCAAGAAGAGTCATAAAAGACACAGATAATCTCAAGATGAAATTTCCTTTATTATTTTCAAGATTTCACCTCCACTAATGTGGGGATCTTCAACCACAGGAATTAAGAAACATGGTTTGCTATGAAAACACTCAGAAAATAACTTCTAAATGCTATCATGGGCCTTTAGGTTGGTGTGTTCCATCCAAATTCTCTGGGCTATATTTGCCTTCTGGGCTTTAATTAGCAACCACACAGAAAGAGAAAACAAATCCAAAGAGACTAAATAATGACCAAGTAGTAATGGGAAGGGCTCAGGTAGGCCAAAAAACGGCGATACTACTAGTCATGTATAATGGAATATAAAAGAAGCACAGAAGATTTTTCTGCTCCTACCCAAGGCTGCCTGCTATATTGCTTACCCGACTCCGAAGACAGTCAGCCAGGTTTCGGCGCGTGAAATTAGCTGCCGCTGTGGGAGACAATTCATAACCTGGTACAAGAGATAAACAGTCATACTTAAAGTAAAGCAGAAGGAATGACAGGACCCCAAATCATTCCATTAGTCCTATTCTTATAGTCCACCACCCTGTGTACACTTAAGTGTATATAAAGTACGCAGAACACGAGTGCGATCTTTCTTCTTGTCCCGTTCCCCATCTAACAGTGGTGAGACATCTGGTTAGTACTGACAGTAACTCCTGGCCACAAAACAAAGTCAAGGTGAGATTTACCTAGTCTATGGTGAAATCAAATTAACAGCCTTGCTTAAGCTATTTATTCATCAACAGACTGTGGTTTCCTCCATAGAAGGAAAGAAATATAAATACACAGGTGTTGAAAAAGAAAAAAAACCAAGAAAGAGGTCTTGAGATGCCAACTGTTTTAGTTTATTTTTAAAACATATTGGGGAAAGAGAGGTTGGGAGTTTGAAGAGCCTCAGAGTATACTTTATAAGATTTTCTTTTTTAAAAAAGTAACTTTATTAAGAACTATAATATGGTTTTCAAAAGTATGAGCCAGGGGGGAAATGTTGCTCTCACTATCTACAACATGTTTAAAAAGAGTACCTCGAGCAGAAAACCTTTTTAAATAGCTGTACCGCCAACAAAAGTACAGGCCAGAGGAATGGCATCAGGTGCACGTCTGCCGGTGCACTCACTTCCGAACGTGACCCCTGCTAAAACGGCACCAGCGCCAACAGAGACGTGAGGGACCGACAATGCGGCGGATCCACACAGAAAATGCCAGTTTGGAAAGACTGCAGGTGGTTAAGTTACTCCCTGCATTTCAAACACCAGTGTCACATCAGGTAAGATTTACATTAAAATTCTAACAAATATTTATTGAACGGTTACGTTTCAGGGTCTCTGCTAGGTGCTTTCACATATATTACTGAATTTCATTCTCACAACAAGTCTATTCGCACATGTTAAAACATAACGGGAGCAGCTCTGCACAAGCAGGAATACTTTCCAATTCTCCACCTAACGTCCTGAACATGATTAGGTATTTGACAGTTATCGTAAAGGCAGAAAAGTCTGATGCCTGACCATCTGCATATAGATTTTTCTCTTTCCCTTATTTAGCTTAGTTCTTAAACTTTAATATGCATAAGAATTACTATGTAAGGTTATATACACAAAACTATACTTGACAGGTAATTTAAGGACTTTAAAGGGCAATTTTAACCTAATTATCTTCCTAGACAAGAACCTACTGCAGAGGCAAGGCAGAGCCCTTTTACAACAGTAAATCTCCTACAATCACACAGAGCTTCAAGTTTACAAAGCACTTTCATACATATTATCCATTAATGTTATAATTCCACTTTAGAGATAAGGAAAATAAAAGGCCCAGAGGGGATATGTGACTTGTCACACACAAAATAGTAAACCAAGTTGAACTTAGTTTTAACTCTGAGATTCAGATATACTTCAGCTCAAATCACACCCTCTGAAATATCTTACTTGAGAAGTCTGATATTACCATGCCCGTCTCCGAGATGGAGTTAGTTTTCTCTCTCAAGTATTGGTGCTGTAATGGTCCTCTTTTCTGAATTGTTACAGAAAACCTTTAGATCAGAAGAGGGATCTAGGTCAGGTTTCAAGAATAGGAAAAATCAAAAAAAAATATGACCATTTTGCTGTGCTCATGTGTTGAACTGCCAGTAGAGAATATTCTTTTTCAGTACAAAGTTAAAGACAAACCAACCAAAGCGACATTCTAAGTTTTACCCACCATTTCGCATCTTATACAGTTGCACATTTTTCTGAATATATTCTGCAAACTGCACAGTGTCTCCAGCCTCTCCAACACACAGGAGTAAGATTTTTTCACTCATCTTAAACATCTTGTCATGATCTGCTCAGAGAAAAACACATCAGAAATCACCTTATCAGAAATTTGCTATTATACAGGCAACCAGAAACATTTATCAATTACTCTATAATTTAACTAATCACTGTTTTTAGAAGACTTTAATGGGCAACTGTATTAATTACTCTTTCCCTCTGCATTTTGCAACCATCAGCATATTTTATTAATGTTGGTTTCAGATGGAGACCATACATGAAAGCTGACAACTGAAAACACAATTAAAAACAAAGAACCCGAAAGGAACGAAGCCAAAGGCCATTATCTTTAGGCTCAGGATTAAAAAGCCCTGTAATGTCTCTCCAAACACAAATGTTAGTCGTTATATTTATACACATACAGAATCATGTATGAAAAGGACTGGTGCTACAATTAAAATTAAGGAGGCATCTCAAGAAAAAAATTAACTGAAAATATAAGTTACCTTAAAAAGTAAACCACCTCCATTTATAAAGCAAAGAGAAAATTAAAATGATTGCCAAAGCAAAAATTCTAATGAATTTTACAACGCTAAGCTATTTAAAAATACTTCAAAATCCCAACACTCTAATCTTATCAAGCTGAACCAGACTGACTCAGATTAGATAGATAAATATTCAGATAGCAATTAGTGCCCATAGGAAGAAAACTCCACATTCAGCCTGCAGCTTCAGAAAAAGCTTAAATCTCCCTATCTTACTCTCACTTTCACTTTTCATTTTTGAAATAGTGCTGAATAATCTTCCCTGGGAGACATGTTTCCTGTCTGAAACCTTCTGAAATGTCAAAATCCCTTAATAGGATTTAAAGAACAAAATGCTACAGTCAAACACTAGGAGTATTGGAGAGTTGTGGTTACCAGTAATATGGCTTAGCCTCTGAACGCACACAGGCAGCCGCATGCACACAGTGCTTTACATCGTATCAAATGGACTTGACACTCCTAAACACACACATTTTCATTTGTTACAGACTACAGGAGATTTAAACAAGTTCGCAAACTTGTTTAAAAAAGAAAAAAACTTCACCTATAGCTGTATTATCTACACAAAGAAAAAGGACCAGAAGTGTATTAGGCGCCACTGGCACCTAAGTTCTTGCCAGTGGCCCAAGTATGGGCAATTTTTATTTCCTTCTTTTTGCTTATCAGCATTTCTTAAAATGTCTATACTTAACAGGCATCACCGTTGTAAGAAAATACTAGTAAGTCTGCATTATTTTCAAAATGAGGAAAAAAGCTGTTCTAATTTTTTGGGGGGGGAAGGCTGCTTGTTTACAAAGAATTTATGTTATATTTAGAAGAAATCTAAAATACTCAAGCTGTTCAACTCTGAAATGAATTTAATACAAGGCCAAACGTGTTTTTTAAACATCTATTGCATGTCCAGTGAGTGATGAAGGGGGAAATGAAAACAAAAGTGACAGACGCTAGCAGCTCCCTGAGTTGTGCAAGAAACAGCCTGCGCAGCTCTAGGGAATTTCTGATCCTCAGAGAACCTACAAGACCCACATACATGAAACAAATGGACCACAAAATGAACATCAATGTACAATTCTGTGGAAAGGCAACTGGACCAGAACCCAATTGACCTTAGTTATAACCTGGGCTCGGCGCTCTGCATTTGGGCGAATGATTTGCCCTCTCTAAGCCCCAGTTTCCAAGCACATAAAAAAAATGGTAATACTATTCCTTACTGCTACCTAACTCACAGGTGGGAAGTGTACATGGACAGTATTATTAGATTCAGTGTTACACAATGTAGTTCAAATTATATATGCTACAGGAATTCAGAGAGGAAAAAAGACATTCTGTGTGGGTTGGAATACTCTGAACAATTCTGTACAGGCCAAGAGACAGGTGTGAAATGTGGCATATAACCAAACTGAAGAATTGGGCCAATTTAATAAGCAAGCAATCTCTGGGAGATTATCTTCTCTAAAGTATCAAAATATCTTACAAAGTGACAACCCCCCCAAAATGACTGGAAATATCACTCATTTTATACCTGGGGAAAAAGAATCCCGAAAGGTCACTCATTTTCAGTGTTCTTGCCTACCCAAGTTCCTTTACGACATGGAAGGTAGAAAAAAGTCCTCATGCAATTGCAAAGCTCCCACCGCAAAAATTTTTATACCAGAAAAGACTATAGGGAAAATTAGACATTGAGTTGACTGCAATTATTTCCAAACATTTTTCAAGAACTAACTCAAATTCATTTTTCTTCCACACCACAGTGATCTTTCTTTTCTCTGAATACCCTTAGGACTTATTCCCAAAATTGTCAATTTAAAAACTAACCTAATACTTACTAGTGACACTGCTCTCAGCATACGAAATGACCCTGCAGTATTTATTTCCTTGTTTTCTTAATGTCTCAGACCACTCTGTGGATCCTATCTAATATGGTGCATCCTCTGTAACACCTAGGAGTGCTGTGTGCGTTCAAGCACATTCTACCTCTCAAAGTGATTTAACATACACGAGGTCCAAAAACTCGCCTAAGGCCACGAGGGGCAGAACCCAGTTGAACCGATGCAGTTTGACCTCTAAAGGTGCTGACTTGGTTGCTGCTCTACTTAGGCACTATCTCATGGTAAATCACCTGCATACCAAAGGTCTTAGTAGTCAAAATAATGAACAGATTTACTCTCGAAACAAATTTACTCCTTTGGAAAGCATGGTTTACAAAGAGAACTTCAAACTAATTATGCAATTCCATAGTGTAATTTGACTTGAGGAACAACCCATACCATAGATGTTTAACAAACCACTTTCAGGTCTCTCCTTCCTCTTCAGAGGGAACAACAAGCGGCAGAGTTCTCTCCACATCCCCAAGTGAGGACAGCCTGCCAACCAGACGCCTGTCACTTACAAAAGCAGTGGTGGACACTTCTTTCCCTTTGTTCACATACTACAGGAAACCCCAGATTTAATAATTTTTCTTTCTTTAAGCCCAAGAGAAACTATTATCTGCCCTCAAAGTTCTCCCTAATTTCTACAGCCAGAAAGAATCTCTTCTTCCTCTGTATCACCTACAAACAACCTCTTCTATCTCTGCACTACCTCAGAAGTTTGACTGTACTTCTCTTACGGAGCATACTTGTCTTGTGCTATAATTATCTGTACACGTATATGTAGATGAGTCCTTTGTTAAACTGTAACTTCTTTTTTTTAGATTTTATTTATTTATGTTTACAGAGAGGGGGAGGGAGGGAGAAAGAGAGGGAGAGAAACATCAATGTGTGGTTGCCTCTCCCATACCCCCTACTGGAGACCTGACCTGGCCCACAACCCAGGCCTGTGCCCTGACTGGGAATCGAACCAGCAACCTTTTTGTTCGCAGTCTGGCACTCACTCCACCGAACCACACCAGTCAGAGCTAAACCGTCGTAACTTCTTTTAAGATGTGGGCCACATTCCTCTTTGTATCCCTTCAGTACCTAGCACTGTAAAGGGCACATAGGTGCCCCAAATCTATTTGTCAAGTGGACATTAAATCACCTGAGCAAAGCATACTCCCTTCCAACAGTAACACGCCCATGGTCCGTCATGACTGCGGGGCGGGGGGCCGGTATATACAGCAGTCATGGCCAAAAGATACGGAGCCAAACTGCACAGCTTCAACTGGGTTCTGGCACCTGTGGTCTTAGGCAAGTTTTTGAACCTCTACGCCTCAAAACTAACATTTGTAAAGTAACAATATAATAGTGCTTATCTCAGAGCTACAGGGCGGGGGGGATGGGCGATTGGGACAACTGTAACTAACCAACCATTTTTAAAATAGGTTAAATGGATTAATGTAAATTGCTTAAAATGACACATGATACATAAGTGCTTGGTATTATTACTTAAGTATTTCTAACCGTGCTAAGCATTTTCACAAAACTTTTTTACTCAATCCTCCCAACAAGCTTGGGATTTAACAGATTTTTTTTTTTTTAGAGAATTTTTATCACTTTACGTGAGCCAGACTGACCGCAAGTGCCAGGAAGCAAGATCTCAAATGCTCCCAGATGTAACAGATGAGGAAATCGGGGCACTGTGTTATAGAATCATAAAGCAAATTAAGTGACAGGGCTCTAGCCTCTAAACTCCTCCAACTACCTAAATATAAGAAAAACGCGACAGCCAGTGCCCTGGAGAACTGGAAACGGGATCAGAGCTGAGACAAAGGAGGACACAGGCAGCGGAAGGGAAAAGCCAACTCTCTAGTTCAGGCTCACTCTCCCCAGGAACCCACCTTATGCTGCCAGGAAACTAACCTCGTTAGTAGCGAGCGACAACAGAAAGTTCATCAGAGATTCTGCGTCTAGGGAGCACGGTGCTTGGAAGGTGCTTAAACACTGAGAAGCTGAAATCCCTTCGGCAGCTCTCGCCTAGAACGCGTTTAGCCAAGGCCAGGGCAGAGCACAGACCCGGGAGGCCGGGGAGGAGCGAACGTTAAGGCCCCAAGCTCGTCTGCCAGTCTCCTAATTCTAAAATGTAAGCAAGTGCAGATCAGGGCAGGCTTGGTTCCACCTCCCGGGCCTCCCAGGTATTCACCCAAGTCCCCACGAAGTTTCTCCCGGCTGCCCCTACACCCAGGCCCGGAAGGGCCACCCCAGCTTCCTCACCGTCCTTCATCTGGACTATACTGGTAGCAGCCACCCGGTCGGAGGCGACAAGGACAAAGTCGGGCCCCTGGATGCCGATGAGGTACTCCATGCTGGCGGGAGGCCGGCGGCTGCAGGGTCGGCAGGGCGCGGAACACCCCGGCTTCACTACCTCACCAGTGAGACAGCACCACCGCTTCACTCTACGCAGGCCGCGCGACAGTCCCGGCCACCGGCGCTCTCGGATGACGTAAACTGTCGCGAGACGTGGGAAAGTGGGACTGGGCTATTAAACTCTGTGCTCGCTTCTTCGCAGGCGCGGTCGGGGAAGTGCCGGCTGTAAGAGGCATGTTATGTGATACCCAGTTTCTTTTTTCTTTTTTTACATTTTACTTATTTACTTTTAGGGAGGGGAAGGGAGGGAGAAGGAGAGGGAGAGAAACATCAATGTGAGCTTGCCTCTCACAGTGCCCTCCACCAGGGACCTGGCCCGCATCCCAGACCTGCACCCGCACTGGGAATCAAACCGGCCACCCCTTGGCTCGCAAGCTGGCACTCAACCCGCTGAGCCACATCAACCAGGGCAATACCCAGTTTCTTTTTCTATAAAAACAGCGCTTAAACCTGCTTGAAGATGAAGTCACGTGCTGTATGCAAAGTGCTAAGCATATGTGAATGCCAAAAAGGCTGTGTATTTCTAGATGGCTGTTGCTGGGTGAAGTATCTCCCCAAACCTCTTCCCTACGAATTGGAGAAAAATAAGCTTGATGGGAGACCTATTAAATAATTTCACAAAAATAAAATGTGGTTGGGGCAAAGATATAAGCATGAAGACCAAAATCATAAAAACAATGGAGGAGAAAGTATAATTTGATAATCTTCGGAAAAGCTATGTGTTTCTAGGCATGACAGGGAACCTAGAAACACAGGAAAAGATAGGACAAAAGTATTATAATGTAACTTAAAATATATTCTTACAAATCAATGGGGGAAAGATAACACAGTTTTTACACAGCAATTCACAAAAGAAGCAACACAAGTAGCCAAGAAACATGAAAAGATCTGCAACCTCAATGGTAAATAGGAATATGAGAAATAAGAAACTGAGAAATTATAAATTCTTGGTAAGATTATAAAGACTTTTTATAGGGGCCAATTGGATGTCTGTTAAAATATAAATGTCCATAACTTTTTATATGTGCCCTAAACAAATGTGTGCAGAAATGCCCAAATATTTATGTGCAGAGAGATTCATTGCGTTGCAGGACAGCAACAGCAAGAAGGGGGGCAGGGACGAACCGAAAAGTCCATAAGTGAAGAAATTGGTTTTTTCAACGATTTTATTTATTTATTTTTAGACAGAGGGGAGACATGGAGAAAGAGGAGAGATATATCAATGTGTGGTTGTCTCTCTTGCACCCCCTACTGGGGACCTGATCCACAACCCAGGCATGTGCCCTACGTAGGAATCAAACCAGCAACCCTTTGGTTCGAAGGCCAGCACTCAATCCACTAAGCCACACCAGCCTGGGCTGAAGAAATTGTTATATAAACTGCACACTCATGCAGTGGAATATTATGCAGCTATTAAAGAGAGTAAAATCAATCTAAGCATGCCTATGTAGTCCATATGGTCCAGATATATTAAGTGAAAATGAAAATGCTTTCCTATGTGTAGCATGATGCCATTTTTAAAACCCCATGTATATATGTATATATGATTATGAATGGAAAAGATATATTTCCTGATGGTCCAACCTCAAATTATATGCAGTTGTTACCTCTGGTAAGAGTGATTAAAAGGGAGGGCTTTCACTTTTTATCTTATACACATGTGTATTGTTTGAATGTTTTACAATGCTCATGAATTAACTCATTTTTAAAAATAAGAAAATGCACAGCCATCTCTTTACATCTGACAGCCATTCTGAAAAAAGCTGCAATATTCCATGACTAGTTTCTGACATCCACAATTCAGCGCAATCTTCATACTAGCCCTACTGGCTTCCAACACAGTTGCAATTATATCTCAAATGCAACTATGCAATTCATTTGCTCCTGCAGAAATTTGCAGTCCTTACTCTATTCTGAATGCTTCTTCCAGCTCTCTGCTCATGAAGGAACATAGACCCTGAGGAGTTTGGGACAGCCCATCCATCACAGGATGGATGCCAGGGGCAAGGAGGTCATTAAGTCAACCATCCCACTAGGAACACAGATGCATCCATCATCTTAGAAGTCCTTTTCTTAAACACCACTAGGAAAGAAGTCTCTCAAGCCCGTCTCTCCCTCTCTCTCCCCCCTTCCTCTTTCTCTCTCTGCCATTGTGTGTATGTTTATTAATTGCAAATAATGTATATTTATACTACACACACACCCAAACAAATAACACAGAAGCGAAGAGTTAAATATCTCTCCTTCCACCAAAGGTAACTACCCACCAGCTGTCTGGATCCTTCCAGACTTTTTCCCCTTCATACATATCAATATTCATTCATTCATTCATTCATTCATTCACAAAGGCTGCAGAATTCTGAATTGGAAGATCCACAATCTTTTTTAAAAGGACCTGATGATCTTTTAAGCTGGTTCTTCTCTCTTCTTTAGGACTTTTTTTTTTTTAAATCCCTTCTAGCTAAGCCACACCAGAGATTGTCTTAACTTCTTGTTAATAAAGAAGAAAATGGGTTTTCAAGACCCAACTTGTGTTATCTCACTAGGAGTCAGGGAGAATTCCTCTTCCACTTGAAGTCTTAAAATAATTTAGTCTTAGAATTAAAAAAATATATCAGTGGACGGTCCAGGAACAGCATGATACAGCCAACTTTTTCTGTAAAGGGCCATATTTTTGGCTTTTCAGGCAATGCAGTATCTGTCACAACTACTCAACATTGCCATTGTAGTGAAAAAGCAGCCATATCCAACACATAAATGAATGACCATTGCTACATTCTCATAGAACAACAGCCAGTCTCCATCCAAGATCACACAGTGTGCATTTAATAAATGATATTATTGTTGTTATTATTGCTAATGGTCCAGTAGTTGTGCAAAGCGCCAATCAATGCCCAGTTAGAACTGTCCATCAGAGCCAACCACCACTGTGGAAGGCAGATGTACCAGGGCTGTGCCAGAAGGAAGTTCAGTACAGAAGAGGTTGAGCCAGAGGGGAGTTAGGCCAGCCAGAATACGGGGCACCAAACCAAAATGTAGAAGGGGGAAGGCAGCCAGCCCATCAAGCCTCAAATGGAGAGACAGGGCAGGAAAGAAGGAGAGGGATGGGTGAGATTAAAGTACAAATGGGTAAACTGTGATGATTTGGAATGAACACACTGAAAGGCAATATCCTTCCTGCCCCAAGGTGCCTGAGGTGATAGAAGCAGAAGTAGAGAAAAAGAGCCAAGACAGGTAATAACCTTCTCAAATTTCAATTTTTTTCTCTTGCTTCCCCACCACTGACCTAGGAAAAAGAAGTTTGGCTTTTAGTTAGAATGCTTAAGAAAGGAGCCAGTCCTAGGGAAGAGGTTAAATTGAAACCAGAACTTAGAAACTGGGCAAACTCTGTGGCTGGGTCTTGCACTCCAGCCTTTAGTTTCTCCATCTGGAAAGGAAAACTTGCCCCTGGAAAATCTCCCATTCTCCCACCCCCATCATCCCTGGGATGTATGGTTGGCCTAAAACACAAACACCAAGACTGGCTGGTGCTTTCAGCTGCAGGTTCTAGCATCCCAGAGACTGTCAGACAAATGGCACCTTCCTGCTCCTTGCCTTAACCCCAGGGCCCAGAGCTGTCACATCTGCTGATGGCTAAAAACACAACTCTGCCTGTAGGTCCCACAGCAGCTGACTCAGCCCCAGTAGAATCGAAGTGGTCCATGATTAGAGATCTGTTGCTGCCTTGTGCCATCTGAAACTGACTGCACCAAGCACATCACTGGCAAACAATTGCTATTTACCACCTCTAATTGTATCAGTGTCCTTCCTAGAGACAGGGGGATGGACCTCATGACTTTTAGAGAATTCCATGGCCCAAGAAACCTGTGATCATTTAAGATGGTGATTCTGGGGTCCTTTAGGAAAAGTCAGGGAGGACTTAGGAGGGCTCTACACAAACAACAGAAGTATCATTTGTGCCATCTGACTTCTGGTTCTCAAGGAGATTACAGAACCAGGAACCCTGGTGCACCTCCTTCCAACAATTGGGACCAGAAGGAATTCAGGACCATGTTAAACCCTGCCTTAAGTCCTCCTCCCACTCCCACCCCAAATCCAACTTTTACCTGAAACCTGCCCCTAATTACCCCACTACCCATTCAGGGTTTGATTTAAAAAAAAAAGCTGACAAATCCTCTTGACTAGGGCCCTTTGATCTGGTGGTTGCTCCTCCATAGCACTCCTCCACTATATCCCCACTCTCTGATCTACCTGGAGACAGAAGTGAAACGCCAGTGTGTCCTGACCCGACCACCAGAACTGATCTTTGGACTGCTGAGACTCCAGGCTGAGAGCCCATCCTGAGCCTGGCCCTCCTCGCTGCTCATCCTCTAAAAGCATTTGCTTCCCTGATGCTTTTCCTGCCATGAGGAAGTGTGGCGGGCCAGCTTTCTGCTGGCACCTGCCACACTGTAGCATAACACCAACACTAATAGCAGAAATAATCACAGTGACAACGACGGCTTGGTGTACATACAGAAGGTACTTGTCATCTCTCCAGGAGCCTCCTGGCCTGGGGCTCGACTGTGACGATGTACCTGGCCCCTGGCCCACGCTTGTCTCAGTTGCACACTGGATTCGTCTGAATGGTTACATAATCGTTACTGTCATCACCATTCTTGATAACTATTTATTTAACTCTGCGAAACACAATTACTGAGGGAAAAGTGCATGCCAAGTTCTGTGCAAGATTCCAAAGGAGTCACAAAGTTGAACGCCTTCAAGGAGAGGTCCACAGGCAGAGAGAGAGAGATCAGCAAATAATTCTAAAATAGGATTCTACAGACTGTTGTACATAGATAGATTCCCAGTGTCTACATAACAACGGGCTATAGTGAGGGCTCAACTAATATGTTTTCATGAATATTGAATGAATGAATGAATGAATGAATGAAAAAAAGCTATAGTGTCTGAGAGTGAGAAAAAGAGTAACTATGTGGGAAAGACATCAAGGAAGGCTTCCAGAGGAGGTGACACATTTGAGCTGAATTCCAAAACCTGAAAAGGCAGCAGTGTATACTGGCTAAGGGCATGAGTCTGGGTCCAGAGTGCCTGGGTTTGAATATCAACTCTGTGTGGTTTTGGTCATGTTACTTAACTTCTTGGTGCCTCAGTTCCCCCATCTATAAAACGGGTTAATAGTTCTTCCCTTATGGGGTTGTGGTAAAGATTATATGCATTATTATTTGTAAAATGCTTAGAATATAGCACTAGCACTACATACCCAGCAACACATAGTACCTCCTAAATGTTTGATAAATAAAAACAACTGGCTAAGAACTCATTGGACTGACAAGATGGAAAGGTAACAGTGTGAAGAAGAGCACTCCACACAATGGGGTGGTATTGAGGTTTCCAATACCATGGCATCCTCGAGGAATGGAGGGAAGGCAGTGGGGAGCAGGGGTTTGCCAGGGCACCTTGGGTATCAGGGTAAGGAGCCATTACTTTATTACAAGAAACTTTTGATTTTGAAATAATTTTAGATTTACAGAAAAATTGCAAAGTAGTACTAAGACTTCCAAGATATCCTTCATACAATTTCCCCTAATGGTTACATTTTAAAGGGAGCCATGGCTTTTAAAGCAAGAGCACGATATAGTCAGGAACGTGTTTTAGCAAAGTTGTCGCAGCCATTGTGAGGCGGGAAAATTAAAGGGAGCGAGGGGTCTGTTAGCATCATCCAGTGGGAAATGGTGCAGTCAGGACAGGGGCTGATAGGAGGGCATGGATGTGAGAAAACTGTTGCACCAGAGCAGCTGACTATGAATGCTCTGGAAAAGAGAGAACCAAGAGAATAGTCAGGAGATGCAGGCCCTGGGCTGGGTGGCCCCCTGTTTGAGGCATTTGCCAAGCAGCTATCCACGTGAGGGACCTGCCAGAATCTCCCTGGAGAGTTCAGCAGGGTGGCAGGCCCGGGGGTGTTCAGATGGCTGTGCAGAGCCCAAGATGGGACAGACAGTGGCCAGGGCTCTTCTCCAGTACCTTGCGTCCAAGTTCTGTGCACTGCTGTAGCTCCAGAGGTGGCTGCTGAAGCTTTTTATTCTTTTTTTAATCCCCATCCAAAGACATGTTCATTGATTTCAGAGAGAAAAGAGAAGGAGGACGAGGAGGAGGTGGAGGAGAATAGAAGGAAAAGAAGAAGAGAGAGAGAGAGAGACATCAATGTGAAAAACATCCATCAGTTGCCTCCTGTGCACACCCCTTCCAGGGACTGAACCCACAACCTAGGTATATATCCTCACCAGGAATTGAACCTGCAACCTTTTGGTGTGCTGGACGATGCTCCAACCAACCGAGTCCCCCAGCCAGGGCAAGGCTTTTTATTCTTAGTCACTATTAGGCCCTCACCTGGGGAAATGGACCCTGATGAGACCAGGCAACTTATGCACATTCATACCTGATTTAGGATGATATTCTTGGCACCAGGCAGACTGGGTTCAAATTCCAGCTCTACCCTTAACAACTGTAACCTTGAGCAGGTTACTTAATTTCATTGTGCCTCAATTTTCTAATCTGTAAAACAGAGATAATAATAGTCTGCCTCATAAGAATGATGTAGTAATTAAATGTTCATTAATAGATAAAGAGAGTGTATAACATCTCCTAAGATATATTGGGTCTTATTTATGTGTTTAAATTGTTTGATTAATGTGTTTAAATCAAATGTGTTTTAATTATCTAATACTACTGTTGTGTCCATTTTATATATGAGAAGAAGTTAGCCCAATAGAATGCAAACCTCATATAAGCAGAGACTTTGTTTGTGTTGCTCCTTTGGACCCTCATATGGGGTATGGTACCTGGGACACAGAATTACTTGATATTTACTGAGAGGTTTTTTGAGTGAATGAATGAATGAATGAATGAGTGTTATTCTACCTTAAGGGTATGTGCAGTATGCAGATGCTAATTCAGAAAACACTTTGAAAGGTCTGTCCCATCACCAAACAGCTTCTAATTCAGTGTTTTGTAATTGTCCCACTTAACATGTCAATATCGACACTAGGCGTTTTGTTTTTCAAAAATGTTAAAGTAGCAGTTGTGCACTTGAGGTCTGCTCTAGGTAGATGGTTGTTTGGCAGCGAGGAACAGAAATGCACCCAGGCCACCGTAACAAAGGATTGTTATGTTGGAAGGACTCAGGAGAATCTCACTGAACCCTACTCAACAAGTACAGTCAGTATGTTTGGAACTGGATAGTCACCAGGCAGCAACTTCCCCCTTGCTGTGTCTTAGGGCCCCATTTTTTCCCTCTGTGTTTTTCTGCATGGCTGCTCCATTTCTCTCTCATCACATTGGCTTCCTCTGTTCCCACGTACACTATTCATGCACTATCATTGCTGCCCCAATGCACTTGAAGTTAGGAAATATCTGATTGGGCCAGCTTAAGACAAATGTTCCCCACCCCTGCCTAATCATCTGTGACCAGGGGTCGGACTGAGGGATACAGAGGACTTCTCCTTTTGGAAGAGGATACCTTTGGAAGAATAGGAAGGACATCTCTAGAACATGGTCCTCTTTCCTGAAATTAAGCAAAACTGATGAGTACAAGTACCTGTCAACATGGGTGAAAATTCATTTTTAACAGTAGGAAATAAGCCCAGAAATTTACCCAGAGCCCTAGAAACACCCTTTCTCCAGGCACTGCACCTGGCTTGGCTGAGCCCAGCTCCTGCCTGCCTGACTTCTGCTGCTTCTAAGCTCAGTTTTTAGAACCCAGAGGCCTTCACCAAAAGGTCTGATCATATCAGGAGAACAAGGACTTGAATTGTTTTGGCTACTTAACTAGAGAGAGGAGAAAAATCTCTCCTAGGCCTATGTCAACAGAACTTCCCTCCCAGAATTGTCAGGCCTCAGGAATAGGTTTGAGGTGAAAGGGGAGGACCAGGTTTGGGGAAAGAACCCATTCTTCTAGGAGGAGCAGTCTCTGCTTTATGTTAACTATATTATGCAGCATTTCTGAGCTTTACATTTACTAGGTATAATTGGAATCCTCACAGAGACCCTGCACAGCTGAAACTTTTATCCCCATTACACAAATGCTAAAATGGAGGTTAGAAGAGATGACATGCCTTGTCCAAGTTCACAAAGTTAGATGTTGATCTGAGACCAGAACCCAGCCCAGAGTTCCACTGTACTGCTCTGCCTGGCAATGGTTTGGGGAGTAAGGTTGTATCTGGGGAGAATATAGAGAAGGCCAAAGCTTGCAGGTGGCTGGAGGTGCAGAGTTAACCAGCCTCTCGGCCTCTCAAAGATGAGGCTGGTTTGGGACTACAGAGAATGAGGAATCGATCTGCTATTTCATGTGAAAATAGATTGCAGCCCCAGCCTGCGCGTGCCAATGGAGCTGATTAGCACTTGCCAAGAGTCTCCAGCCATCGATTGGTAGGTGAGAATCATTCTGGGAACAGCAGGGAGCCAGTCCTCTCCCACCCCCATCCCCACCAGCTTCCTCCCTCCACAGAGGTTTTCTCCCCCTCCTTACCAGCTGAAGTCTCCAAACCTCCAACTTTCAGGCCTCATGGACCTCCAAACTCCTCTAGTTGCTCCTGACCAAGAGAGGAGGGTATAGTGGGTACTCTGATTCAACCATGCCAGGTGCAGTCGGTAGAGGAAATATGGCCTTTCCAAGAGGCACTGCCTGCTTGCAGCATCCAGGGTGACTAAGTAGATACAGGGTTTAGCTTGGAGCTTATAACATGCAATGGGGGGTGGGAGAAGAGCTCTGCCCCATATTGTCTATGTGACATTTGGCAAATCGTTTGCCCCTCTGGGCTCCAGTTCCCTTATGTGTATGTGTGATGGTTAATTTTATGTGTCAGCTTGACAGGGCGAAGGGGTGCCCAGATATCTGGTAAAACCTACCTGAGTGTGTCTGCGAGGGTGTTTCAGGAAGAGATTAGCACATGAATCAGTAGACTGAGTAAAGATGATCCACCTTCACCAGTGTGGGTGGACATCAGTCAATCTGTTGACGGGTCCAAATAGAACAAAAAGGCAGAGGAAGGGTGAGTTCCCTCTCTCTCTTCTTGATCTGGGACATTCGTTTTTCTCCTGCCCTAGGACATCAAAGCTTCTTGTTCTCAGGTCTTCAGACTCAGGCTGAATTACACCACCAGTTTCCTGGTTCTCTAGCTTGCAGATGGCATGTTGTGGTACTTCTCAGCCTCCAAAACCACATGAGCCAATTACTATAATAAGTCTCCTCTTATGCATGTCTCTATATATATCCTATTGGTTCTGTTCTCTGGAGAAACCTGATTAATACACATGGAATTAAAAATAGAGTTCTCACTGGATTGTTTGGATTAAATAAGGAAGTATGTGTAAAAGTATTTTTGCAGTCCCTGGCACACAGTAAGAACTAAAAATGTTAGTTGGAAATTGACTCTCCACTCTCCGCAAGAGGCACCCAAACTCTGGGGAGCCTTCCTAGGCTGATCCCACTTCTATTTCTCTTTTACTATTTGCACAGCAAGTGCAAGGACAGCAAGAGCCTCAGTGGCTCTTGCTGACTTGGAGAAGTTCTGCTTCCAAGGAAGCTCAGCCCCACTATTGGATTGCCTTTGGGAGAGTGAAATGTCCATTTCAGCAAGGGAACAAGACAGGTTCAGGTTCATCAGACCCCCAAGGTCCATCTGGACTTAGAGTTTCTTTCCTAAGCATGTCACATGGTATCTAGGGATGCCCTGGACATCCTTGTGCCTGTACGGCTGTGACCTCTTCTATTACCCATATTATACATAGTATTCATGGCAGGATTCCTCAGTTAGTTTTTTCTCTTAAGTTGGGCACTGTGAGACCATCTGATGTTACAGCCAAAGGAGAGCACCTTCTTGACGCCCCCAATCTGGACAGTGTGACTACAAGTTATAAACTCTGATAGCGACCCCTAGGGCTGCAGTGGTAGAGGATTGTTGTCAGGACCATGGACAGAGTCCATAGGGTACATGGTGCGTGGGATTGAGGCTCCATTTAGTGGCCCTGACTCCATGCTGAAGCCGTGAGTAGGGGCACAGCGTCAGCACCATGGACAGACACCACTGGCTGTTTTATCTTAGTTGTCTTTAAGACCCTGGATTAGTCAGGATTCTTCTGACTAAAAGAAATGAGAACCTACTTTGAACTAGCCTAACCTACTCGTTGGATGAACCAGATGAGTGAGATGGGGCCTTTGGTGGCACTGAATGCCAAGACTTGGTGAAATGAGCAATGGGAAGTTATAGGTGCATCCCCTTTACCTTAAAACAAGATGTGGTTTCTCTATCAAATGTAAGGCCATTCAAGTCATCTATCTCTTTTAAGTAACTGAAAGAAATTGTATTTTTATCCAAGTTATCGAATTTATTGGTGTAAAGTTGTTCATGGTATTCCCTTGGTATTGTTTTAATTTTTGCAGAATCTGTAGTCATAATCCCTCTCTGGTTCCTGATATTGATATTGAAAATGTGTATTTCTCCATTTTTTTTCTCATTAGTCTGGCTAGAGGTTTATAAACTTCATTGATTTTTCAGTATTACTGCCACTGCCTCCATTATGCCAGTTTAGAAAATGATCACTTCATTGTGGCAGCCTCCTAAGAGAATGCCAAGCCTCCCACTCCACCACACTCTTCATTCTCTGCCACATGAAGCTTCCTGTTTCATATGAAGACTCTCAATGCTCTGCATTGCTTTTGAATAATTTCCAGGCCCCTTCATCTGACATTGAAGGTGCTCTCCCACCATCTGACAAGCATGCACAGTTCTGAGTCATCACCCACTCCTCCCCTGCACAAATCTTTTCCAGGCAAGCAGGTCCATTTGTTATTCCCATTAAATCTAGGTGAGTTCTCAGCTCTGTGCTTCTACAACACTTCAGCTGTCAGCTGCTGAGAGGAAAGAGATCAGACTTGCAGCTATATGGCCTCACTTTCTTTATCTGAAAAATGGAGTGATAATGCTTAACTTTCAAAGTCATTCTTTGAAACTTGCAGGAATATGCCCTGAGGTTTACCTGCATACTTTGTGCATGTGTGTACACATGTGCATATGCACAATGAGAAGCGATGCTGATGTCCCAGCAGGAAGGAATGCACCCAGAAGATGTATACCAAGAATAATAATAGATAGCATTTACTGAGTGCTCACTATGTTTGTTGAGTGACTACTATACTAGGCTTCAGGGACATGATGGTGAGCAGACAGCAAAACTCCCTGCCCTCTTGGACTTTACATTTAATCCCTACGTTCTAACCCTACATTTAATCTTCTGGAAATCTAATTGTAAGCTGTATTCTTTATTTAATTTTAAAAATTTAAATTTTAGTGACATCATATAACAAAATTTACCATATTAATCAATTTTTAAACTGTTTATTTTTAAGTATGCAGTTTAGTGGTATTAAGTCCATTCACATTGTTAGTAACCATCACCACCATCCATCCCTAGAACTCTTTTCATCTTGCACAACTAAAATTCAATCCCCACTAAACAGTAACTCCCCATTCTCCCCTTCCCCCAGCCCCCGGCAGCCACCGTTTTCCTTTCTGTCGCTCTAATCTGACCACCCCAGGCACCTCGCACAAGTGGAGTTTGTGTGTTTTGTTCCTGGCTCATTTCTCTTGGGATAATGTTCTCAAGGGTCCTCCATGTTGTAGCACTGTCTGAATTTTCTTCTTTTTAAAGGGCTGAATAATATTCCATTTATATTTCTTTTTACAAGCAAATTAATACACATATTAATTTGTCAACTGGTTTTATAAAGTCAACTATATAAGTTTTGTCACAAAAAAACAGTAGTCTATACCCCATCCCCAAGTCTCACTTCTCAGGGCAACTGCTTATGATTTTAGCTGTGTCTACTGGTATGTACCTCTGAATAATATGCCTTCATGCTAGTTCTTAATCTATCATGAAAGGTGATAATTTAATATTCTATGGCACTCCATCCCCACACCTCTCCCCCCTGCATCCTTCTATTGTAATTGTGTCACAATTTTTGATTAAATCGATATTTGGGTTTTACTGTTATTGATTTTGCACACATCATCACTGCTGAAACTAATATTGTATTTAGTTTCTTTTTTAAAAAGATTTATTTAGTTGGTTAGTTTTAGAGAGAGGGGAAGGGAGGGAGAAATATCAATGTGTGGTTGCCTCTCGCATGCTCCCGACTGGGGACCTGGCCTGCAACCCAGGCACGTGCCCTGACTGGGAATCAAACTGGCGACCTTTTGGTTCTCAGGCCAGCACTCAATCCACTGAGCCACACCAGCCAGGGCTAATTCTTCCTTTTGATGGCACACATCCTTTAGTAAGTTCCTGAGAAAGAATATATGAGAAGTAATATTTTTGAAATCTCAGAAAATGTTTTATATTTTAGAATTTTGAAGGTAATGCTTTAGTATGGCTATAGAGAGCCCTTTGCTATTCCTGATTCTGGGTTATCCTTTGCCTGTATCCTGTCCTTGCTACATGGAAAAAGATTTTTTTATCTGTATCCTTGACCATTATGTTAATGGGATTTGGGATGGGCCTATTTCATTTATTATATTCATCACACCTTTGGGAACTTAATTTTACTCTATTATTTCTATGAATCTGTCCCCTCCAGTTTATCTGATAGCTCCTTCAATATCTAAAAACATTTTCTCTGCTCAGTTGCTCCAGTGAAGAACCCACCAGTCTGCTCCTCAGGGGGCGGGTATTCATTCTAAAAACCATGTCTCAAGGGTTCTAGAATCTCCTGTTCAGACTCTCTCTTAACTCCCCTCCTTTCATTATGACATTCTACCCTGATTTCCTCTGGGCCTTCCTGGCTGGAGACCTTCTGGCCCACTTTCTCAATGGAATAAAACCTCCAGTCCCTGCCAGGGTAATGAAGATGTAGCCAGCTGTCTGTGTGTGAGAGGGAAGGGACCTGCTTCTCATGAAGAGTTTTAACCTTGTTCTTTGCCCCATGCTTTGCTCCCACTCTCTGTGGTAACTGCTGCCTCCGATATCTGCACTTTCCCTGGCCCTGGGTCTCCATTTGGCTGGCTGCTCTTTGGCATCCTTTGCTGTAGCACTTGGTAGGCAGCTATCCCAGCTCTGCCAACTCCTTCATTCACTTGACGTGTTCTAAAAATGTGCTGACATCTGTGGTCCACTATTGCCTCTTTTATATTCCTTTACTTTTATTTTAGTGAGGTTTGTTGAGAGAGAAGATACAAATTCATGCATCCCATCTGCCACATTGAACCAGAAATCCAAAGACTTCATTCTCAATTACTATGCTATACTGCCTCTCAAATGAGACAGTACCTCTGGGGCCCTACAGCCAAATGAGGATGAAATGAGATTACACATGTGAACACACTTTGGAAGCTCTAAAGAACTATGTGAACGAGAGGGTCTGTGTTACATTCCCTTGTCAAAGTGCCCTCCTTCCTCCTCTCTGCTCTCTGATTTCTACCCATCTCCAAGGTACAGGTCAAGCTTATCTCCTCCTTGAAGCCCTCCCTGATCAACTGAGCTACTTGGGATGTTCCTGAGCTCTGAGCCACCACAGGATTCTCTGTGTATATATCCCTTGGCCGTAAGCAATGCTGCTTTATTCTGTTGCAGGCACAGAGCTTGGCTAAGACACGGAGTCAAAAGTGGATCTTTCAGTGTACAAGAGAGCTCTCCTCCTTCTTCCTACAGGCGGGAGACACATATTTGCCTAAGCAAGGATGAGGTTTGAGGAGCTGGGGAAAGAGTGCTGTGTTTCTCTGGTGGTAAGTTTAGGAGTTAAAGTGGCTTCTGTTGCCCTCCATTCTGACTGTGTCCCTTTTGCCTCCTGTCCTCTCTCCAGACCTCCTCTCCAGGCAGTGGAGGGAGCAGTGTGACTGCACCCACAGGTCTGTGCCTCTGGTCCAGAGGCTGTGTCCTTTCACTCCCTCACTCTTGCCAGGGCTTTGATCTGGGTTCTGAGAGATTCAATTCATACCTACACAGAGCCTCAGCCAAGATGGTGGTAGAAAATGGACTGGGCTCTCACTGAAAGCAATAGATCACTGCCTCAAAAAGATACTTGGTTATCCTTTAGCTATTACTCACAATAGCTAAACCGTGAAAACAACTCAGGTGTCCATGGACAATGAATGCATAAGCAGAATGTGGTGCACGCATACAACGGGACATTATTCAACCTTAATAAGGAAGGAAATTCTGACATGTTACAACATGAATGAATTAAGGACACTGTGCTAAGTAAAATAAGCCAGTCACAAAAGACAAAATCTGTATGATTTTATGTATAACAAATACCCAGATTAGTCAGATCCCTGGAGAAAGAAGGTAGAATGGTGGTGGCCAGGGGCCGGGGAAATGGAAAGTCATTGGCCAACAGTACGGAGTTTCAGTTTGGCAAGATGAAAAAGCTCCGAGGTGGGTGGCCGTGATGGCCACGCAACAATGTGAGTGTGCTTAGTACCACTGCACTGTACATTTTAAGATGGCTAAGGTGGTAAATCTCATGTCATGTGCATTCTACCACAGTAAAAAAATTGAGGAATAAAGATCTTGATTATTATCCAAGAGACAGATTCCATCTGACAGTCTTTACAGAACATTCTGCTAGAGAGAAATGTGCCATCTCTTGTGTGATTATTGTGAAGGAATCTGAGCTTCAACCAATGGCTGTAGCTGCAGGGAGCTCTCTGAGGGCCAGGGCTCCTGTGCTGGAGTGCCTCTGAAACACAGGGTGTGTAGACACGCCGGCGCCCGGCCGGCGGGGCACCGCTCTGTGCAGCCGCGGCACGGCCCTGTCCCCTGTGTGTGCACCAGGGCCCCCCTGTATTCTCCTCTGTACTTTCCAGACCCTTCATCCTGGAGACCCTTGACGCTGAGACTGATGTGGCTGGAAATTGCCAGCGGGAGCAGCTAGGGGGAAGAGCCAAGGAGAGAAAGACAGACAACGAGAAGGTCGTGCCCCTCTGGTCTGCCTCCATCCTGCTGCAGACTGTCCCAGGGCTTGGGATCCCACTTCCCAACTTCATTTCATGTCTACAGCTGTCATCCAATATGGGAGCCCAGGCCATATGCAGTTTACTGAGCACTTGAAATATGACTAGTCTGAATTGAGGTGAGCTGCAAGTGTAACATACATGAGAGAATTTAAAGATATAATGCCCCACCCCAAAAGTAAAATATCACCTGAAAAAATGTTTTTATTAATATATGCTGAAGAGATAGCCTTGGGCTATATTGGGTTAAATAAAATACATTATTAAAATCAATTCCATCTGTTTCTTTTTATTTTATTTAATTACATTTGTGGTGCATGTTATATTTTTAGCCTACAGCTTATCCTGATCCCAGATTCCTTGTCTGGGCCCCGATTCCCTGCTTGGATCTTGTCATTTTTCTCCCCACAGAAATGGGATCCTTGTCCCTGTTGAGGTCCCCTGCTGACTAAAATAATGAATGGAATAATGCTGTACCCACCTGAGGTGGACATCGCCTCCTACCTGCACTTCTTCCCACTGTTCCTTCTGGTTTGGGCTCAGAGCATTCCCTCTCCTCCTTCCCAGTGTCCATTCTGCTTGAAGTCCCAGCGCGGGCTCAGTCCAGCCTAGATGCAGGCTCAGAACCCTCCAGGAAGGCTCCTTGAGGCTGGGCCCACACTACCAGCTCAGGCAAGGACAGGTGGCCACAAATGCTGTGTCTCTCTCTTATTTTTCCTCCTTCCCGCTTATCCATCCAATCCTCACCCCCCACCCCCAACCCTTCCCCTCTTTTTAAACAATCTAATTCTGAGCAGCCGGCTCTGTTCAGCCTGACTGGTTTGTTATGGCTTATAATCTGCGCCAGGATTAATTAGCTAATTACTGACAAACGTCCGCTGGCAAGATTCTGCTCCAGCTTGTCAGCTTGAAGTGTTTAATTATTTTAATCATTTACTTTCATCTTCAAAATTTATGCTGCTGAGAGAGTTGCAGGGCATCTTTTAATTATGATTTGGGGTTTCTGCTGGGCTGTGTTCTGTTCCTGGGGATAGGGGACATGATTTTTCACTAGTCTACTGCTGAGGCTTGAACGCCTTCCACTCCAGGGCCTAGAGCCACACGCCATGAATGGGAGGCAAGGAGGGAGGCTAGGGCTCTGGATCCTGCCCCCGCTGTACCTCCAGATCTCAAAGTGCCTGGGAGCTGGCGTTTTGTGAGTACCTATTGTGGGCTGGACACAATGCTGGATGTTTGTATCATTTCATGTTTGTGAGCATTTGTGAACACAGAGAATAAGGGAACAGCTGACAGAGTGGCCTGGGGTGATCACTGGTGAGCAGAAAAGTGAGGAGTGGGTTAATTTACTTATTTGTCTATAGCATAATTTATAGTAATGTGAGGCCATCTGAAATATAAAGCTCAGTGGTGTCACCCACCTGGAACAAGGTCCCCTAGAGACTCCCTATGCCCCTCCCAACCAATTCCTCCCAAAGGTGACCACTTCTGACCTCTGTCGCCATAGATTTGTTTTGTCTAGTCTTCGCTTTCACATAAATGGAATTATATGGCAGAGTCTCTTTTATGTGTGACTTCTTTCAGTCAACACTTTGTGAGAAGAAAGGTTCTTTAATTTAAATCATATCCTTTGGCCAAGGCTTTGGCTTGGGTCCAGCTAAGAGATTCAACCCCAATCCTTAGAGAGATTTCCTTTCTTGTTAGCATTGTCCTGAAAATAAATGAGGATGTGACTTTTTCCCGCCATTCCCCCTGCTTCTCTACCTCCTCTTCTTCCTCTGTCTTCTCTCCCCCTGTTTTCTCGCCCCTCCGCCCTAGACATGTCTACCGCCATGTCCTATTAGGAAGTTATTTCTGACTTTAGTTCATGCCATTCTGGGTGAAAGGCTTAGGGGTTTCCCAAAGACACATGGTATTCGGGAGTGGGGGTAGTGAAAGGCAAAAAATTGTCCCCTGTTATGGGTTGAATTCTGTTCTCCAGAAGAGAACATGCTGGAGTCTTAGCCACCATGTGGTTTTTCTGGAGGTAGGGTCTGTACAAAAGTAATCGGGTTAGAGTGAGGTCGTTAGGGTAGGTCCTAATCTGATAAGACGCACTCCTTATGAAAAGGGGAAATTTGGACACAGACACACACACAGACAGGGAGAACACCATGTGAAGATGAAGGCAGAGCTGGGGGAGATGCTCTACAAGCCAAGGAACACCAGATTGCCAGCAACCTCCCAGGAGCTGGGGGAAGGGCCTGGAACAGATTCTCCCTCACAGCTCTTGGAGGGAGCCAAGCCTGCTGACACCTTGATCTTGGACTTCTAACCTCCAGAACTGTGAGAGAATATTTGTGGTTGAAGTTTGTGGTACTTTGTAACAATAGCCCTAGCAAACTAATCTACCCTCTAAGAGAGCACTGGTCAGTCTTTCTGAATCGGTCTCATGGGACCGATTGCAACCCATCCTCTGCAGAATCCTCCACGCTGGAGCCACCCACTGAGGGTTAACCCAGCCCCAGGCTAGAAGTGACTGAGGTGACAGCTCAGAGCTGGGAGACTAAGGAGAGGAGAAAGATCAACTTAATAAGCTTGGCAGTGCCATTAATGAGGCACCAGGCAACATCCAGAGGGCTTCTGTGTCAAACTACACCAGGGCAAGCCGAGCCAAAAGATGCCACAAGCCAGGCCAGGCCAGGTTCTAACATGATGTGATCTGTCCTCTTGATGCCTTCCTTCCACAGGGCCCAGGCTGGGGGTGGGAGTAGACACAGAGTCCTTGCCCAGTGGCTGAGATGGTCTGGGACTCCCCTCCCCATCTCTGGACTTGGGCATGACCCTGCACAAGGCATTGCACTTTCCGACACGTAGTTCATACCTGAGTCCACTCTCATACACGCCAGCACCTAACTGTGCAGGTTTGGCTATGGAACTCTGCTCTAATGTTGTTTCCCTCCTCCTACTCCCACCCACCTTTGAAGTTCCATCTGGAACAGTTTGCTTCAGAGGAATGCAGCTGAGCCTGCTGCTAGCTGTCTGGCAAATGCCTAGAGAACCTCCCACCCCAATGGTGCAAAACCCTCTTTCCTCCGCTATTCCATGCCAGACATCCCACCTCTATTTGAGGATCCCATCCCTAAGGAAGAGCCAGGTCTTACTACCTCCTGCCAGAGCCAATGACTCTGACTAACAAGCCCTCTCCTCACCTATAGCCAAGGACTCTCCCTGTCTGTCCATGGAGGTCTGTGTGGGGTCTTAGTCCTTGTCTCAGTCTCTCTCTACATAAAAAAGTCTAGCTATGACAACCTGCATGTGGAAGGGACGTGGGGTAGAACTCCCACCATGAACTGTCTGAGAATCTCGGTCACAGGTGAGCATGAGACCTGATGGCCTTGTCATACAGTAACAGGTGAGGAGAGAAACCGGTGGGACCTGGGTTCTAGAGCTCTCCTGCCTTTAGGGAAGGCCAACTCCCTTCTAAGTCTCAGTTTCCTCACTTGGGAAATGAGGACAATAATCTCCATGGTATAGAATTTTGCAGATTAAGTAAGAATATAAAGTGTAAAGTGCATGTAGTATATACATACAATGGAATGTTATTCAGCCATTCAAGGGGAGGAAATTCTGACACATGTTACCACGCAAGTGAACCTTGAGGACACTGTGCTAATGAAATAGACCAGTCACAAAAGACTATGATTCTTCTTGCATGAGACACCTGGAGTCATCAAATCCACAGAGAAGGAAAGTAGGATGGTGGTTGTCAGGGGTGGAAAGGAGCAGGGAGTGGGGAGTTTAATGGATACAGAGGGTTTTTGCAAGATGAGAAGAGTTCTGGAGCTGTTTGATGGTGATGATTGCACAACCATGTGCGTGTACTTAAGGTAAATGTGCACGCCATCGTGGAACTGTATCCAAGGAGCGGCGCGTGTTTGTTCTTTCATCAGGGCCCCAGCCTTGCACACAGGCCTTTTACAAACTCCTGACCAGTCCCCTGCTGGCCCTCCTCCAAACAGCAGTGTCAATTCCTCTTGCCAAGCCCACATCTCCACCACCTCCGAGCTTCACTCTCAGCACATAATCTCACTTCTTTCCGGAGAACATAAAAGGATTAGGGATCATCAGACGCAGACCCTCCCTGCACCCCACCCCCCATAGAAACCTACTTCTATTTGTTCTCAGCCATGTCTCCTCCCATCTCAGAAGCATCCACAGCTCATTGCTCACCAGCGTTCTGTATCTCCCCACTCCCCCCTCTTCTAGAACCTTTCTCTATCAACTAGCGCCTATTTCCTGTGTCTTCAGTCACTTGCTCTCTACTATACCCTTCCTTCATATGTAAATGTACTCAAATCTCTTCCATCTTAAAATAAATGATTACTCTCCACATTTCCTTCTGCTACTATGTCTCTCTCCTTTCCCTCACTGACAATTTTCTTAAAAGAGTTGTCTTCACTCACTCTCTCCTCTTCTTACCAACCCTTCGCTTCCCAAATCACCGCTGTGGTTTCTGCCCTCCACCCCAGCCGTACCCAACTGCCCTCCGAAGGGCAGCTAAACCCAATGTCCACCTCCCAGTCTCTGTAATTGGGCCCTCTTAGCAGCATTGACTACTGTGGACCTTTCCCTCCTTGGAACTCTCTCCCTTGGTTGTCTTCTTTCTTGGCAAGTTTTGACTCTTTCTTGTCTTCCCCTTACCTCTCCAGCCACCTTTTATTGGCCTCTTCTTTCTCTGCCCTATTCTTTGACTACCCATGTCCAATCAATATTAACTCCATAATAGCTTCTACCTCCTGAAGATCTTCTAAAGGAAAAGAGCTCCAGTTGTCATCTTCCCGTGACACTCTCAGGCTTAACCTGAATTCAAATACCACCATCCTAACTGGGTACCATGGATGCACTCCTGCCTTTTCTAGTTTACTCTCTACACATCGTCTAGGTAATCCTTTTAAAGTACAAATCTGACTGTATCTGTCTGTAGCACAAAATCTCTCATTGGCTTCTCACTGCCAATAGGATAAAATCCAAATTCTGAAAGAGGACTTAACAAGACCCTCTGTGTTCAGACCCCACCTTCCTCTGTAGCCTTATCTCCCACAGCTACCCCTTTGACTTCTACATGCCTTTTCTGTTCCGCTAAACCCTTCTCAGCTCCGCAAATACAGCATGCTATCTCTTGCCTTTGGGCATTTGAACAGAGCACTTTCTCTGCCTACAACACCCTCCCCTACCCCCTGACACCTAAATAACTCATCCTTCGGGACTCAGGTTGGCCAGTGGCTCCTCCTTAAAGACCCCACCCCCATCCATCTATTTATTTGTCCAGTTATTCAGTGAGGGTAGGTGCGTGTAAAATTTAAGAGTCTCAAGGAGCCCTGGCTGGTGTGGCTCAGTGGGTTGAGTGCCAGCCTGCAAACCAAGGGGTTGCAGGTTCGATTCCCAGTCAGGGCACATGTCCAGGTTGCGGGCCAGGTCCCTGGTGGGGGGTGCATGAGGGGCAGCCACACAGTGATGTTTCTCTCCCTCTCTCCCTCCCTTCCCTTCTCTCTAAAAATAAATAAATAAAATCTTTTTTTTTTTTAAAGAGCCTCAGGGATTATCTTCAGTCCACTCATGGACCTCAAAGGGAAGGGAAAAAACTGGAAGAAGGGGATTACAAAGTCCTAATGATTTGAGAGGAGGCAAAGCTACTGGGAAAACAAGCCTCTCTGAACATAGTGATAGTACATAGAAAAAAAGAAAGTCAGTAATAAGAACTATGGGATTTCTCCCATGTATGTTTTAGTTAAAATTTTCTCTGTGGTCATTATGAACTTATAAAGGGCCTGTAGGAAACTCCATACTGACGAGAACAGACTTAGCAAGCCGTGTTTATCGGGCACGACAGGCACAAGGTGAAGGGTGCAGTGCATATTATCCACCTCAATCCTTGTGACAAGATAAGTATTATTATTCCCATTTTTCAGATGAGGGGAATAGGGTTCAGAAAGGTTAAGTGATCTGCCCTAATTCTCACAGCCAATTAAAGTTGAAACCTAAGTCTGTCTGAACCCAAAGCCAAGTTCCTGATGGTGACATTCTTCTGACCATTATTACTGCTGGGATGGGTTTAGTGGAGGTTCAAAGGACCCAAGGAGTGGGGAGTCCATCGGTAGAGTTCCCACACTTCATGTCCCCATGGCACCCATCCTCTGCATGCTGACAGTTTGACAATTTACACAGCAGCTGGTTCGCTCGGAGGAGATCTCTGTTAATTAAAATAACACAAGGGGAGAGGAGCACACAAACCATCTCGTGGGTAATTAATGCAAAGGAGGCCCGGGCAAGCAAGGATGCTCAGCCTCTACCTGCCAGAGCCCAGCTCCTTTCATTGCCCCAGCCCAAATTTGCCACTTTGTCCCTCGGACTATGAGCTTCTACTTGCCTGCCTGGCTCTGTGGGTGGGAGAGGGAGGGCCTGTCCTCTGGGGCCAAAACCTGGGTTACTACTCTTACTGGGCTCTGGCCTCTTCAACCTCCTCTGAACTTCCATCTCTCCCAGGGGGTCCATGAGGACAGGAGGAGCCAGAGATAAGCGAACCAGGGCCCAGGGCTTTTGGACATCATCTCTGAGGAAGTGTTAGTCTCTGCCTGCCCCTGCTCCAACAAGCCGACCCCTGCCTTATCTCCCAGGGCAGGGGATTTGAATTAGCCAGCCTCAGTACTGGAATGAGCTGAACCCAACCCCACCATTGCCTCTGCCCGGGGCTTGGGATTACTTCCCTGCTGGTCCTGAATCTCACTGTTCTGCTGGGATCCTGACCTGTTTCCTGTCCCTTTGCTCATTTCATGATCATCATATTCCCAGCAGGTTCACTGCCAAAGGATAATCCTCCGTTACACAGATGAACAAACTGAAGTTCACAGCAGCAAAGTACCTTGTCGAAGGAGAAGAGAAGTTTTCCTTTCTCTGTTCAGAGACTGTGTTCTTCTGGGATTCCAGCCCTGGGTTCAGCTACAACTTGCTTTTCTGTTTTTAATAAACTTTTTATCTTGGAATAACTTTAAATTTACAGAAAAGTTACAAAGACAGTACAGAGAGTGCCTGTATACTCTTCACTCGATTGCCCTGTTGTTAACATTTCATATTGCCACGGTATATTTGCCAAGACTAGGAAACTAACTCTCTGTACCTGGATTTAATCAGGCACTTTTTTCTCCCTGGGTTATAAGCCCTGAATTTCTTGCCTCTTCATCCAGAGGATCAATGAAGGGTTTGGATGCTTGCAAGGTGACCCCTTCATCACCAGCATAGCCCCCCTGCATTCCTATCTGCCCAACCCCCCCCCCAAATAAAGCCAGAGGACCATTGAGAAGGAATAGCAATAGGGCCCGAGGCTCAAATTCCCAGGCAGTGTCCTTCTGCTGCTTCACTCATCAAGCCCCTCTTTCCATAAGTCCCCAAATGTGCCCCTTGCCCACAACCATCATTCCCTGCCGGCTAATCTCTTTGCTAGTCTCCCATCACTCCTTGTGGGCACCAACCCCATGTCAACTCCATCCTTCCAGGTCTCAATCAGATTCAATTCAGGAAATATTTATTAACACAGAAACAAAACCTAGTCTCTGACCTGGAGCAACTCCTGATGTTTTGGGGGAAATAGACACCTCTGTCTGCGATTAAAACAGCATGCGGTACGTGAGGCAGTGCAGCACAATGGTTAAGACCGTAAGGCCTTCAATCAGAGAGTTATGTGGCTTTGGGTAATGACATTAGTTTCCACGAGCATCAGTTTTCTCAACTCTAAAATAATCTACTTCACAAAGTGTTTACGACCATCCAGTTTTTAAAAAACTAAATACCTATCATTTATTAAGTAGTTACTGTCTGTCAGGCACTGTGCCAGTTGTCTTGCCTTGTTTAAGCCAAGGCTTACAAGTGAAAACGTGCTCACCTTTACAGTCAAGGCTAGGGACGACGGTGGCCTGAATCAAAGCAAGGACTTGGGGAAGGAGAGGTGGACTTAAGAAACAGTTTAGAAGGCAGTAGCCGATTGGCGTCAGGGAGACTGGGTGGAACGTGATGATCAGCAGTGTAGCTGGGGTCCCTGAGTAGGTAGGTACTGGTGCCATTTATTGTGAGAGGGAACCTGGAAGGGGAGTGGGTTGAAAGAAGGTGGTGAATTTAGTTTGAGCACGATGCGTTGTCTTCGGGACATTCAAGTAGGGAGGTCCATCAGAAAGTTGCACGTATGAGCCCAAAGTCAAGAACAGAGATAGAGTCTTGTGAGGCATCGGTTTATAAATGATAGTAGAAAGCATTTGTAAAGATAGGATTGCCCAGGTAGAGTCGGAAAAAAAAAGAGGACAAAATTCAAGGGGAAAACAATATGTAGGGGATGACTAGAGAAGGAGAAACCTGTAGAGGAGATAGAATTTTTTTTTTTGATATTTGGAAACATTTTTAACATTGCTGATTCTTGCATTCCACACCTTATTTCTGGATTTAATGTCTTTGTTGCTGAAATCCGTCCTTTAATAATTCTTTTTAACAAGATCTGCCTTTGTTTTCATGTGACTGAAATAACTTTATGTTGTCCTCATCTTTCTGTGCTGGTTCAGCCAGGTACAGAACTCTAAGTAGAGAGTTATTTTCTCTCACACTTCGATGATATTATTCCAGTGCCCTCTAGTAGCTATTGCTGCTGTTGAGAAGTCTCCTGTTGGTCTGATTGCCATTCCTTTTCATGTAATATATCTTATCTTCTGTTGATGGTAGCTTTTAAGATTTTCTATTTTTCCTTAACGTTGTGTAGTTTTACTGTGATGTACTAAGTGCGACTCTCCATTGATTTGTTCAGCATGGGACACCATGTTTATTTTCAATCTGAGAATTTATACCATTTACTGCTTCCAGAGAATTATAAGCTATGACCTCTCTTAAACTTTCTTTCTCTCATTCTCTCCTTCTGGAATCCCTATTAGATGTATTTTGAAGTATACCATCCTATTAAATGAATCTCTTCACTTTTTCCCCTGGATCTTTATCTTGTGCTATATCCTGGGTTCTTTCCACTGGTCAATATATTAGAAGTCAATAAATCTCTCTTCAGTTAAGTCTAGTCAATGTTTAACTCATTCACTGAATTGTTTTTTAGAGACTAAAACTTATTTTTAGAATATATTTCAAATTCAACTGTTAATTTTTCCAAGGTCTTATTTATGCCTTGTATATTTTATTTTTGTTCTCTCTCTGGACAGTTAAAATCTTATTAGATCATTCTCTATGCTTTGCAGACTATACTTATGATATTTGATCTCCTTACTTGTCTTGTAATTTTTACTCTTGAGCATATCTTCTGGGAAATTTTCTTCCATAGGAGTCTAGAAATAGCCTGGGTTGTGCAGTAGATTGTGGATTGTTTCTGACCAACGTGGTTCGTTGACTCTGGGTCAATTTTTATCTTGGGTTGGGGCCATTTTGAGGTTGGGGTTTCCATATCAGGGAGGTAATGCAGGCTAGGAGCCCTCGAATCACCAATTGCTCAGGCAAGAGGTTCGGATTTCTCAGGACTGACATTAATCTCTCTCCTATTCTGGACCAAGTGGTTCCTTTTCACCTCTGACTATAGCCCCAGACAATGGGCAGGTAGAGAGTTTTGTAAGTCCAAATGAACATGCCCGACAGCCCTTTCCTGCCTCCAGCGTTATGCAGGGAGCACAGTTCCAGCCTGTATTCTTGACTCATGTCCCAGCACGAAGGTTAAAAGGCCACCAGCCTCAAGGCTTAGATCCCAGCCCCATTTAAGATGGAGTCAGGGGACAAATTGAGGGGTTTCACATCCATAGCTAGGTGGAGTCAGGAGCTTGGCCTTGGTTGAGGGGATAAGAGGGAAACAGAACAGGTAGAGTTTCGGGGAAGGAGAGTGGGGGAGGTCCGAGCCTATGGGATGGCGTGGGCAAAGGAGAGGGAGCATCCCCAAGTGACCTCTGGACGAGAAAGGCCATGGGAATCCCTCCCACAACCCAGCCTGAAGTAGGTGTCAGTGAAATTAAGTGCTGTAGGAGGCCCAGGGTAATGGGATTTGGGTGCTAGTGAGAAGGTAGGGCTGCCACAAGTGCACCTAGGTGAACTAAAGTTTTTGGGGGGATAGGTACAAACCATCCTTAGGCAAGGAGTATTGGGTAAAAGTTTCCAAAAGTGGAGCTTGGAAAATTTTTCTTACATGTAAATTACTTTGTATAATAGGTCTATTTGACTGGGACTTGATCAATAAATAAATAAAGAAAGAATGAATGAATGATACTAGATCAAAGGAAAACACAGAGAGAAGTGAGGGAGAGAGACAGGCAATGGGCAGACAGCTAAATGAATAGATGACCATAAAATAGCTGGCCCGGCGGACTCTCACCTCCCTAAACTTGATCTTTTTACACTCAGTATGTTCTCTTTACCCCTCCTTTTTTTCTTTTCTCTGTCTCCTCCTCCAGTTTTCTAGCTGGAGAGGGGCTGGGGGTTGTTTTGAGAAGGGCTGGTTCCGAGGGCTGGCACTGGGGTGGGAGGCAGCAGCTTCAGGATGCTGGGTGGCAGAATGCAGCTGAAGCTCAGCGGGGGAGGGGGAGGGGAGGGAGATGCAGAGGTGCCCCAGGCATGGAGGCTGCAGAGGTGTCCGAGATGGAGACTTAATGACAAGCCTGGGGTCCACCTGCACAGATGAGCAGGGCAGAAGATGGAGCTGTGGGAAGATTGGAAAAGGGACACATTCATTTTTCAGCACACTTTCTCCCCCTCTCTCTCTCTTTCTCTCTCCACAACACCCCCCTTTATTATTATTATTATTATTATTATTATTATTATTATTATTATTTTATCCTCACCAGAGAACATCCTCACTGATTTTAGAGACAGAGGAAGGGAGGGAGAAAGAGAGGGTAAGTAACACCTATCGGTAACCTCTTATATCTGCCCCAACCTGGGAACTGAACCTGCAACCAGGAATGTGCCCTCATCGGGAATCAAACCTGCAACCTTTCATCTTTTGGACGATGACCCAACCAACTGAGCCACACTGGCCAGGGCCACACACACACCTTTAATTAAGAGCTGAGGATTATGCTGTCCTGGCTTTCACTCCGTTTCCACAAAGGAACCCCTGAGGAAGGGGTTGTAAATAGGGACTAAGAGGGTCTTAAGGGAAGGAATGGGATTGCTTTCTCCCTCGGGCTTTGCCACTGTCTATGCACCTGCCTGGGTTGAGACCCAGCTAGCCATGTCTTTGGTGAGCTAGGGGTGGGGTGGGATAGAAATGGAGACCAAGAACAGGCTGGGAGGCTGAACTGGTGCCCAGTGCTGGAGCAGTCACTTAGCTGGAACCCCAAGCCTTCAGAGCCCCAGCTCAACCCCTCAGAAGCGGCCTAACTATGGTCTGGGAGGGTTCCTCAGTGCCCCCTGCCCCTACCCCAACGCACTAGGGTCACAGGACACTCACTAAGCCCCCAGCCCTTAACTCATGTGCTGGGTCCTCTTCCCTGACCCTAGGATTGGGACAATGGGAACAGGGCGGAGCTGAACCTCTGAGCCAGGTGGAGCTGGGTTGTCTCTAAGGCCAGCACCTCAGGACCCAATTTCAGTTCTTACAGCCCACAATAATTCACATCTGTGGCAGTTATACTAATGCCATTTCGGCATCACACCCAGCTCCGGGCACTAGGAAGAAAGCCCTTCCCTCCGTGCTCGCCTGCTTAAACTGGGGTGGCCTTTGTGTCCAGTAAACACACATCTGCCCACAGAGAAACTAGAGACTCTCTAGTGTGTCTTTGAGGCTATATTCTAATAACAGTAGTCCGGGTGACCGCAGAAGTCCATCCCCTCCCCCATGTACTTCTGAGGCTCCTGGGAGGCGTTTACATGTTCCTCTAACTCACTGCTTGCCACTCTGTGCGGGCTGTAGACTGTGCATCTCTAGGGTACCACTCACACAGACCATGATGGTAACATAACCATCTCTGTCTCTCTACCCAGTCAGCACGGCGGTCAAACCCACTGACGTGACTTCAAGTTCTCTTTTTCCCAAAGGCACAAATTTCTCAACTCAAAGAGGTGTATCATTCCAAAATCAGAACTTGAGTTATTTTGCAACACCTGATTCAAGCTGTCTGCATTTGTTACTTGTAAACAACTCTGTTTTTGCAGTGAGTGTAAGCTAATTATTTTATTAGTCACCAACCACAAGTAATTCATTTTTCAATTACAACTTGTAAAACACCACATCACCGAAGGAGTTAGTTTAGCTCCTAAAGCTCTGATGGCTGGTGTCACTTATGGGCTACTTACTAATGATGCTGCTGAGTGGGGATTCCATCAAGTCACTTGGGTCTCTTTGGTGCAGGCGAGTCAGTGATGGACGCACTCTCACTAGAGCAGGTTTGTATCAATCACTTTTTCTGTTTGCTTTGTGTGTGTGTGTGTGGTAAAATACAAATAACATAAAATTTATGAGCTTTAATTGTGCGTTTCCATGGCATAAAGTACAATCATGTTGTTGCGTAATCATCTCCATCCCTCTTTTCATCCTGCAAAACTAGAGCTCCGTACCCATTAAACAATAACTCCTCATTCCTCCCTGCCTCCAGCCCTGGCAACCACCATTCTACTTTCCATCTTTCTGAATTTGACTATTCTAGGCACATCCTGTAAGTGAAATCACACAATATTTGTCCTTTTGTGACTGGCTTATTTCACTGGTACAATGTCCTCCAGATTCCTCCATGTCATAGCAGGTGTCAGGATTTCCTTCCTTTTTAAGTCTGAAAAATGTCACATTTTGCTTATCCATTCATCACTGATGGACTCTTGGGTTGCTTCCATCTTTTGGCTACTGTGAATAATACGATTATGAACATGTTTGAGTTCCTGCTTTCAATTCTTTTGGGTATTTGCCGAGAGGTGAAATCTCTGGATTGTATGGTAATTCCATATTTAATTATTTCGTAGTGATTGATTTGAGAGAGAGAGACAGAGAGGTTTGTTGTTCCGCTTATTTATGGATTCATTGGTTGATTGAGTGGGGACCCAACCCACAACCTCGGTGTATGGGATGACGCTCTAACCCACTGAGCTACCCCGCCAGAGTTACATTTAATTTTTGAGGAACTGCCATGCAGTTTTCCACAGCAGCTGCCCCACTTTACATCCCCGCCAGCAATGCACACAGGTTCCAATTTTTCCACACTTTCTGCCAACATTTGTTATTTTGTTGCTCTTGTTGTTGTTACCTTTTGCTTTCTAAATTTGGACAAGGTCAGCATCTGCTGGCTGCTGTGACTTCGTGCAGGGGAAGGTGGACAATCAGTGGCCAGGAGGGGCTTTTGGCCTAGGCTTCCCATGCACCGAGAACCTAAATTTTGTACTTTCATTTCCAATGAGATTATACATACATTCTTTGTATTTTTGTACCATGATTAAACTAATTTATTAATGGAAGTGTTTAAATTATAGCACACTTAAAAGCACACTATTTTTTTTTGATGTGCCCTTGACCTTCAAATAAACAAAAGTGGCCTGGACTCCATCACCCTCTGAGAGGCCCGGACCGGCTGTCCCTGCTGAAACCCCCTTCTCAGCTCTACGCTGTCAAGCCTCTGCTCCCCTCGCTGTCTGTCCTTCTTCTCTCTCCACCCCCCAGTGCAGGCCTTCCTTCCCTAAGGTGCAGTGTCTGCTATTTGACCCCTCAAATCCCATCTTACTGCCCACGATCGCGCATTCACCATCCTTGTATAGACAAATGGTCCCCAAATCCCTGTCTTTCAAACAAACTGTCCTCCCAAGCCCAGACACGTATTTCCAACTGTCTAAAGTTGGTTCTTTGAAAACAGACTCTGAGATAGAGATCTGCAGGCAGGAAGCTTATTGGGGAGTGCTCTTGGAGTCAACATCACTGAGGGAGGAAAGAAGGTAGAATTGGGCAGATGAAGGAACAAAGCGTCAAAACCAAAGCCAAAACCAATCACGTAAGGAGCTCTGGAATCCGGATGGCCTTCAGATTTGTCCTGCCTCAAGCAAAGGCGCCTGGTTTTCATATGCCCACTTTGGTCGGTCTTGGATGTTGGCTGCCTAGGAAGGCAGTGAGACCTCGGGCCACTCTCCAGCTGAGGGAAAACGCAGTGAGGGACTCAGCTGAGAGCTCTCAGCCGCTGACACTTCCAGAAATGGGAGAATGGGTGGTTTGGCCCTGAAAGACGGATCTGGGTGCTATACTGCAGCACCAGCTACACCAGGTACCACTTGGATGTCCTTGCATATCTCAGACTCAATATGCCAAGACTGAACCAAACCTGCTCCTTTTGGGGGTTCAATAGTGTTATGACTGAATTCCTAGGCTTTTCACATCTGAGTCAGTTATCTTCCCTCTACCTTACCCTACATCCAGCTAATACCTCATCCCATAGAGGGTATTAGACTTTGCCTAGAGTTTCTTGAATGCATCCCCATCTCCTCCCTCCCATCAGCACTGACCCGGCTCAGGCCCTCAGTCTTGTTAGGACATCGTACTTCAGTTACCTTCCGACAGGTTCACAGTGCAAAGAGCCACTTGGCACAGGATAGGTGCTACACGAAAAGTTTGTTGGGATATTGTTTAAAAAAAAGAAAGAGAGATATACTTAGCCTCATTAGAAATCAGAAAGAAGGAAAAAGGGAGGCAGGAAAGAAGGAAGGAAGGAAGGAAGGAAAAAAATGAAGAAAGAAAGTTAAAATAAGTTTTAATAACATATACTTAATTGTAATATTCTCTATAACATATATAGTATATTTTGTCAATTGTTATATATTCATTGTATCTAATAATTGATTTGGTATTTACTAAATTTGCAAGGATGTCTTTTGAAACATGACTTTACAATATTTCTCAAGAGCTATAAAGACTCTTTGATGCAAGAATTCTAACTCTAAGAATTTATCCCAAACAGTTTAAAATATGAGGAAAGATATGAACAAAGATGTTAATTATAGCATTACTCATCATAGTAAAAAAAATGGAAGCAACTTAAATATCTAACAATAGAGGATGAGTTGAGTAAATTGTAGTTCATTCTATGTAACATAAAATAATTTTTTAAGTGGTCAGAAAGTCTATGTAAAAGCATGGAAAATGATTATTCAGTCAAAACATTCAGAGTCATGTTGCTTATGCATTGCAGTTACAGCTATGTAAAAAGTTGGATCGGGGAAAAGAATCTGAAAAAAAATACACGAGCGTGCTCAGAGTCCTTGTATTAGAGAAAAGTCATCCCAGGTATCTTTAGCCCCGCCCCTCCACTGCAACCTCCCCTCCCCATCTTTGATCTTCTTAGTGTGTGAAGTGTGGCGGGAATGCAACTTCAAGATCCACCCCCTTCCATCAGCTTGCTAGCTCAAGTCCCTCTCACACAGCCACGGTGGAGCCACCACCAGCCGTCTGTAATCCCACAACCCTGTTTTCCAAAGTTGCAGTTGGTTGTCTTACTACTTCTATAGTATGATCCGGTGTGTAATATGATTATAATATAATAAATTAAAATGCACCGTATTTCATTTCTCTTTATTTTTAAGTAATATTTCATTATATGATTACCCCGCATTTTGTTTATCCATGTACCCTTTGATAGACATTTGGGTTGTTTCCACTTTTGGCTGCTATGAACACTCATGCACAAGCTTTTGTGTGTGTGTTTTCAATTCTCTTGGGTATATATGTACTAGGACTGAAATTGCTGGGTTGTAGAATTATGCTAACGTTACATTTAACCTTTTGAAAAACTGCCAGATTGTTCTCCCAAGCAGCTGCATTATTTTACATTCCCACCAGCAGGTCATGAGGATTCCAATTTCTCCACATCCTCGCCAACACTTACTATGCGTTTTGGTTATAGCCATTCTTGCAGGTGTGAGGCGGTATCTCACTATGGTTCGGTTTGTATTTTCCTGAGGGCTAATGATGCCCACCCATTATTCATTTGTAAGCAAAAGCAAGTGAGGTAAGGTTGAAATATTTCCATTATAAAAGTAATTCATGCTTATTATCAGATTTTTGTAAACAGATTTTTTAAAAAAATATTTAAACCACACCCAAATAGCGCCATCTAGAGGTAACCACTGTAAATATTTCTGTGCGTTTCCTCTGGATTTTTTTCTCTTTAAAAAAAATATGATTGAAGTTGTATAAGGTTTGCAATTTTGCTTCTGGCCTTTTCACCTAATATGATAAAATGGGAATTTCCCAAACTTCTTTCTAAACATCCCTGGATGTAACAATTTCCTTAGCCATTCCCCTGTTGATGGACACTTGGTTATTCGCAGCTGTATTTAATACTGTAAATGAGGCAATAATACAGTGCTTCGATATTGCTCCTATTGATTCTGTGTTCCATCTGTCCAGTGGGGCTGGCATTTTTGAGGATAAAGAACCTGTCCTCTCCTCCCTCTTCACCCACCTATTCCACTTGGTACAGAGTAGACTTATTAAGTCCTAATGGGCCAGGCACTGTTCTAGCTACGTGGTGCTTATCAGTGCATTTAATCCTCACAATTTCCCTGTGATGTTGTCATTGTTGTTGTTGTTGTTGTTGTTGTTATCATCATCATCATCCCTATTTTATAGAAAGTTGAAGTAAAAAAAATCGTCAAACTGGTGGTGGCTAAAGCGGTGGGGGGTTGGAGGACTGGGTGAAAGAGGCGAAGGCATTAAGAGGTACAGATTGGTGGTTACAGGAGAGTCGTGGGGATGTAAAGGACAGCATAGGGAATATAGTCAATGATAGTCTGTCAGGGCCAGCGTGGCTCAGTGGGTTGATCAATCCCACTTAGGGCAAATGATGATAATATACGGGCTTGGTCCCATGTCAGGGCACGGGCAAGAGGCAATGGATTGATGTTTTCCTCTCCCTCTCTTTCTCCCTCCCTCCCCCTCTCCCTAAAAATTAAATAAATACTTAAAAATTAATATTCTAATAACTATGTATGGTGTCAGGTGGGTACTGGAAATACCCACCTGACACCATGTCAGGGGGGACACTTGATAAAATAAACGATTGTCTAACCACTGTGCTGAACACCTGAAACTAGTACAAAATAATATTGAAAATAATAACATAAACTGTAAAAAAAAAAAGAAAGAAACTTGTTCAAGGTCATCAGCTCCTAAGGGGCAGAATTGGAGACTAAATGCAGGCAGCCTGGTTCCAGAATCCGAAACTTAACCGCCAGCCTTTTCGCTTCCCTCTGATGATGGAGGCAAAGGGGGTTGGAGGTGGGAGGATAGCCACTAGGGCTTTGGGGTGGGAGGGTCACATGTGTGAAATCAGGCACTCAAGCTCCACCCTTAAGTTGGGAGGGAAAGTGGGCAGTCGGGAAGCCTCCAGAGAGGGAAGCAATTCAGATCCAACTCACAGGACAGAAGCTCCTAACTGTCCTCAGCCTTGCACCTTCCTATTAGCCTCCAAAGCACCAGAGTGGTTTTTCTCCAATGCAAATCTGATTCTGTCACTTCCCTGCTTAAAGGTCTCTGTTGCCTTCAGGGTAAAATCCCCAGGCCCATAAATGGCAGGTCTTCTCTAGTCCATCTCTCTCTATTCTCCACTGGGCCCCTCTCCACTTTGCATTCAGATCGCAGGAACCCCACCAAGCTGTCTCACGCTTGTACCTGTGGGACTATGGGCCTGGAGAGCACTATCTTACCTCCCCCTACTTACCCTGCTCTGGCCTCTTTCTAAGTCTCTGCTGAAACACTCCTCTCTTCTCGGGAGCCTGCACCAAACCCTTCAGCTGGATTGTTCCCCTGCTGGACCTGTACTTCTCTCCTGACACTCATCCTATTTCTTGTCATTGTTCTTCTAAAAAACAACATCTAAAAATGTACAAATCATAGTTACAATAGCATTATCATGCTTTACAAAGCCAATCAGGGTTTTTCTTGTTTTCAGTGTTTTTAACCCCATGGAAAAGCTGCAAAAAGAATTCAGTCAACAACCCTAAATTTGTCACCTAATTCACCGGTTGTTATTTGCCACATTTGTTCTCTGAGCCATCTGGGGCTAAGCTGCAAACATCATGACCTTTTAGCTCCTAGCATTTCCACCTAAGTTTCCCCCAAACAAGGAGGTTTTTCTATGGAACCATTATATGATGATCATATTGAGGAAATTTAAGGCAGATGCAATAAAATACCTATAAAAGAATCCATAGTCACATTTTGCCAAATGTCCCAATGCTGTCCTTTACAGAAAGTATTTTTCAATCCAGTATCTGATTCAGACTCAGGCATTGCATTATGACTCTTTAGCTCCTTCAGTCTGGAAGGGTTCATTCTTCTTTTATGACATTGGTATTTCTAAAGGGCCCCTGCCACTGCTTCTTAGCCTGACCCTGAATTCAGCTTTATCTGGAGGTTTCCTCCTGGTTCTGCTTTCCTCTGGCAGGGTGGCGGGTCCTCAGGGCTTCCCATCCGGAAGTAGATGAGTCTCACTAAGATGATGTCGATTTTAATTGCTGATTAAGGTGTCCTTCAATTGCTTTAAATTTTTTTAATTTCCTGGGGGTTTTTTTTCCTGCTAGACTGTGAGCCTCAGGAGGGCAGAGGCCATATCTGTTTTCTCCATCTTTGTATCCGCCAAGCATGGCCGGTGGAGACTGAAAAGGTGTACCGCCCAGGACTGGGCTCCACGCCCTGCCCTGCATCCAGCCCCACAGCCATCGTGGGAAGGACTAATTGAGAACTCAGGTGAGGGAAATGAGGCTCAGAAAAGGGCAGGCTCTGTAACAAAATGACTTTTTTCAAACTTCTCCCTGAGCTCTTTCCTCCCTAAGACTCTCCCTTTGGATGGCACCTGGGAAACGGACCCACCTCTGCCCCCCTAAAAAATGGTTTCAATGGAAACAGAGAAATTCCCAAAAAGAAAGAGATCGCATTAGTGGTCCACAGCCTAAGGGCAGGGGGAAAGGGGTGGGAGGCCTTATGTGCATTTTTCCCATTCAGGAGCTGGAGTTGAGCTAGCTTGCCTGGGAGATAATTTGAGAGGGAAATCTGTGCATATTTTGTTTAAAAGCATGTTAGGCGGGTAATAATGCAGAGTGTGGCCATTAGGTGAGGCCTTCAAGGGGTGGAGATGGGGTCCTTTCCTTGCTTTCCTTCTCCCACCCTATCCCACCCTCCTCCTCCCCATCACCCTCCCTCAGTCCTAGGAACCAGCCTCCTTAAAGGAACAGCCTCTTCAGGCTTCAGAGACAGGTTGGGGTTCAAGGCTCAATAACTCCTGACTCTTGCTGAGAGAGCCCAAGAGGGAGAGGTCCTGAAACTGGGATAATAGAAAGGGGACCAATGTCCAAAGCTGAGACCCTGGTCCTGTGCTTCTAAGTGGCAGGGGAGGAGGTGAGTGTGGGGAGATGCCACCCCTACAGAGGGCTTTTTAAAAAATATGAGAGAGATCTTTTGGTTGTCTCAATAACTGGGTAGGCAGGGCTACGGGTATTTCATGTCTAGGAGAGAGGGATGCTGCATTGGGGCCCTGCATTGCCTAGGACAGCCCCACTCAAAGAATTAGCCAAATGCCAAAGGCACTCCCATTGAGCCCCCAACCCTCCCTGTAGGCATGTGCAAGTCTTTCCTTTAAGTCCCGCCCCTACACTGCAGTCTCAGGATTCAATAGGACTCCCGTGAGACCTTGGGTTTAGTATGTAGTTAGTCCGGGAGCAGGCTTCTTGCTCCATCACAAGCACAAGTCATTTAACCTCTCTGAGCCCCACGTCCTCTCCTATAAAAAGGCACACCCGGGCCTACGTCTCAGTGTGATCAGAGAAAGCAGTGGGAAAATGGAGGGAGTATCTAAGTGTCTATTATAAAACAAATTTCATTACAGACAGCAGGGTGGGGATTGTACCCGAGACAAGTTGTTGCGGGGGGGGGGGGGGGGGGGGGAGCCAGGCAGTTGCTTGGGAGGGGCTACTTCTATCTGGGTGAGTCTGGGGGTAGGAATGAGTTCAGGGAGCACGTGGTTGGTGAGGCCTAGGAGACTGTATCAGGACTTCAGGCACTCCAGGCACAGGAAGCGGAACCGGTAGCTCCTGCCCTTCCCTGGGGTGACACGTGTTGAACACCAAGAACAGTGCTGGCCCAGCACACAGTCAGCCTCTGTGGGCGAGCTCTTCTCCTCCCAGTCCCCCTCTGCCTCTGCCCTCCTGCTTCTCCTTCTCCTCTGGTAGGGTTAGGGAGACGGTAAGGGCCACAACAGAGACGGAGACAGAGATGTGAGTTGGGAAAGGTGGTATTGAGGATGGCTAAGGGGATAGGAATACAAATGGGAGTGAGCGTGGCATTGAAACCCACCAGAGAAGCTTTGGGCTTCTTCACAGTGGTCTGCACACACGCACACACACACACATCTGCAGGTTGATGGCTCCTGAAGAACCAAATTCAGCTGACATAAAGCAAGAAAGGTCTTTTGAGGGAGTCTTGTTGGCTCCCACAATGAAGCCCTGGTATGGAAGCCCTCTCTTCAGAAGACTGGCTCCTAGGGGGTGCCGGGTGAATCTGAAGACAGAGGTTTGTCTGGCTCACAGGCAAGTGTTTTACTGACCTTCATATGCTGCCCGCACCCCAGGAAGTGACGTGATGTCTCAGGCCAAGCTCCTGAGAGACAGTGTGAGAAATGTATAGATCGAGCCCCTCTCCCCCCTGCAGTTGCTGGCTCAGAAAAGCCTGTCTCTGGGACAGTGCCCTGCTTCCGAACCCTCGGGGGCCCTGGTTCCAGCCTCCCCGGGGCAAGTCCCCTTCGCTTTTCCTAGGATGCTCCTTTTATTGATCTTGGAAAGAGAGTGGGGGGTGGGAGTGGAGAAGGAGAGAGAGAGAAGAGAAACATTAATTTGTTGTTCCGGGATGATGTTCTAACCAACTGAACTCGGCCATGGTCGGGATGTGCTTTTCCTCAACTGCTTTTACTCATTCTCCAGGTCACACCAGCTCCTCTGTGAACTCTTTCTTGATTGCCCCTCATTCCTACCCCAAACATAGACTTAGTCTCTCCATTCGTTAGGTTCCCACAGCAATGTGTTTCCCAAATGCGACCCCGGCACACTCAGAAAAGGGCTACGTGCTCAGACAAGTGTGAGAAACCCCTTCCACACCCTGCCCTCCTCTCAGGGATTCCCGACACAGGCCGGCACAGGAAAAGCCCCGAGGCCTCCTGCAGTCCCATGGCCAGTTAGCGTCCCGAGACCCCGTGTTTCCCAAGCCTCTCTGATCACGGAAATCTTGTACCTCCTGCCTATTGAAACATGCTTTGGAAAGTACTTCCGTAGCCGTGTATAGACTTCCATCAGCCCTTAGCGCGCTCTCACTTCCCATGTCTGGGTCTGCCTTCCTGGTCAGACTGTGAAGTCCCTAAGGCTGGAGCTGTGTTTGACTCACCTGGGTCCTCAGTGCCTGGCAGAGGGCCTGGCACATGGTCGGCAATAATAAAGCTTTGCTGGATGCAAGAACAAATAGTCCTGTCTGCGACCAAGACGAGGATGTGAAGAGCGCTTTGATGACAGGTTCCTGGCAGTGCCTGGGAGGAGGTGTCTGGTGATGATGGTGACAGGAAGAGAGTGACACAGACATCCTCACGGCTGTGGGGTTGTGGGACCTCTGGGGAGGTGGCCCATCCTGAGGGATTTGGGACAGAGACAAGGGTGTGCAGCGTCCCTGGGGATAGAGGAAAGTGGAGTGGTCTCTGCAGCCACAACACCCTGAGGGAGCCCAAGGAACGGCAGGACCTCATCAGTCTGGGAGGAGCCCAGCCGTCCTGCATGGGGCCGGCAGGGCGTGGGCAAGGCTGGGCTAGTGCACTCCGTCTTTGGTGGGTCCGGCTTCCCTGAATCATCCACTGCTCTGTAGTTCCCTTGACCTTGGGGTTCTGAAGGATGGTTCTGTGAGGAACATGGCCAGACATTGATTTCATTCCTTTCCTGAGAGGAAACAATCTCCATGAGAGGTCTTGAGGAAGGTCTTCGTGGACTAAACAAAATTTGTGGGGCACTAGACCCTGGGGAAAGATCAGGCCAGTGGGGATGCAGGAACCAGCCAGAGAAGGCCTTGCAGGCCAAGCTAAGTAAGTTGAGCCACTGGAAAGCCTTGGAAAGGTTACTCTTAAGTTGGAGGAGGGGGACCCAGACCAGGAGCCCTTCCAGTAGTCCAGGTGAGAGATAGCGGTGGCCTACACCAAGGGGGGAGAAGTTGAAAGAGAGAGGAAGGCATGGGCTGAAGAAGTCCTTAGGAGTTGGAAGGGACGGACTGAGTGACTGAGTGCCATGAGATGAGGCATGACTAGGAGGGCTGCAACTCACACGCCAAATGACTGAGTGAAATGACCCGGCTTGTGGGTGGGGAGAACATGAGCTCAGTTGCATACACGAGAAGTGTGAGTTGCTGTGGGTCGTCTGGGTGGATATGCAGTGGGGGCGGGAGGCACAGACCCTGCTGGGGACAGAGGTTTGGGAGTCCGGAGTGTGCGGTGGGCCGGTGGGCACTGAAGGCACAGAGAGGAGGAGATTCCAGGAGGACGGTGGAGAGAAGAGGTCCCAGAGGTCCCAGAGGTCCCAGGCCAGCGCACCGGAGCGTCGAGGTCTAGGGAGCGCTGTCTGAACTCTGGATGTCGGGGGCTGCCTAGAGGAGTCCAAGAAGATGGGGAACCACGGAGTGCCCTCAGGCGCGCTAACTCGCACCCACTCAGACGTGCGCACCCACAGTTCCCGTCCCGCATCCAGGTTCTCACTTGCAGGCCCACATCACCTGCACACCCCTACCCTCGCAGCGGAGGGCGCACCCCGCAGCCCTCTCCTGCTCTTCCCTCTGTGGCTCCACCCCTCCCTGCAGACTCTAGTGTTAATCTTTCCCCCTCCACCTCCAGATTAGGGGCGCTGCCCCCCTTTGTGTGCCCAAGGGCCTGAGGCGAAAGCCCTGGAAGGCTGCCGGCCTTCCAAGCAGCTGAGGTGGGGAGGGCCGCAAGGGGCTCCGGGGAGGATGCACAAAAGGGGGAGGGATCCCGGCTGCAGCTGTCTCGCCAGGAGCCAGAACAAAGGGCCTGCTGGCGGGACGCCCCGGGCCGTTTTCATGCTTGTTGGGATTAGGCGCAGGAAACGTCGCCGGCAATCGTGCGGATCAGCGGTCCGGGGCGCCGGCGCGTGGGGCGGGCCCGGCCCCGCCCTGCCCTCGCTTTGTCAGGACCCCCGGGTCTGCGCGGCTCCGATGAGGCCGCCCCTTTGTCTGCGCCTTTCGGGGGCCGAGCCCCGCCTGGAGGCCGCTGAACACCAGCTGAACGCCGGCCTCCAGCCCTCTCGTTAGCCGGCGCGGAGCACTGCAGCTCCACCTTGCGCCCCCTTATGAGGTCAGGGTCACGGCCTCCCGCCCGGAGCCCCTCGGACTGCTCCCATCCCACGGCCTGAGACCTCTTTCATCCCGGGTGGGTGGGGGATGCAGGCCTTCGGGGGCCCCGCCACCGCCCTCAGAATGGAGCTACCAGAGGACCGACGGGCTCCGAGCGGAGGGGTTTGAGGACAGGAGCCGAGCCAGGACCAGAAGCCCTCGGGCACGGAGAGGAGAAGCAGACACTTTCCTGGCTGTCCCGTGCTGGGGTTGGGAGAATCTCAAGGGGCTGCTGGGGTGCTAAAACCTCCCCAGGCCAGGTCGTTTCTGAGAGGGGTGAGGGAGAGGAGTGTGGTCTGTGAGTGTGAGCGCTTGTGTGTGCACGTGCACACAGGCGTAGGTGCGGTGTCCGGCGGGCGCCCCTGTGTGGGGGTGCCTGGTGGGTATGGCCATGTACATGTGTGTGGCTTTGAGCCCTGGCTCAGACCTCGGAGCGTCTCCACCTCGTGCTCCTCTTCTCACCACCAGCATCCATTAAACTCAGGGGTCTGGGACTCGGGGCCCTTTAGCAATGATTTTTAATATGCAGCGCAACTGCCCAAGGGCATCTCCTACCTCTGATGGCCTCCCCCTCCTCTCCTAGTCGGATAATAACATTTATGGACTACTTCCTATGTGCCAGGCTGAGGTCTAAGTCCTTTATATGTGCAAACTCTCACATAACCCTGTGGGAGAAGTACCAATTGCCCCCAAGACATTTGGGTCCAGTCTGCACAAGAAATCATTAGCCTCTATTGTTTCAACTTCAACTCATTCTCTAGGCTCCTATTCCTCCGGGAAGCCTTCCTTGATCAGGTGATCTTGTTGCCTTCTCTTCCTATCACCTGTTCAGACTGTGATTAGAAGGCACTTTTTGGGTGAGGCTTGTAGGAAACAGGCTGGTAGACAGGTCATAGGCTGCCACCAGGGGGCATTCAATCTACACAGAACCTTGAATGTCCAGGCCCCAGGCTGGGGAGGCCACCCACCACACTCTGAAGCCTCCTTATCCCCCCAACTCTTTACTTTCTTCCTCAGTTCCCAGTTCACGCCCTGCATCCCAGACGTTAAGCCATCCCCTCTGACCATGCTTGATGGAACTGATCTATTTGGGGTCTCTGGAGAGAAAGTTTTCCATCCCTTGCTCTCCCAGGAGGGCCCAGACCTGCACGTTGAGGCCTCTGCTGCGTGTGGTGCCCCTATGGGTCTCTGGTTCTCAGCCCCGATCTCATTCCTCATTCCTCCTACCCGGCAAGACTCCTCAGGTAGCCCCGGAAACCTGAGTTACACGTCCCTACTCCTGGTCATGGGATTTCATTCTGATGGGAAGGGAAGGTGGCTAACTGATCCCCTTCCCTTATCAGTTAGCTAATCCCCTGTTTAGCACAGGAACCTTCCCTACTTCCCTTGCTATCCCAGGGACTAAAAATCCCCACCCGGTAACTTTAAAACAACTTCCAAGTTACCAAGTCTCAGGCAGAGATCTGCACAGAAGGCTAGGACCAGCTCCCCCTCTCCTAGGCTCAGAGCAACCTGTGCACTATTCTTTTGGATGGAAGTTTCATCTACCAGTGCAGGCCAGACCCACTCACCCACCATCACACCAGGGGCTGGGCCTGTCCCTAGACCATCAATGATTGGCAGGGGTCCTGTATGCAAACAATTCACCACGTGGGTTCCTTGGTCTGCTTTCATCTTTTTCTCAGCTCCAAAAGCTCTTTTACAGAAGGGAATATTAGTCAACTTTATCTTTAAAAAGCTTTTTTAAAAAGAAGCATTTTAGATTCAAATTTCTTAAGACCACATTTGATTCTTCTCTATGAAAAAGTGAAGTGTGCATTACTACAAAAGCACTATTTGTAATAATATTCCTCTCATTAATATAGTTCACTAGGTGCCAGGTGTAGCTATAAGTATTTTGCATATTATATATTCATTTAATCCTTGAGACAACCCTGTGAAGCAGTTACTACTATTGTCTCCATTCGAAGATGAGGAAGTTGAGGTACAGAGAAGTTAACGTGCCCAAGGTCGCCGAGCCAGAGAGCAATGGTGCTAACATCCACATCCAGGGCTCTGGCTCCACCGTCTGCGCCCCTAACTGCTGGTGGCGCTCAGAAGATCCTGCACACATTCGGGAAAGGGGGCCCCTCTGAAAATCCCCCTCTTGTGGTCTGAGGGCTTGATGTTACCTCCTTGTTAGAAATTCCCATGGTCAAAGTTATTCAAATCTACCTATAGCCCTTTGCTAGAACATCTCTTAATAAGTGGAATTGGTTAAAATTGGTTCAATATTGTTTCTGTCTAAATGTCAAATGTAAAGATGACAAGAATTATTAATATCTTGGGTCACTATTTCAGAGAGGTGAAGTTTATGAGGTTTAAAATATATATGCCTTGTTGGGAGGCGCTGTAAAAGAGGACATTAGATTTCTCTAACATGGTTCAATTCTGCCCTGGCTGGATAGCTCAATTGGTTAGAGCTGTGTCCCTCTACGCCAAGGCTGTGGGTTCAGGCCCTGGTTGGGGCACATACAAAAATCAACCAATGAATAGGTGACAACAAAATAATGTCTCTCTCTTTCTCCCTACCCTTCCCTAAATTAAAAAACTAAAATGCTTCAATTTTTACAGAATATAATTTTTGTGATTTTAAAATAATCAATAAAATATTTGATTTATATCAATCAAAATATGCCTTCTGTGGTAGGCAGCCTCTAAGATGCCCCTGACGCTCCCCACCTCCTGGTACTTAGACCCCTGGGTAATATCCTCCCTTTGAGTAACTTACTTCTAACTAGCAGAATATCTGTAACATAGTGGGGATGAGACTTCTATGATTAGGTTGCAGAAACTGTGTCAGTACTCTAGGACTTTCTCGGCTTGCATGCTTTGATGACCTGAGCTGCCACGTCGGAAGGGTCCACATGGCAAGAAACTAAGGGTGACCTCCAGCCAACAAACAGCCTTTGAAGAACTGAAGGCTCCCAACAGATGAGACCCTAGACCCTGGACTGACTCAGCAGCCTCGACTGCAGCCCTGAGATTTCTGACCTACAGAAATGGTGAGATGATAAATGTGTGCTGTTTTAAGTCACTAAGTTTTAGGGTACCGTATTTTTCAGACTATAAGATGCACCGGACCATAAGAAGATGCACCTAGGTTTCAGAGGAGGAAAATTGGAAAAAAAACCCCCTGCTCCACCCCCCCACACCCCACTCCCGCAAGCCTGGTAAGCTACATTCAGACTATAAGACGAACCCCAATTTTCCTCCCAAATTTGGGGGGAGTACATCTTATAGTCTGAAAAATACAGTAATTTTTTATGCAGAAATAGGCAATATACTTTCTTTATAAAAGTAATGAATTTTTGAGACACCAATAAATTGTCATATAAACTAATATAAAATAGAAACCTAATTTGATTGGCATTAATATCTGAAGTCATGTACTGCAGCGGTCCCCAGCCTTGGTACCAGGGACCAGTTTCGTGGAACACAATTTTTCCTTTTTCCACGGAAGGGGGTGGAGTGCGGAGCTCAGACAGTAATGTGAAGGATGGGGAGCAGCAGGATGAAGCTTCGCTTACTTGCCCACCGCTCACCTCCTGCTGTGCAGGCCTTCCCCCCTACCCCCAAACACACACAGTTCCTAACAGGCCACAGACCAGGCCCTGGGGTTGGGGACCCCTCACAAATAGTATTGTAACACCTGTGTCAGAGCCATCTAAGGACCCCCAGGCTTTTGCTGTCAGGCCGCCTTTCCGGGAAGTGGTGGCTCTAGAGCGAGGTTGAGAATGTGAGTACATGTGTGTAAGGGGAGGGTCCCTCACAATCAAGGCCCCCCTTTTCAAGCCCCAAAGTGCCTTAAGACAAGGACAATCTCAAATGGGGCTCTCGCAGAGGCCAGCCTCCCCTGTCAATCTGGGAGGCCCCTAAGAACAGACCTCTCTACCCTACCATCAGACAGCCAACCACAGAAGGCCGGGGTCCTCCTCCCCAGGGTCTCCCCCAACCCAACCCCACCCAGCTCAGAGCCCTGCTCAAAAGAGAGGCTCAGACAGTCTGGCAACGAGGCCACCAGACAGCCTGTGTGATAGAAACACAAACTCAAGCATTTCTGGGCCCCAGTTTATTCATCGTGGTTCACGCTCAACATGCAGGAGCTAGACACAAAGTCCCCAGGGTCACTGCTTCAGCCTCCCTCCCCACTGCTCTCACCCATCCATCGTTAGGGATGGAGCTCTTTAGGGAAAATCAGAAAGAGCCCCTGAATTTTGCAGGTCGGAAGACTGAGGGCCACAGGCAGCATCAGTGACCTCCAGGGCACTGCTCACCCATCAGAATCTTGCAACCTCTGGGCTCCCAGAAGCCAAATAGAGAGCTTGGCTACCTTAGTCCTTGGCTGTCCTCAGAACTCACCAGCTCTCTAGTTCACAGAGCTTCTGCTGGAGCCTGTCAACATTTGAAGGGCCATTCAGTGATGGGAGGGCGTATGACTCCACAGCCTAAGTACACGGAGGCAGGGCTGACACTGCCCCCTGCTCACCCTTGAAAGCAGGACTGTGGCTCCTCCTGGCGCAGAAAGTCTGATTTCAGGGAAATGAACCAAACTAACTCAACATCCAGTGCCGCTAAAGGCAGAGAGGCACAGCAAGTAGAGGCACAGAGAGGGAAGTGAGATTTTACCGAACAGCAAACTTGTAAGCACACATTCCTTTCCATCAGAAGCTTAAATCAACATGGTCTGCAGGAGCTCTGCTGCAAGGAGAGGAGATGGTAAGTGGTTTGTTGGGAACTGGTGTTACAGAATTCCCAAACTCCTGTTCTTCACAAGGTCCTGCCATCATAATCCCCCCATCTCCCATGTGCCTGGGGGCAGAGTTCAAGTGTCCAACACCGCCCTCAGCTCCCCTCCCTGACACTAATTCCCCCAGATAAATGACAGCAGGCAGCCCTCTTTCCAAGAAGCAGTGGGACCCTGTGGAGAAAAGGCTGAGGGGTCCCACAGGCAGGCCATGGGTAACTCAGGGTGTGGATGGATGCCCCACAGGGGCAATGGAATGTATATTTGCACACACGTGCTTGGGAGTCTGCCTGCAAATACACATATTCCTAACATACACTTCCCATGCCTGCAGCTGCACACATGCACCCCTGCCTGTAGGCCCACACACACTAGAGCTCACTCTAACACACCTGCCATAAGCTTGCACATTCAAACTCGCTCATAGGCGCGCACACACACCTCTTGCATGTACAGTTGACACTTGAACAGTGCAGGGATTAGGGGTGCCAACCCCTGAAACAGTCAAAGCTTCATGTATAACTTTTGACTCTTCAAAAACTTAACTACTAATAGCCTGCAGCTGACTAGAAGCCTTATTGATAACATGAACAGTCGATTAACATTTATTTTGTATATTATATGTATTATATACTGTATTCTTACAATAAAGCTAAAGAAAATGTTAAGAAAATCTTAAAATGTGCAGAACTGTATATATTTATTGAAAAAAAACCCCACATATAAGTGGACCTGTGCAGCTTCAATCTGTGTTGTTTAAGGGCCAACTACAGCCCCTCACTCATGCACATATGCACACATCGCTGGGTGCCTGTTCATGCATGCACATGCAAACTCACCCCCTCTTACATACATGTCATACATGCACAGGTGGACACGCTCGACATGGGCCTGCACGCAAGTTACACTGTGAGTACACACAGCGCACATAAGCTGATGCACAGGTGCTAATTCACACATGCCTGGCACATGTTAGCACATGCATACTCACTTATGCTTACCTGCACTCATACCAGTTACTAATCATGTACTTGTGTTCAACCACACACATGCCTGCAAATATATACATATATACCCTTGCACCCCAGTGGAGGCACACTCTTAGTTAGCCCTGGTCCTGGGGCCTGGATGGTGCTGCCCTCTGTTGGAAACAGCGGATAAGCTCCTTTCGGTTGTCTAGGATGGTGTCAAAGCTCTCCTGCAGGCGGGCCTGCTGGTCAACCAACTGGTGCTGCAGGCCTCGGATCCACTGGAGCAGGGCCAGGCGGCGGTACATCACCAAGTGCATGTGGTGCTTCTCCTTCTCCTGCTCTTTGTAACGCTCTTGAGCCTGCAGCTTTTGCACAGCCTGGGCCACTGAGGGCAGAAGGGAATCTGCAGGGCCAGGGCCTTGAGGGGTCCCACAGGCAGGCTCAGGGCTGCTGCTGGGGCTATCAATGCTTAGGGAGCTGCTGGCATAGCCATTGTCCTCCAGAGGGGAGCAGACTGTGCCGGCGCTACCCATTTTCTCAGGCTCAGCTCTGGGGATCTCTGCCCCCTCTGGTGGGCTGCGGACCTCTCCTTCGGGGAGTCCAGGGGCCTGGAAGGCCTGCTTGTCAGAAGGCAACTCGGTGGAGATCCTCATCGGGATGGGCTCTACTTGGTCTGGCATCCCATGCCAGTTCTCATTGGCGTCCCTGGCACTCGCCATGAAGTTGGAGTTGCTGTCGGGTTGGAACTCAGGCTGACAAACTCCAGGAGGAGAGCCTCCCAGGAACTGGCCCCCCTCAGCCAACCCTGGCTGGATGGCGAACATCTGGTCTGTAAAGGGGAAGCAGAAGGATGAGTCAGAGCGGGACAGGGTGGGGTGCCCTGACAGAGTTGAGGCAACCTAGCTGCAGGCACAAGGCAGCAAGCACCAGCCTGGCTGCTCCTACTCAGCCCCTTTCCCTGCACCCTCAGTAACACCTCCCTTCATGGTTTTCCTCCTCCCTCCTCAGTCTCCTGCGCAGGTTTCCCCTCAGCGCTCTGAGGCAGGCTGTCTTCTCATTCCATGCATTTGTACCCAGATGACCTCATCATCCTCTGCCGTAACTTCAAGGAGCATCATGTGTTGGTGACTCTCAGATCTGCCTGCAGCCAGATCCAAGAGCTATCTAACTCTGTGGCCAACCACAGGCTCCTCAAGTCCTCTGTGTCCAAACCAGCTCTCCCTCTGCACTGGCCTCAGCGAAATGGCCCCACTCTCCATTCAGTCACTCCAGTCAGAAACCTGAGAGCCTCTGGACCCCTCACTCTGCTTCCTCTCCCCATCTCATTGGCCACCAAATTCTGACAAGTCTTCCTCTTACAAACCTCTGTGTGTGTATGAACATACAGGCCATTTCTTACCCGGATTACAGACTGCCACAGCCTTTTCACTCATCTCTCTGCCTCCAGTTACAAATTTAAATTTAATTCATCACAGCTCCCTAACCCCCTGCTAGACCACTACATGGCCTACAAGGCTGGGCTTCATCTGGCCCCTGTGCACGCCTCCAGACTTGCCTCTTGCCGCTCGGCCCCTCCTGCCACACCAAACCGCTCAGAGATCTCAGAGATGCACCACTATCCTCCTCACACAGTTCCCCTGGCCTACAGCACCCTTCCTCTCCTCTTCTCTGAGGCCCTCCCTTCTCCATCTATCAAATTCCTTTTTTATACTTTAAAACAGCTTTAATATCCTCCACCTCTCTAAAGCCACCCTGATAGTCTCCTCACTGCCCCCATATACACAAGCAAACACAGTTAACACTGCTTTCTCTGGGCCCACGCTGCCCTGGGCACACACTGCCTAATTCATGTTTGTGTCTTGTTCCTGGCACATAACTGATGGTCAGTAAATGTCTATTCAACTAAAACACAACAACAACTCTCTTGTAACAGCAGCTTATAAATCTGGCTCCCTGACTAGATGTGGAACGTCTCTGTATGTCCTCTATCCAATTCCCAGGGGCCAGCATGGAGCTGGGCACCAGGCAGGTGTCAGTCCATAGCTGCCGTGGGGTGTGTGAGTGGGGGGGAGAGAGGAGGCTGCAGTGAGACACCGTGCCTGGGAAGAGCAGGAAGCTACTGCTGACCGCCCAGGGCTGGAAGGGCTGGGTTCAGTTCCTTCCTCTGCCCAGGGAGGCCCCTGCCCCCCTACTGTCAAGTCTGTTGGACCTTATCCCCTACACTCCCCACTATTATACTATCTCGTGCCCTGCCCCTAACTGCTCCATCTTGATGCTCTGGAAGGAGGGTATACAATACTATTCTTTCCTCCTTAACAACCAGGTTCTACCAAAATTAGGGGTTCAACTGACAAGAGGTTTCAACTGACTGCCTGGTACCAGAAGTAGAAAATTCGGGTATCAGTAAGACTGAGGGAGGACACGGGCCCTCCCCACATCCAGTAGTGGGCAGGCCTCGGGGTGGGGGCAGGGATGTTGTATGCACAGTCCCTTTATAAGCTACAAACTCCCCACTACGCAAGGTGCCTGGCGACCTTCCCCCTCCAAATGTTTTCTTTTTCCTAAACTTGGGCGGGGCCGTGAAGGAAGCTGGGATGCGGCAGGGGTGGTGGTACGAATCACGGGCTTCTCAGAGACGGTAAAATGGGAACCCAGACACTCCAGGGCCAGGTTTCCCTCGAAGCTAATCCGCAATTTGACGGGGTTTGGGGGTGGGGGGCATCGGCCTCCCTTCCTGCCTACCCTTGCGGTAGAGGGAGACGACCCGGAAGACAGGATAGAGACCAGCCTTCCCTAATCTCCCCGTAGGAGGCAGCTGTGCGGAGGCTGCGCTTTCCCCCTCCGCCCCCAAAACCCCGTGGCCAAGCCCAAACCCTCCCCCTGCAGCCCGACTCACGGCCTGGAGGCGCCTGCCCCGGCGCGGCTTTGGCTCCACGGGCCCCACGGCGGAAACTCGGCCCCCGGGGCTGGGTGAAGGCCCTCTTGGCCTGGGAGTCCGCGCGGCCCGGGCGCGGGATGCGCGGTTCCGGAGCTGAGCGCCAAGCCCCGGGCACCGACTGCGGCGTCTGTGCGCGGGGCGTGGCGGCCTGGCCCACGTGGGCCGTTTGGGTTTTCCGTGGAGCGGCGCTCCGGGCCCCAGCGCCGGGTGGCCTCCTTGCCGTCGCCTTCCTGCCTTCCGCAGCCTTGACCGAGGCCTCGCAGGTCCGGTTTTATTTCCTACACTGGTTTGCCTCGCTGCAAATACAGTGACATTTTCAAAATGAAAATCTGATCATGTCGCCACCCTCCAGCCTAAACCCCTCAATGGCTTCCCCACTGCGGTACATCCTTGAGGCGGCAGCCTCAGGGCTCTGAGCACCCTGCCCTAGCTCTCCAGCTCCATCTCTGCAGTGGGGCCTGGCGCTCCATTCTGCCACGATGCTTTGCCCACACTGTTCCCTCTGCCTACCGGTCTCTTCCCCCCTTTATATTATCCCTGAACACTGTGTTCCTTTTCTTGATAGCATCTATCACTGAAATATTTTTTTAAGAAAGGGAGAAAGAATCAGTTAATGCTTTTTTTTTTTAAGAAGACTTTATTTTTAGAGGGTAGGAAGGAAGGGAGAGAGGGGGAGAAACGTCAATGTGTGGTTGCCTCTCGAGTGCCCCCTACTGGGGACCTGGCTTGTAACCGGCATATGCCCTGACTGGGAATGGAACTGGAGACCTTCCAGTTCGCAGGCCAGCGCTCAATCCACTGAGCCACACCAGTCAGGGCTCGTTGGTTGTTTCTTATATGTGCCCTGACCAGAGATCAAAACCCCAACATTCGCTTATTTGGATGACAGAGCTCTAACCAACTGCACTGCCCGGCCAGGGCCAACATTATGTATTCATTTTGTGTTTGTTTATTAAAGGCACTTATGAAAGCTAGGTTTTTAAGAGAAGAGAGAAGATCTGCTCTGGGACAGGCAAGGAGCCACTGCGAGGCCCAGGTGGCTTCCCACAGGGCCGAGAACACCTCACCATGCCAGTGCAGAGAACTCTTCTGTTTTTACTTCCTGAAGCCTGATCCCCTCGCTCCCTCCGTGGGGGAAACATCGGTTTTAGGGGCCCAGTTTGCTATCAAAGAGAACAGAGAAATTGCTGGCCTTAATGATAAAACAAAGGAGCACTGACTGATGTTACATTAAAGCTTCTTAAAATAAGTTCCCCAGAAAGACTAGGACAAATTTCGCCTTCAGGGCACATGAACTTCCACGAGGTCCCTTCCACACCCCCATTCTACTGGGCCAGCTATTCAATTGGTTACGCCTTTCTCATGTACCCCACCCCCCACATTTCAAAACTAAACTAACATGGATTCATCACTGAATCACAATACATTTTTAAAAATATCTTATTTACTTCTTTTTAGAGAGAGGGGAAAGGAGGGAGAAAGAGAGGGAGAGAAACATTGATGTGTGAGAGATACATGGAATCGGTGGCCTCTCACAAGTCCCAGCTGGGGACCTGGCCTGCAACCCAGGCATGTGCTCTGACTGGGAATTGAACTGGAGATCTCCAGTTTGCAGGTTGGCACTCAATCCACTGAGCCACACCAGGCAGGGTTGAATCATAATATACTTAAAATACCTTGTCTTTCCCTCATCCCTTTCTTTTGCTTCCTTAAAAAAGATTTTATTCATTTATTTTCAGAGAGAGGGGAATGGAGGGAGGAAGGGAGGGAGGGAGACATCAGTTTGAAAGAGAAATGTCACACCTCCAACCAGGGACCTGAGCCAAAACCCAGGCATGTGCCCCGACTGGGAATCGAACCAGCAACCTTTTAGTTCACAGGCTGGCACTCGATCCACTGAACCACACCAGCCAGGGCTGCTTGCTTTTTATTTTTTAAGTAAATATTTGTTCATATATATATATATATATATATTTGTATTTAATTCTTTTAAATTTTATTGTTGTTCAAGTAGTTTTCTACCCTTTCCCCCCATCTCTCCCCCCTACCCCAGCCATCCCTACCTCCCTCCCCTGATTCCACCCACCCTTGGTTTTGTCCATGTGTCTTTTATAGTTGTTCCTGAAAACCCTTCACCCTTTTCACCCCATTAACCTCTCCCATCTCCCCTCTGGTTACTGTCTGTTCATTCTTAATTTCAATATCTCTGATTATGTTTTGCTTGCTTGTTTGTTTTGTTGATTAGGTTCCAGTTAAAGGTGAGATCATATGGTATTTGTCTTTCACCACCTGGCTTATTTCACTTAGCATAATGCTCTCCAGTTCCATCCAAACTGTCACAAAGAGTAGGAGCTCCTTTCTTTCTGCTGTTTTTTTTTTTTTTTTTAAAGATTTTACTTATTTTTAAACACAGGGGAAGGGTGGGAGAAAGAGAGGGAGAGAAACATCAATGTGTGGTTGCCTTTCTCATGCCCCCTACCAGGGAGCTCGCCTGCAAACCAGGCATGTGCCCTGACCGAGAATCAAACCAGCAACGCTTTGGTTCGCAGGCCGGCGCTCAATCCACTGAGCCACACCAGCCAGGACTGTTTTGTTGTTGTTGTTGTTGTTGTTTGTTTGTTTGTTTTTTAATGAGGAAGAATTTAAGTCTGTGATCTCCATGCTGGGGCATCCTCTTCCAGTTTCAACTTGATTCCAACTCACCATTCTGCAACCTAGAGACTAAATACAAATTAAATCACACCAACCAATCCTATATACAAAAATAAGGGAAACAGAAGAGGAAGAAAATGCCATTTTACGATTATGACAACTCCTATTTCAAGAGGGAAAAGGAAATAAAGGGAGAAGGCAAAAGTAATTCAAACTTGGGATACTCCCTCATCTTAGAATATAGAGGTGAAGACCTCAGCCCCAATTCTGTTGTACGTCAGGTCCCAGGCTGAATTAGTCTTCCTTTTTCCTTTGTCTACTGCAAGTTCCCCTTGCCTCAGAGTTTTCTTACTTATGAGGTGACCCAAATCCCCCCTCCTAAAGGCTCCGAGCTTTGGTGGCCTGGAGTTATGCAGATCTTCCCATGCCATTCAGCCATAGCATCATCTGATTGTTTGGTGGGCCCAGAACAGCTCCTCCCCACCTTTCCTTCAGCTCTCTCTCCCCCAGCTGTTAACCACGGGGATTAAACGGGAGCCTGCTGAGTCCCCCTCCAGACTGCCCGCTCCAGGTGAGTCAGTCAGAGTTGTTCTCTGGGACTTTCCGAAATAAAATTAAAGGAAGACAAAGCAGGGAAGCTTCGAGCCTAGGGCTATAGCAATCACAGTCCTTGGCAAGCAGAGGTCAGTTTGCAGTAGGAGAAAAAGTTGCCGACACACAGAAGCAGAGACAAAAAAACAGAGCCCTGGTGAGGTGCCAGTCCCCGTTTCCTGAGGCTTTTGTATGCCTTCCAAGAAGGCCCTCATTTTGCCAAGCCTAACTTGAGTGGAATTCTTTCACGACAGTCAAAAGAATCATGATTAACAGAGCACCCCTGGGTCCCACTCATGCACCTCTCAGTCCTCATTAAATAGTAGCAACTCTGTTTCCCTTGATGGCCACTATCAGTCCAGCGTGCATCAAGGCAGTGGAATCATCCTCGTGTTCCCTGGTTGGAAACATTTTCCCCCAGATGCCCGAACCCCCTGACCTGCAGACCTAGAATGTCAGAGTGGGTATGAGAAGCAACCGGTTGATGTTTCTCTCCCCCTCTTTCTCTCTCTCTCACTCTCCAAAAGCAATGAAAAAAAGATCTTTAGGTGAGGATAACAAAATAAAATAAAATAAATAACGTGATACCTGTTCAGTCCAGTGAATTCCAAGGGTATCAGACTGCATGCAGCCTCTCCTTTCTTTTTCACTGTCTATTCATTTTAAAGAATATGTTTTTTAATTTGAGAGAGAAAGAAACATCGATCAGTTATCTTCTGTGCATGCCCTGACCTGACCAGGGATCAAACCCGCAACCTAGGTATGTGCTCTGACTGGGAATCGAACTTGCAACCTTTTGGTGTATGGGACGATGCTCCAACCAACTGAGCCACCCGGCTAGGGCTAGCCTCAGCCTCTTCTCTTAGTCAAGGGCAATGTTGTGTGGGATACTCTAGCACTGTTTAATTAATGCAGTAAATACTCAGACAATGATCCTGCCCACTGCATAATTTTCAGGGAGCTGGGAACCCGGGGAACAAAAAAGCCCAGGAAAGCAGAGGCATCCATGTCTATACGACTACAGAAAAACAAATGTACAGATGTCTCTTATTCATTCACCAGAAGCGTTCTTAGTCAGGATACCAGGGAATCAGTCACCCTAGGTGAAGGGGTATCTGTAGCTACCTAGATTGAAGGGGTTTAATTGTCATGGACACTGAAGTCACTGGAGATGGTCAGTATCGGCCTGAACAGGGCTCTGCAGCAGGCCAGCCCATCATGAAGACCCAGTAGTGGGCAGTGAGTAGATACCCTGTCAAGCAAACAGATATCAAAGCCAGAAGAGGCTAGCAGTGAGTAGCCAACTCCAGGCCCTGGGGGCCTGCGGTGTCAGGCAACGAGATGAGGGAAGATGAAAGGAATTTCTACTCCAGTAAATAGGACAGGCATGAGTTCCTCCGTAGGTGGATAATTTTTCAGTGTCAGTATTCCCAGGAAGAAAGGGGTAGGTAGCATCAAGGCGTTTCAATGCCAAAGCCCTGCCCCTTCCCATCCATTTATTCCATCCAGGACACAGTTATGGCATGCTTACTCTGTGCCAGGGCCTGTGCTGGGGATTCAGGGCAGAATCAGAACTGGCGGTGGCCTTGGGGAGCTCCCTCTGTAAATAGGGAAACAGAAAAAGAGTGGGCTAGACAACGTGACCGGCCCTGCAACGGGGCTAGGAGGAAAAGTAATGAGCACAAAATAGGGTAAGGAAGGCCGTACAGAGGTGATATTTGAGCCAGGCTTTGAAGGGTGAATAAGAGAAAGCAGAAGGCTGAGGAGACTGTGTGGGGTGTGTGTGTTGAGACAACACAGGCAAGGCCAGTGTGGCTGGTAAGGGGCGGGGGGCAACAGAGGAAGAAGACAAAGCTGAAGGATAAAGTGGGCCAAGAGGTGAAAAGTGTTGACCACCATTCCCAGGAGCTGGGGGTAGCAGGGACAGAACAGGGGTCCCCTAAATGTCCCACATGAGAACAAAGCACAGGCTCCTAATCCTGAAGTATCAGCCATATTGCTTATTCTTCAAACCATTTTAACCCTTTTAGGTTAAATAACGACAATATGCCTTGAACATTGTTAAACAACATTATAAGGTGAACATCCTTAGCTGGGCTCCCAAGACCAGCCACAGCCCTGCAGGACCTTTGATGGCCCAGAGAGCCCTGAAGGCAGATCAGAAGGAAAATCATTCCCCAGAATTATGAGCTCATCTTGGGAAAGACAAGCCTATAAAGTTGGTGACCTGGTTGTTTTGTCCATCCCGTTCTCCTCTGCCTCTTAAAGGTAAAGTATCACTCTAGTCTATCAAGAAGTCGCTGTGTGATCACGTTAGGTAAGACAAGTCCATTCTCCACCATCAATGTGGCTGTTTCCTCGGCTATAGAATGAGGGGGGCACACATCAAATCCAAAGTTAAAAAAAAATTTTTTAAAGGCTTGGAATGTTTTATTTTCAGGCAAATATTTCCAATATGCCCAGTTTGAGATCTCCGAGCCCTCCACCCCAAACAGCTCCTAAGGGGGCTCCCAGGAAGTTTTAAAGCATAGTGGGACACAGTTGCAAGTCCACTGTACCACACGATTCTAGGAGATGAATCCTTCCCCTCCACTTTCCCTCCCACTCCTGAAGGGACAAAGGGGAAACTGAGGGGTGTTTTGGAGCTCCTGGAAGAATGAAATGGACTTTTTCTCCCCAAGGCACCCAAGTGGTAAATGGTGTTCCCCAAACCTCCGTACCACCAGACCAGGAAAACCAGAGCCCAGGTCCCAAGACTGTTTGAGCACCCACAGAAAATCAGATCTGAAGGAGAAATGAAAGAAGGGGTGCCTGTTCCACCCCCTTCCCAGCAGCTGCCTCTGTGGGCTCCATAATCCCCATACCCTCTCCCCCACCCCATCCTCTGGCCGCCCACCTCTCCTCCACCCACCCCATTCATCAGTAGGAGGGCTCAGTATCAGCACGGCTTTTCAGGCCCTGACAGGTCCTTTCTGGGTGCCCCCCACACGTAACCACTTAACCTCCAGCACAAAGGGCCAGCCTGAATGGGCTTGGAGCCGGTGGCTCGTGCAGAAGGGTAGGCCTCAATAGGATTTGGGGAGCTGGGTGTATAAACCGCTTTGCTCCAGCAGCTCTCAATGGAGGAGCTGGAGTCTGGGCATGTGCCGAGGGGAGGAGCCCAGCAGCTGCATCCCGCCCCTGAACAATGATTTATTCATTCTCCTGGCACACACAGAGAACACAGGCTGGGGGAACGTGGCCCCACAAATTGCCCTTGGCCTCAGCTGATTCCCATGGCAAATATCCCAGTGAAGAGCGCCCCCTCCTACTTGTAATTTATTGCCTAAAGCCTGCCCTTCCTCTTCCCCATAAGGAAATAGAGTACATTATGGGAGGCCTTGGTAGCCTGAAGGTCAGGCAGGCCAACTTTGAACTGGGTCCGTCCCATGTCGATCCCTCTCCCTCTGAAAGCTTCCTGATCAGGTTTTTCTCTCATCCATTTCACATCCAGGGAAACTGATATGGGGGAGGAGGGGGAAGGAGAGCTTGGCCTGTCTCAGGACTACCTGCGGGAAGGAATGAGAAAGAAGCATGGAGTTGGGGAATTTAGCCTGGAAATAACTTGACAGGTGACTGGAATGCAATGAAGGCTTGCTAGATGAGTTAACGGCCGCTAACGAAAGGTACCAAGTTTGCTGTCCTCACTCCTTGCCCCAGCCCCCACCCTCTAGCCACATCTGGCTCCGATTTCTGGAAGAATCTTTGGGAGAACTTTGGAACTAGGGGAGAGAATGAAGACAGGTAAACAAAGGTACTAAAATCTACAGATTAAAAGAAAGATGTCGGGTGGAGAGGTGGTTTCAAGAAGCTAAACTGTGACAAGAACAAATGTGTTTTGCCCTCTCGCCTCCATACCTCATGTCACCACGTCCAGATCACACAGAAAATCATCATAATAAATAAAACTAAAAATCAATAATGTTAGTAGAACAGGGAGAACCAGATTGAAGTGACCATCCTCAGACTGGCCCCTGGGCCTCCTGGCCCCAAGCTCATAATTACCTTGTCACACAGAAAACAAATCTATCGTGGGTGGTAAGTGTGGTGGGCTGGGAGATTCTGGGTAAGGAGTTTGGCCAGCTGACGGGAGGGAGGGGGTTGCAATCAGTGCTGCTGGTGGCGGGGTCAAGACTGACAAAACTAAGGCCTAGACAGTTTCAGGAAGTCTTCTTCCCTTAGACAGGAAGGTGAACAATACTAAGGGAGGTCAGCCTGCCTAATACTGATACAGGTGGTGGGAAAGAGGGGACAGGAAAAAGACCCAGCCCACTCTGCTGAACCTCAGGAGGGCAGGTTGCTTTGATACTGCTGCCCCCTGCTGGACATAAAAAGACAGCACCCACACCTCCTGTGCTGGAAACACACACTGGAAACTGCAAAGGGATCTCTGTCGTTTCCTGTCCAAAAACCTTGGCCACCAGGACTAGCACACCTGCAGGCTGGATTCCCCAGGAAGCAGACTTAGACAGTTTAGCACACAGGATGTTTATTAAGAGGTGCCCTTTGGGTCAACATCTGTGGATGGGAGGGGACAAGCCCATGATAGCCTCAGTTAACCCCTAGAGGAGCTCTGAAGCTAGAATGGCCCATCAGAATTGTCTTGAAATGAGCTGAGATGGCCAGGCATTTATAACCATGTTGTCACTGGATGTGGGATGTGCTGAAGAGGGGCATGACCTTGGGCAAGGCGTTCTCTGCAGCTGAGGCAATCCCCAGAGGGGCTGACTGCTGAAGGCGGTCTGCAGACAGTGCTCCCAGTAGCTGGGCCAACAGGGGCTTCCTCAAAAGGGGATGGGGGGCACCTCACACACCACAGATATTCATTCAGCATGTGTTAAATGAATGGCAGGGTAAGATCCTGGCTCAGGCTCCAGGCCCAATGAGATAGCCTATAAGTCTCAGTTATTCAAGCTGTTATACACCGACCTTTGGAAATGGTCATTCATTTAACAAGCACTCATTGAGGTTCACTGTGCGCTAGGCCTGGAGGCAGACACTTCACAATTCTTTTTTACTTAATCCTCACCACTGTGGAGATAGTGTTAACTCAGATTATTCAGATGAGATCAAGTTATTAAGTGGCTTTCACAGTCCAATGGCACTTAAAAAAACCGACAATCACAATGGGACAAGTGCTATGGCTGCTGCCAGATTCCTCGGGCCAGACAGGGTCTTGGCTCTGTTGTGTGTGCGTGTGTGTATGCAGAGAGATGGGCCTCTCTCTGCTCTCAGCCAGAACAGTTCCTCTACTACAGCCAAAAGTCGTACCTCCAAAGCCTCCTGCTTCAATTCCCTCCTAATAACATTACTGCCCAGAGCTAACAGAACCGCAGGCTTTAAACATTCCTGGTTGTAACCACACAGCTAGGCCCTCCCCTGGATATTTAAGGGGAAGACAACCCTTAATCCCCAGGGTTCTTCAGCCATCTGATCACCAGAAAGTTATAAAACGGCAAGTTCTTCCCCTAACGTCTAACTTCCGTAACTGCTGCGATCAGTTTGGGATCTAACATTGAAGGGACAGAGGTGGCAGTTCCTGCTCCAAAAACCTCTCTCTACCTTGCTAACCCACTGGTTCTGTAGGAGGCGAGATGGAGAGATAGAGAAAGCTGTCAGCTGCTGTTCTGTTATAGCCCTGACATGTTCTTATTCTGGCCAATTAAACCTTTCAGCACTCCCAGCCACCAACATAAAGCTTTTCGTTTTCTCATTTAGATTCTAATCATAAAGAACTTGAAGGAAAAAGAAGGAGGGGGGAAGCTTGGATATCACGGAGCAATTTCTGGGTCTGACTACAGAGACACAAAGTACCCTCAACACTCCTCACCCCCTCCCAACTACACACACACAACGCCTTTCCTCCTAGGCCCCCAGAACCTAATTTTTCACATTTGGAAAACCCAGATGATTTTTTGCCTGGGTCCATCTGGTTTCCAAATAACCTGTCTACTTGATAAATAACATAAGTTAAATTAGACAAGACAAACAAAGAGAGGGGTGGGCAGTCAGCTTTTTTTCTTCCCTCAGCCTCTGAGAAAAAGAGAGACAGGGGATAAAAAAACCTACATGACTCACTTCCAACCAACCCTGCCCCAGTACTCTCCACCCCTCAGACTGGGCTCAGCGATTCTCCAGCCTGGAGCTGGGAGCTGCCTCTTCACCCCCACCTCTAGCCCACGGGCCATCAAGAATGCTAGATTGTGGCTCCCGCTAAAAGAGAGGGAAAGAACCCAGGCATCCAGTTCCATGGTTTCTGTCAATCACCCTTAGGCTGGAGCTACTTCAACCCCCCTTTTCCCATTAGGAATCCCACCGCAGGGAAGATGTAGATCAATAAACTGAAAATGAAAAACCTTTAAGGTGAGAGAAGAGAGGACAGAAGGAGGGAATGGAAAGGACGTGGGCTGTATAGACTAAGACAATACAACTACTAGGGACAGAGAGGCCTGGCACCTAGGTAAAATCCCAGGCGACATCAGCCATACACAAGGCTGTGTCTATTTCCCCAGCTCACTGTGAGAGTCCAGGCCCACAGGCAGCCCTCCATCCTGACCACTCACAAGTCCCAGCACTGGGCTAGCCATCACTGCTCCTGAGGTAGGTCCATGGGCTGGTATTGTGGAGAGTGCTGAGGCTCGCTGCTTTCCCACTGAGCCAGACCATAAGGAGGCCTCAGCCAGCACCAACCCTTCCTCGGCAGTGGGTTAGCCAGCATTGGCTCAGTCTCAACCAGTTCACGTTAATTTGTTCCTCTGATCCTAACCATAACCCTGTGAGCCAAACCAAGCCTTTTTGCTTTAACCTGATTTTCCAGTTGAAGAAAAAAGTTCAAAGAGAATGATTTATCCAAGGCCCTGTCACTTGTAAGTTGCAGAGCAAGGACTGAAGGTCTCACATAGCAACCACTCTATTCTGTTCCACACAAGAACGCTTCTTTGTAGGCCATTCGGCTCCAAGCTTTTCGCCATTAGCGCTTCCAGGCGTCAGATCGCTCATTGCTCCATAAATATGCACTTCAGTCTGTGCCAGGCAGGGCACTACCCAAAGCATACGTTTTTAACAAAACAGGTATGGTCTCTGCTTTCACAGAATTAAGTCTAATGGGGAAGAAAGACCTAAGCAAACATTAAGGTGGCAAATAGTGATTAAAAAAAAAAAGTAATAGTAAACTAAGCTAGGTAACCTAGTTAAGAAAGGAGTGGTAATGGAAGTAAGTCATCTCTGAGGAAGTTAGAGCTAAGCTAACACCTGGAGAATTATGCGTTAGCCAGGCAGGCAAAGGGAGGTGGAGGGAAGGGATTCCAGGAAAACAAAGGACACTCTGGAAGACCCAGAAGCCGAGTATAATGTAAACGGAAAGAGTGGATAGGAGGTTAAAAGGCTGAGCTGTATCACAGCATAGAGGGAGGGCCTAGTGGGTGATGAGGAGTTTGAACTTAATTTTGGGTACAGTGGAAGACATTGGAAGGTTTTAAATGGGGGAGTGGCATCCTCTAATTTATGTTCGTGCAAAGGTCATCTTCTAGCAGCTGTGCACAGACTGTATAGAAGGGAAGCAAAAATAGCAATGGGGAGATCAGGAGGCTACTGTGGTATCCTGGCAAGAAGTTATGGAATCTTGGAAAAGGGCACTAGCTATAGAGCTGAAAGAAGTGAACTGATTTAAGATGTAATTTGAGCCCTGACTGGTGTAGCTCAGTTGGCTCGGTATCACCCATCAAACTGAGGGGGTTACTGGTTGGGGCACCTGCCTGGTTTGTGGGCCAAGCCCCCAGTTGGGATGTCTCTCTCGAACATCAATGTTTCTCTCCCTTTCTCCCTCCCTTCCCCTCGCTCTAAAAAACAAAAAGAAAAAGAAAATTAAGATGTAATTTGAAAGCAGAAATAACAGGACTTAGAGATTGTTTATGAGAATAAGAAAGGAGGTGTCAAGAATGCCCTTCAGCCCTGGCAGGTGTGGCTCAGTTGGTTGGAGCTTCACCCCATAACCAAAGGGTTGCGGGTTGATTCCTGGTCAGGGCACATACATAGGTTGCAGGTTCAGTCCTAGTCCAGGCACGAACCATCCTGGTCTGCATGCAGGAGGCAACCAATCAATGTTTCTCACACCAGTGTTTCTGTCTCCCTTCCTCTCTCTCTTAAAGCAATGAAAAGATGTCCTCGGGTGAGGATAAAAAAAAAAAAAGAAAAAAGAATGCCCTTCAGTTACACAATAATAACTAATGGGGAGGTAATGTACAGCATGGCAACTATAGTTAATAATACTCTGTGGCATATTTCAAAGTTGAGCGTCCTGGCTGGTATGGCTCAGTGGATTGAGTGCCACCAGCCTGCGAACCAGAAGGTCGCCAGTTTGATTACCAGTCAGGGCACATGCCTGGGTTGCAGGCCAGGTCCCTGAGGCTACTGATCAATGTTTCTCTCCCTTTCTCCCCTCTCTAAAAATAAAATAAAATCTTAAAAATATTAGTTGCTCAGGGAGTAGATCTTAAAAGCTCTGATTACAAAAAATATTTTGTAACTATGTAAGGTCACAGATGTTAACTAGACTTATTGTGGTGATCATTCCACAATATATACAAATATCAAATCAAAATGGGGTACAAAGTGGGGGTCCCCCAAAATATTCCCCACAGCCCACAGTTGGGGGATGGAGAAAGGGAATGATACAGCTTAAGATACTTAGCATAACTATGACAAGTGGACAGCTAGTTGATAGCTGTGCTGACATACTGGGCAGAAGGCCTACTGACTTTGAGAGCATTCAGTGACTCGTGACATAGCTAGGGGAGGTGGCCCACCCTAGGAGTCCATGTGTCACAGGAGTCACTTGCCCTGATTAAAGATGGCAGCTGAAAGAAGGTAAAAGATATGGGGGAACTGGCAAAAGTAGCACATTGTAGGTGGGGCCGGATATAAGGTAACCTGGGAAGCTCCAGGTCAGCATTTAAAAACAAGGGTGGGCTGAAAGAGGAGACTCAGCCACGCTGCCTGTAGTGAGAAGAGGTACGTCTGCTCCTCTGAGAAGGCAGCCATGAGAGAGGCAGCCATGAGGAAGGATCCAAGAAGTAGGGGGATTTGGCTGAGTTCTGAGCGAGGAAGCAGCAAGCAGCTATGGTTTGTAGTGAAGCAGTCTGCCATGAGGGCTGGCGTGCAAGGTAGAAGCCATGCCGGCTGAGAGTCAGGATTCGGTCCTGTGGCCTGGGGAAGTGAGGAAGGAGCCACGTGCGCTGAGGGAAGGGTGTAGGGGGAGAGCTGATGGAGCTGCGCAGCAACCTGCCTAACCAAGCATGGATTCACAAGAGATGCTTTAGAACTGAACTGTGACCAGAAATGTAGACTTTTGATTCTCCGAAGGACATAGAAAAGCCACTCTCTTGGGATGTGTGCCTCCCTGGACTCCACCATGACCCAGTGCAACACGGCACACGTTTCCTGGACCACTACATGGAGGCCGAGGACAACGCACCCCAGATCCTGAGGGAGAGAGCTGCTGCGAGAGGATGGCGGCTCTGAAACCCACAAGCGCCCCTTCCAGAGGGGATAGAGAACCATTTGCACAGCCGCCGTACAGATAAGGATATGGGAACTTCTGGGCATGTCTTTGGCTCATAGCCTGATGGGTAGCAAGCGAAGTGCTCCCAGCCCCCAACCCTGAGGTTGGAATCCTGTAAATAAAAACCTGTTTCCTTCAACACTAATCGTTGGGTCGTGTATCAAGGCAACACATGGGCGGGCTCCGGTCTGCTCACTTACAAAATCATTATGTTGTACACCTGAAACTAATATAATGTTATACCTCAACAACAACAAAAGAAAATCCTTTCAATTCAGATCTGAAGAAGTAAAATGATATAAAAAAGAATGGCCTTCAGGTTTCCAGCCTGAGTGACTGGGGTATGTGGACGAAACAGGAAGCACAGGAGGAAAAGGAGGTTTTTAGGGGGGAAGAATCAAAATTTTAAAGATGTTGGGTTTGAGAATCTTATGAGACAACGGGCCTTTAGGAAGTGGGCTACAAAACATGCTGCAGTTGCGACACTGGCGGTTTACACGACATACTGCACTCACATTCATTTTCTGACTTAAGCTTCACAACAACTCAGACAAGCACGACTTACCGTCCTCATTTTATAGATGTAAGTGGAGGATCTGAAAGGAAGGGGCAATAACTCTCACCCTGGACCTGTGGCTGCCAAAGGGCTGTGAAAAGAGGTACCATTTATGTAAACTCCCCTCACCTGCACTGAACCCAAACCATTCGGCAAGTTAATTTAGCGATTCACTGAAGCTGAGAAGCCAGCGAGGGACAAGTGCAGCAGCCTCTCACTCGAGACCCAGAGGGCTTCCCTCGGAGACACCCTGAAAACAAAATGCCCCTCAACATTAGACAGGCGCTGACCTAAAAAGGAGCATTCAATCTGGACAGAAAATCCTGCCTTCAAGGCATTGAGATTTATTGAAAACCTACATACACATTAAAACATCTTTATATACATTTTCCCCATTACAAGATTACAAATATACAAATATAAATTCTGTCAAAGTCAGCATCTGTGTATTAGAAACAACTGGAGAAAACCACGTGTTCCCCACCTGTCAATAAAAAATTGGCGTAATTCATCCACCTTCCCGAGTCCAGCTCCGGACACCGAAACCACATTATTCACATGAAGGTTCTACCCAGAGCAGCAATGGTGCTCAGTTCTGAAAAAAATCTGTCTAAAATGTGAGTGCCTCATGGTAGTTCAGGGGAACTCAGGATGGCAATTTTCTTAACAATGTTTTGATTAAACTCCATGATGGTCTTCTCTCAAAATAAGTAATGAAGTGTTAAGTTGCCCTCTGCCTGATTGGGTCAATGCACTCCACCCAGTTGAAGGCAAAAATCACGGTTATATTTGTCAGGAGGAGAAGGGAGACCCTTGAGCAACAGTGTTTCAAATTGAAAATTTAGTCCCAGGAGAGAGGTCTCTGTCCCATGGGCTACGTCATGTGGCCAGACACCGGTATAACCCTTTATCTGCATCCTCATATACCAGAAAATTAGGGTTTCTAACCCTAATTTGCCAAGGGTTTCTAACGTGGGTACCAGTCTGAGTCCTTATTATTAAGGAAGCAAAGGTTTACTGGACACGTGGGGGCTGTTTTGGGAAGAGGCGTACACGAAAACAGAAGGGGCAAGACTAATGAACAGCCCAACTGTTTGGTTCCTGGGTCCTCTTGTCTGAGTTATGTCTTTCGCAGAGTCCTGGTCACCCTGGTGCGGATCTGAGGGGTGTGAAGGAGTCCTGCTGGTATTGACGTCCACTGCTTTTTGTAAGTTTCTGAAATGCCACACCTTTTCCTCCCCCTCCTCTAACCACTGCTTTCACAAAGAGGTATCAACCCAGCAAGCTGTTAGGATAAAATATCAAGTATTTCATGAAGGAAGGAAGTCTTCACCCAAGTGTCCCATGAGTCAGTGTTGAAAATACTGCAGAGTTAAGATTAGTGGCCAAGCCAGGAAATAATACTAGGAAAGGAAAGAGATGTCCAGAGCCAGGAAGTAGAAAGAACTGGAATCTCTGTTGGCAATCTTAATGCATTGATTACGAAGGATGGGAAGAATCATCTATGTGAGCTTCAATTCCAACTCTCAATGCCACGAAGTTCCCAAAGTAGGTGCCAGCAGCCCTGATGGAGTTAGCTTTCCAAGTACCTAAAGATGCTTTGCTTCAGTCCTGAAGTACTGTCACCAGTTTTCAGGCGCTTAGGCGAAGGAGTTCTCATGAAGGATGGACCCTTTCTCCTCACCTAGAGAGCAGAGAGAGAGTCAGGTGAGCTTAAGACCCTCATACAAGTGCTTACTTTCTACTAGCTCCTCAGCAACTCAAAGTTAAATCATAGACAATTAATGACAGAAAAAAGAAAAGAAATAGAAACTTTCCAGGCAAGTTTCAAAACTGATCACCTACTGGGGGCAGCAATCCCCTTGTACCTTATTGAGGAGTGCAAGATTAACACCACAGCATAAGCCTTTAAGCCGGAAATACATTTTAAAAAATTAATAAATAAATCAATTCTGCTCTGGAAAGCCATCGAATCAGTTCTCAAATTCCTTACCTGAGGCTTAGATGATTCCTTTGCTGCCTCAGCCTTGACAGGAGAAAGTGTATGGAAGACAAAGTTTCTTGAATTGCGGGGGGCACTGGGGTTGAGGTCAGAGAGGGCAGCCAGTTTCTGAAGTACAGCTTTGGGCTGGTTTAGCAGTGAGCCTGTCTTCAGCTGAGGACAGAAGAATCACTGCTTTGGAATTTGGCCCAAATTCCAAGGGCCAAAGAAAGAATGGGAAGTAGGTCTCGCCCTGCCTCCCCAGGTGCTGAGGGGACATATTCCCACCCCACTCAGTAGAACAGAAACAGCAGGGTCTTTTGCCATCTACTTCCATTTCCTAGAGCCACCTCCCTCCACTAGTGAGAGTACGCCCTTAGCTTGACCTGGGCTTTTGTAACACTGCAGATCATGACGTCAGGCTAACAACATCTGCAACCAACCTGCTGGGCACTTCCCGGTCTGATGGCTTCAAAAGGATTTCTGAGTAAAGACACTGATTCTTGAATAGCCACAGTACGACTGGCTAAAAAGAAAGAAGACAGAGAGGCTTGTTCTGGGCAAAACTGGGTAGAATATTTTTAAATCTAAGCAAGCAAAGAAGCCTTTAACTAAACCAATAAACTAAAGCCACAGGAACTCTGATTATTTTGTAATGGTAACTTGAAACTATAGCAAGTGGCTGCAAGAAGGCTGACAACCAAGTTGAACTCACTGACTAATCATTAATAGTAATATGAAAAAATAAGAACGATATGAGTGAGGAGTAGTGTTTCAGAGCCTCAGCTCTGGAGTTAGATATACTGGGTTCAAATTCCAGCTCTAACACTTAGGGATTTAATCCTGGGCAACTAAATAAAAAATCCAGAATTCACTCCTCTGAACTGCTTAGAACTATAGCAAAACCAGCTACCCATGCTCATAAGTACGACACCCACAGCCCAACAGACTCCACTCCAAGAACAATGTCTCTCCACTCCTCTTTAAGATAATATTAGACACAGGCCCATGACTAAGCTGCAATAGCCCCTGAAGGTTGGAGTCACCTCCAAGGCTATAGCACTAATAATCTAGGAAACCAGACCCCAAGGAGGACCAAGAGCTCACCATTTTTCTGCAACGCTTTGGCTGTAACTTTCTTGGCCAACATCATAAACTGACTGTCTTCCCCAATTTCTTCTTCTTCAGTTATAATTTTCCCCTGCTGTGCCTGAAAATAAAAATCAGACAGCATTAACAGAAGTCCACAATTCCCCCACATAGTTGGCATAGCCTGGATTGTGAAGCTAAGGTACCTAGGATATCATTTGTTTCCCTTTTTGCAACCTTTTATTGCTTTAGTTAAAAAAAAAAAGATGAAAAAAATTGATTTTGGACAAACATGAAGAAATGATCATGGTAAACCTTCTCAAAGCACAAAAGAAAATTCAAAAATTAAAAGGAACAGCAATATGTTGCCCAAGCTTTTGAAACTACTGTGACAAGATAGGGGTCCAGGTCCTCTCCTCGTACACTAGAGTCAAAAGAAAGGAACTTCTTGCAAACTTCCTACCTGGTCCCGAAGCCACTGCTCTCGCTGAATTCGCTCCTTTCTCCATTTGGCTTCTGTCTCATCAAGCTGTTCCTCGATTTGTTCATCATCAGAGTCTCTGTGGAACAAGTCCATCTGGGAAGCATCATCTAAAGCAAAGAGTTAAAACTATCAGCATTCTGCAATTGCCATAGGAAAGGATGCCTGGACAGACACAAATGAACTCTTTTATCACTCACTATATACTAACACAAACTTTTCTCATCCACTAATAGAAAACAATGGTTACAAGCAGGTCCTCCATAACAGGCTGCTATGGTTTTGATTCCCACTGGTTATTTTAAACTGTACAAACATGCACATTATATCATTTGCTTCTAAAGGCAACCAGCATGGCTTGGTGGGTTGGGCGTCATCCCACAGAGTGAAGAGTTGCCAGTTCGATTCTGGGTCAGGGCACATACCTGAGTTGTGGGCCAGATGCCCAGTGAGGGTATGCAAGAGGCAACTTATCAATGTTTCTCTCCTTTTCTTTCTCCCTCCCTCCCCCTTTCACTATAAATAAATACAATCAAATAAATAAATAAATAAAGGCAATAACCAAGATACCTATATTTTTCCATCGGAATTTCCTCGTTCGTCCAGGACCATCACTGTGCAGATCCCCATCAGCAAGGTACCTCTCTTGGTATAAACGCAGCTGTCGCTTATCATCATCCAACATTGTTTTCCTATAAGAAGTACAGTGTTGAAATCAAGCCCGACTCTTGCCGGTTATAGTGGCCACATTAACACACATCCCATTACCCAGAAGGGCTTGTTGGGATACTGACATGTGTATTTTCTTGACTTGATTCTGTAGCTCCTCATCAGAAGGAAGTACTTCATCAATTACATCCTCTTCATATTCATTAATCTCTTCCCCATCGTACTCATCTTCACTTCCCACATCACTCCCTGACACCTCTGCCTCATCCTCCAGGTATTTCTTCAATCTCCTAGAAAATAATTTGGAAGAACAAAAAATGCAACAGTGAATATACACACACAAGATGGAAGCAATGAGGTCCTCCTGGCTGGGTGGTTCAGTTGGTTAGAGCATTGTCCCAATAAGCCAAGGTTGATGTGCCAAGGTTGCAGGTTTGATCTCTAGCCAGGGCACATACAAGAAGCCACTGATGAATGCATAAATAAATGGAACAACAAGTCAATGTTTCTCTCTCTCTTCCCTCCCTCCCTTTCTCTAACTAAAATCAATAAAAAGTAAAAATAAAAATAAAAAAGAATATGGGCCCTGGCTGGTGTAGCTCAGTGGATTGAGTGCCGGTCTGTGAACCAAAGGGTCACAGGTTCAATTCCCAGTCAGGGCCTGGGTTATGGGCCAGGTCCCCTGTAGGGGCACTCAAGAGGCAACCATTCATTGATGTTTCTCTCCCTCTCTTTTCCTTCCTTTCCCCTCTCTAAAAATAAATAAATAAAAACTTTTAAAAAATTAAAAAATAAAAAAGAATATGCAAGCAATGAGAAAAGCAGAGCCACCTCTAATAATAAGTTTAACTTTATAGTAATATATTTTGATAATACTTAAGTCTATCATTTCATACTAGTGTGTGCCAGTAACAGTGCTTTACAGACATCACTGCATTCTCTCAGGAGGGAGCACTATTATTCTGGTCAATTTATAGTTGAAGGAACAGAGACTCAGAACTAAACAACTTACCCAAGGTCACATAGCTAGAAGGTAGTAGAGCCTGAATTCAATTAGATTGATGACTTTAAAGCCAGAACTCTCAATCTCTTCTACACATTTGAAACATCCCTACTAGAAGGTTCAATCTATCTTGTTTTGTATTTAAGTTCCCCAGCTCTAGGAGACAGAGTGGTATAGAAAGGAAACAGACTTGGGTCCCTTACCGACCACCAAATCTTGACCCCCAAGTTATAGAAATGACTGAGTCTCAGAGGCACTGGTAATTAAAACCACCGCTAGTTAGTTTTTCCGACTTCAGTTCCCACTGAGAGCAAATCTGCTGTCACTCTGGGTTCAAAGTCCTATTATGTATGGCCATGAGTGGCAGAAGTTTGATGGCTTTCCAAAGGCTGATTTTTATCAAAGACTTATATTATTTTTTTAAGGCTGAGTTTCTCAAAAATCCTAGGGTTTATGGGGAATTTCTTCAGGGGGGGACTGGCCATTAAGTTTCCCAATCTTCCCATCCACCCTCTCTGAGGAGTTCAACCTTTAGCTGTCATTCCTTGTAAGATTTTATTTGGACTCTGCAGTTAAATAAGGTTGAAGAACCACTGCCTTAGAAGAATCTATAGATGTCCTAAAGCCGTATGAGATAGCCCTGACTGGTGTGGTTCAGGGGGTTGGGCGTCATCCACAAACTGGAAGGTCATGGGTTGATTCCTAGTCGGGGCACACGCCTGGACTACAGGCCGGTCCCTGGCTGGAAGCATGTGAGAGGTAACCGATCAAAGATGTTTCTCTCCCTCTCTTTCTCCCTCCGTTCCCCTCTCTCTAAAAATAAATAAGTAAAATTTTTTAAGAGATAGTTAATTCGACATGTGATAAATTAGAACCCAAAACTGATCTTAACAGAATGAATGATGGGCTAAAAACAATAGTATAAATCTAATAGGGATTAACATGACATCCTATATGTGAATTCCAAAAGTCATCCACATACAGTATATTGAATACCTATTAAAATGTTCTTTATAAAACTTGTAACATCATGGGAAATTGATTATGGATATGCTTGGTGGGAAAGAAAGCAAAACTGTACATATTTGCCCTGGTTGGTGTAGTTCAGTGGAGTGAGCACAGGCTGTGAACCCAAGGGCCACCGGTTTGATTCCCAGTCGGGGCACATGCCTGGGTTGCGGGCTAGGTACCCAGTGGGGGCCTTATGAGAGGCAACCACACATTGATGTTTCTCTCCCTTTCTCCCTCCCTTCCCCACTCTCTAAAAATAAATAAATAAAACCTTAAAAAAAAAAGAAAATTGTACACATTCCAACTATATAAAAATATATACATAAAAAAGATGATGCGGAAATAACCACCATCAACATTTTCATAAAGATTCTGGATGACGAACATGGATGACTTTTTGTTTAATCTTTCTATATTCTTTTAAATATTCTAAAATAAATGGTTTTCTTTCATGGTTAGTACAAAAACAAAACATTGAAAAATAAATGGGGCCCTGGCTGGGCGGCTCAGTTGGCTGGAGCATTGCCTGTATAACAAATGGCTGAGGGTTCGATCCCCAGTCAGGGGATGTACAGAAGGCAGCCAATCGATGTTTCTCTCACCCCTCTTTCTCTCTTTCTCTCTCTCTCTCAAAAATAATAAACATATCCTCAGGTGAAGATCTAAAAAAATAAAAATAAGTGGAGGTCTTTTGCCCAAAACTAGGATGAAAAAAACCCTGGAATGACAGTATTTCATAGGAAAAAAGATCCAGGGAATTGTAGTTGACTACTAGATCCTCCGGATGTACAGTGACTCAGCTCTTATGACCTTAGGCTACAGTCTAAGTAGTCTGTTATGTATCCAGAAGAAGAAATACGGTTGTATCAAACATACAGCATTAGTCAGACCACACTTGAAGGTAAAGAGAATACCCAGCATGTGAGGAGTACAGAAACAATGTCATGTGAGAAACAGCAGAAAGACCTAGAGATGTTCAGTACAGAAATCACTTAAGGAGAACTGACCATCCTTGAATACTCAAGAGATAACATGTGAATGGATTTTATTTAATCCATGCTAACCACAAAAAGCAAAAACAGAACCAGCAAATTTAGGTAAAAAGGTGGCAAGCTACAATGCAACTGTTAGAACTTTCTGGCAACCGAAGAAATGGACATAACACCTACATTTGCCTTTTCAACTTCTCAGACCGCCTCAGGAGCTCTTCTTCATCGTCGTCTTCGTGGTCTTCCAGCACCTCATTTTCATCATCGGAGTCCTTGTGTTCATCCTGCAAAATCACATAGCATCACATCCAGAGTTAAACAGAATAAACTGTGTCCTCAATTAAAACAGGATTTATAAACTTCTGCCCAAACGTCTCATTCTAGGAAATTGCTTCTGATAAGATGCCAAACTTAAAATTTTCAAGAACTCAGACTGGGAAACAAAACATACAGTAACAATTCACAAAGCTCAGTTATGGTTACTTTGCTCCCTTCAAACTCACCTCATCATTATCAAACTCATTATCATTTGGGACAAGCCGAAAGTCTCCAAATTCCTCCGCGTCACCTTCTTCTTCCCTGAAATGCAAATCCACATATCAAATGTAAGTAGCTGCAAATAAACTACAAGAATTGAAAATATCTTAGTACCAACAATCTCTTTAAGAAACAGGAAACACGATCTCTTGCCTTTAAAATTTTTTAAAAATTGTGACAAAACATACAGAACATAAAATCTAACCCATAGACCACATCAACCATTTTTATGAGTACAGTGTTAAGTACATTCACATTGTTGTGCAACCAACCGCCTGTTTTCATTTTGCAAAACTGAAACTCTGTACCCTTTAAACAACTCCTTGTTCTTCCCTCCCTGCCCCTGGCAACCATCATTCATTCTATTGTACTTTCTCTCTATGAATTTCCTATTCTAAGTACCTCATATAACTGGAATCATGTAGTATTTGTATTTTTATGATTGGCTTATTTCACTTAGCATAACATCCTCACAGTTCATCTATGTTGTAGCATTTATCACAATTTCCTTCTTTTCTAAGGCTGAATAAAATTCCATGATGTATGTAGATACACATACAGACAACACATTTTGTATCTACTTGGGTTGCTTCTACCTTTTGACTATTAAAAATAATGCTGCTATGGACATGGGCATACAAACATATATATAAATCCCTGTTTTCACTTCTTTGTATATAAACCCAAAAATGGAACTGCTGAATCACATTCTATTTTGAACCTTTTTTTTTGAGGAACTGCTGTTTTGTTTTCCACAGCAGCTTATTTTTATATTCCTACAAACAAAGCACAAAGATTCCAATTTTTCTATATCCTCACCAACACTTCCTATTTTGGGTTTTTTTTTAAAGATTTTATTTATTTTTAGAGAGAGGGGAAAAGAAGGAGAAAGAGAGGGAGAGAAATATCAATGTGTGGTTGCCTCTCACACACCCACTACTAGGGACTTGACCAATGACCCAGGCATGTGGCCTGACTGGGAATAGAACTGGTGACCTTTTGGTTCGCAGTCCTGTGCTCAATCCACTGAGCCACACCAGCCGGGGCCCCTATTTAGTTTTTTTGATAGTAGCCATTCTAATGAGTGTGAGGTACTATTTTATTGTGATTTGGATTTGTATTTCCCTAATTACCAGTGATGTTGAGCAATTTCATGTGCTAATTTTTGCCTTTTTTAAATCCTGTTCTCCACCAACTAAATGAAAGAATTATAGTTTGCTTACATGCAAATATGAGACCCAGGCCCACTGCAATGCTCTCAGACAGGATATTAAGGCCCTAAGATAACCAGTTATGGCTAAGCCCAGAGAACCTGACCCCAAAATTTTATCAGAAGACCTGGCCTTCCCAAGTTTCTTCCAGTCACCAAGACTTACCTGTCTGTTGGGAAAGAGCCTGAACAAAGAGCAAGTGCTTCTTCCAATGGATCACCCATGCTGCTCTCCTTCTCCTGCTTATTTAACTCTGATGGAGCCAGAGTGGAGTCATCTACATCACAACAAAGAAAAAGACTTGTCACCAAGGAATAATAGCTTTATCCTCTTTTCCCAGCCATCTAACGACATGCCAGCTTGCCCTGACTGGTGTGGCTCAGTGGGCTGGGCATTGCTCCACAGACTGAAGGGTTGCCAGTTGGATTCCAGTCAGGGCACATGCCTGGGTTGTGGGCCAGGTCTCTGGCTGGGGGGTATTCAAGGGACAACTTATTGATGTTTGTCTCGCACATGGATATTTCTCTCCCTGTTTCTCCCTCCCTTCCCCTCTCTCTAAAAATAAATTTTTAAATATTAAAAAAATAATAAAATAAAGATATACCAGCTCAATACAGTTCTAAGGTATGCTTGCCAAAAAGAGCTCACCAGCTATTCATTCATTCAGTCATTCATTCAACAAATTCTTATTGCTTACTATGTGCCATGCACCAGGGATACAGTAGTGAACAAAACAAAGACCCCAACTTCCACAGAGCTTATATTTTAGCAGGAGTGTCAGGGGAGAGAGGAGTGTACAGGTAGGAAGAGTAAATTAGGACTTGTATGAAATTTACCGCACACCAGACATTTTTAAACAAATATTAAGAGCAATCTTAAGTCTATACTTTACCACCCTAAGAAAGTGAGGGCTCTAAATGTCAGGGAGCTAAGCAGTGAATTCAATCTACATGCAAGAAGCCATCACACCCTGTCCTCTGTAAACTTTTCACCCAAGAGTAAGGGGCTTCTTTTCAAGGATACTTAGGATATTTGGCTGTGGTGAGCCTAATGTACTTTGTTGGATATTTACCCTGAGAGGGGAATTTTCCTGAACAAAGATTCAGAAGCTCCTCCATGTTCTCTTTCTTGTCACTTTTCCCGGGCAGAGCTTCTTCAGCCTGAGATGTGAATTTTCCAGTACACAAATCCAACAGCTCATCCATGTTAGCATCCATGGCATTCTCATCCATACTGGCCAATGGTAATCGAGGCTTCAAAGCTTGGTACTGATTCCTGTGGTTTCTAATGTTTAAGAAGCTACAACCACAATGAAGAGTATAAGAGATGCTCTAGGGAAAAAACAAAGTAGTGGGGGGTGGGGAACTCAACTCATTCCAATAACAAAGTTAGAAGCTGAATCCCAAACCAAAAGACAAAAGATTCAACCTTTAGCCTTGTGATAATCTAAAGAGGGGGAAGTTTTAAGAAAGAATAAATGCTATTCAAAAGGTAAAGGGGATAGGAGGATGTGGGGAGGTAGAGGAAGATAAAGAGGGGATAAATGGTGATGGAAGGAGATTTGACTTGGGGTGGTGAACACCTGATACAATATACAGATGATGTATTACAGAACTGAATACCTGAATCCCATATCATTTTATTAGCCAATGTCACCCCAAGAAATTCAATTTTAAAAAAAGGTAGGCTGGTATGTCTTCTCTCCACACGATGACCTTCTTCTTTCTTGGAGAGCAAATAAAATCTTCACTCTACACTTTCTTCTGTTTGTGAATTATTTCATAGCCTGTGTCACCGACCACCCTAACATTTTGGTGGCCCATACGGGGACATTCTCTATTTCTTCCTCTCCTCTACCTCCTGAGACTTGCGCCTAAGGGAGGAGTGGACAGTGGAAGCTCGACCCAGGTTGACCCAGTAACCCTGTCTCTGTGAGGTTTCAAGAGGATTCTAATCCTTCTCCATCTCTCTGGACTCTGCAGATGGCCTCTTCACCACCCTGCACAACCAGTGATTGATAAGAAAACTAATTTTTCTCGCCCTAGCTGGTATGGCTCAGTAGACTGAGTGCCGGCCTGTGAACCAAAAGGTCGCTGGTTCGATTCCCAGTCAGGGCACATGCTTGGGTTGCAGGCCAGGTCCCCAGTTGGGGGTGTGTGGCAATCGCTGCCATTTCTCTCATACATCAATGTTTCCCTCCCTTTCTCTGCTTTCCCAAAACTCTCTAAAAATAAATTAAAAAATAAAACCTTTAAGAAAAGAAAACTTATTTTTTTCCCTAGAACAATGTGACTAGAAATTACTGGAAAGCAAGAACAGAATGTGACTAACTGCTCCCCACAGCCCCAGGTAGAAGGTAACATTGGAACAAATTGCAACCTCTGTTACAATGCCCCCAACAGCCCACGGGCTTCACAACAGCACCCCCAACCCTTTTATAATCCAATTATCATTCAGTAAAAGCTCAAAGCTCCACCCTTCAATGCTGGTGTATCTGTCCACACCATGCCCCTCTCCTTTCCTGGAAAGTGAATAAAATCTTTACTCTCTGGGGAAAAAAAAAGATAAAGGGTAAAGGATAAAGGATAATTTTGGCTTCAGGTGTTGCTAGAGTAGGACTTGGTGTTGTATCCCATGTAATGTGCCATAGGTCTGTCAAATCTCTTTTTCTTTTAATTTATTTATGGATTTGAGGCAGAGAAAGAGAGAGGGACACCAATTTGTTTCACTTATTTATACATTCATTCATTGGTTGATTCTCTTTTTTTAAAAAAAGATTTTATTTATTTATTTTAGAAAGAGGGGAAGGGAAGAAGAAAGAGCGAAACATCAATGTGTGGTTGTCTCTCACATGGCCCCTACTGAGGACCTAGCCCAAAACCCAGGCATGTGCCCTGAATGGGAATCAAACCAGCAACCCTTTGATTCACAGGCCGGCAGTCAATTCACTGAGTCACACCAGCCAGGGCCATTGGTTGATTCTTATATGTGCCCTAGTAGGACATCGAACCTGCAACCTTGGCATATTGGAATATTGCTCTAACCAACTGAGCTACCTGGCCAGGGAAGGTCTGTCAATTCTCAATCTCACTCAACAATCATAATATAGTAGGATGGATACATGGAAATTTGACACTTTTACAAGAGCTATGAGGGGAGACTCCCCCACAAAAATGGAATTATCTTCTGGAGGGCAGGCCCTTTGTAGTACAGACTTCTCCTGCTAGGTGAGTGTTCTAGGAACCCATCTGTAACTCGGTAGGAGCTGGCGTTGTTGTGAGAAGCTATATTCAGCTTCAGAGAACTGTTTTTGGAGACTCTTTCAGGCATTTGCCCACTTCATCATGGGTGATTTACAAGCACACCTGCCCACACCGCTCTAAGCGCTCAGCAGTTTTTGACCAAAAACAGCATGACCCCATGCCTCACCCTCCCTATTCACCTGATCTCACCCCGGGTGACTTTTTGTCTCCCCAGATAAAAAAAGTCCTCAAAGGGAATCATTTTGCTGATGTGGAAGAGGCGAAACGAAAAACAGCAGAAGCACTAAAAGGTATCAAAACTGACGAGTTCAAAAACTATTTTGAACAGTGGAAAAAACATCTCCATAGGTATATCGCATCAAATGGAGAGTACTTTGAAGTTTATTCAAAGTACTGAAAGTAAAAGTAAACTGAAGTTTAAATATGTGAGAATAAATATACAATTTTTTATAAATAAATTCCAGTTTTTTGGGTCCCCTCTAGTATGCATTTCAAATGAGGAAGAGATTGAAGGGTATCAGCCAAGGGCTATTCACATTTTATTTTCTGAAGAGACTTGGTTCAAACTTGTAGAATGTAATACTAATGGTCTGTACACCTTTTCTTTCTCAGAAAAGAAAGCACAGATGGAGTGACAGAAGCTCACTTTATTTTTAAACAAAATTAAGCAGTACCCAGCACCACCCCACCCACAAACATAAAACCACCTACCCATCTGCATCCAACAGTTGGCTCTGGGTGTCATCTTCTAAACAGAACTGGAAGTCTCCTGCTCCTAGGAAAAGTGTCTTAGGCTCTGGGGAGGCGTTATACAGATCCTGGGAATCCTCTATGGGAAGTGAAGGCTCAGACAGCTTTCCTGAACTCTGGCACCAAAGTAAAACCAAATAAAAACATAACAGGTTACAAATGTCATTCACTGTCACGACAACAACAGAAGTTGCTATTTGCAATATTTAGTCTAATCTCAGGCAACTGCAGTTGAGGAGGACAATGCATAGCCAAGAGAAGCATACAGAAAAATATCTCCAAGAGAGTAAGAATACTGGATGAAGCTTGTTTTTAATACACAAAGGGGATGGATTTTTAAATTGAACACACATAATGTAGTGGGAGTTGGTTGGCTTGGACATACTTTTTTTAGCACTGTGGGAAGCAAAAGGGGGAGGAGATCAGAAATCATCACCATCTTACCTTAGAAGCTGAGCTAACCAAACTGGCTCGAAATAGCCCAGGAGAAGGAGATCTGAATCCTGCTGCTGTAGGGAGAAAACCAGTCCCAAGGCCTGTTTGTCTGTTGCAAGGCTGATAGGATGGAATTGTGGAGCCAATCAGTTCAAAGCTGCTATTGTGGCTGCTCTCCTTTGTTAGCAATGAGCATGAATCATCTTCATCTAAAGAAAAGAGGAATAACTTTTAAGTGTGTGATTCTAGGAATAAAGTGGATTTGTTTAGAAAAAAAAGAGTTGAGAATGAAACTGTCAGGTAACATTCATAGGCAAATCTCTCAAATTATATGTTCCAGAACATTAACTTAAAGGTAAATTACAGTACTGAGATAGCATTATACAATCAAGGCTTCTCACTACTACTGTCTATGATCACTCTCTCCATTACCTAATCACTTACACATCTCCCTTTGATCTACACGGAAATGTGTCATTCCATGTTCACGCAATCAACACAAACTCACTACGGACCTATCAGATGCCCATGGTCAACTATCAAGAAACTGCATATAAATTAAAAAAAAAACTGGACCAAGAAAAATATTCTAATTCATAAATTGCTTTCATTGCCACATGTAGGACTGGGAAAGTCCACTAGGGTTCAAAAAATAGAACCTTAAGGAATCATAGTCCTTAATTATCAAAGCTGAAAGACCAAAGAAAAATCAAGTTCTACCCAAGAATCACTACTTACCCAGTTTGCTAGGCCTTCTGCCTGAGTTTTCATCTGTTTCTGATTTTTCTTCACTGGGAAAGTAACTATAAAACAAGAAGGTAAATTGTTTGAGTATCTCCTTCTGCTTCTTACCAGAGGGGCAAATCCAAGGGAATCTTATCTTTCCTTAGAGAGAATGACTTACCCCATCCTGGAAGAGTTGTCTTTAAATAGGAGAACGGTAGAATCTGATGAGAGAGGTTTGAGAAAGGACTTGCCAATTTCACTACTGTCATCATTATTCTCTTTATCCATTTCTTTCTCACCTTTAGTTTCTATTTCTTCATTACCGAGAAGGAATTCTGCAACCTGTATCAATCATGCCGCCCCAAAATGAAATAACACAGGTCAAAAAAATTTCATGCCAACACAGTTAGCCTGCAACATGGCTGCTTAGTCACAGTATACACCTGAAAAGGTAAACCTGCAGGAAGTTCGGTCCCACCATAATCAATAGCATAATTTCCCCTGACACTTTTAGAGCTCTTTTATACTCATTTTACCTTTTACTCTCCCAAAATTGCTATAAGACTATGAAAGAAAACTGGAACTATCATTTTATTGCAGCAATGAGAGGTTAAACGATTAGCCTGAGATTGCAGAACAACTACCAGCCTCAAACCTACCACAGACTGGGACATGCTACCCAGTTCGGCCATTGTTTTCTTCTTTCTTTCCCCAGGTTAAATATTAACCAACTCCTTCAAGTGACTCCAGTGAAGTCACCTGACAAGGAAGCTTTTCTTTTCTCTAATACAAAAAATCATCATCTGTGTTCCTTCATGGAAAACAATACCATGGAACAAGGGCAAGAGGCCCCTCTACAAATACCCTCCTTGATGCAGAATATAATTAACTCAGGAAGGTCTCGGCCTGCCTGAGAAGTGATTCCAGGCCTCAACCTGGCCAGGGTTAAAACCGCTTTTTATCCTGAACAGAGAAACCTAAATAAACAACAAAGATAAAAGTCCCTCTTCATGCGAAGCCATTTCACATTATAACATTGTTACATTATGTAAGCCAACACAAGCCATGGCTCTGTGAACTGCAGGTATTCAACGGTGCCACCCAAACTGAATGCACTAAGACCGAGGTACATATGAACTAGCTACTTTCATCTCTGCCCCTAAAATCTCTTAGACAACTGAACACGCTTTTTATACTCCTATTCAAATCTGAGTCTTGTCTTTTCCTTATTCATCATAACCGAGTAACAAAATGGCATAACAGCCAGAAACCTCTTGATTGCCTTCTTCCTCCTCTTCTTCTTTCTCTTCTTCTTCCTCCTCCTCTTCCTCTAATTTTTCCTCTTCCTCCCCTTCTCCATCCTCTTCAGACTCATCAGTCATTTCTTCCTCTTCCTCCTCTTCTTCAAATCCATCTTCGTTATCTAAATTAAACAATGCCTGGCGCTTTTGGCGTTCCTCAAACCTTCGGAGTTTCATTGCTTCTTGCAATTTAGCTTTCAGCACCTGAAGCTTTTCACCTGAACAGAAATATGAAAACACGTTTTAGGCAGAATGGCTGACTACACACTGCAGTGATGGAAGTGTGCAACTCCAGAAGTGTTCTAGTCACATTCCAAAAGAAAAACAGAGACCTTAGTACTCGATACTTTTGTTACTTGAACAAATGGGATTTATGAATTCCATTTTAAAAGAGCTTCCAGAATTATGTTCTACACCCTGGGATAATATGCTATGCAGAGTTTATAAAATTATTACAGGGCAAAAAAGGGGGGGAGAAGTGAGACTTCAAAAAGTCTCCAGGGAGGCCCTGGCCAGGTAGCTCAGTTGGTTAGAGCATTGTGCTGATATATCAGGTTTGCCAGTTTGATCCCTGGTCAAGGCACATACAAGAATCAACCAATGAATGCATAAATAAGGGAAACAATAAATCGATGTTTCTCTTTCTCTTAAAAAAAAAATCAGTTAGAAATCTCTGGCTCAGAAGCCATGAAAGAAAAAATTGATATATTTATCTATTAAAAAAAGAGAGAGAGAGAGGGAAACAGCCCTGGCTGGTGTGGCTCAGTGGACTGCTGGCCTGCAAACCAAAGGGTTACTCTGGTTCAATTCCCAGTCAGGGTACATGCCTGGGTTGTGGGCCAGGTCTCCAGTTGGGGGTGCATGAGAGGCAACCGCACACTGATATTTCTCTCCCTCTCTTTCTCCTTCCCTTCCCCTCTCTCTAAAAATAAGTAAAATCCTTTTTTAAAAAAATCACCTTATGCTCATACAATGAAATATTATGTAGCTGTTAAAAAACCCTCAAAAGCAACATAAATGTGTATCTGAGCTTTGGAGTTAGGTGGTCTGGATTAGGCTAACAGTTCTAGCACTTGAGAAAGTTGTGTAAATGCTTTGTGTATCACTTCCATGTATATAAAATAAGGATACTAATGCTATTTACTAGGAAAGCACCTAGAGCAGTGCCTGGCAGAGAATAAGTATTAGTCTCTCTCTCTTTCTCTCACACACACACAAACACACAATGGTATGTGCATATGAATTTTCTTAGGACAAACAAAATATTATTAACAGTTGCTCTTGGGAAGACTAATTTTTCATTTTATACACTTTCTTCAGGGTTTTACATTTTTCTATGTGACTTATTACCCATATTTTCAGGGAGTGGAAACAACAGACCTGCCCCTAATACACTGTAAAAACAAAAAAGCAGATTACAAAGCAGAATGGTATAATCACACTACTGTGCTTTAAAAAAATACACATATATACATACTTATATACGTGTAAAAAGAGTTTAAAAGGACAGACACACAATATGGTTATAGAAGTTATCTCTGAGAGAGGACTGTAGAAGTTTATGTTTATATTTTAATGCATTTTCTACAGTAGATATTTAGCTTTTAAAAATAAGACAAAGGCTATTTTAAGGACAGAAGTTATCTCACCCATCCCACACCTCTAGGCAACACTACATGTGAATCATGCTAGAAGTATTGTGGCTCCCTCTCTAAAGGCTCCAAGAAAAAAGATTCTATAACTTTCACTACTGGGTTGTCAGTTGCCATAAAGACCTGCTAGAGTACGAAGTGCAAAGCCAAAATAATAATAATAATAATAATAATAATAATAATAATAATAATAATAATAATAAAGTTAACTTAAATACCTGGTTTTGTGTGGCTCACTCCATCCAGCTTCTCAGCTGCCAAAGTCACAGGCACCACGTCAGCCTTTAGCTCTTCCTTTCCATCAGTGCCCACATCTTTCACGATGATGTTCACATTTACCTTCTGACCAGCCCTGGGTTTGGCTGCTGGATTAGCATGCTTCCAGAAACGCTGCTTCAAGGCTTCCAGTTCTAAACACAAGTGTCAACCGGTATGTCAGTTTGCCATGCTCAAACCCTTCCTTTAAGATTTCAGTTAGGAAATATAAGCTAAGTTTTTTAAGCTCAACAAAGTTGCAGGGGGAAAAAACACACAAAGAAACACAAACACTCTTTTGCTATGAACACCTGTGTGAATTCATATAACTTAACCCAAACTAATGGACTGTTGCAACTGTTCTTCCTTAGTATACTTTAAAAATCATTTTTGGGGTAGAAATTTACAATTGCAGTTTCTAAAATTCAATAAACATATGCTTGGATGAGGATTAAAAAAAATAAGTATCAGCCCTGGCTGGTGTGGCTCAGTGGATTGAGTGCCTGCCTGTGAACAGAAAGTTCACTGGTTTGATTCCTGGTCAGGGCACATGCTTGGGTTGAGGGTGTGTGAGAAGCAACCAACTGACATCTCTCACACCAATGATTCTCTCCCTCTCTCTCTAAAAATAAATAAATAAAAGCTTAAGAAAAATAACTATCAAATGACAGAAAAAAAAATACCATAACTCCCAATTATTCAAGGGCTTCATATTTCATTGGTTTCAGTCTCCCTTTAAAGAATGTCCTATTTTGAACATTTCACTATTGATTAGAAATCTTACTAAATATGGGCAAGGTCAATTAAAAAATAGAAAAAAGAAGATGACAACAATCCAATCAGTGATGTAACTCAGCACCAGAGCTGGAAAAGTTTTTTGGTGAAACTGTTATACTTAGTACCAAACAGAAAGGAAATCCCACCTACAGGTTGCTCCTGGCCCACACAGCCAACTTGTACACAAGACAATTAATAAAGAATCTACCTATTTGGTACTCAAAAATAGGTTTCTTTCTTTTCCTGTCTCTCAGTCCAGGACTGTTTAGTTTAACTTCTGGTCTCATAAAACAAAATTTAACAGTGTCCGGTACACTAAGTAGTCAAAAAATGTTTCTTCCCCATCTCCTAGTCTGGAACTGTTTAGATAACTTCTAGTCCGACATAACAAAACTTTCCCTCCGTGTTCTAGGCAACAGCTTATCCCTACACTTCTTTGCTAATGAAGCTATGCCAGTTCTGTTCCACACGCCTTCCATCCCACCTCCTGCTCTGGTCAAAGTGACTTACACAACCTCCCAATACTTACCATTCTTTCTGTGCCTTCCAAAAACGTCCTCTCCACTTCCACAAAGTCCATCCATTCAATCAACGACTCACTGAGCATATTTTACACACCAAATACTGTGGCTGAGAGCACTTGCCAACCATAAACTGTTAAGTAAGTCTTGATGGATTAATTTCACTAATAAAATTAGTAAAAATAGCAGCCACTATATGAGTGCTTCTTTATGCTATCTAATTGTATGCGTGATTTCATCAAATCATTACAAGAGCCTTGTGAAGCAGATAGTGGTATTTTTTCTTTTTCTTTTTAAAAGATGGCTTAGATAGGCCAACAGCATACTCAAGGTTAAAGAGTAAGTAACATGGTCTAGATTCAAACTCTGGTCTTGCTATAGTACTTAAGCTTTTAATTTCATGCCACACTGTTTCAGTGCAGAGGCAACACCCAATTGTACCTATGAGTCAGGAAGTTTACCTAATGTGGTAATACTGGAGTTCTGTTTTGAAGAATCATTCATTCATTCAATAAATATGAATGCCCACAAGGTATCATCCACTGTGGAAGCCCTAGGGGTAGAGTAGGGAACAAGCCAGAAGACCCTACTCAAAATATAAAGGGGAAGACACTGAACAAGAAATTACATCCACCTATTCTTCAGGCCTTCCTTTAACCACCTATTAGAAGAAATGTATCCTTCCTTTGAACTCCAACAGCCCTTTATTCTAAATGTTTCTTTCAGTAAAGAATACTTTTCCCTTTTCTTCACACTATTTCATTTTTTCCAATTATTGGTGACATGTGTTCATTATAAAAGATGTCACTTGCCACTTTCTCTCTTGCATACATATTTCCCCAACTACAGTGTAAGTAGCTTAAGTGTAGAATAAGTGTCAGATTTCCCTTGGTATACCCTATAGCATCTTGCATGTTTAGTATTTGTTGAATGAGTTAAAAAAAAAAAATCAGTTTTGCAGGCATTTCCTGAACCAAAATATTTCTCTTTATCTGAAAAACTGAAGTCATGCTTTAATGAATGTCATACCATAATACAACAGCAATGTCCCTCTTTTATATATTAATCTATCAATAGGCTTCTACCTTAAACAAGGTTTAGAATATTCTGACACACTGCCAAATTTATCTAAATGGGATCCTACCTATATCTGGTACAGGCATACCTCAGAGATAGTGCAGGTTTGGTTCCAGACCACTACAATATAGCAAGTATTGCAATAAAATGAGTCATAATCTTTTTGCTGGTGGAGGATCCTGCCTTCAATTTGTAAAAAAAATGCAACATCTGTGAAGTGCAATAAGGCCACACACAATAAAACGAGATGTACCTGCACAGCCACAGAATAAGATCATGTGTACTTATTGGTTCCCCTTGTGTTCCCTGTCATCCAAAGTGGCATGTAATTGAAAGCTTCCAGAATAAATCACTCTGGCGCGACTCCCTACAATTCAAAAGATTACCTCTATTGGTTTCAGGTTCTTCAAGTATCACAAAGGAATCTTCATCAGCACCCAGCCGAGGTTTAACAAAAACATCTACTCCCAGCTGCTTAAGTCTATCCAGAGTGAACTTCCTCATTTTTTCAGGTGGCACAGTTGCTGCTGATTCAGTTTGTTGCCTGGGTTCCTCCACCTTCTCATCTGCTTCTCCCGGTGTTTGTACGCCTTCTACTCCCTCCGGGGCATCAGGTTCAGGTGCCACGAGTCCTCCAGTTTGATACCTGTCATTGTCCTTGTTCCCAGGGAAGCTGGATTCTTGCTGGGCCACTGAGCTGTCCCCAGGAGAAGGTCTAGCATCACTCTGCTTGTGTTTCTCCTGATTTTCTAGCTCTTCACTTCCCATCAAATCTTTACTGCAAGACTCATCTGATCCAGTAGTCATCTGGGGTTCCTTTGAAACTGAAGGGAGTGCATTAGCTTCCATTTCATATCCTGCACCTGTTGTTGGCTCAGAATCTTTGCTATGACGGTCACTATTCATCTCAGTTGTGTTTGCAGTGTCTATGATTTCTTTGTGATGGCTTAACTGATACTTAGATGACCTAGAGAAGGGGAAAGGAGCTGGAGTTGAAAATTATCCTAAATGTGAAACATTCTCATCCATTAGCACAGAATGAATCAGTTAAATTAGTTTTAACGGTATAATGAACCAGAACTTCTTGTTCGCTACAAAATGGAATGTTTATGAAAATTATAATCACAGAAATGAGGGTTCTTACTTCAGTAGTGCCATGGCATTTCCCTGGCAAGTGGGCCGGGGTTTACGTTTGAAGAAATCATGAATGGTTTTATTCTCAGGCACATGATATGGAAGATTAAGTGCAGACTCTATAAAACGGAATAAAACAAACAAATCTATGTACTGTATATTCTGAAATGTCACTTCATATTCAGTTAACTAAACACTACAGCCAAAATCATCACCAGAAACAGAAAACAATCCTGGCTTTAATAAAGACAGGATCTAAGTACACAAGAACTCCCTGAAGACCAGGGGCTTTTTAATCTATGAAATTATACCGGTCCAGGAAGCTTTTTAAAGATACAAATTCTTGGACTGCATTTCAAGCCTACTGAATCAGATTTTCTGTGGAGTCTAAGAATTTACATATTTGTAAAGTTCCCAAAGGGATCCTGCTACAGCTGGTTCATAAAAAAAAAAAAACCACCCTCCCTCCTTACCACTTCTACAGTTCTGAAAATTTTCTCATTTTGTAGTAATGTTCCAAGGGCTTCAGAACAATAGCCATCCACCAAGATCAATTCTAAACTTAATATTATAGTCCAATTCATATTAGGAGTGTTAAACAAAAATCCCCAACATCTAAATTGAGCTTACAAAGAAATATTGTGATTTGCCTCAAAGTCTACTGTACTGATTTGCATTACCTCGAATAAGGCGCTGAGTCTCACTATGCAGTTTTTTTAACGCTTCCTTACTTAACTTGGCTGCCTTTCTTTCCTTAAAGAAAACAAAAAGTGAGACTACATTAACGCTATAGATAGATATTCAGAAAGAGAGTTTGCTTTCTCCAAGAAAAGAGGTTGGAGAGGTAACAGTAAGCACAAATAAGCTCAATACAATGTAAAACCCAAGGAGCTCATTTACTCGTATTTGTAAGTCACATAGAATTAATTCAATCCAATCCATGTTTGTGTAATTACTATGTGCAAAGCATTATCTTGGGTACCAGGAAAATATGATAAACATGGTAAAATATTTATCCCTGCGAAACTCAAAATCTCCTAAGGAAAAAGACCAGCATGGCACTATACAGTACAGGGCTCTACCTTACCTTCCTCCCAGTGCCTTTTGATAACTCACTTTCTTCTTCAAATGTAGAAACCTCACTCTCCAAAGATAGTGGCTTTTTCTAAAAGAGATTAAAAGTTAAATAATATGGACAAAAATGAAACTGAAATAAGAGGATGCTGTTTACTCAGAGATTGCTTTTGTGCTTCAACATTAAATCATTAATTACATCATATTACATTCATAACATATCAATAATGCCAAACAGAAAACTTCAAACATAGCACACTATAATGCCTAGAAAACAGACGTCTCAAATGGAGTTTGGGCCCTCATTTTTTATACCTCTGTATTACATCTTTCCCTAAGGAGAGACAATAACTCCCGGGCACCTAAAGACAATCTTAAGAAGAACAATTATGCTCCCAAACACTCAGGACAAAGATGCTTTGATGCATTCTCTTTGATACCCTTCCTGAAACCTTACTGGTTCATTTCTCAGAGGCCATATGATTATAAAATTTACATCTCTGCCCCATTACTTATCTTACGTAACAAAGTATCTTATTTTCCCCCCAACATTTCCATGAGGGCAATCAAGGTACTAGTTTTCAAACAAGTTAGCATGTCTATCACTTGTACTGTATTGATTTTCCAAAGTTAACATCTGAAAAACTTTAATCAACTGACACATTTTTCTTCAGCTGAAAACAGAAAAAGGTTCCAACCGTAAATCAGTTAATAAAGCAAACAAAGGTTAGAAGCAACAGGTTAGCACTGACTGCAATAATATTTTACTTGCCTTGTGCTTTTTTACTTTGTTTTGCACAGCTGCCCTTATGGATTCTAACGACTCTTCATCTTCCAACGGAGAGTTATTTTCCTCCTCCAACCCAGTTTCAAAAAGGTCTTCGTCCACAAGAAGACAGCCACTATCATTCAATGGCCGTTTCACTTCTTCTTCCTGGATAATCTATAAGGAAAGAGCAAAATCCAATGATTTCAAAATCCAGTATTGCACAACATCATAAAGCAATTTGGATCAGGCCACAAAAAGTCCGTTTCATCAACAGACAAATATATGTCATTCTAGAACATACTCACTCATTCCTAACCCATAGTCATCCTTTGAAGTCTATGCTGTGATTTTACGCAACTGTCCCAAACTAACTTAAAAAATGGTAAGTATCTTTGAAAAGCCAATTAAATATGTATTAAGCAACTAGTTTATAAAACTTGAGGATGGTTTTTCTAGTTAGCAAATAAGACTTCTGACTAATGAATGTATGCAAAATCCTTCTTTAAAATTTAGATTTCATCAGATCAGAAGCAGCAGAGAATTATCCCATGTGCTCACAAAGAACATCAGAAACCCATTTTTTTGGACGTGTCCTCCATGTGTCTGAAATGGAGAATGAGACCAAGTTTTAAATCACATACCTCTTTACTCGTAATGTAAAAACAATCAATTCAAAGCTATATTCTGAGTGCAGAAAAACCTCAAGAACTAAAAACATTTTTCAAAATGTTAATCTGCCTTAGAAATAGCAAGTTGTTCTTTAAAATGTACCTCATTTTTTGTTTCCTTCTTTTTTAGCCGCCTAATTTTTTCCATCTTTTTCTCTTCTTTCTCAAGTCTTCTCTTTGATTTTACTTTTGCTTTTCCTCTACTTCCTTCTTTATCATGTGTGGGTTTTCTGTAAATCTTTCTGTCAGCTGTGAAGTCCACAGAATCTTCAGATTGGAGGCTCAGCTCTAAGGAAGATGTCACCTGGTTTTTAAGATCTTCCCGATACAAAGACTCCTCGATGTCACTTTCATCACTGTCTGCCAAGGTTTTGTAAATCCTTCCGACTTTCCCATTTTTTCCAGCATATAAGTTCTCTTTATTTTCATCTTCGGCACTGTCATAGGTAGCTTTCTCTGGAGAGCCATTTGTGTCCTCTCTTTCAGAGTCGCTGTCCTGTAGCACCTTCTTGCTTTTTAATTTCTTACTCACAAATATCTCTTCATCTGAATCTGAAGGAAACACAATTTTTTTTAGAGGTCTACTTTCATTTGGCCTTTCTCCTTGTCCTAGTAAACATAGTGATTATCCAAGTGATATATCACCTGGAAAATTATCCAACTACCACTAAGAAATGATTGTAGCAAAGTAAATCTAAAAATACATTTGAAAAACATTTCCCCTGCAAAAATGTCTCACTAAGAAATGTAATTATGTATCTTTACAGTGGGAAAAGTTGTTCTAATCCTTCTTGCAGGTGCTAAACATCCTTTTATTATAGAATGAAAGCATTCAACCAGGCAATGTGGTAGCTTCTAGACATTTCACACATGCAAAAATATTACAGAAATGATTATTTTCAAAAGGGTGCAAGCACTATTATTTTGCTGTTGTAATAAAACAAACAATAAAATCAGGCATTAATAATTTAATGAATTGAGAAAATGAAATTAATTAAATCTACTTACAAACCAAGTCCCCCACATTCTACTCCTAAAAATAAAAGTCCTATTACAAACCTCTTTCACTTAAGGGCTCAATTGTTTCACAGCTGCCCTGTCCACTGTCTGAAGGACTATCTACTTCTTCTTGTGAAATAAGGTTTGGATCACTGATTTCTAGGTTCACCTAGAAAATAAGAATATACTTTGCATTAACCAGCAGGTGACAGAAACTCTAAGTACATAATGATACATAAATCATTATGGGATCATCAGGCTGAAATAAGGAAAAAAATAAATTCAATGGTTCAATGAGGGGATGACATTAAGAATTCCTGTACAAAAAAAAATAATCATTGTTCACCTTTGAAGGATTCTAAGAACCAACTCTTTATAGTCAGTACAATTGTTCCCCCTTATTCACAGTTTCACTTTCCATAATTTTAGTTACCCATGGTCAATCATGGTCAGAAAATATTAAATGGAAAATGCCAGAAATAAACAATTCATAACTTTTAAATCGCAAGTCATTCTGAGTAGCATGATGAAATCTCACACCATCCTACTTTGTTCCACTCGGGACATGAATCATCCCTTTGTTCAGTGTATCCACACTGCATATATTACCCACCTGTTAGTCAGTAGCTGCCTCAGTTATCAGATCGACTGTCACGGCATCACAGTGAACCCATCAAGTGGGTTCAAGTACCCCTTATTTTACTTAGTAAACGGCACAGGAGTAGTGATGCTGGCAATTCAGATATACCAAACAGGGGCCATAAAGTGCTTCCTTTAAGTGAAAAGGCGAAAGTTCCTGACTTAATTAGGAGAAAAGAAATCTTATGCTGAGGTTGCTAAGATCTACAGTAAGAACGAATCTTCTAAGAATGAATCTTCTATCTGTGAAATTGTAAAGAAGGAAGAAATTCATCTTACTTCTGCTGTCATACTTCAAATTGCAAAAGTTATGGCTATGGCATGGTAAGTGCTTTAAGATGGAAAAGGCATTAAATTTACGGCTGGAAGACATGAACAGAAAATGTGTTCTGACAGATGGCAACATGCTGAGGCAGAGAGCATTGCGCTTATATGGAGACTTCAGCAAGGGATCCCTTGAAACAAGTGACAACCAGCCATTTCCTGCAATATAACCAGGGTTGGATGATTAAGATATTTTGAGAGAGACCACATTCACATAACTTTTAATACAGTATGTTGTTATAATTGCTCTATTTTATTATTAGTTATTGTTGTTAATCTCTTACTGGCCTAATTTATAAATTAAACTTTATCAAAGGTATGTATAGGAAAAAAGCAGAGTATATATATGGTTAGGTACTATATGCAGTTTCAAGCACCCACTGGGGGTCTTGGAACATATCCCCTGCAGATAAGGAGGGACTTCTGTAATGATAAATAAGTGAAAAAAAAATCCAGCATTTATTATGCCTTTTCTGTGTGAAGTGTTTCTCAGTATATCCAAATGATACATTAAATAAAATCATAGAGATGCAATCCAGGTGTGGGACATCCTGTAAGTCAACCTATATGGCTTCTTTTTTTAAACTGAATTTATTGGGGGTGACATTGGTTAATAAAGTTATACAGGTTTCAAGTGTACGATTCTATAAAATGTCATCTGTATATTGTACAATATTTTGTGTTTACCACCCAAAGTTGTCTCCTTCTGTCATTATTTATTCCCCCTTTATCCTCTCTACCTGCCCTACCCTATGTGGTTTCTTTAACAATAATTTGAAGAAAACAAGAGAGGGAGGGGGACCTATAAAGAGTTAAGATGTATGCCCTGGCTGGTGTGGCTCAGTGGACTGAGCGGCGGCCTGCGAAAGTCACAGGTTCAATTCCCAGTCAGGGCACACACCTGGGTTGCAGGCCAGGTCCCCAGTTGGGGGCGTGCAAGAGGCAACCAATTGATGTATCTCTTCCTCTTTTTCTCCCTCCCTTGCCCTCTCTCTAAAAAGAAAAAAAGAGTTAAGATATATACATACACACACATATCTACAATTGACATATGCAGACTTTCTTTGGATACTAATGCAAACAAACTGAAAGTATATATATGAGTCAAGGAAACCCGAACACTCTGCACACCGACTAGATATTTAATGTTAAGCAATAATTCTGAATTTTTTGGTGTTGTAATAAAATTGTGGTTATCTTTTTTGGAAAGGCATTACCTTTTAGAGATGCATAATAAAATATTTGTGGATGAAATAATGTCTAGAATTTGCTTCCAAATAATCCAGTGAGGGGGAAATGAATAGGGGTGTAAATGAAATAGGATTGGCATGATTTGATAATTGTTGAAGTTAGATAAAGATTCATCATACCAGCCCTTCAACATATGTATATTTGAAAATTTCCAAACAAAAACAGTCACAAGTAAAACAATCTAAGTGACCGGTTAGTGACCAAGTTGCCCTAGCTGACAGGTCTCCAACCTCCTGGGTGCTCTTAGGGCTCTGAATCAACTTAATAAAGGGGAAAATATTAACATCTATCATGCAATAGGGCATGAGGCCTCACACTAATGACTTCTCCAACTATTAAATTGATTTCAAAGCTTGGTGTAATTATTAAAATAATAACCAAGATAACATGTACTGAATAATCGCCGAGGATAATCCTGTATGTGCTGAGGGTCCTCCCAACAATCCAGAGCAGTAAGGCTACTAGTTCTGTTTGTGGATCCTTAAACTGAATGTAGGTAACTACGGAGCGCAATTTCACACATTGTTAATCACTTTATTCTAGGCAGTTTGCAGCAGTACCAGCAACAGTTAAAAGACAGGACCAGGAACAGGGTGAGAAAAGTCTTTAAAAAATTTAGTAATCAAGATAATTTTTTTTTAAAACATGCAATATTTTTAACAAGCTCAAATTGGCAAACTGAGGCTCATGAGGTCAGTCACTTGCTTTTGTAAGTAAAGTTTTCTTGAAGTCAGGGCCAGAATTAGGGTGAGGAGAGTGAGGCTGAGGGAGGCAAGCGCAGGGTCAAATCTTGTCTTCATTTAAAAGCTTGGATTTTATTCAATATCAAGTCACGGAACATTTCTGCACTAATTTTTATGTTTTTAAATGTTGCTTTAAAATGTCATCTTGACTACTGGGTATTTTGGCGTCTCCCTAAATTCTGCTCCCAAAGAGGGTATCTCACCCTAGTCCCTCCCCAGAAAAGGACACAGGGCTGTTCCCAACAGAAGCACCCTCTTTGCCCAACTCCGCCAGCTAGCCTGGCAAGCGCCGTCCCGCAGGCCCTGGGACTGGAACAGCCCCTCCTCGGGGCCCCACGCGATGACCTCAAAGGCCCCTTCCAGACCCAGTTACGAACTCCCTTACACCCCGCCGTCCATTTACAGAGAATCCTGCCCTGCCTCCCAGCAGCCCGGGTCGGCTTGGGCCTTCCTCCGTTTGGGGACGCTGTAAGAGGAAGGATTCCCACAGCAGGAAACGCGCCAAAGGTGAGGGCGGGCGGGACGGGGTAAGGAGTTGGGAGGCCGGCTGCGCGCGCCGCAAAGACTGGGAGCGAGACGGCGTGGGACACTAAGGCGCGGGAGGCCCAGCGCCAGGACTGGACCGCGAGATCCGCTGGGGCCGGGAGACGAAGGCGCCTATCTCTGGGTTCGGTGAGGGCGAGACGCCCGGTGCACGCCGGGAGCTGTAGTCCTCCCAGACTCTAAAACCCGTTCATCATGGCTGGACCCCTGCCCCACCCCGCCCGCCGGAGCCCGACACCCGCAACCGCGGATGGAGCCCTGTGCACGAACTCACCTCGGAAGCCACTTCGCTCGTCATGACTCCGGTCTCTCCTGCGCTCCGCTCGGGACGATACAGATCTCCGGTTGCCTCAGCCGCTGAGCAGCCGCTCCCGCCGTCTCCAGCCCGTCAGCGATTTTGGAGCTTTCGCGCCTACTCAGAGTGGAGGTCCGGCCCTTGACGATTTGTACCAATCCAGAGACGGCTTTCTACGTGAGGCCACGCCCCCACACCGCCCTACCAATCACGAAGCGCTCTTCGCGAGCCCTTGCAAGTGTCCTGTTGGTTGGGTTGGCGGGTCGCGGCTCCAGTTGTCAGCTGAACCTGCCGAAGGCTGGAGGTGTTCTGGCCGCTTGGGGTGTCGGATCCTCTGGCCTTGAAAGACTGTACCATTTAAATGGTGGCCTCTGACCTTTGACCCTTCCGTAACGAGATAGCTTCCAGCCAGCAGCAAATTGAGGAGTAAGTTCCAGCTCCAGGCAGGAAACACGCTGTGAGAAGATCCCTGAGTACCAGAAGGCATTCCTGTCCTGTACTAACGTCCAGTGCCCGGGAGGATTTCTTCCAGGACCTCCATCCCTGGAGCAGCTACATCCTACCCGCTCCTTCTTGTACGTGGCACTCATACCAGTGAACATCAAAGAAAGGAAAGTTGTGCGCTGCTCAGATAAAGGATGCAGAAAACACCCACGCATCCCACTCCTAGGCTCTTTGGATGAGGCAGGAAAAAGAATAAAAGGTACAGAGTCAGGCTAATCCCAGACAATTCTACTCCCTTGTCACTGCGCTGGTTGCTATCTTTTTGCCCCCCCAGGTCCTTTCTCCGTCTTTCCGTACCCTGCTCTCGCCAGGCAGGCTGACTTCTCCCCCGCTGCATTCCTGAGCTCCCTCCGCCCTCTGGCGTCCAGTCCAGTCAAGCTGCTGGAAGGCGCTTTACTAGGAGGAGATCAGAGGACACCGAGAAACAAAGTTCACAGCACTGCCACCCCCACTGCGCCCCCCAGGATCTCATCCACTGTTAGGGTGACCAGCTCATCTCAATTTTCCCAGCACTCTCTGGGTTTCAGCGTTGAAAGACTCACCTCCCAGGAATCTCCCAGTCCCAGGCAAAGCAGGATAGTTAGTCACCCTATCCACTGGCCTCCTCTTCCAAGTTTCCACCTTTGGCTGGGTTCAAATAAAAGTCCTCTCTCTCCATCAAATAAAAGTCCTCTCTCTCTCTTCACCTCCTCACCACTTCTCAACCCACTTCTGCCCCTGCCACCAAGAGCCTATCATCCTTTCTCTTTCACATCTCAGTCTATCCACCATTTCACCCACTTTGCTATTAATTTCTACATTGGTGATTCCCAAACATACATCTATAGCACTCCTCCCTCATACTGGAAGGGCCGACATTCATTGGGGAGTTGCCCTGTGACGGAAACATTTGCAAGAATTTTGCGAATACATTATCTTATTTCATTTTCAGAGTAACTTTCTAAGGTAAGTAATGTTACTAACTCAATTTTAGCAAATGAGGAAACTAGACCTTTAAAAGGCTGGTGATTGGTGGAGCCAATCAGTCTGACTCCGGAGCTCACACTCCTCAGAAAGACCTGGCCTGAGCACCTCTACGTTCTCCCTCGGTCCCCTGTTTTGGTTTCCCCGATAACACTTCTACCTAAAATTTTCTATTTGTATGCTGTTGCTCCGAGAAGACAAGCACGTTCTTTAACACCGTATTCTTACTCTCTGGAATACTTGTTCTCGAATTTGAGCATGCGTCGGAATGAGTGAAGGGCTAGTAAAAACAGATTGTTGGACCCCACTCCGAGTTTCTGACTCAGTGTGTCTCATGTGAGGCCTAAGAGTTTGCATGTCTAGCAAATTGCCAGGTGACGCTAATGCTGCTGCTATGGAGACTATACTTCGAGAACCACACTTCAGAAGACTCTTGGCTCATGGTAGAGAAGCCAATGAATATTGGTTGAACTAATTAATTCTTGACAACTATATTATTCTTCTCGAACCCTCTCCAGAAGTGAATAAATGAGGTAATACTCCTGATATTAGCATTGTCAGAAGTTATTAGCATTTTCCTCTTTTTATGGAGCACCTCTTCAGTCACCAGAGAAACTAAGAGAGAGAGCTCTGATTTGGACAATGAGTGGAAGCAGTGAGCTAGGAAGGGAAAACTTTTTATTCTATATGTATAATAACTTGCACCAAGCCAAAGGGAGTCTGTATTTGGGATTAGCAGTCTGTATGCTCAATTTTGGTGAATGGCATCATAATCCATCACTCACCAAGTCAGAAGCCTGGGACTCACTTTAACTCTTCTGTGTCTCTTGACTCCCCAGGTTAATCACCCAAAAAGTTTTGTTTATGAAGTTGATAGATGGCAGCAAGGGCAAGATCTGGAATGTTCACTCTGCAGGGATAAGCCTGAACTTGTCCCATACATAGCTTTGTGACCTTAGGGAAGTCCTTTAACTTCTCGGAGCCTTGTTTTCCCCATTTGAAATTAGAAGACATTGGATTAGATCATGATTCTCAAACGGGTTTAACTGGCAGAGCACCTGGGAGTAAGGTACTCTGTAGGAAATACTTTGCAGTACTGACACATTCACTCTTGTCATATAAATTAGGAAACATTTTCACGAATAGGATCTTTAATTATATCATCCAAAATCAATATTAAAAAAAGCAATTCTGATGTTACATGTCTATGAAATAGTAAGGCATGTAATTTAACATGTTCAGCCCATTCAAAAATTCTATTTATATTTGCTTGAAGGCAAACAAAAACAGATTCCAAAGGCTCATGAAAGTTTGGAGGGAAAACATTGATTAAATCATACCTTTTAGTTCACCTTTGCTGAAAAGTGAGAAAGGCTACCATGTTAAATTTTTAGTACTAGTATTCCTCTGGAGCAAGTTGTGAGAACTACTTACTTTTCTAAAGTCCTAGGTCACTGAATCTTTCGTCCTAGGGAAATACTGCCACCTCGTGACAGAGCTTTGTCATGTCAGTTCACCTATGCTGAAAACTTTTCTTTTAATCTAAAAATTATTCAGAGTTGTTTAAACTTTCCGTACAGTGAAATAATCGCACCTCCCAGAATGAGCTTTAAAAAAATTCATACTATGATTCCATAGCATTATAATGTTTCTTTTGGAGAGTGCCCTACTTGAAGGCCAGGGCTGTTTTTCTTGCTTAATGTAGAACCCACTGGCCTTTAAAAATGGCACAGGACCTGACACATACTGGGTACTTAATAAATAATTATGTAATAAATGATTAAAATACCATGGCCTAAAAAACAAAACCAAAAGAAAAAAGAAAAAAGACACCAGGGCCTTTTGCCAAGGCACGACAGCACGCAAACCATCAGCTTCTTGTATGCAGAATCTTCTTTACTGCAACTCTTGGCAACTTAGAGTACCTATAAAATATTCATCCACTCATTTAACAAACCTTAAGCCTATGCTAGATATGGCGGATATAAAGATAAATAAAATACAGTCTTGTTGTCAGAGAGGTGTCCATCGCTGGCTGGATACAGGCAGGCAAGCAAGCCTGTGTAATAGTAGAAATGTGCACAAGGAGCTGCGGAGCCCCGAGAGAGGGGCAACTGACTTTGCCTGGGGCAAGTCAGGAGGAGAGGACTCCTGAACTGAGTTTCAAAGATGCACTGGAGCTCTCCAGACTGGCACGGGGAGGAGAAGGCATTCCAGGTATGTGTAGGGGCTTGCTAAAGCATGTTGCGTTTGGGGAACCAAAAGTAGGTCAGTATGACTAGAGCAGAGGGCGTGTATGTGTGTGTGGTGGAGGTGGGGGTGGCCAAAACGGAGGCTTGAATGTTAAACAGGAGAGAAAAACTCTAGAATGCCATGCTTAGAATTTAGGTTTTAGACACTTAGAATTTAGTTTTTAGACACTATGAACTGGGCAGCTGGAGGGTGGGAGGGTTGTTAAGATGGAGAGCAACGTGGTTAGATACATGTTTGTGAAAGACTATTCTGGTAGTGTCTGAAGGATGGATTTGGAAGGGGATTAGACTGGAGGCAGGAAGACCAGTTGTCGAGGTGGGAGATTATAAGGACCTGAACTAGGTCAATGATAGTAACAATGAAGAGGAGGAGATGGATTGGAAAAAAGAGGCAAAATTGACAGGGCTTGTTGGAAGACTAGCTTTGAGAGGCAAAAACCAGTGGGGTCGGTATGATTCTCACATTTCTGGATTAGTTGAGTAGACAGATGATGGTTCCATTCACCAAAATTGAGAATATAGGTCACTAATTCCTAATACAGACTCACTCCAGCGTGGTACAAATACATGGAACAAAAGTTTTCCCCTTCCTAGCTCACCCCTGTCCACCTGTAGTCCAAATTGGAACTCTCTCTCTCTCTCTCTCAGCTCCTCTGGTGACTGAAGAGCTGTTTCCCAAGCACAGGCTCATCTCTCCATTCCATTTCCAAACTGCCACTCGTTCAGCACCCTAAACCTTCATTCAGCAGCTTTAAAGATTTTATTTATGTATTTTTTCTTTAATTCCCTTTTCCTTTCTGGCTAATGACCCAAGAAAAATGTATAAGAGAATTTCCTCTGCCTTGCTTTATTCAATTTTTTTCCCTCAGGCTTTTTGATTTTTTTGTAAAAACCCAAGTGTTTTTATGCCCCAACATTTGCTTAAAGTCCTATAGAAACTTAATGGCTTGGTGGTGCCAGTGGTGTTTATGTAGATATTTCAGCATCCTCAGGACTTGGTCAATTATGTCTCAATCATATATGCCTAACCAGTCTAGGGAGACTCTACCCATATATGTATGTTTGAGGGCAGTGGATTCTATCACAAGACAGAGTGTTTCTGCTCCACTCCTACTTTGTATTAAATTTTGAATTGAATGTTAATGCCTGACCCGCTTTAGGATTTGCCAGATAATTCAACTGTACCTAGAAGGGCAGGGTCTTACAGGATACAGTAACTCCTTCAAGTACAACACAGTTGGAGTGGGGGAAGCAATCCTTTCTAAGACAGGAGGTGGTACTAGACAGGCCAAACCATAATGTTCCCACTGTAGGCCTAAAGGATGGATTTACTAGTGGTTTTCAACCAGGGGATATAACATGATTGTCGTAATGACCCTGCCTCTGTTGGAATTTAGGGGGTAGGGCCAAGGTTGCTAAAGGTCAGTGAGAAACACTGAAATAAGCACAGAGAAAGAGGGACCATATTTTAGACAGAGAAAATGAAATGAGGAAAGGCATGGAGACGTGAATGATGGTAAGATTTTCAGGGAATTGTTCAACTAGTGGCTTTATAATGATGGAAAGGAAGGTAGGGGATAAAATGTCAAGTTTTTCAATTAAATTTAACTCAGTAAGGATCTATAATGGCTCTTTGGAGCCTGAATACCTGCTAGATAATGGGATATATAGAGAGAACAAAACAAGGTACATTCCTTTGAGGATGATATGTGCACAAATAAATAAATTACAAAGCAGATTTTGATGAGTTCTAGGGGGAAGATACGGGATCTATGCTCTCCAAGCAAAATTATAGCAGATCTTGAATATGAGGTATGGAACTTTAGACTAGACATACCCATAATATAGTCATTCATTCACTCCATAAACCTTTAATGAGCATTGTGATAGTTTGTTAGAATTACCACAGCTTTCTGTGTTCTCCCTTTTTTGATATGATTTTGCTCACCTCCTGTATAATTCTCAATCTCTTAAATCTGGGCTGTCCTTTTTACTTTCATTGATCAACAGAATATAGTGAAAGTAACATTGTATATACAGCTTCTGAGGCTAAGCCTAAAGGAGCTTTGCAGCTTTCACCTTGAGAACACTGCTACCACTCTTTAAGAAACCCAAAGTATCTTGTTGGATGGGCCGCATAGAAGAGATTCAGGCACTTCAGCCAATGGCTAACTGCCAGACTTGGCCATCTTGACTATTCAGCCACACTGAGCCTCCAGGTGAATGCAGCCATTGAGTGACCAAAGGTGAGACAAAGAGAAGAACTGACCAACTAAGCCTAGCTAAATTATGGGATTGTGGATAACTGAATGAGACACTACATTTTAGTGTGGTTTGCAAAGTAGCAATAGACCAGTGAAACAAGCTCCTACATGGATCAGGCATAGAGAATATAGTTTTAAACAAAGTTTCTACTCATATGGAGATTATGTTCTTGTAGCAGAAGACAGACAATAAGCAAGTAAACAAATAATTAATGTCAGGTAGCAATAAATGTTTTGAAGAAAAATAAAGAATGTTAAGGGATTAGAGGATAGATCCCAAATAGCCAAAGCTATCTTGAGAAAGAATAACAAAGCTGGAGGCATAATACTCCCTGATTTCAAACTATATTACAAAGTTATAGTAATCAAACCAGTATGGTATTGGCATAAAAACAGACACATAGATAAATGGAACCGAAGAGAGAGCCCAGCCCTAGCTGGGTGGTTCAGTTGGTTAAGCATTGTCCTGTACACCAAAAGGTTGCATGTTTGATCCCTGGTCAGGACACATACCTAGGTTATGGGTTCAATCCCTAGTTGGGGTGCTCATAAGAGGCAACCAATTAAGGTTTCTCTCTCACAGTAATGTTTCTCTCTTTCCCTTCCTCTTTCTCTAAAATCAATTATAAAAATAACATATCCTCGGTGAGGATTTTTTTAAAGAAAATAAATGTTTTTAAAAATTAATAAAGAACCCCCAAATTAACTCATGTTTAACTCATGTACATAGGGTCAATTAACTTACAATAAAGGAGCTAGGGATATACAATGGGAAAAGAACAGTCTCTTCAATAAGTGGTGTTTGGAAAGCTGGACAGCTAAATGCATAAGAATAAAACTGTACCAATCTACACCACACCAAAAAAATTAAGTCGAAATGGATTAAAGACTTGAACATAAGACCTGAAACCATAAAATTTCTAGAAGAAAATGGGCAGTAAGCTCCTTGACATCAGTCTTGGCAATGTTTTTTTTTTTTTTTTATCTGACACCTAAACCAAAGGCACAAAAGCAAAAATAAATAAGTAGGACTACATCAAACTAAAAAGCTTCCGCAAAGCAAAGGAAACCATTAACAAAATGAAAAGCCAAGCTACTTAATGGGAGAACATATGTTCAAGTAATATCCAAATTATAGAAGGAACTCCTACAACTCAATAGCAAAATAAAATCAAATTTAAAAATGAGCAGAGGAATGGAATAGAAATTTTTCCAAAGAAGACATGCAGATGGCCAACAGGCATCTACCTGAAAAAGTGCTCAAATTCACTAATCATGAGGAAAATGCAAATCAAAACCACAATGAGATATCACCAAAAGACAATAAATAAAAAGTGTGGGTGAGGATATGGAGAAAAGGGAGCCCTTTTGTACCATTGATGGGAATGTAAATTGGTGCAGCCACTATGGAAAACAGTATGGAGGTTTCTCAAAAAATTAAAAATAAAACTACCATATGATCCAGCAATTTCATCTCTGGGTATGTATCAGAAGACAAAGAAAACATTAACCTGAAAAGATATACGCACCCCTATGTTCATTGCAGGGTTATTTACAATAGCCAAGATATGAAAACAATCTAATTATCCATCAATTGATGAATGAATAAAGAAGATATGATATATGTACGTATATATGTATATATATAATTTTTTCAGCCAGAAAAAAGAATGAAATCTTGCCATTTGCATCAACAGGGATGACCCTTGAGGGCATTGTGCTAAACGAAATAAGTCAGACAGATAAAGACAAATACCACACGACTTTACTTATACGTGGAATCTCAAAACAAACTGAGCACATAGATACTGGGAACAGATTGAGGTTGCCAGAGGCAGGGGGTGGAGTGTGGGCAAAATGGGTGAAGGGGGTCAAAAGGTACAAACATCCAGTTATAGAACAAGTCATGGGCGTGTACTGTACAGTGTGGTGACTATAGGTAATAAAACTGTGCTGCATATTTCAAAGTTGCTAAGACAGTAGATCTTAGAAGTTCTCGTTACAAGAAAAAAATTCTGTAACTCTTTATGGTGACAGATGTTACCTAGACTTGTTGTGGTGGATATTGAGATATTGAGTGATTATGTTGTGTACTTGAAACTAATATATGTCAACTATACCTCAATAATTTAGAACATGTTTATTTAGAAAAGGAGGTTAGAGGATGACAGGTGTGATTAGGAACTAAAGAGAAGAGCTGCTATTTTAGAAAAATAAATTCTTTAAAGAAAATATTCGAGTTTTCTAAAAAAAAAGTGGTTTTTATGCTTGATGACATTCCAGCAACCATCAGTAAGTTTTCCCATGACCCTAACCCAGATCCTTATAATTACATTAATATCCACTTATAGGATCTTGGAAGAAACTTTAGAAGTCAGCTCATCCTATCTTTTCACATAAAATAAACTGAACCTTGGAGAAGGTGTCGTGTTATCTATAATTTACTTATATTAAATATTATATTATATAATATAAAATTATATGTTAAGTATATACATTAAAATATTTCAGACCAGAAAGTATTTTTTAAGATTTTATTTATTTATGTATTTATTTTAGAGACAGAGGAAAAGAGGGAGAATGAGAGGGAAAAAAACATTGATGTGAGAGAGAAACAGTGATCGGTTGCCTCTCACACCCCGACCAGGATGGAACCTGCACTCCAGGCACGTGCCCTGACCAGGAATCGAACCTGGGACCTTTTGCTTCACAGTGCAACACCCAACCAAACGAGCCACAATGGTCAGGGTAGGACTAAAAAGTTTTACATACATGTTTGTTAACTAGTTTTAGTGTAAACCTTAGAGGCTAGTAGTTAACGTATGACGTACCTAATAAGAAATATACACTCTGGGAGTGGGTTGTTAGTTCTGAGAAATTCTAATCAACAATCCATATTCCAGTAGCAACTACAGCAAGAACTTCAACTATTTTTATCCCCAGTCAACACTAGAAGGCTCTTAAATATGGTTAGATGTTAGATATGGGTGAAACGAGTGGCGTCAACAGATGTGATTTGGCTAGAACTGTATTGAATTGTCTGACCGAGAGAGGAGAATCTAGTGAGCCCAGCAACGAGGCTCTTCAGAGTGATGTTATGGGCTAAGATCTCTTCAGTCCTTCCCTCTCCACTTAGTGGAGGACCCTGTTACCTGATTCCGACTAGCATGTGCGTGACAAATATTCCGACTAACAACCTGCTGCCAGAATATTATCTTATTTACCTAAAGTAAACCTTTCATGCAAAGTACTTGGCAAAGTGTCTAAAAATACCAAGAGCTGGGACTTCATTGAGCTTACAAGTTGTATGACTGGTTTTGCCTGCTTGTTTATAAATGTTTGAGCATGTGGCAGGTTTCAGTGTGGGACTTGCTTTCACTGTAACACCACACACTGCTGGGTAGTGAGGTTTGGGGAAGGCAGATGTGGCCCATCTCCCACTTTGGAAGCTGCTGGTATCTGACTCTTACCCCTTCAATAGCAACAACCAAATAAAAACCCACTCAGTCGGGGCTGGACGGGTAGAGGGATTGAGCAAAAAGAAAACAAAAGAGAAAGAACTCATCAACACGGACAACAGTGTGGTGGTGATTGTGGGAGGAGAGGGGGTGGGTGGGGGTGGAAGAGGATATACAGGAGATAAATGGTGATAAAAAATAATATAAAATAATTCAAAACCCCCACTCAATAGTTAACAAGTGTTTATCAATATAATATGATTAATAAATGAGCGAACTGGCTTGAGTCAGTTTGCAACAGAAGATAATTTCCTAAGATCATATAACAAATTGATTCTTGCCACCATCAAATGCGAAACAAATCATTTGCACCCACATTAATAAAAAGAGAAGCCAACCGACGTTGAGTCAAGGCAGACAATGTGGTGTTTTAGGAAGTTAGCTTACTGCAGTCTGGAGAATGGGTTGGGAAGAGAAACACCGGAGACAGGAACACCAGTGAGGAGATTGTTGCTATGGCCCAGGTTAGGCAAAGGTCAGAGGCGCAACATGACGCAATGGGACCTGCTTGGACCCTGGCACCAGAGAGATCCATTAGTCAGTCACATAACCGTGAGGAAGTCACCCTTCTCTTCTTAGATTCAACGTTCCCCATACAAAACAATGATTAACTGAGATGGTAACTCACTGATTGGCATGCAGTAGGCACTAAAAAGGGCTAATTCCTTTCACCACCGTTAAACCAGAAGACGGAATGATGAAATGGATGCAGAAAGACTGGTCTGAGCCTAAACAAGGGCTTACCCTCTTCCCGTCACCAAACACGAGAAGCAACATTTGGGCTACAACTTACTAGAATTCTCTTGTTCTTCTTGTCTGGCAAGATACCTTCAAATCAGCAAACTTTTTCTAAGCGGAGCACTTAGTTATAGTCAAAGAACCGAGGTGATAAAGAAATAAAGATGTCTGTCTGCAAGGAGCTTTCAGTCTTAATCTTCCTTTTCTGTCTATTAATACTTTAGTTTCCTCCCTCTGAGCTACAGGGTTTTCCCTGCTACCTCTTGTTTTCCCAATACGTGACATCAGATCAGATTCAGCTATTATTTTTGAGAAGGAATTGATATGCCAAGCACTAGACTAGACCCTTCGTATACAATATTTAATTAACACAACAAACTTACAAAGTCAATACTATTATTATCCCCATTTTTATAGAGGGAAAATAAGACCCGAAGAAGAAAAACAGGCTTATTATTTAGGACCATACAGCCAATTAATAGTTTAGCTGGGATTCAAGTCTAGTCTTTCTAACTCCAAGTCCAGTGCTATTTCCACTGTTCTAGGATATTTCTTTTTTATGTTTAAAGATGTGTGACCTTGTTATCTTCTTAAAAGATATCAACTCTGTTAGAAATGCCAAGTTTTTAGGAGGCTGTTAGATGTGACTTCCCAATGCAAGAATATGTATTTGATAAATAGGACAGATGCTACCAGTAATACTTGGAAAAATCACAAAACGAAATACCTGGCACAGCAATGCTATAATATTTCCTTCTCATGGAAGCAAATGAGGCTTACACATTATCACCATTAATCAAGGTATGGCTATCACAGTCTACCTTCAAACAATATCGTACTCATTTATGAATAATGTAAGAAAACTTGCTAGAGTATAATTTCCTTGTTATATATTTATAAATCCCACAATACATTATACACACACATAACATATACATCTATAAACATAGTTAGAGATCGTTTCTGAGAAGGTCTTTTATCCTGAATCCAGATTGTTGAGAGCTAGGAAAGAGGGCTAGCCAATTATAAGCATTGCTAAGCAGAAAACCTCTTGAAGGTCACCAGAATAGATAGGGGAGAGAAACAACATTGTCGGCCAAAGTAAGGGTAAACAATACGTGATTTGCAGAGGGCTTATTCTGAGTCAGGGTCAGTTAGAGGGCCATGAAACTTTAGGTGCCAGACTCATCTCGGGTCTGGACCCTTATCTTTAAACTGAGGGTACAAATTAAGTGGGACAGACAGATGGTTCTTATCAACAGGAGACAGACAGATAGTTCCTCCTGACCCCAGAGCTATGCAGAGATAACCGCCACATCTGCTTCTGTGTCCTTGCTTGCTTGCTCGAGGCTGTAAAACTGATAGGCTGTAAGCGCTAGGGGCGGCTCTCATCGGAGAGTTCGCCCCTGTGCAGGTAAAAACTTTGTTTGGCCAATAAACCATCTATAAATCTCTTAAGAGTCCGAGTCTTTCGGTTCCTAGAACGAGAGATCTCGCTTTCGCATATAACACAGATATTTACCATTTCTGGTGCTCTTCATTTCTTCCTGCAGGTCTGAATTTTCATCTGGTATCATTTCCGATCAGCTTCTAGAATTTCTTGCAATGCAGGTCTTCCTGAAACAAATTCTCTTGGCTCTTGTCTACCTGCAAATGTTTTTATTTTACCTTCATTTTTGAAGGATGTTTTTGTTTTTCTCTTCTGCCACTTAAAAGCTGCCATTATTGTCTTTGGCCTCCATTTCTGATGTCATCTGTCCTCTGTGTCACTGCTCCCCTGTACACAACGTCTTTGTCTCCAGCTGCTTTTAAACATTACCTTTATCTTTGGTTTTTAGTAGTGTGACATTATGTCTCAGTGTGGTTTTATATATGCTTAACCTGCTTGCGATTTGAAGGATTATAGTGTACTTCTTGGATCTATGTGTTTTATTCTTCATCTATTTTAGAAAACTCTCAGCTATTATTTTTTCAAATACTTTTTGTTATTGATTTTCTTTGACTGGGACTCCAATTACACGTATGTTAGAACATTTAATATTGTCTCAGTTCTTGGATACTCTATTTTATACTTTCAACTCTATTTTTTCTTTGTATTTTAATTTGGATAATTTATACTGACCCGTCTTCAGGCAGCTGACTCCTTCCTCTGTGGGGTTCAGTCTGCTGTTAAGCCCACTGAAAATCATTCTTCATTTCTTACATTTTATTTTTCATTCCTAGCATCTCCATTTGATTCTTTTTTAAAGTTTCCACCTCTCTGCAGAAATCCCCACCTGTGCATGCATTTCATACACCTTTTCTACTAGAACTTTTACATATTTATCATAACTGTTTTAAAAAGTTTGATCATTTTGCCCTGGATAGTGTGGCTCAGTGGATTGTGCTCTGGCCTGAGAACCAAAGAGTCACTGGTTTGATTCCCAGTCAGGACACATGCCTGGGTTGTGGGCCAGGTCCTCAGTAGGGGGTGCATGAGAAGCAACCACACATTGATGTTTCTCTCCCTCTCTTTTTCTCTCCTTTCCCCTCTCTCTAAAAATAAATAAATAAAATATTTTTTTAAAAAGAGTTTGGTCATTTTATAGACATGACCCATGGACATGAACAATGGTGTGGACATTGCCTGAAGGAGTGGAGGGTGCTGGGTAGAGGGAGGGAAGGAGGAAAAATCAGGGCAATTTTAATAGTATAATCAATAAAATATAATTTAAAAATTTTTTTAAAGAGTTTGATCATTTTAAATCTGAGCTACCACTTAGCTGTTTCTAGCAATATTTCCATTCTTAACCATGGTTCTTTTTATTTTTTTGGTTCTACCTGTGTCTCATAATTTATAATTATATGTTTCTGTGTAAAAGACCTGTAGAAACCAACATACATAGAAAAGAGCAACCCTGTTTTTGTCAGGTCATTAACGCGGTAGAAATTAGTCAATCTGCCCTGTAGCTGGGTGGGGTCTGACCTTTGTTGCAGTTTTAGTTAGAATCATTTCACTACTGGTTTTGATTTTTTTTTGTTTTTGTTTGTTTGTTTGTTTGGTTGGTTGGTTTCAAATGTTTTGAGGGTGGATGAGGACTTTCCTCTCAGCAGGGCTTGGGCTCTGAGCATCAGCAATGTTTTAGTAAACACTTTATGCTTTAAGCCAGTTCCCGGATTTCTAAACTGTGAGAGATCGCTCTCCACTTTAGAATTTGGCTGCTAGATTTGGAAGTTACTGGAGATGTAGTCTCAGGCCAGATTTTCTGTGCCTCGGGAGATCTTCCTCCACCCTGCTGCCCTGCTCCAGCTTTTGCAAGCTGGCTGTGGTATCCTTGATTAAAGCCTGCCATGTCCTGGCTCAATATATTTTTTTTAATGGACACATCCATAAATAGATTAATGACAGACTTTTCCCTCTGTGTCCCAAATAAGAAAAAAGGAAATTGTAATAGAATTTCACTATGGTCCCACAAACTCTGCCCCTGGGAAAATAACGAAAATGATCAGAATGACCTTTACCTTCTTATTGGAACTGCAACCCCGACCAAGTGCTTCAGGACCTGGAGACTCTGCTGTGAGGTTGCAGGCATCCACCGCATCGCTGACCCCAACTGTAGAGAAGCAGGACCACTTTGGGGTTCAGGACTATTTAAATGGTTAAAGAATCCTATTTTTAAACAGAAGGCTAACCTCAGTGAGGTTTCCATCAAGATATGGTCTGGGGGTACAACCTAATAATAAATAAATGGTATGGAGGCCCTGGCCAGGTAGCTCAGTTGGTTAGAGCTTCATCCTGATACACCAAGGTTGTGGGTTCGGTCTCCAGTCACGGAACATACAAGGAGCAACCAATGAATGTGCAACTAAGTGTAACAACAAATTGACCTTTCTCTCTCTCTCTCAAATCAACAATAAATAAATAAATAAATAATAGTGTGGGACGATTCTGATTGGATTCTGAGGCTTGGTATCCTAAAATCTTCACCTAATGAGTTAAAGAAAGTAAAATACTACCTGGCTCTAAGAGAGGTTGCGTGCGTAGCGGCTAAGCATCTGGGCTCTGGAGTTAGAATGCCTGGATTCAACTCCCTTCATCTCAGCCTTGTAATCAACTCCTTTGTGCTTCAGTTTCTTTAATGGTAAATTGGAGATCATGGTAGTACCTACTTCATAGGATTGCTGAGGATTACGTAGTTAATATATAATTATTTATTTTATAAGTTAATATAGAAAGTACTGGCTCCTAACAAAATGTTTTCAAGTATTATTAGCACCACCTTCGGCAGATTCAGAAACAACAGGAGGTGTGGAAAAATGACATAAATTAAAATTTGTGGCCGAAATCACCCCTACCCGCTACATATACATACTCTCAGCCCAACGTTTCCAAATATTTTTCCCGTAGAACTTAGAGAGTCATTTTCACAACTACCAGACTTTCAGGACTTAATACAGTTATTCATCTATCCTCCTGTGTGGCTATCATAGGCATATAAGGCTTAACAACAGGGAGGAGTCAACCCGAGTTGGCTCCTTGGCAAATAGAAAATGCCTCCACAGTTAGGTAGCTGGAAAATTGGATGAATGGATCAGGCAGAAACACTGCTGGCCCAGTTCTAGCCTCTGGGAAAAAGAAAACGAGGTATTCTGGAACACCACAGGCACCCGGAACTCCAAGGAACGTGGCTTCTCAAGGGAAGAACTCACATCTCTCCTGAAATTCTGGTCCCAGAGCCCAGAATAGTGCTATCCATTTGATGGTCTCGAAATATTTTTGTTGAGAAGGAAAAATAGTAGTTTGAACACACGGGTTTATCTCTTTTCCTTCTTGGAGCCCCACAAAAATAAGAGCAAGTGAGTGAACCCACAAGGATAAAGAGAGTGGGAGAGGCAACATAAGAGGATAAGACGGAAAGCCAAGTGGAAAAATGAGCAGAGCTGAGAAAGCTGCATACCAAGTGTCTGCAGAGGTGGTGCTAATGAGAAACAAGCCATTTTCTGCCACAAAACTCCAGCTAAGCTCAAGTTCTAGAGGACCCAGAAACCCAGGGAGGAAGAAAAACCCAGGGAGAAGAATGGGATGAAGGCATGGGATTGGATAAAAGGGTCTGTAAAGTTTCATTAGCCTTCAGGTCCCCTCTACAATCTTGAACCTGTGCGGGGATTACGCCTCCCTAGCAGGAGTCTGGAGGTTTAGTCTGTGGAGCAATGGAACAAGAGAGGTGCCTTACTAGAAAAAGGGAGATTCATTGGAAGTCTGCAGATTGAACAAAGAGAAAGCACACTTTTCTATCCACTCTCACCCATTCTGCATAGTGGCTTTATTTGGTGGCTAGGCTATTCCTCCCCTAGGCATGAAAATGGGGGATTTTTCTCTGGAGAAACAGAACAGCCTCTGAAAAATGAATGCCAGTGAACGCATAAGTAAGCAGAACAACAAAATCAATATATCTCTCTCTCCCCTTCCCTCCCTTTCTCTCTCTCTCTCTCAAATCAATTAAAAAATAAAAAATAAGTTAAAAGACAAGGCATCCAATAAAGATGTGTTGTTAAGCCAGCTGATTGCTTGCAGTTTATTTTGTGGGGAAACAGTGTAAAACAATGTGTAAGAATGATCCTATTCAAGGGGCAAGGGAGCTGGGGTATTTATGCACCAACTCCTGAGAATCTCTGGTTGAGGGTTTCCCTTAGTCAGGGTTAACTTCCCAGCACTTCCAGTCTGAGGTAGGAATTGTTAGTATGGCTTTCTTTTTGAACTTCTGGGAAAGGCCCCAGGCACAGAGATGCAGTCTGGGGCACTAACAGCACTAAAACTTTGGAGTTATCCTTAATGCCTCTCCTTTTTAAATATAGCCCCACATTCAATCCATCAGCAGATTTTGTCTTCAAAACATACCCAGAGTCCACAGCTACTACCTTTACCCAGGCCAACATCAGCATTCACCCGGATCACTGCACTAGCTTGTTTACTGTTCTCCCTACTCCTACCTTTGCTCCCTGTACTAGTTTCCTAGGGCGACTGTAACAAAATGTCAAAGACTGGGAGGCTTAAAACAACAGAAATTTATTGTCTCACAGTTCTGGAGGCTAGAAGGTGTCAGCAGGGCCATGCTCCTTCTGAAACCTGTAGGGGAAGCCACCTTACCTCTTCCTAGCTTCAGGCGTTTTGTAGGCACCCTTTGATGTTCCTTGGCTTGTAGCCACCTCACTCCAACCCTCCATCTTTACATGGTTTTTTCCCTGTGTCACTTTACAGTCTTTTGTCCACCTATGTCTGTGCATGTGTCCGATTTCCCCTTTTCCTAAAGACGTCCGTCATACTGGATTAGGATTCATCCTAATGACCTCCTCTTAACTTGACTCCATCTGCAAATACTCGATTTCCAAATGAAGTCACAATCTGATATACTGGGGGTTAGGAGTTTAACATAGCTTTTTTGGAGGAGGGGCGGACACAACTCAGCTTACAACACGCTCACAGCCCCATAGTCTATGGTGATTCTTCTAAAGCTCAAGGCTCTATTACTTCAGCTCAGTACACGTTAATGGTTTTCCAGCTGATTCAGAGTTCCTCACACGTCCACAAAGCCTAATTATCAGCATGCCCATCACCTACTCTCTGACTTCGTCTTTTACCGCTCACCTTGTTCAATCAATGTCAGCTTATAGTCCTTCCTACTGCTTCTTGCAATTCTATGGCAAACTAGGCTCCAGCAGCAGATTAAGTGAAAGTGTGTGTACTGAGTGGTGGTGCCCTCTGCCTCCTTTTCTCACCCAGTTTTGAGAATAGTGGCAGCCGAGTTTATATCTCCCAGCTTGTAGATTGGAAAATCTTTCCTAGAAAAGCTGAACAGGTCAAGAGAAAAGCCTGTAAACTCAAAACCACGATGAGGTATCACCTCACACCTGTTAGAACGACTATCATCAAAAAGACAAGAGGTAACATGGGTTGGCAAGGATGAGAGCAAAGGGAAGTCTTGTACACTCTTGGTGGGATTGTAAATTAGTATAGCCACCATGGAAAACAGTATGGAGGTTCACCAAAAAAATTAAATTAGGCCCTGACCGCCGTGGCTCAGTTAGTAGGGTGTTGTCCCATAAAACAAAAGAAAGGTCACCAGTTTGATTCCTGGTTCAGGGCACATGCCTGGATTTCTGGCCAGGTCCCTGGTTGGGGTGCATGCAAGAGGCAACTGGCCAGTGTTTATTTCCCTCCCTTCCCTTCTCTAAAAATAAATAAATTTTAAAAAATTAAAATAGAACTAGCATATGATCCAGCAATTCCACTCCTGGGTATTTATCTGAAGAAAATGAAAATACTAATTCAAAAAGATTATGTACATACAGAATGGAATACTCAGCTATAAAAAGAATGAAACCCGCCATTTGCAACAACATGGATGTTGAAGGTATTATGTTGATACTTCGTAATACTTCGAGGGTATCATCCTAAGTGAAATAATTCAGAGAGAGAAAGACAAATGCTGTGGGGTTGGAATATATTATTTTTCCCAAATGGATAGCCAGTTGTCCCAACAACATTTGTTCTAGCCATTATTTCCCTCTTTAATTTAAAATGTCATCTTTTTTCATGTATTAAATTCTGATAGATAAATAAAATATACACATAAAGAGAGATGAGATATGAGAGGGAGAGAGAGAAGGAATGTGGCCTTGGACTCTCTATTGTTTTTAAACTTTTATTTATTTATTTATTTTTAGAGAAAGGGGAAGGGGGAGAGAAAGAGAGGGAGAGAAACATCAATGTGTGGTTGCCTCTCGCGCACCTTCCACTGGGGACCTGGCCTGCAGCCCAGGCATGTGCCCGTGACTGGGAATTGAACCAGCGACCCTTTGGTTTGCAGGCCGGCGTTCAGTCCACTGAGCCACACCAGCCAGGGCTGAACTCTCTGTTTCTTTTTAATGGTCATATATTTTGGGGTTAACAATACTCCAAAGCACATTTTGATATCTGATAAGGTAAGTGCTTCCTCCTACTTGGTCAATATTCTTGGCTATCCTTACATTTTTTGGTCAACCTGTCAAATTTCATTTAAAAGTAGGTTAATGTAAGTAGAAATGACATCTTTAAAATAAATGGTCTCCCACATGTCTTTATTTATTTGGCTCTTCTTTTACGTCTTAGAGTAAAACTCCATAATTTTATTCATATAGGATTTTCATGTTTCTTGTCAAGTTTATTTCTTGCTTCCTTATAGATTTTGCAGCAATCGTGAACTGATTTTTTTCCATGACATGTTCTAATAAGTTATCACTGGTCTGTAGAAAGGCTATTGATTTCTATATGGTAATTTTATAGGTAATTTATTAACTGCCTTATTTATTCTAATAATTTTTCAGTTGGTTCACGTAGGGAGTATCTTTTATCTTCAGTTATTGAGTCTTTCCCCCCAATATTTATACCATCTCTTTTTTTGTCTCTCATTAATAGTTAAGTACTCCAGTATGATACTGACTAGTGGAAATGATCATTCGCATGCTTTCCTTGTTTTTTCATGTTAGTGGGTTTTGTAGTTTGCCATTTTTATTATAACATGTAATTTGATGGATAGCCTTTCAATTACCAGAAGCATGAATGTATTATCTAAACAAATTGTTTAGTTAGAGTTGCTTCATTCAGCAGACAGCAAGACATCATGGGAAAGATTTTCTGCAGCTGACCTCCCCTGGTCCCATAGAAATGTCCTGACCAGGGGACCAAGATGCTAGCAGTTTCTATAAGGTGAGTTTCATGGAGACTAAGTAGCCACCCAAATACTTTGTTGGTGACTCTTCACACCCTTTCCTTGCACGGGTAGCACAGCTCACACACATTACAGTAACAAGTTTAATGTAACAGGGCACATCTGCATTTAATATAAAGTACTTAATTTAATAGAACATATCTGCATTTAACTTTTACGTACCTATTTAGCTCCAGGTGACTGCCTTTATGGGAGTCATAGTGTGAGCATCCTTGACGGGGAACCTCCGCTATCAGTACGATGTTTGCCTTTCGTTTTTGGTAGATGCTTTTTATCACATTATGAAAAAATGATGATGATAATGATCGTGATAATAGCAGAAGTTATTATATGTTTACTTTGTGCTAGTTACTGTTTTTAAAATTTTTTAAGTACTTTTAAAAAACAATTTATTTACTTACTTTTAGAGAGAGGGGAAAAGAGGGAGAAAGAGAGGGAGAGAAACAGCAATGTGCAAGAGGTACTTCAGTCGGGTCCTGCATGCTCCCATCTGGGGATCTGGCCTGAAACCCAGGCATGTGCCCCGACTGGGTATTGAACCAGTGACCTTTCTGTTCACAGACTAGCGCTCAAGCCACTGAGCCATGCCAGCCAGGACTGTGCTAGCTGCTATTAAAAATACTATTTTATATATAACTCTTTTAGTTATATTTATTAACTCATTTAGAAAATTTCCTTCTCTTTTATTATTTTTAATTTTATTTATTTATTTTTAGAGAGAGGGGAAGGGAGGGAGAAAGAGAGGGAGTGAAACATTGATGTGCAAGAGATATATTGACTGCTTGCCTCTCGCGTGCCCCCACCTTGGGACCTGGCCCGCAACCCAGGCAGTGCGCTGACTGGGAATTAAACCTGGGACCTTTTGGTTCATGGGCTGGCACTGAGCCACACCAGTCAGGGCAGGAAATTTCCTTCTATTTGCAGCTTGCTACTTGTCATATTTGTGTGTGTGCGCCTGTGTTAACAAAAGTGAGTGTGGGATTTTCCTGAATGCTTTTTTAGCATCTATTGGGATAATTGTATGCCTTTTCCCCTTTATTCTGCTACTGCAGGGAATGATATGAATAGATCTCGTACTGTTGAATCAGAACCTCATGGAGTCCTCTAATCCATCAGCATCATCACTTTTCACTAATTATCTCACCCTTCACATGTTCTCATTTTTTCTTTCCCAGTCTAGATTCCGTTATACATCATCATAATCAGTATATTGTAAACATTCTTAATTCCCTTGTCACTTTCCCTTCATTACACTCACTGACAAAATTCCAAATCCTCCCACAGCCAATTAACTGAGTAGTCTATGTCTGCACCTAAGCAGCTGGACAAGTCTGGAGGGAATCACACTCAACTGAAATTTCCGACTACACAGCCTAAATGAGCACTCAATACTGCCCAGCAATCCTGCTATACTCCTCCAGTAGTTTTGGTTTCCCACTGTCCAATACAACCCTTTCTTCTCCTTTCAAACCTCCAACACACTCCCTCCACTTCGTTTTCGTATGACTTCAATGTATAATTCTTTGAGAAAATAGAGGCATTCAGACTCATTTTCCTCCCACCTAATCTATCAACTTCTCTGAACTGCCCGGATCCATATTCTCTGCTTTTTCTCCTAGGTCTGCACTATATTTCACATCCATCTGCCTTCCCAAGGATCAAATTTCTTCTCACTGCTGCATCATCAATTTCTCCTTCTCTACTGGATCGTTTCCATCACCAAACACACATCCCTTATTATCTCTCATCTTAAAACACACATACACACAAACCCTCTCTTGACACATCTCTCTTCAGCTACCATTTCACTTACTCATATCCATAGCAAACCTTGTGGAAAGGTCATTTATATTTGCTTTCTCTGCTACTTAACTTTCTATCATCTCAGCATGCCAATCAACCTTTCAACATTTTCGCTCCACTGAACTGCTCTTACATATTACAGTAACACGTTTAATGTAACAGGGTACATCTGCTCTTGTCAAAGCTACCACTGACCTCTAGCTTTGCCAAATTCACTTCTCTTTTGTCATCTTATTTGACCTCTAGGAAGCTTTCAACATGGTTAACCACTTCCTTCTTGAAATATTTTCTTTTGCTGGCTTCAGTAATACACCACTTTCCTGGTTTTCTTCCATCTCGTTGGCTGATGCTTCTCAGTCTCTTCTGCTGGCTTCTTGGCAAGCCAACCTCCAAATGTTGGAGTGACGCCGGACTCCATTCTTTACCTCTTGTTTCCTCACTCCTTTGGTGATCTTATCTACGTCTAGTGGTTTTAAATACCTGATGGCTGACAAAGACTGTCTCCTTGACCTAACTTTAGACAGACTCCTCTGAGCCCTCTTTTACCTAGACTTCATCCTTGGGCCCTATTCTCTACCTGCTTAGTCAGTTTCAACAAGAATCTCACTAAGTCAGTTTAGCGAGAATCCTCCACCTTTGCTGTCTACATCGTCCTTGGCTTGTCTTCAGCAAGAATCCTGTTATGCGAGTTTAGCAAGAATCCCCCATCCTTGATGTCTCTTCTTAGTAACTTTCCTTTCATTGACACCCTCACTTTGCTTATTGGCTGTAAATTCCCAGCTGTCTTTGGCATATTCAGAGTTGAGCTCAGGCTCTCTCCCCTGTTGCAATACTCTTGAATAAAATCTGTCCTTGTATCTTTAACAAACGTTCAGTAAATAATACTCTTTAACCTGGCTTCCAGCTTTATATATCTAGCCTGGACAGGGCCTCCTAATTCCAGACTTAGGTATATTATTGCCACTTTGATGGCTGTTCAGGTAGTTAATAGGCATTTCAAACTAAACAGATCCCCAATAGAACTTTTGATCTTCCCTTCTCACTTCAGTAAAATATCTTCCTCTACCAGACAGGCTGTCTAGAAAAGAGACCAGGCACTGAAAAGTCTCCAAATCTCCTAGTTTTCCATTTTAAGTCATCTTTCTCTCCTTCCAAGCTTCTTAACCATAGCAACTGTAGTGGCTTTAAAGTATGGCAATAATTTTTTTTAACATCCCTTTCATTAAATGGAAGGGTCTGCATCCCCTACCCTTGACTATGGGTGGGTTATGACTGCTTTTACCAGTATAAAGTGGTGGAAGTGGTACAATATGACTTTGGAGGCTAGGTCATAAAAACCCATGCAGTTTCCACTTTGTTCACTGGAATACTTTCTGGGAACTCTGATCAGCTGTGTATGAAGTCCGATTACTCTGAGGCTGCCATGCTGAAGAGGCCACATGTAGACGCTTTAGTTAACTGTCTCGGACTACAAGTACAAAGGTCCTATGCTATGGACTAAATATTAGGGATACAGAAATAAATGGGGCAGGTCCCTGCCTTCAAGACTTTCTGCTATGTACAACTTCAGGACAAGAATCTAATTGTCTTCTCCCCACAACACACACTGCTTTGGTATCAGGAGAACCCACTTCTCTTTTTATTCTTCCTTTTCCTTCTCATGCTTCTCCTCCTCAACCTCTCCCACCACCTTTCCCAGCTCCACCTGCTCCAGTTTCTCTTTACTGCCTTCCTTTTACTTTTCTTTACAACATTTAATATCTTCAAGTCTTCCATCATTTATAATTGCAGGAGGGAGACTAAGAATTGGGGAAGAAAAGGAAAAAATGATCTGTTGTCGTTATCTATTGCTGGGTATCAAATCACCCCCAAAATTGGTGGCATAAAGAAACAACCATTTTATAATGAGCATTGGCAAGAATGTAGGAAAAAAGGCAACACTGTGCACTATTGGTGGGAATGTAAATTGGTGCAGCCACTATGGAAAACAGTATGAAGGCTCCTAAAAAAGTTAAAAATAGAACTATCATATGATCCAGCAATTCCACCTCTGGGTTAGTGTTTAGCCGGAGAAAATGAAAACCCTAATTCACAGTGCTATATGCATGCGCACACTTATATTCATTGCAGCGTTACTCAGGTTACTCGGGACGTGAAAGTAACCTGTGTCCGTCAGTGGGTACATGAATAAATAAAATGTGAGATCATATACACACACACGTTATTTAGCCCATTAAAAAGAAGGAAATCTTGCCATTTGTGGGAACATGTGTGGATATTGAGGGCATTATGCTAAGTGAAATAAGGCAGACAGAGAAAGACAAATATCATATGATCTCACTTATATGTGGAATTTAAACAAGCTCATAGATACAGAGAATAGATTGGTGTTTTGAGAATTGCAGGGTGGGAGGGGTGGGTGAAATGGATGAAGGGGATCAAAAGTTATAAATTTCTAGTTCTAAAATAAATAAGTCTTAGGGATGTAATGTACAGCATGGTGACCATAGCTAATAAAAGTGTGTTATATATTTAAAAGCTGCTAAGAGAGTAGATCTTAAAAGTTTTCATCACAGGAAAAAAATGTGTAACTCTGGGGATGGATGTTGACTAGACATACTGTAGTGAACATTTCACAATAAATAAAAATATCAGATCATGTACACATATGTTATAACTAATGTTATATGTCAAGTATATCTTAATTTTAAAAAGAAGCAACTGTTTTATGATGCCCATGGATTCTGTGGATCAGGAGTTCTGAAAAAGAATAGAGGAAATGGTTTGTCTCTGCTCTGCAAGACTCAAATAGATGGGGGTGACTCAAAGGGCTGTTGGCGGGTATCACCCGGAGGCTATTTTCCTCATGTCTGGCACTTTAGCGGGAATAGCTGGAAAGCTGGTCTTAGCTAGGGTAGTCAACCGGAGCACCTACACGTGGCCTCCAGTTTCTTCACATGGTGGCCTCAGTGTAGTCAGACTGTTTATGTGGCACCTCCAGGCTCCCAAAGAGAGGACTCCAGCCAGCAAGGTAAAAACTGCGTGACCTTTTATGACCTAGTTGTGGAAGTCACACGGCATCAATTCTGCAGTTTGCTATTGGTCAAATTGATCACAAGCCTACTCATATTCAAAGGCAGGGGTTATAGACCTCACTTCTTCATGGGTGAAATGTCAAAGAATTGGTGGCCATGTTTTGAAACCACCCCAAAATTCTCAGCACAAATGTCATTATATCTGAGGGGCTATCCCTTTCCACTTTCTCTAAAATTACCTTCCTTAAGTACTCTCTATCATTTTGCTTATTTGTCTTACATCTCTCATCAAAATTTGTGTCTTATTCTTTTGTTCTGGTTTAGTTTCTCTTTTTTTGTTAGTCTCACTTCAAGATTGTGAACTCCATCAGGACAGAACCCTGCTTCTCTGGCTGGCACTTGTATTTCCATTGTCTAGCACAGGGTCGGGCACACGGTCAGTGCTCAGTAAACAGTTGCTGACTAAATCAAATAGCACATAAGTCAATAAATATTTTCACATAACTTAATAGATTCCAAGGAACTACAAAAGTCATCTGACCTTACCTTTTCATCATCTCGAACATTCTTGAACAGTCTCCAGAGCCTGGAGCTCACTATTTCCTGAGAACCCTTCCTTCTTTGAAGTACTCCAGGTAAAAAAAAAAATCTTTTTAAAATTAGTTATTCTCCTCACCCTACAGATAAAGGAGACTTGTTCAGGACTAGGGAGAAAGTCAAGAGGTTTGGGCATTTTGTTTTTGAGCCCTTTCTAAGTTCCAGGCACTGTTAGATGCTTTTCATTCATTATCTTCTCAGCAGTCCTATGAAGCAGTTCATGTCATCTCCATTTTTACAGATGAGGAAGCTGAGGGTCTGAGAGGTGAGGTGACTTAATGTCACATGGCCTATAGAATCGGAATTTGAATATAGAATTAGAATTCAATTCCAAGTTTATCTTATTTCCTAATTCATTCCCTTTTTTTTGTCTTGAAGAAGGAAGAAAAAAAATCCATTGTTCTGTCTTAAAACTGTGTTATACATAAAGGCTGAAAGTAAAAGCAGACATACCAGTTGATTTGTTTGTCAAAGCCTCGTACATTGCCCTCCTTGCTGGCTATGCCATCTCATTGACAGAAATGTCAAAATCAAATACAGCTGCCAAGTCTCTATCCCTGGCTCCTAGACCATGAATATGTAGAAAGCTCCCGGCAAACTACAGAAGAGGTCGCTTGTATTCAACATTGTACCGGAGGTTCTAGCAAGGGCAGTTAGGGGTGGGCATAAAAAGAAAAGGCATCTATACTGGAAAAGAAGAAGTAAAACTATCGCTGTTTACAAATATAGGACCTTACACATAGAAAACACTAAAACACACACACACACACACAACTACACTGCTAGAGGTTATAAACAAGTTCAGTAATATTGTAGAAACAAAATTAATATAAAAAATCATTTGTATTGAACAATCCCAAAATGAAATTTAAAAATAAATTTCATTTACAATAGCACCAAGAAGAATAAAATACTTAGGAATAAGTTTAACCAAAGAGGTATAAGATTTGTTTTCTGAAAACTACAAAACATTGTTGAAAGAAATTAAAGAAGACCTAACTAAGTGGAATATACCCTCGTTTATGGGTTGGAATACTTAATATTGTTAATATGGCAACACTCCCCAAAGTGACCTATTAATTCAATGTAATTCTTATCAAAATTCCAAATGCCTTTTTTTTTTGCAGAAATAGATAAGCTGATCCTAAAGTTCATATGCAAATGAACTGAGTTAAGAGACCCAGAAAAACCAAAACAATCTTGAAAAAGAAGAGCGAAGTGGGAGGACTTACACTTCCTGATTTCAAACTTCAAACTTACTACAAAGCTACAGTAATCAAGACAGTGTGATAAATAGCGTAACAGACACAAGGCTGACAGAATAGAATTGAGAGTCCAGAGTTAAACCCTTACATTTACAGCTGATTGATCTGACAAAGGCTCTAGACCATTTGTTTGGGGGACAGAGTAGTCTTCGACAATGGTGCTTGGAAAACTGGGCATCCATATTCGAAAGAATGAATTTGAACTTCTTCTTCACATCATGTATAAAAGTTAACTCTAAGTAGATCCAAAACCTACATGTAAGAGCTAAAACTATAAAACTCTTAGAAGACAACATAGAAGTAATTCTTCATGACTTTGAATTAGGTTTCTTAGCTATAATAACCAAAAAAAAAAGCACAGGTAATCAAAGAAAACTGGACTTCTAAATTACAAGTTTTTGTGCTTCAAAGAACACCATAAATAAAGTGAAATGACATTCCACAATAGGGGAGAAAAGTTTTGCAAATCATATATTTGATAAGGGACTTAATATCTACAAGGTATAAAGGACTCCTATAACTCAGTAATAAAAAATATAAATTACCCAATTTAAAAAAGGGCAGAGGATTTGAATGGAAATTTCTCCAAAGATATACAAATGGCGAATAGGCACATAAATAGATGGGCAACATCATCAGTCCACAGGGAAATGCAAACCAAATTCACAGTCAGATACCTCTTCACACCCACGAGGATAGCTATAATAAATCCGAAAACAACAAGTATTGGCAAGAGTGGTGAGAAATTATAACCCTCATACATCACTGATGGGAATGTAAAATCATGCAACTACTGAGAAAACAGTTCCTCAGAAAGTTAAACATAGCGTTACTATATAACCCAGCAAATCTATTTCTAGGTATAAACCCAAATAAATTGAAAATGTATACCCACACAAAAACTTGAAAATGAATGTCCATAACTGCAGTACTACAGCCAAAAAGTGGTAATAACTACATGTCCATCAACTCATGAGTGGGTAGATAAAATGTGGTATATACATGCAATGAAATATGATTCAGTTATAAAAAGCAATAAAATATTGAAACATGCTACACATGGATGAACCCTGAAAACATTATGCTAACTGGAATAAATGAGGTACAAAAGACCATATATTGTATGATTCCAGTTACATGGAATGTCCAGAACAGGTAAATCCAGAGACAGAAGAACTAAATTGGTGGTTGCCAGAGCCTGGGGCGGGGGGTGGGAAGGAATGGGAATGGCTGCTAACGGGAACAGCATTCCTTTATGGATTCAGAAAAATGTTCTGGAATCAGATATGAGTGATGATTGCACAACTTTGTGACTACACTCAAAGCCACTGAATTTTACACTTTAAAATAGTATGGTTTGTGGTATGTGAATTATATCTCAATAAAAAATTCTAAAGAGCAAGTCTGGCGGTGGAGTAGGAACAGGTGGACAGAAATTCTATTTGGATGCTAGATGGCATGTCTTGGCAAGCTGGCCCAGTTCAGGAGTGTTCAATGCGAGTCCCTGTCCTCCTCAGCCAGAGTGGCTCCACTTCAGCTCCCACTGAAGCTTTTTGTTTCAATGAGGGTCCCCCAGCTAAAGAGGACTGAAAGCCCAACTGCAAAGCTGATCAACTGCAAGAAGTTCTTCCTTGACTTCTAAGCTCCAGACTTGTGGAAAGTGAGTATAAGGAGTGGCAGGGAAGTGAAAACACCAACAGAGACCAGTGGCCCAGAGAAGCATTGGAGCGTCGCAGGCAGTGTGGGGTGGCTGGCTGGAGCCCTGCTTTCTGGCACAGTGTCTACTAGCAAGGTTCCTTCTGGCTCCATCAAGGGAACACTGACATATTTGAAAAGTTCAGCTCCATTCATAAACCTTCACGGAGAACGTTCTGGCTCTCACCCCCAGATGGGTGAGCCAAGTCCCTGTCCCCAGGTGGCGCAGGCACAGGGTTTGTGTAAACATGCTCAGTCCCTGACAGCTCTGTTCCCTTCTCTTGTATTTGAGCTCACCGTCTCTCAAAGGACAGCAAGAGCAGAGCAAGCTGCTTTTAGCTGTGGGAAAGGAGGGGAGGGAAGAGAATTAGTAACTATTGGGCACTTACTCTGTGCCAGAGACAAAGGAATATAAACATATACAATTTAACTTCCCCCTCAAGACATCCTTGAGCAGCAGGTGGAGGGACTTGTCCCAGGTACTTAGAGATAGTATGTTTTAGAACGGTGATTTGAACTCAGGACCATCTGATTCGAAAAATCTGTGCTCTGGAGAAGCTGGAAGTTCACCTAGGCTGGATCATTTTACCTGCACTGGACCATTTCTAGTTCCCAATGTTTATACAACTTGTTCATTCATTCATTCATTCCATTAGTTTCCCTGATTCAGCATTTGTTGCCAGGTAATATGGTAGGCAACAGAGACACAAGCCTGAATCCCTGAACAAGGCATAAGCCCTGCCCTCAAGGATTTATAATGTGATGAGAGCCAGGCCTGGACTGAGACATGAGACCAGGAGCTGAGTTAACTACACCACCAAGGGAGGTCCTGTGGTGGTTCGGCCAGATGACAAGTGCTTCTACTCTAACACTAAGAACTCAAGGTTTGGTGCAGTGAGGGCCATATGTTGCCAATTCTCTACCCAGCCCTCACCCTGTCCCGTAGGTGTGTGGGGTATGGGACAGTGAGCAGCCACCATGGGAGAGAGAGCTGAGGGGGAAGTGGTATTCTGGGGCAGGCTTCTGCTCAGCCACAGCAGGAAATGGAGGAAGGGCTTGCTGAGCAGGCTGAGGTTTAGGGGAGTTTATTGACTATAGCTCTTTGGTTTGGGAGGGAGGGCTCAGTCAGAAGAGTCTTCAGGAAAGCGACAGGGGGAACCTGAGTGGGAGTGAGTTTTGGAATGACAATGTCAGAGCGATGAAGAATGGCAGGGCGAGAGACCGAGGGACTGAGGCATTGCCATCCGACTGAGACTGTGGAGTAAATATATTTCATACCCAAGTTTCCGAGGCTATTTTCAATACAGGAAACAAGCTATGGTCTCTGTTTATGGTACCAGCTATAATATGGAGAAACTTTGTTAGGAAGTGAGAGTGGGAAAGCCAGTCTCAAACCAGGCTGGAAGCCACCAGCACTGTTTCAACTGTGCTGAAACAGCCATTTGGAAGAATTCAGCCTAGGGTAGAGAAGAAGGGAGGTGGCTACTAGTTGTAACACAGCACTTGACCTCTAGTTGGTTTTTTTACCCTCTTAGCTCTGAACCAGTTTACTCATTTAGTGAATACTTCCTCCCCTTCAAACTTTCTGTCTGCTACTATAGTTTTTAATTAATATCCGGTTTAACAGTGAAGTGGCATGATGTTATGGAAGAAACTTGGAGTATGGTATCAGTAGACTAGAATCTGATCACTTGATTAAAAGTCCCATACCATAAGCAGGAGGGGATGGAATTAGCAGGACTAGAATGCAGACATAGAATTCGAATGTTTCCATACTTCACTGGTATATCATAAAACGTAGAGCCTGACTTCCTTAACTTTCCTGAGCTTCAGTTTCCTCATCTGTACAAATACCTCCCTTAATAATATCTACCTTACAGGTGGCTATAAAGACTCAATGACATGTGAAGCCTGTAATACAGTGGCTGGCCATGGTGTGCACTTCACGTTATTAATCATTACATACAAAAATAATTTGGCTCTATAGCTGCTCAAATAAATATCTCACTATACTTATTAGGGGCTGAATTGTGTCCCCCTCAAAAATCATCTGTTGAGTCCTGGCTGGGGTAGCTCAGTGGATTGAGTGCCAGCCTGCAAACCAAAGGGCACTGGTTCAATTCCCAGTCAGGGCACATGCCTGGTTTGCCAGCCAGGTCCCCAGTAGGGGGTGTGCAAGAGGCAACCTCAGGTTGATGTTTCTCTCCCTCCTTTCTCTTCTCTAAAAGTGAATAAATAAAATCTTTTTTAAAAATTCACATGTTGAAATTCTAACCCTCAGGTGACTGTATTTGGAGATAAAGTATTTAAAGAAATAATTAAATTAAAACAAAAGTCCATTCGGTGGGCCCTAATCCATTATTGCCTGTGTTCTTATTCGAGTCATAAGAAGAGGAAATATGGACACAGAAAATGAATTTCTCCCATTCTTGTTTTAAGTCCCCCTTTTTAACTGGTGGACAGAGAGTTCCCCATTCTGCTGATTAGAAATAGCTTCTTGGCCTATGTTCTCCAACTCGAAGTCCCAACTAAAGCCCCAGTGACGCTAGGCCTGCTGGGCTGACCACAACTCCAAGGACACTGCTTCCTTAGCTCTTGGCTGCTAAGGTGAAGTCATCAGAGAAAGCAAGACTGTTGTCTTTTGAGGTGACTGATGACTTTCTGACCAGAGGACCTTGTCATGGGACCAGTGAGAGAATGCATCATTCATCATGGTCCATTTCGTGGTGCTTTCTGGCTGCATTGGGAGGGAAGGGCAACTGGGTATGTGATGTTGGAGGGAAAGCGCTGCACTCGTGATGATTCGTGTTCTCTGTCCCAGGACAGTGGAGGAAGGGGAGACTGACAGAGGAGAAAGAAGTAGTTTGAAGAGGGAGGAAGGAGGAAAGGTGCCTGGTGTGAATCTCAGGGCACTTTCCACTGACAGAAGTGGAGGCTGTGTTTGTGGATCGGCGGGGTCTGGGATCCCGATCTTTCGCGGGGCACTGTGTAGCAGGACACTCTGGGAGGACCGCACGTAGCCCCCCCAAAGTCGTGTGCCCGGGATGGCTGCCCTGGGCAGACAGGGCAGTGCGGGCGGGCGCGCGCGTACACGGCACGTCCTCGGGGCACTGCCCCCTCCGGCGCGCGCCCGCCCGGCCCCATCTCCGTTCCCTGCCCCTTGCAGGGCTCGGTGCCCTCGGTCTCCAGGACAGCGCACGCCCCCTCCGCAAGCCGGGACCCCGGGCCGCGCGCTCCCCGCGCCCCGTCCCCGCCCGCCGGGCGCGCGCGCTGGCTCCCGCTCCCGTTCCAGCTGGCAGCGGCGGCGGCGGCGGCGGGGATTGTTTTTGTTGTCGCTGAGGCCGGAAGAGCCGCAGGAGTCGGGTCCCTGTCCCCGGGCCAGGCGCCGCCGCCGCCCCCTGCCCAGCGCCCGCGTCTCCGCGGCGCTGCCCTCCAGCGCCAATATTCCGGAGATCAAGCGTTACGCAGCGGCGGCGGCGGCGGCGGCGGGGCCCGGAGCGGGAGGCGCCGGGGACCGGGGCGAGGCGGCCCCCGCCGCCGCCATGGAGGCGCTGGGACCAGGTGAGGAGAGCGCTCCGGCCGGAACGGGGCCCCGGGAGGGGTTGGTGGGCGGGCGGGACTGTCGCTCTCGGTCGCCCCCAATGGCTCGTGCATACCCGGGTTCGGGCCGTCAGGCCCCGGGGAATGGGACCTGTGCCCCATTGCACAAGGCTGGGGGAGCTGACCCGGGCCTCGGGGGGCGGGGACCGCGCCCCAGCTTGGAGAGATGTGCGGGCTCTGAAGGTCTGAGCAAGGAAGCTCAGGAAGGTGACTCGCGCCTCCAGGTAGTAGAGGGGAGACCTGACCCAACCTCAGGGAGGTGGTTGAGACGAGGCCAATTTGGGCCTCCGAAGGGATGATCTGTGGCTGGTGCGCTGCGGAGGCCTGGCCTGAATGGACTGGGAAGGTCCCCCACCTACTACCAGGGGTATTCTTGGTTTGGGGCTGCAGCCCTATTTTTCTTTGCACTGGCAGAGGTCCAGAGCCCTCAGATAAGGAATGCCCCTTGCCCCCAAGGCCAAGGGGCAAAGTACTCACCCTTTCTTGAAGGCCCTGGTGGCTCGGGGAATATGGTCCTATGGCTCTGTCTATCTGTCCGTGTGACAGTCCCAAAATTGTCTGGACCAACACCCCAGTGACAGGCGAGTTGGCGGCCAGCCCGCTCCAGCACAGGCTTTAATGCCCAGAGTTCTCTTCTAACTGGGTTATGAGTGGTTGCGAGGATCAAGTGAAGAAAGTGCTTTGGAAAATGTAATTTGCTATCGTTATGAGTGGCCTCTGGTTGTGTCCCCCACTCTGCCCTAATCAGAGGCACCATTCCAGGTTGGAACCAGTGCCCCGCAGAGGAGCCTGGTGCTTCCACCTCCAACCCCAACAGGTTTCTAATGCTTTGGCTAAGTAGGGAGGGGTTTAGGGTCTGAACTAGAATTAACTTTACTATCAGACCTTATCTACGCAGTGGACTTAGTTGTAGATCATTTCATTTTTTTTAGTGCATAGAAAATTCACTTTACCGTTTGAGTTTGGAAACTTTCCAGGTTTGTTTACTTAGAATTTGTTTACAGCACTGAGTGACTTAATCCCACCTTAATTTCCTGTTTAAACTATTTTTTTTCAAAAGGACCTCATAATAAAATTTCATGTGCCTTTTAAAAATAAATTGCTTTTGTCACAGTAATATTATTTGATAAACGTCAGTGTGAGTATTATGCTGGGTTACTTCGGCTGCAGCCCCCGGCGAAAGGCATGATCAAGTCTTTAGGAATGTAACAGACTTCTCTTCAAATCCAATCTAGTAATTTAATAGTTGTATAACCTTGGGCAAATTACTTAATTTCTTTGAACTTTCATTTCCTCATCTATAAAATGAAGCAATAATAATTACTGCTGGGAGATTGTTGTGAGAATGAAACGAGATAATGTATGTGAGAAGTCTTGTAGAGACCAATGCGTTATAGATACTAACAAATGTTCCTTCCCTCTCTCCCCTGTGAGTAACTCATAATTGAAGCAACTGTTGCATTTTACAAAGTGGTATTGAAAGAGACTATGTAACTGTGTGTACAAACTGATTTTCATGGCAAAGATCAACCTAGTGGTATTAGGAATGTCCCAGGGATTTTTTGTTGTTGTTTGATTTTAGCTTTTGCAGATTTGAGGACTTACCAGTTCACCTAGGATTGTGGAAAATTAATTCTCACTAACCACATTTATAAGATGCTAACGAATAAGCCAACATGTCACATAGATCTTTTCTGTTGACTGGAATATTTTCTTGTCTGCTCTCTGGCAAACTCCTCTTTTGCTGTCACAGTACCTTGGAAACCCAGTTAATAACAAGAAGCTGCATGCCAAGCATAGAACCAGAGCAAAGGGAGTTGAAAGTCTTGTGGGATGCTTTGTCCAGGTTGTTGTAAAACCTAGAGGAGCTTTCCTGCCTCTTTATTAAAGCGCACTAATCTGGAGCTTTGTGCCCTCCTCACCTGAACAGTTAATGACGTATTCTTCGTCTTCCTCTGCTCTCCCTCACCCCATTTCCATTTCGGACAACAATAACTTGGAAATATATTTAATACCATTTCTTTTGGTTCTAGCAGTGATAACTTTTATTTTTACAGTGCCTCACAGTTTGGAAAGTGCCTTCATAGTTATTAGCTCATTTGATTCTCTGTGAAGTAAGTAAAACAGACATTATCCCCATATTACAGATGAGAACAGAGATGTAGAGAGCTTAATTAACTCGATCAGGTCTCATGGCTGAGTGGTGAAATGAGGGTGAGTCTGGGTCTTCTGTCCTGGTGTAATGCCCTCCTTTTCTTTCAAGACTAACTTCATCCAATTTATGTTATCATATTTGTTTCCTTTTTGGAAGAAGTAATTTTCTGACTTTGTCACCAAATTTTTGTGATGCCCCCAATATAAAGCCCAGGGACCTTCAAGCACCGTAATATTTATGCAAGTATAATCTACTAGCTAACATTTACGGAGCACTTACTATTATTACAGGGCACTGTGTTAAGCCATTTATAGACATTATCTCATGGGATCCTCACAATAGCCTTAAGAGACAGATGCTATTATTGCCACATATTCCCCTTTTATAGATAAGAAAACTGAGGCGCAGGGAGGCTAAGAAACTAGACTGAGGTCATGGAGTTAGGGAGTGGTGAACCAGGATTGAAACCCAGGCAGTTTGGTGCCAGAGCCTTAGCCACTGTGCTTTTTCTTCGTAAGTGGTTTGCAAAACTCAAAGAAGCCAGCTTTTGGAATGGAAAATTTTAGAATATAGTTTCCTAAATAAATCTTCTAAACTTATTAAAAGAAATGACCGCTCACTGTCTGACTTTTCTTTCTTGCCAATGAAAACAAACATTATTTGCTTTTCTCTACTTCTTAATCCCTTTCCCCTCATTTCCTCTGTCTCTGTCCCTTTGGTACCAAGTAGTTCAGAGAGGTAGAGATTCCAAAGGATCGTGGACTATATTGGGGAGGGAGAGAGTTGGACTGGCAGTTAGGAGACCTGGATTCTAGTCATAATTTAAAATCAAAGTCTTCAAGCTAAGCAGGAAATAAGAACAAATAAAATAAAATAAAATAAAATTAAATTAAATTAAATTAAAGTCATATATCCTTGAATAAGTTATTTGACCCAAATTTCTGATTCACAATTTCTCTCATCAAGCTGGATGTCACCCAACTTTATGATATAATGATTGCTTAAGTGTTTGTTGGGATATGCGGGGCTGACTTCTCTGTATGATTTGATTCAATGTGCCAATCACCTCTGATATGATTTATTATTGACCTCTTACCTTGTTTACAAATATCTTATCACACCCAGAGCAGATCCCCTTTTACACCAGAAGTGGAACTCACCTCCAAGCAACAGTATTTTTAGTATAAATTATGTGCTTTGCTTTAATGAAAAATAACGGTCAGTTCTTGGCTTTGAGGAACGATTGGGTTTCTGTTTAGTTTCTATTTGGAACTGCTACAAGGATTATTAGTAGTGGTCAGTTGAACATTTATGGAATTTCTACAATGTACTGGTCATTGAATTAGGTCTTGAAGAGGTAACAATGACCTGGAGGTTCGTTTCTTCTAAGTTTACAGTCTAGGGGAGGAAACTAACTTAGCAGGCTGTTTCTATGTACTTGTACTGAGTGCTCCATTATGCAGAGGGTCCTGGGAACACAGAGGATACATCCTCCAGGCTGGGAGATTCTGGAAAGTTGGTCACACCTGACCTGAGTTTCGAAGGATAAGCAGAATTTAGGGGATGAATGAACAATGAGTTTAATATGTGCAAAGATTCAGTACTTGAAGAATTTGTATACGGTGATCTGTCAGCACAAGCTTCAGTAAAGTGCTTGCTTTGATGTTCCTCAGTGATGTTGGACAAGACAGCATCTTGCATCAAAGTTTTCTTTCCTCAGTGAATTGTCTTTGTTCTTGGTAAAATGCCATTGCAATAAAGAGTGTTGTAACTCTCCATGGTAACCATAACCCACTTTACTGAACACCTATTCATAGCAGAAAATATGTATATTTTTTAGGCCAGTGTCTATTTGACATTATCTCCAGAAAGGAGTAAGGTTTTTTGTACACAAATATTTCCCAGACTGTGTTTTCCCAAACCCATTACAAGTCAGTAGCATCTCCAAGTGTGGCAACTAAAAATATCTCCAGACATTTTATTTGCCTGTTTCCCGGGGCACAAAATCTCCCCTGGGTCACGAAGGACTGCGAGTTCTTGAAGGCAGAAGCTGTGTTTTTTCTGAGTCCATAGTGCAGGTTAGACATGTAATAAGTGAATAAATGTTTGTTAAATAAATAAACCTTGTAAATAAATAAATAAATAAATAAATAAACCTTCTTTAAGGTTAAATAAATAGACCTTATGATTAGGAAATATCAGATTATCCAGATTCTAAAAGCATCAGGTTATAAACAAGAAAGTTTAACATTATTGATATTGTCCCACTATCTAAACTAACAAGTAAATTGATAAACATAGCTGCTGTTTAACCTCCTCCTGTCTCTACACACTATAATAATGCTGGCCGATTTGTGAAAGATTAATGGGTCCTCTCCATCCTGAACATGATGATGGCACCCAGGGTCAAGATTTTTATTTAAAAGGCACATAACTCCGTAAGCCTGTCTGTAGATGCACTGGTGCTCGTAGAAGGCTTTCTACAGTAGCTGGCATCTGAGAGGAGTTCATCATACTGTCTAACTAATTTTGATGTTCCTCACATTCAAAATAATTGCAACATGGTAAAATGTTGGAAATCTGGAGAACCTTAGGTAAAAAAGACACCCCAAACTCTTCATTTCTTAGTATGTTTTGTGAATAATAAGATCTCAGTAGTTGTAGATATATTAATCATCATCATCATCATCATGAAGGAAATATCATTCTTCATGACCAAACAGCACATCAAATGTCTTTCAATCTCTTCAGGACCTCCGACCAGCCTGTTCCAGCCACCCCGCCGTCCTGGCCTTGGAACTGTTGGGAAACCTATTCGACTGTTAGCCAATCATTTTCAGGTTCAGATTCCCAAAATAGACGTGTACCACTATGATGTGGACATTAAACCAGAAAAACGGCCTCGTAGAGTCAACAGGTAAGGATGAAAAAGAGTAGACTTCTATATAAATGCATATAACTTATTTATTATATGTCCTACTGTTCTCTAATTTTTTGTTGTTGTTGTTCTCTAATTCTTTCAACATGTAGGCTCTGTTTTTCTCTGAGATGATAAGTTCCTTTGCTGTCTCATGCTTGGTTATCCTCCACAGATTCTAGCAGAGTGCTGGCTACATCACAGTTCAATCAGTAAACATTTATTGAAGGAAGAAGAAAAATCACTCTTTCTTGTCCAAGGGTAGCAGAAATTTATAAAAGTAGGTGAAGACATTAGTGTCTATGGGGCATAGAACTATCTGGAAATTCAAATTTTATTATTAAGTGTCGGTGACGGACATGAGAAAAATATAAGTGGAAAGACAGATGGATCATCTTGGAGAGTTGAAGAAAGTAAGCTGAGAAAGAAGTTCTGTTCAATTCTGCATTATCCAAGAGGGGCGTGGATGAGGTGATTTAAGCATTATGGTCTCTGTGATAGGAATTTACCAAGTGTGAAGACATCGCCCTGTAGCAGATACTCTTACAGGGTACTGAGAACAGCCATTTTCCTTTTCTTTCTTTCCATACTTTGCTATTCAAGCAGTCTTTAGTGTTAGGATTCTTGCTTTTCTAAGAATGCTCTTGTTATCGCTAACATTGGTAAGACACAGCACCTGACTTTTCAATGACTGTATCATTCCAAAATCTCACAGACTCCAACTTAAACTATATACTCTTGTTTTGCTGCAACGGCATTTATTTCAGGGCATATGGTGTGATCTGGCATATATGCAAGAACGCTTCAGTAAAGCTACGCATGCTTGAGAGAAAGGCTTTCATTCTGAAAAGAAAGAAACTACATTGGTAGTCTTTATGGAATGAGGACATTTCACAACATTCCCTTCTCTCCACTGCTTGGGAACACTCTGAATAAAACAAGAGAGTATGCAGAATTATAAGTAGCCAGCATTAGTCAAAGAGGTTGAATTACTCTTTTGAGTATGGTGCATCTTAGATTTATTGATCCTCAGATTGCTGAACTTCTGCCCACTTTCTTTTCCAAAACCAGTAAACTTGAAGAATGTATATTTTGATAACAAATTTATCATTTTCAATAGGAACATACCACACTTAGATATCTGACAGAGGTTATTCTTTCTTATAAGGCTGTGTTTATCATAGGAGAGGGATTTGGAAAGCAGGACCATGAGAGGATGCCATAAATTTTATCACTCTTTCCTTTTACTCCCCTCCTTTGTTATCATCTCATAGTTGTGTTTGTTCACTTGTTATTACCTTTCTTTAGTTAACTGTTGTTTTCATTACTTAAATCAATGGTCACTTTAACTCTTACTTTTCCCAAGGACTTTTGAACTGAATTTAGATGATTAAGGTATGACGATAGTTTCCTTACTGTTCACCATCTTTCCAAGCTAACTAACCTGCACTATCTCCATTACTGTTAAGGGAGGTAGTAGATACAATGGTGCGGCACTTCAAGATGCAAATATTTGGTGATCGGCAGCCTGGCTATGATGGCAAAAGAAACATGTACACCGCCCATCCATTGCCAATTGGACGGGATAGGGTAAGTGTTGACAGTAGAACTGTTTATTAGACTTGGGTCCAATTTAGTAGTAATTACATAGGACAAAAATGTTTCCTCTTCTAATAACAATTCAATTCTTAGTTGTTTCTCATAGTGATAATAGGTTTTTCTGTCCATGTTTTCTTCTCCCATAGTTAATTGATAATTAAACATTAAATGAACATTAGAATTTGGGTTGATTATGTCATTTTATACATATTCCAGATTTCTCACATTGTTAAGATGTTACTTGAATCTGACCATGGAGTTTTTATAAATTATAGAATTTTGTATAATACCCATTTATGAAAATATACATAATGCCACAGTAACTTTTTAAAAAATTTATTTTTAAAATTAAAAAAGTCATATGACAATATATGCTCATTATAAACTCATTTAGACAATCTAGAAATGCTGTGGCAACCTGCCTCCCCACCTGTCCTCGATCCCATTTTCCTTTTCAGAGGAAACTGTCCTAATAGTTTGGTATGTGTCCTTTCAGATGTTTTTATGTGCACTAGCTATTTGTGCATTTATTTATGTACATTTTTATTTGTTTCCATATTGTTTTGATATATTTTTTCATTTAACAATATGTCTGGGAGTTCTTTCCATTTCTGTACATTTAAATCTACCTTATTATTTTTTAAATTGATTTGAGAGAGAAACATCGATTTGTTGTTCAACTTATTTATGCATTCATTGGTTGCTTCTTGTATGTGCCCTGACTGGAGACTGAACCTGCAACTTTGGTGTTTTAGACCAATGCTCTGACCAACTGAGCTACCCTGCCCTTATTATTTTTTAATTCAAAAAAATTTGCCCTGGCTGGTGTGGCTTAGTGGATTGAGCACCGACCTGCGAACCAAAGGGTTGCTGGTTCGAATCCCAGTCTAGAGCACATGTCTGGGTTGCCGGCCGGGTCCCCAGTCGGGGGTGCATGGGAGACAACCACACATTGATGTTGCTCTCCCTCTCTTTCTCCATCCTTTTCTCTAAAAATAGTAAAATATTTTTTAAAAATGTTTACTGTGGTAAAGTATACATAACATAGAATGTACTATTTTAACCATTTTTAAGTGTAGAGTTCTATGGCATTAAGTATAGTCACACTGTTGTGCAATTGTGACCACTATCCACCTCAGAAGTTTTCATCATCCCAGACTGAAACTCTACCCATTCAGCCATAACTCCCCACTCCTTCCTCCCCCAGTCTCCGGTCACTGCTCGTCTACTTTCTGTTTCTATGACTTTGACTAGTCTAGGTGCTTCCTCTAAGTGGAATCACACCATATTTGTCATTTTGTGTCTGGCTTATTTCACTTAGCACAGTTAAGTGGAGATAAACACTTAAATAGTGTTTTTAAGGTTCATAGATTTTGTAGCATCTACCTTATTTTTAAACTATTGCATCATGTTACTATTTGATATTAAATCATTTCCCTATTGATGGACCTGTAAGTAGTTTCCAGTGGTTTGCAATTCCAGATGTGTAAATACCTTTATGCATATACTATACTGAATATTTCTGGGAACTTTCTCTCAGCCTTTGTAAATATACATATATGTGTATTTTTCCTTAGGTTGATATGGAAGTGACCCTTCCAGGTGAGGGGAAAGACCAGACCTTTAAAGTGTCTGTTCAGTGGGTGTCAGTTGTGAGCCTTCAGTTGCTTTTAGAAGCGTTAGCCGGACACTTGAATGAAGTCCCAGATGACTCAGTACAAGCACTTGATGTTATCACAAGACACCTTCCCTCCATGAGGTTAGTACCTTAGTTTGAATTCTTTGCCGCAGATATCGGACCTTTTTTATTTTTGATGGTTTGCATTGGAGTCATTGAAAGGTTTCTACATAGGTCATAGTTTAAACTTGGTTTCAATTTACGAAGTTGAGAGTGAAGTGAAAGACTTTTCAAGTTTTTATTGTAAAACATGCAAACTTTCATTTCTTCAGATACACTCCAGTGGGCCGGTCCTTTTTCTCACCTCCGGAAGGTTACTACCACCCTCTGGGAGGGGGCAGGGAGGTTTGGTTTGGCTTTCATCAGTCTGTGAGACCTGCCATGTGGAATATGATGCTCAATATTGACGGTAGGATGGGATTCTCTTCCCCCTTAAGTCTTTTGGCCCATTTTCTTGGTCCTGTCTCTTTCCCCAAAGCTAAGTATCCTCCCCTTCCTCTCTCTTTGTTAGTATCTGCAACTGCCTTCTACCGGGCTCAGCCTATCATTGAGTTCATGTGTGAGGTTTTAGACATTCAGAACATCAATGAACAGACCAAACCTCTAACAGATTCCCAGCGTGTCAAGTTTACCAAAGAAATCAGAGGTAGGTATTGGCATTACTGTAGTCTCGGAGAGTCAGTTCAGCATGGTGCAAGGAGCGTGGTCTTGGAGTCAGACTCACCTGGGCTTCCGGCCCATCCCAGCTAGATCTATCAGGGGGACCTCGGGCAAGTTACTTAACCACTATGAGTCTTAGATTATTCATCTCTAATGTAAAGACGTATCTAGTAAAACTGTTGTGAGAATTAAATCCAATCAGATTTATAAGCTTCAATGCAGTTAGAGTTATAAAGTTTCTAGCACAATACCTGGCACATAATAGGCACTTACTGTTTTAAAAACTTCTATTTTAATAAACTAACACAAGTTTGCTTATTTCCCTTTTGGAATTTTTTTTTTCTTTGCTTGTAATTAGCTGTCTTCTCTCACTAGAATATAAGTTTCATTAGCACCTGACCATAATGGATACATAGTAATTATGTATTGAACAAAGTAATAAATTAAAGTGGTTGCAATCTTAAATCATCTGGGTTCTAGTATTTTCTGCTTAGCTGAGGCTTTTTGTCTACACGTAACGAAATTATTCCCATATCCTTGCAACTTATGTCCTGTACAATGGCATGTCTTTCTGAAGACATTTGAATCTGTTTTTATCCTTATGCTTTTAATTAATACTGATGTTTTAACTTTTTTTTTTCAACTTCAGGTCTTAAAGTTGAGGTGACTCACTGTGGACAGATGAAGCGAAAATACCGAGTTTGCAACGTGACTAGACGGCCAGCCAGTCATCAAACGTATGTTAACCGCATCTAGAATGACAGCATTACGTTTTCGCAAACAGAGGAAGCTACTGTAATCATTTGAGGAATTGGTATCTCCTACTGCGATTTTTCAAAATCACTGAGCTCTTCGCGTTTAAGCACCAAAGCTTTAAAAATGTTTTAACGTTTTTTGATAGACATTTGTAAAACTTATTTCCTGCCTTTAATTCATTTCACCTCTTAAACAGAGTGTGCTCAGCAGAGATCACCTTTTATCTAGTGATGCAGACTCATCACTATTATCATCATTTATTATACTGTTATGAATCTCAATGCGTGGCCCAAAGGGTTTATTAAGGCCTCGAAGTGATATGGGGCTGTCATGGGAAGATGTGTATCATGGAGCCCTTGACAGTTTCCTGCACAAGTCATGTTGAAACTTGGTTTCAGGTTACAGAGTTGTGTGGGTTGCTCTCCCTCCTTTTGGAGCTGGCTGTTGCTTCTTCCAGCTGTCCGTGCGCGCAGGGCACACCTCCAGCAGCACACTCACTTTCACTTCCCCATCTCATTTGCCTAATCACCCAACTTCGGATTCACTGTGAACTACGCCTAATGAGAAACTACATGCTAGAGTACTTTTTAAATTACCATCTACGTAAATTTTGTTCTTGTAATCTGTATCACTAAACTCATGACTGAGATAACATAAATATTGTCTCTTCCAAGTAACTAACCTACATATATAACCTTTACATTTTTGATTACTCAGAAGCCCTGTAAAATTTTTTAATTTTTTTGCTTATATTCTAATCTGACTTTGTTTTAGATCCGTGGTTCTCGATATTTGAACTTTAGTGTACGTCAAAACCACCTTTGAAGGCCTTTGGTCTAGATAGCTAAATTTGGGGGGTGGGTGACCTCTGGATAAATGTGGTATATTAATTCAATCTGATTTGAATAAATTCCTCAGTATGAACTCATGTACACATTACATAAATTCCTTAAGAGTTATAAAGTGATACTCCATGGTATCTTCATATTATGTCATTGACCTCATTCTCTAGGGGGAAAAATGTTACCAGAATCTTAGGAAATCACTGTTGAGAATTTTAGCATTTGTTTCAAGAGGAACTGTCTCTTTTTCATTATTTAATTACTTTACAACCTATAAGAATAATTATACTTACATACCTATATAATTTATGCATGAAAATTAAAAGCACACAAATTTATTTTCTTTAATTTTTCAAGGAAATAAACTTTTCATTTCAAGTTTATATTATCACTTGGACTTCAGAATCTGCAGAAAGCCACTAGGTTTTAGTACAACATAATCTTACAGTATAGACTGTGAACCTTTAACAGTAATTAAAATGTAGTCATTGTAGCAAGTAATATTTTCCTTCTTCATTTGCAGTGTCAAATAAAATTTACCTCTAAACAATTTTAAACATGCCTTTATTTTCTATAAGTGCAACAGATTTTAATCCAGAAATGTAAACATTCTTGGATCGATATGGGGCTGAACAAAATTATTTTCTCCTCAGACATAGATGCTAAATTGCACTGAAGTGGTCAGTGGCCAGCTTGCTTATGACCTGAAGTCCTGAATTCAGACTAGGAGAGTTACATGAGTCTTACATAGGTCATACTCACAGCGTTGTTACTTTGCGGGGTTGTAACAATTAAGAGAGTAAGATTAAAGTTAGTATTGTGCCAAGTATTAGAGATACTTTGCCCACTGGAAGAGTCAAATAAACAATCTCTTAAATCTCCCTCCTCAGTTTATACAAAGTATCCTAGCATAGTCTCAATTTCATGTACTTGGTCTTGTTGCCTCCAAATCCACATATATTTGTCCTGGTTTAATGGGACATTTTAATTATCTGAAAATGTGGGCCCGATCACTATGCTACACTCATTTTGCCAAAAACAGAAAATTCTCTTAAGCAAACAAAATTTCTATCTATAAGAAGCCAACAAGAGATTGTTTCTGTAGGTGTTAGCTGATCTAATCTAGTGAATCTCTGTAATTTCTGATTCTGTAGCTTCTTGTTTTAAGTTCTTTTTAAACTTTAATTATAATTTTTTCTCATTCTAGCTTTAAAAAACATGGAAAATTCCAACGTGATCACTCTTTGGATTAAATACCAAAATGACTTAAGTGAAAATGTACAAGTAAAGATTGACCTTTGTTTTTAAGTGACTGATCAAGGTAGAAAATGTTAGTAGACTTTTGTTTGTTTGCTTATTTAAGAAAAGAGAACTTGAAATTTCTAAAAAGACATTGTCTCCTATAGTTTTCCTTTACAGCTAGAAAATGGTCAAGCTATGGAATGTACTGTAGCTCAATATTTTAAGCAAAAGTATAGTCTGCAGCTGAAATACCCCCACCTGCCATGTCTCCAAGTAGGACAAGAACAAAAGCATACGTACTTGCCACTCGAGGTAAGCTACATTTTCTTTTGCCAATCTGCCAGTTTCTTGAATGACTTAAAAAACAACATCGTATCTAAGCAAGTGGTAGAATTTAGTATTAATCTCTAACATATTTGGGGCTGATTATATAACAGAATTTTCATTTTTGAGGGGCAAGGAATGGAAGATGTAAGATAGAGTTCGTCAAAGGCTTAAGATACAGAAGCCCATGACACAAATGAATTTCTCTTTGCCTCTTGGCAGGTCTGTAATATAGTGGCAGGACAGCGATGTATAAAGAAACTCACAGACAATCAGACGTCCACGATGATCAAAGCCACGGCAAGATCTGCTCCCGACAGACAGGAAGAAATCAGCAGACTGGTCAGTAAGGCATGGTCTTTAAGACAAGCTAGCGTTTGAGATGCAAAATCAAAACAGTAGAAAACTCCTGATGGGACACAGGTACTCTTCGGTTCTTATATATGCAGGCTTTCCTGTTCTTTAGGTGAAGAGTAACAGCATGGTGGGTGGACCTGACCCATACCTTAAAGAATTTGGTATTGTTGTCCACAATGAAATGACAGAGCTCACAGGCAGGGTACTTCCAGCACCAATGCTACAGTATGGAGGCCGGGTAAGCTTTTCATTTTGCTCAGCAAGCTTCTTCCAATAACCAGTCGAAAAGAGAGTAACGGAGGGCTTTTCTACACCACCACAGTGAATTTACCCATAGTTATGCTTATTATTGCTCTTTGTCTTTTGGCTAATACCAAATAGAGTTCTGTTTATCCCCTCATCCATATTCAAATGGCCTTAGATTGTAATGTCTTTTCTCTTTTCTTTTGTTTCTTTTTTTTGTTTTGTTTTGTTTTTAAAGAATAAAACAGTAGCCACACCCAACCAGGGTGTCTGGGACATGCGAGGAAAGCAGTTTTATGCTGGCATTGAAATTAAAGTTTGGGCAGTTGCTTGTTTTGCGCCTCAGAAACAATGTAGGGAAGATTTACTAAAGTGAGTATCTTCATATTTTCAGCTTAGTAATATCACTTCCAGATATGAAAAATGCCATCTTTATGTGAATGTGCTGTGTGCACTGGCACCAAATCCCTGACTGCTGTAGTGACACCGTCTGGCTCTAGGAAAAAACACCTTGTATTGTAACAAATTGCCAATTCGGGACATACATTAAGAGTCTGACTCAGCTTCCTTACATTTAGAGCAGACACTTGGGACTCACAAGGTTGAAGCATTGCCTGTTGGCAAATCCGTGGGTTCTCAGTGAAACTTCCTTTGGTATTACTTGTATGTGTTCGGCTAAAATAAAAATGAGTTCATTTTTAACCATTCTAGTTTACTAGCAATGTTTTACTACAAGGTCACTGACTAAGATCGCTGGTCCATGTCTCCCAGATGCAGCCATCTGTACAAAGGAAGTTAGAAGAGTAGCAAAATCAAGGCGGAGAAAGGGGACTGGGATGAGAGAAGGGAACCCTACAAAATATTGGCAGACGCACAAAAGAAACTATTCTGCAAGCTTTCTACATAGCTTGCAGGGACTTCTGAAACCCAAAGTTCAAAATTTCATAATGAGGTTCTCTTTTTTCAAGTGATGGTTTCTTTTGCCATTGTACTGATTCAAATGTGTTGCTAGTTTGACTGTCATCCTAAATGCAGCGACTGTGTAACAGAGTGTGGTCTGGGTTCTCACCTGAACACGCACTTACAAGAGCTCACCCAGCTGTTCTCATAGCAGGCTTACCCAAATACACATTACCTGAAATTTTGACTTTGCATTTCTTCAGTCCAGAATTACTGACTTGCATGTTTAAAAAAAAAAAAAAAATCTTTGGCCAGGAATGTTATTCTAATCCCTGGGGCCTTAGGCATAACTATTTAAAACTTCAAAATAATCCAATAGGTTAATAATATAGATTCTTCTGCATGGGAATGATACAACAGCCAGTCTATTTTTTTTCAACCAACTAAAAAATTTCGTTGTTTATTTGTTTGTGTCTAATTTTGGCTAAGAATTTGCAGAACTGAAGGAAGTATCATAGAGGGAAATAAATACTAAGTACGTACTCTGAAATGAAAGCAGCGTGCCACTGGTTCTGTTTTAACAGGAGTTTCACTGACCAGCTCCGTAAAATCTCTAAGGATGCAGGAATGCCCATCCAGGGTCAGCCATGTTTCTGCAAGTACGCACAAGGTGCAGACAGCGTGGAGCCCATGTTTAAACACCTGAAAATGACATACGTGGGCCTTCAGCTAATAGTGGTGATCTTGCCCGGAAAGACGCCAGTATATGGTATGGACCCCTTTAACGTTGAATGAAGGGTGATTTCAACGTTATCACATTGAAGGGGTGAGGTCTTCACTAGTAGGTGTGACAAACAGGATAAGCTAGAGTATGCTGCAGTCGCAAACACCCCCAAACTCTCAGGGGCTCCAAGCAGCCATGTATTTGCTTTTTGCTTCTGCAGTGCGTCCATTGCAGGTAGACTGCAGCCTCTGCTCCATGTCATCCAATCATTTTTCACTCTAAAACCTGGGTTGGCAGAGCAGTCACTGTTTGGAATGTTGCAGGCTTCATGGCAGAGAGAAAAGAGAGCTCTGGAGGGTACTTAACATCTGCAACTTCTTGGCCACAACCAGCTGTATTGGCCCATCCAACCTATGTGGGGGGAAGATGGGCATGGGGCCAAGAAATGCAGTGGAAGTGAGGACTGGGCATGTAGTGAAATTCTGCCATAGCCCCCAAAGCAGGGAGAACTAGAATGTTGGTTAAAAATACTTAGGAATATCAGAGTGGGGAAGAGGAGAGGAACCTACCACTTCCAGAAAAGGAGCTGTTTAGTTTGTATCTATTAGAAGAAGAATGATGCAAAGTTCTTCTGGCTATTTTAGTAAAAGATTTGGAAACTGTAGACCAAGCTGCTGGAACTTTGTAAAATAACTTCAACCCTCTCTGAATTTGCTTCTTTTGTTACCTTCAGTTTTGTCTCTAATGTTTAGAGGGGGAAAAAAAGGCAGAGGTGGAGAGGAGGGAAAAATTCTATGGGTTGGTGTGCCTGTAGTGAGAGGGAGCAGCTAGGGAGAGTGAATCCTTTGTCAGGCCAGTCCTGCGGGAAAAGGAGCCTCCAGGGACTGAGTAAGTGGTGGCAGGCAGTGTTGTAGAATAAAGAAGTAGGCTAGTTTGAAGGCCTGGCCCTGGCTGGGTTGCTCAGTCGGTTAGAGCATCATCTTGATATGCCAAAGTTGCGGGTTCAATCCCCGGTCAAGGCACATACAAGAAGCAACCAATGAATGCATAAATAAGTGGAACAACAAGTTGGTGTCTCTCACTCTCTCTCCCCTTTCCTCTCTCTCTAAACATCAATAAATTGAAATTTAAAAACGTTGGAGCTCCAGTGGCATAATCGGTTAGCGCAAGGTACTTATAAAATTTAAAAACAAATAAAGGCCTTTGGGAGAGAAGGAAGAGGGTGGGGGATGGCCTATCCAAACTGAAAAAAAAAAAATGCCCTGGGATTTAGCAAATGAAAAACCCCGCACAAGAAAAGCATCTAGCACCATGTACAGTATATAGTAGGCACTCTGTAAATGTCAGTATGGATTTTCCCCTCTGTTCTTAGTAATTAAGAAAATATTTAAACATTTTAAAAAATCAATTAATTATTTTTATAGCGGAGGTGAAACGTGTTGGGGATACCCTCCTGGGTATGGCCACGCAATGTGTCCAGGTAAAAAATGTAGTGAAGACCTCACCCCAGACTCTTTCCAACCTTTGCCTGAAGATAAATGCAAAGCTTGGAGGAATTAACAACGTGCTTGTACCTCATCAAAGGTAAGATTCTGAACTCTGTTTTTCCCACTTTTTATTACGCTCTAACGTATATAATTTACAGTAAAGCACACAAACCTCAAGTATGCATCTTGATTACTTTTTCTTTATTTTTCAATTTTCTTTCTTTTTTAAAAAGAGTTTTATTTATTTTTGAGAGAGAGGGGAAGGGAGGGAGAAAGAGAGGGAGAAAAACATCGATGTGTGAAAGAAGCATTGATCAATTGTCTCTCGCAAACCCCCAGCAGGGAACCTGGCCCACAACCCAGCCATGTGCCCTGACTGGGAATCAAACCAGTGACACTTTGGTTCACAGGCCATCACTCAATCCACTGAGCCACACCAGCCAGGGCTTAGAATATTATTGACTATATTGCCTGTGCTGTACTTTACATCCCCATGACTTTTCTGTAACTACCAATTCGTACTTAATTCCTTCACCTTTTTCACCTATGCCTCCGACCCTCTCCCATCTGGCACCTGTCAAAATATTCGGCGGATATAGATACAGAGGATTTTTTCTGTTTCTGCTTGTTCATTTATTTTGTTTTTTAGATTCAATTATTGACAGATATGTATGCCATTTTATTGTTAATATTTTTTATCTTTTTCTTCTCCTTAAAGAAGACCTCTAACATTTCATGTAATACTAGTTTGGTGGTGATGAACTTCTTTTAGCTTTTCCTTGTTGGGGAAGCTCTTTATGTGTCCTTGGATTCTAAATGAAGCTTTGCTGGATAGAGTAATCTTGGTTGTAGGTCCTTGCTTTTCATCACTTTGAATATTACTTGCTAATCCTTTCTGGCCTACAAAGTTTCTGTTGAGGAATCAGCTGACTGTCTTATGGGAGCTCCCTTGTAGGCAACTAATTGCTTTTCTCTTGCTGCTTTTGTGATTCTCTACTTATCTTTAATTTTTGGCATTTTAATCATGATGTGTCTTGGTGTGGTCCTCTTTGGGGCCATCTTGTTTGGGACTCTGCCTTTCCTGGACTTCTATGTCTATCTCCTTCCCCAGGTTAGGGAAGTTTTCTGTCATTATTTTTTTAAATAGGTTTTCAATTTCTTACTCCCTCTCTTCTCCTTCCAGCACCCCCATGATGCAAATGTTGGTACGCTTGAAGTAGTCCCAGTGGCTTCTTACACTATCCTCATTTTTGGGGATTATTTTTTTCTTTTTGCTGTTCTGATTGGGTATTTTTTGCTTTTGTATCTTCCGAATAGCTGATTTGATTTTTGTCTTCGTATACTCTACTGTTAATTCCCTGTAAATTAATCTTCATTTCTGTTAGTGTACCCTCATTTCTGACTGGTTATTTTTTTATGGTTCCCATGTCTTTTTTGATGCTCTTGAAGTTCTCACTAAGTTCCCTTAGCATCCTTATAACCAGTGCTCTAAACTCTGCGCCTGGTAGATTGCTGGTCTCCATTTTGTCTAGTTCTTTTTCTGTAATTTTGTTCTGTTTTTTTATATTGTTTTGTCTCCTTATTTTGGCAGCCTCCCTGTATTTGTCTCAAGGTAGAGCTGCTATATCTCCTGGGCTTGGTAGAGTGGCCTAATGTTGTAGGTATCCTATAGGATCATTGATACTGTCTCCCTATTCACCCAGGCTGAGCCCTCCAGGTGTACCCAACACCATGTGGGCTGTGTACACTCTCCTGTTGTAGTTGAACTTTGATTGCTGTTAGAGCATCAATGGGAGGGATTTAGCCCCAGGCACATCACCTACAAGGACTGGTTTTGGCCACCACAGAAAATTAGCTGTGGAGGGGCCCACCCTATGGAGCAGGACTCACTTCAGCGGGGTTCTGGTGCCCACTGAGTCCACCTCCTAAGTGTGCCCCTTGTGGAGGAGGTTTTTTGGTGCTTTAATGTGGTCTGAAGCTGTCCATTGGGCATATTGGCTCTGAGACCTCCAAGGAAGTGAAGTCCAAGTGCAGGAGCACCTGTGTCCTCTCCAGGACCACCTGGCATGAACTACAAAGTGATCAAAGTTGGGTGGGGTAAGATCTAAGGGAATCACCAAGGTGGGGCAAACAGGGTGACCAGGTTGATGGAGATTCAGATATGGCACCAGGCTGCCAGCTCTGTGGGTGAAGGGCTCAGGAAAGGAACAGTGGTCTCTGCCAGTACTTCTATCTGGGAGAAAGATGCCCCTCCAGGTCTCACTCTGATGCCAGACAATTCAGTTCCTCCCCATATGTCCCTGGTTCCTTTTGAGCTGCTGCCCCAGTGGTGGAACTTGGAGGGAATAAGTCTGAGTAAATTGGTGTTTGGGCCTTTTAAGAGAAACTGCCTGGGACTCCAGAAACCCTCAGCCTTACTCAGCCACAATCCCTGCTGATCTTTAGAGCCAGAAATTATGAGAACTTCTCTTCCTGGCACTGGAACCCTGAGCTTCGGGGTCTGGTATACCCCAGGGGTGGACCTCCGCAGCCAAGATATCCCACCTGGTTGTTATCCACCGCATGTGGATGTGGGACCAGCCCTTTCCGCGTCTCTGCCCCTCCCACCAGTCTCAATGTGTTTTTTTCTTATATCCTTAGTTGTAAAACTGTCATTCAACTGGATTATAGGTGGTTCTGAATGATGGTTGTTCTCTTAGTTGTAATGTTGATGTGCTTGTGGAAGGGTCTGAGTACCACGTTTACCTACCCCGCCATCTTGACCAGAAGAAGTCTTGATTGCTGTTTCTTATTTACATGTACATTCCTGTAAGCACTACCCAGGTTAAGACATAGAACATTTCCAGCACTTTATCAAGCTTTCTTATGGCCCCTCCCAATAGGTGACCCCATTATCACTTTAAATCAATTAAAAAAAAAGAAATACAACATAGCCTCTGCCCTCGTGGAATTACCTATTCCTTAGTGCCTATTACATCTTTAGTACCGTTACAAGAGATTTTCTAATTCGGGATGCCTCCTAGGTTATTCTTTAAGAATCCTACTTTTAAGAATTTACCCGAGAAGCACCATGGTATTTTTTCCCTGATTCCCTAGATAGAAAAATCAGGGCCAAATAAATAAATTCATTCTTTCCACAAATATTTATTAAATATCAACTGTGAGCTAGGTGGTGTTCTAGGCGCAAGGAATACAGCACTGCCCTGTGGGGCTTACATTTGTGTGGGTGTGTGTATGTGTGTACAATAAGTAACATAAATAAGTAAAACATGTAGGGTAAGTGATAAGTACTGTAAGTAACAATAAAATAGGGAGGAGATAGACTTAGTTCTCTTTCCTAAGTCTCACATCCTAAAAATAACTGGGGGTTTTGTCCCAGTTCCATATACATTCTGTGGCACTGTGTCCATTGTAAGAAATCCCAGGATCTCGCCCTGGTTGCTATGGTTCAGTTGGTTTGAGTGTCGTCCTGTAAACTGAATGGTCACAGGTTCAATTCCTGGTCAGGGCCTGTGCCAAGATTGTGGGTTCATTCCCTGGTTGGGGCACATACATGAGGCAACCAGTCTGTTTCTCTCTTACATCAATGTTTCTCTCCTTCCCTTCCCCTCTCTCTAAGATCAGTAAGTATATCTTTGAGTGAGGATTAAAGAAAGAAGAAAAGAAAGAAATCCCAGGATCCCAAGAAAGCCTGTTCAGAGAAAATTTTCCCTTTACACATAGAGATTTCATTAAATTTGAGTTGGATCCTCATTTTTAATTCTTCCCTTCCTACTGTTGCAGAAGAACCATGTTGATTTCTGCAGTCAATCCAGATTCACCGTACTGGGGGGCACAGAAACATAGTGGGCCTTAGAGTCCTCTCCCAAAGGGCACAAGTCTTTATTCTCTCTTACAAGATTATATCTGTGATTGTATCTGGTAAGCTTGCCAAACCCAAACATTTTCATCTGTGTATCTGAGTGGCAATGTCTTTTTAAATCTGAGCAGGCCATCAGTGTTCCAGCAGCCTGTCATCTTCCTGGGAGCAGATGTCACGCACCCTCCTGCAGGGGATGGGAAGAAGCCTTCCATTGCTGCTGTCGTTGGCAGCATGGACGGCCACCCCAGCCGGTACTGTGCAACCGTTCGGGTGCAGACTTCCCGCCAGGAGATCTCCCAGGAACTCCTCTATAGTCAGGAAGTAATCCAGGACCTTACTAACATGGTTCGAGAACTGCTGATCCAGTTCTACAAATCCACACGCTTCAAACCCACACGGATCATCTACTACCGTGGAGGGGTGTCCGAGGGACAAATGAAACAGGTATTCTCATTGTCCCATAGTTGCCTTTCGGGGCTTCTGGCTGTCTGACTGAGCCCCCTTTCATTGGCCACTCCAGGTAAATTAGATCTGAGAGATACAAGGTGTGTTCTCAATTAAATGACATTCCATTTGTAACTCCTAGGTAGCTTGGCCAGAACTAATAGCAATTCGAAAGGCATGTATTAGCTTGGAGGAAGATTACCGGCCAGGAATAACCTACATTGTGGTACAGAAAAGACATCACACACGACTCTTCTGTGCAGATAAAACAGAAAGGGTAAGGAAACATAGGATAAGCTTCATTATTGGATACAAGTAAGTGTGTTTTTTAGTGAGCATATATATAATTTTTTTTTCTAAAAGCAGAAGTGCCTAATAATAATTCAGTAAATAAACCAACTAGAGTTAATCTTAGATGGCTAATTCTGAAGGATACAGGTTTCAAGACTGAATAGTTGTCTGGTTTCTAACGCTTTTAGGAGGGAGACCAGGAAAACAGGCCAGGTCCACTAGGGTGATACAGCAGCCTTCATAGGGCACGGTTGTCTGTTTGGACTTTATAGCCATTTGCTACTTTTTGATGCCAGTGCCTTAGGCACAGGTCTAGGGTACAAAGAAGAATTTATCTCCCAAATGATTTTATATCAGTGTAAGGCAGGGGATTCTCAGGGTACAAACTTTGAACACTTATGATGTCACACTTACTAACCATGGGCAGGTTACTTAACGTCTCTAAGCCATAATGTTCTCAACTGTAAAATGTATTAAGAACAATACCTACGTTTCAGGGTTGTTGTAAGGATTACAACATGAATGTTAAATGTTGCAATCCTGAATGGTAAATTAACACATGAATGTTAATCTGCAGTACAGTTCCCAGCACTTCATAAGAGGCATTTTGTGTAATGTATCTATTTATAATCTTATATTTATGTGCAAACCAGGTAAGCACGTGATAGTGGATGACTTTGCTTTTATGATATTTTTATGGCATTACTTCATGTTTTCCAGGTCCTCCCCGATCCACCCCCAGGGAGACCAGTTCTCTCTCTTGTCTAACCATGTAATCTTGTGGGACACTCCCACTATTTTCTAGTACGCCCTTAGTTTTTGCCTCTACTCCAAGTCTGAGCTGTTTCTGTTTTCTAAATCATTTCAGAATAGAGAACTAAGGTCTTCTCCTTGGGGCTGCAGGTCCACAAGTCAGCTCAATTCAAAGTGCTGCCTTCTAAATGGCCCGAACCCTGACTCAGTGGTACTTTTTAGACTCTGCTACAAACAAATTCTCTGAACTCTTGCACAAGCTCTAGGCACAAAATACCCGCCACCCACTACTTAACTGCACTATCACTTTTCCAGCCCTCTGTCAGCTTGCTCTTCATGCAGCTTTGGGGCCTGGATTATCTTTCTGAAACCCCAAGCTACCTCACGGTTTTGCTCTTTCCTATGCCGTGTGACTCCTAACCTTTCAAGACTGACAGTCCCAGTCCTTGGTCGACTTGGCACCCCTCACACATCAACTTCTTCAGTTCTCTGAACATGCCTCCCGCTGATCTCCGGCTCTGAGCCAGTCCACTTGCCCATGTCCTTTGGTTTTACTCTGAGGCTGATAGGAAAAAGTTACTTTTCCCCTGACTGGTGTGGCTCAGTGGATTGAGTGCTGGCCTGCAAACCAAAGGGTCACCAGTTTGATTCCCACTCAGGGCACATGCCTGGGTTGTGGGCCAGGTCCCCAGTTGGGGGCACATGAGAGGCAACCATACGTTGATGTTTCTCTCCCTCTTTTTCTCCCTCCCACCCGCTCTGTCTAAAAATAAATAAATAAAATCTTTAAAGAAAAAAGTCACTTGTTTAATAATGACCTGTATTACAAAGTCATAATAACAAATCTCAGCCAGGTCTTTGAGACTGCAGTTTTTTCACTTGTTTTATTCCCCAGAGCCTCTGTTCCAAATCTTTGTACTCTCCTCAGCCCTCCAGCCCTACCCATGATGCCTTCATTGCCAACAATTTACATCGCCAACAGTAGAACAACCCTCTATTTCCCTCAGAAAACAATCTAGGCAGGCATGAATTTTCTTGGCATCCCTTCCTCCGCTTTCAAATTTAGTTAAATTTTATGTTTCTTATCTCCTTCCTCACATCTCAGAGGCTAATCTCTCCACCTAAGCTTTTTTCCCTTACTTGTGCCTTTGTTCCCACTGCTTTCTGCCTTCTCTAGCGCCTCACTTCATTAATCACCCTTTATTTTCCAAAATTTCCATCTTTCCCATTAGTTGGCCTCTGTCTCCTCGCCCTCTAAAGTGTCTCAACTCTTCCTTAGTCACCCAAATAAGCTTCTCTTCACTCTGCTTCTCTGTCTGTCTGCCTGCCACCTTATCTTTCCTTCCTTTCCTGACCAAACTTTAGGAAGAAAATCACTTGACTTTCTCTCTGTACCTTCTCACGTCCTACTGTGTGCAGTTCTCTGCAGCCTGACTTCGATTGCAATGACCCCACTAAGGTGGCTGTCTTAATGACTGCCCTCTTTGGAATCCAGCGATGCCTTTAGGTTCTCGCTGCCCGCTTTGCAGCACTGACAACGTTCGCCTTCTTTGGCCTCAGCAATGTGACTACTCAGGTTCACCACCCACCTCGTAATCAGGCTTTCTTCGACTCTTCTTCCTCCTCTCTCCATCAAACACGGATGTTTCTTGCCATTTCCCGCTTCTCCTTCTTCTCAACTTCAACTGCCTTTCATCTCACCCACTTCTCTGGATTCACTCGTTTGCTCATAGTTTCCTAAATCTGTATTGCCAGCCCCAAACTTTCCTGTGCAGCTCCCAACTTGTACTTCCGAATATCTACCAGACAACTTTCCTTAGATGCTCTGTAGGCATTGTATCCGTCAAGAGAGGCTAGGCCATGCACAAAAGTCAGAGTGGCTTACAAAGATTTATTTCTTGCTCACATTACACATTCATTGTGACTGTCTGCAGCAGCTGTGACCCTGCTGTCCTCCCTTTCGAACCTAGGCTGACAAAGAAACATCTATCTGGAACATCGCCAGTTATTGTTGCAGAGGGGCAAAAAGATACAGGACAAGCCAAGTGCTGGCTCTTAAAGCTTCTGCCCAGAAGTAACACATTTCAGGCCATGTTTTATCTGCCAGCGCACGTTACATGGCCACTCCTGAGTTAATTGGGTGGGGAAGTGTAATCCTCCTCTAGGGAGGGGCACGGGGATACTTGGCACACATGATACAATTTGCCACAGGCATTTCAAGCAAAACACGTCTAAACCTTTTCCTTGCTGTGTTATCCTCATCCAAAACCTGTTCCTCCCCCATCTTCTTTTTCTTCTATTACTTGGCATTAGTGTGTATTAAGTGAGCCAAACTAGAAATTTAAGAGTTGTCTTTAAATTCTTCTCCTCCTTTCCTGTCCCCCCAAATCCAGTTAGTCAAAGAGTCTTCTGTTCCCCCCTGAAATCTCTGGTCTCAAGCTTCCTCCTGTGTATTCCCTCTACCCTAGGCAGAAGTATTCTGTTTTGCAGGAGACTCCTAGGGGTCTCCCTGTCTCCATTCCTCCACAAATGCGCCCTCTGCCTGCTCTCAAGGCTAGGTTTCTATGTTACAGATCGGATCCTGCCACTCCACTGGTCAAAAATCTGCACGTGTCCCCACTGCCTACCGAATGCTTCCCTGTGCTGGTCAGTGTTGTCCCAAGTAGTCAGAATGTAACACTTTGGTTTCATCTTTCAGCATGCCCTCATAGAGCTTCCCTTTCCCGTGTACTTTGTGTGTTTTTATCCCTAGAATGATCATATCCATCCCACCCCCATTTTGTTTCCCATTTGTAAAAAAATTAAAGCATAATATAGATACAGTAAAATTTGCCCTCTTGAGTGTACTGTTGTGCAAGTTTTGACAAACGCATGTAGTTGTAGAGCTGTGGCCTCAGGAAAGACATAGAGCAGTCACACACTCAGATTCTCTCATGCCCTTTCATACTCAGTCCTTTCCCGTACTACAGCCCCCGGCAACCACGGGTATGGATTCTCTCCCTGGAGGTTTGTTTTTTCCAGAGTGTCATAGAGATGGATTCCCATAGCTTTTGAGCCTGGCTTCTTTTACTTAGCGTAACGCACTTGACATTCACGCGAATTTTTGTGTGTATCAGTAGTTTGTTCCTTTCTACTGCTGAGTAGTGTTTCATGGTATGGAGGAACCACACTTTATTTGCCCAGTCCTGCCTGGAGGGGATATTTGGAGAGTTTCCTGTTTTTATCCCATCCTCCCCCTTTCAACCGCTGCATTTAAGGTATGACCCCACTGTTTCCTCCCACCAGCTTTTCCCAGTGCCTTCCAAAGGGCCCTGATCGCACTTCTTTGCAGTTCATTGTATATAGTTTCCATGACAGGCAGGAAGGCACGTTCATCAGCTCTCTCTGTGCCTCTGACTCTCTTCCCCAGCATCTGCACAGCCCTGCACATGGGTGCTCAAGCAATAATTGCAGAATGGAACATGCCTGGATCCCCTTTGTCCCAGGGCATCGCTTCTTCAGGTTCTCAATTATAGATTCCAAGAGATTTTTTTAAAAAGAGATTCTATGGTCCAATAGGTTTGGGAAATGCTATATACTCCATCTCCCTCTTAAAAATTATACCTTATTAAGTAAAGGTTCTGAGAAGCTGTATGATGGAAAAGCCTTTTTAAAATTTGGCTTACCTCAGTATTTCACAAATTTGTTTGACCATAAAACACCCAGATACATCCTGCAGGACTAATATTCCTAAAGAACACATACATTTTGGGAAACAGTGCTGGAACTATTTTTAACTCAGTTACATCTCCTCCTGTTCTGCTAGGAACCCAAGTTCACACCTGAATTTGATGGAGTGAGACTTTTCTGTACTCGTAGATGTTCTTGTATGCATTGGTGTGTGGTCCTCAGCTGAAGGTAACAACAGGTAGAGTGGAGCCAGATAAACTCCCGTCAAATTTGTGCCTAGATGCTCGTGTGGAACTCTGCTGTACAGCAGAAAAGGATGAAAATTGACCAGATAGCAAGATTTAATTTCTTTCCTTGTAAGTGCGTTTCCGAAGGTCTCCTTCTGCTTTTCTAAAAGCTTGCTTTTAGAGTTTCAGCCACAGAAGAACTTCAGAACTTTTTAAGTGGAAGAGATCATCGCCTGATTTTGTAGCTGATGGGACTGCGGCCCAAAGATAGCATGCTGTGTCCGATGTCCGTATTTGCAAGGCGAGACCTAGAGCTGAAACTCTGGCTTCCTGATTCTCATTTCGGGGCGCTCTTCCTGCGAACGCACGTGCCAGTGTCTTTTTTTGTTGACTCCCTGAAAATATTAGCTCTGTTGGACCAGTTCAAAGATTTCTTCATCTTAACTTTTACTGCAAGCTGCAGATTTTTTAAAATTCCAAGTAAGGATTAAAAGTGATTTTCCTCAAGAAGCTTCCCCATCTTAAATGTCTTTTTTATTTTTCTTTCTGTGAACAGACCAATGTTTCATCTGTACATAGAGGACTAAAATGTAGCCCAAAAGCACTGGTAGAATAATTCTTTGTCTGGATTTCCCTAGGGAAACCATGTAGTATACTTGTTTGAGAAAATAGTTAAGGATGAAATGGTTAGGCTGAGGGAAAGTTATAGAAAGTTCAACATCTTGAATTGAACTGTTTACTGGAGCAGCTTACTAACTTGTTACCAATTAACAAAAAAGAGAAATGGCCTGAGCTCACTTTGACACACTGGCGACTAATTATACTTTTTTTGTTTTGGAAGGTGGGGAAAAGTGGCAATGTACCAGCAGGCACCACCGTGGACAGCACCATCACACATCCCTCTGAGTTTGACTTTTACCTCTGCAGTCATGCAGGAATTCAGGTAATTTGGAAGCTGGTCCAGATCTTTGACTTGATAGGGAGATGCTTGCAAATTCAGCAACTAGCTTGAATGGACTTGTTATACACTGGGATGTGCATAACTTAGTTAATGCTTGTATCCTAGGACTGTTATCTTTTGGTCTAGGTATCTGTTGGTAAGTGTGCCAGGCAAGGATACTTCTGAGTTTAAAGAGTAGATTTCAATCCTTCTCTGTGGTAGTCACCCCATGTCAGAACTACATTAATCATAAAACTCTCTCTCCAGGGAACCAGCCGTCCTTCACATTACCAGGTCTTGTGGGACGACAACTGCTTCACCGCAGATGAGCTCCAGCTACTGACGTACCAGCTATGTCACACCTATGTGCGGTGTACGCGCTCAGTCTCTATTCCAGCGCCTGCATATTATGCCCGCCTTGTAGCATTCAGAGCAAGGTATCACCTGGTGGATAAAGATCATGACAGGCAAGTTTCTCAGGCACGAGAAAATCTCTGTGTTAAGCGGGATGTTAAAAAAAAAAAAAGAGCTGCTACAGAAAACTTTTTGGAGGAGTTACTCTTCCTTTTACGGTTTCAATTGCAAGCAGTGACTAAAATTACATGTGCCTTTGAGAACTTATTAGGTGACTTTTGGTCCAAGAAGTGCTCGGGCCTGTTTATACTTACTTGTATGGTGTGTCTAAAGCCTGCCCAAGGAAAGTGGTCTGATTTGGGGTTGCCTGTGGTTTCCCCCATAGAGCCAAGTGCATTTGAGTTTCGCTCTGGTCCTGAGCAGCCTCAGAAGGAGGCCAGCACAGTACCCTGACTCCAATCAGCAGAGTCACAGGCCTGTGGATTCCAGTGCGTACAAGCGAAAGTCTTGACCTGTTCACTTGGCTTTCAGCGCAACCTGGAAGAATACACTAGCGTGAACCTGGGTGTGAGTGTGTGGGAGAGGAGGTGTGCCCTACCACTCTCACCCCCAGATAGGGATCTCAAGAGAATCAGACTGAGCTACTATTAAATAACTAAACAAGCTCTCTGCAGTCATTTTCTTTTCCAAATGACCATCTGTGAAGTGCAGCAGTTTCTGGGCTCTTCCCCAAGTCTCAATTCAGCTGCTAAATACCATTAAATAGTAGACATTCCACTGCAAAATCTATTTCTGTAAGGGATGGAAATACATTATTACGGAAAATGCCCAGCTGTGACTTCGTACCTTCCTTTCTGTAGTATACATTCATACGTTCAACACATTTGTTAGATATTAACGTTGTGCCCAGCACGGTCCTAAGTACTAAAAATACTAAGATGAGGAAGACATGTTTCCTGGGACGTTGTTTCAGTATGGGCAGGTAAAACAGCACAGGTAAAACAGAACTGGCAATCAACTCAAAGCAGGATAGGTGACTGTGCAGAGGGACATCCGGGGAAAGGCTGTTTGAGAAGATTTTGTAGCTGGCTGGGAAGGATTTGGCTCTGCAAGGAAGAGAAAAGGATTTTCCAGGCAGAGGGAACAATGGACACAAAGAAGAGAAAGCAAGTGACATGTTTGGACAATAGCTAGTTTTCTTTGGCTGGAACATATGAAAGGGGACTAGCAGGCATGAAGTTAGCAAAGTATGTTAGGGCAAGATTGTCTTTGTTAAATGTAAAAAGCTATTCCTGGCATAAAATAGATAGTACTTAAGAGTTAATTGGGTGTGAGTGGGTGAGAGAAGTCAGAAGAGGGATGGTGACTTACAATTTACCAAGCCCTTTATAGCACTTGGTGCCCTTAAGAAGTTTGTTCAGAAATCATTATTGCTACCCTCAAAGACCAGAGTTCACAGGAGTGGTTACTTGTCCGAGGTCACATAGCTAGTGAGGGGAAGACAAGAAGAAACGGGTGGCCCGCCCTGGCTGGTGTAGCTCAGTGGATTGAGTGCCGGCCTGTGAACCAAAGGGTTGCCGGTTTGATTCCCGGTCGGGGCACGTGCCTGGGTTGTGGGCTAGGTCCCCGGTGGGGCTGGCTCACAAGAGGCAACCACACATCGATATTTCTCTCCCTCTCTTCCCCTCTCTCTAAAAATAAATAAATAAAATCTTTAAAAAAAAAAAAAAAGGAACGGGTGGCCTGATAACATTTACTGAGTGACTACTATGCTCCAGCCCCATGCTAGGCACATAACTCCATTCATTCATTCCACGAATGGTTCCTGAGACTGCACCGTGTGCCGGACAGGAGCGGTGTTGTGGTGAGTAAGACAGACAAAGTTGCTGCTTTCTTGGAGTTTATGTCCTAAAGGGGAAATAAATAATTACCCAATTCAGAGTTTAATTTTGATTGCATTTCTTTCAAGTGAAAGAAAAGTGGAGTCTTCTGTGGAAGTATGTTCCAGGTGGCTCTGGCCTGAACTTTGGAGTCAGGGAAGAGTTCTTTGGGGGAAATGACATTTGACTGAAGCCTAAAGGCCAGTAGGTATTAACCAGAAATCCTTATGAAAGGACTAGAAATCCTGATGGAGGCACCGTTGAGGATTTGGGTCTTTGCAGATATTATTTGATTACTACAACAAACAAGTTGTATTGCATTTTTCAGTTCAACGAACGGATGTGTAGAGAGACATTACGAATGTTTAAGAAACCACACCTGGAGCCTAAGGTCTTGAATCCAGTACTATTCATGCTATTTGAAACATGTGAAGTTTGACGTGGTCTTTTGTTACATCTGGTTTTTTTTTATTTTTTTGCTTTATTCTCTTTACAGTGCAGAAGGCAGTCATGTGTCAGGACAGAGCAATGGCCGAGATCCTCAGGCCTTGGCTAAAGCAGTGCAGATCCACCATGATACCCAGCACACAATGTATTTTGCCTGAGAGTCTCAGAAGAACTCCACCCATGTGGCACCCCATGCAGCCTCAAAATGTTTCAAATGCCTCCTGCCTCTAGAGAGAGCCAAGTGGACTTCAGTTCATCCTCTACCAGCAGCTCGGAATAGTTGCACTGAATTAATACTTTGCAGCACTGTCTGATGCATCAACAAAATTGAGCCATTTTTTAAAAGTAGTAGATGTCCATAGATTGTCTTTTCTGATGCACTGGACTGAATTTTTACCTCAACATGCAAAGGCTGATCAGCCTGAACTTTCTAAAGGACTTTACAAGAAAGGTTTCTATGGAATATTTTGCTAGCTGTGGTGTTCACTGCATCCCTCTAGTCTTATACGAGAAGATTGTTCCTTTTTTCTGTATTCATCGAGTGGGATGTAGGCGTCCGTGGAAGAGAAAAACCAAACAATCTACTTCAGTTTAGTGTAACTTTAATTATGTGGGTCCATAGACTTCTTAATGGGGATTTATGACTTTGCCACTGTATATGCCTTTAACGAGCATTAATTTTTTGAAAGTTTTACAGAGTTTTATTAGTTTTACTACTTTATCTTATTGATCTCTACAGTCTTGTGCTGGTGCAAGTACAGGCTGCCCGGCAATTGCACTATATTCGGCTCCAGATTTAAACAGGCAGTTCTCTTATTTGGTCGAGTCTTGTGAATGTGTAACACAGATGCAATGCATGTCGCAATGACAGATAACACTGCCGTGGTAAAAAGTACTCATGTTCTCCCCCTCTTTGAAAACAGTTAGCTTTTAGTATTTTTCAGAGTTTTCAAAAGTGCCCATTTTATGCTGCTGTGTGGTTTATCAGATCTAAGTGATTTTTAAACTTTTCTCATAGAAAGTTAACTTTGGCAATAAACATTTTTTAAGGTCCCTTCACTCCATTTCCCCCACCCCCGACAATGAGTTTTCTAGATGAAATTTTGGTATGATTTTATCAGCTATTTCTTATAAATCATAATCTGGCAATTCCTGAAATCAGTCAGAAAAGACATATATTTCCATGCCTTTTTAAAGAATTGGGTTTTTTTTTACCTGTTTTATAGTCATTGTTGGTGTCCTGTCACTTTGTTTTAAAATAAGCTAGAACCAGGATGCTTCCTTACTGGATAGGCATTGCCAGTCTTTAAGGTACATTGAGTGATGCTGCAACTTGCAAAAATATACCAGCATTTACATTTTCCTGGGAAGCAAGGTTGCTTACACAATTACTTACTCGCAGTGCAAATGTCGTGCTTCTCTTTGAACCTGAAATGTACTTGGTGAGGTTTCCTTCCTTTTCAGTAAAGTCAAACTCCATAGAAAGGTTAATTTTTTTTTCTTAGTAGATTCTGGATTCCGTTCACAGGGAGCCAGGATTCATTTCTTGTCCAGACGAAGGGAGTTGATATAAAGCAAGCATCAGTTACAATGTAGGGAAAAACTATTTTGTATTTAGTTTAGATAATACTTTGTGAGTGGACAACAGTTACATAGAGTCTTGCTGGTTCCAGCCAGTGTTGCCGAGCCCAGATTTCACTGACCTGTAGTTGTCCATCCTGGAACCTCAGGAGTGAGAGCTGGAAAAGGTGGGTAAGAGACCCAGAGCCACACTCCGCATGGATGAGGAAAGTGCTGGGAGAAGAGATACATACAACGTGGTAAACCGAATTTGCCGCCTCTGTCTGGAAATGCTGGATCTGATGACGAAGGGTGTTTGCGTGAACTCATCAGCCGGTCCAAATCTTTTAAACTAGCCTTCTCAAAATCCCAGCAATATAAAGCCCTGTTGTTCTTCAGTCTTTTAAACTAGCTTGTAAATACATTGAAGTTTACATTTCTATATGCTGTTGATCAGCGGCACCACCAGTGTTTGCTGGGACTGGTCTCTGAGAGTTTTAGTATGATGTGTACTGAGTTCTGTAGTTCAGTAAGATGGGTGCAGACATCCTTATTCTCTGCATATAGTGAGATGAAAGAAAGCAAGCTCTGTAATCGAGGCACAACGTAGTGAAGAGATGGCAGATGTTAATTTCTTAAGATTTTCCTTTTTTTCAAATACCTCACTTGGATACTACAAATCAGGACATGTTGGTGAGGGGTTGGCTACTGCTTTTATTCACACCTGTTCAGGGAGAGCACAGAAAATACCCTTCCGCATGGCCACCCTGGACCCAAGAGGAGGAAAAACAAGCTTTTTTTAGGAGGAGGACTCACTGGAGTCCAGGATGTGAAGAACTCTTGGTGGCTGGCTGGCTGGCTGGCTGGCTGGCCAGTGGGCACCACACCTGCCCTTGAGTGCCTCGGGCTTGCTTGTTCAAAACGCACAGAAGAAGCGTCACTTCTCACCATCTCCTGGCATGAATTGAGCAGGGAGCAAGGCGGAGTGCCTGGAAGCCCTGATTCACTTGCCTGCAGTTGGGCTGTACGCTCGACCTTGAACTCTACAGTTTGTATGACCTCGGTCACTCCTAGTACACTGGGGCAAATGACTGTGGTGGTGGAGGAAAAGCCGGGAGGCCTATTTTTATAGGAAAACAGTACCTTTAAGGGTGCAACACTGTCGTTTTGGAGGAAAGGAAAGAAATATGGAAGAACTAGGATTATTGGGGGGATAAAACTTGCTGAAGGGTGAATCTTTAAAAAGTAATCACTGCAGAATCAGAGTTGCAGCAATACTATTGCTAGCAAGTCTGAATGCGTAGTTTTAATTGGGCCTGACAATTTGAATTTGTAACCCTCTGGACTGACTGAATTGTTATGCATGTGTCAATCAATGGGAGGTGTGCATTCACTAGAAGTAGGTTTAGGATGCTTGGTTTTTAAAAATGCAGCCTGTTTAGGCACTGTCATGTAGTGTGAAAGATTTCAATGTAGCAATGCTAAAGAGTAACTATTTAGGGACAAGGTGCGGGGACATTAAGAGAGTGGTGAAGATCCAAATGTTGAACCGGTTATGTTTTGTTGTTAGTTAGCTGTTGAACCCTGAGCAATTTATAAAGAGAACTAGCTGGCTTAACACAGCTAGTTGAGGCAGGTGGAATATATTCATTCTTACTGTAAATTCTATGTGCTGCTTCCAAAGGTGATGATTTACAAGCGGACATATTCTATATGGTCTGTATTTTAGAACCTGGTGCCCAGCCTATATCAGAGCTTAGCTACCTGGCTCAACTACCTACCCTTCTGGTGGGAATCAGTAATCCACTGTTGAACGAGGCTCACCCTCTCCACCCTGCCCTAGCGACCCTTTGTTGGATGTGCTGTAAGGTTTTCTTGCTCAATAGCAAGGTGGTAACTCTGCTTTCATTTTAAGAAAGTGGAGGCTGAGGGCATTGTATCAATACGGCTTCAACTCCAAGGATTTTTCCTTGTAAAATTAAAGGGAAGATCTTGTTATTGATTAATCATTTTCTTATCCCTTGCTATTGACATATTCATGCTCTTTCTATGTCTAGTGACTGAAAATGTTTGCATTTGTTCATTTGACTAATGGTGTAATTTTTGTTTCTATATTGTTAGACCTGTAATGTTTTAAAATGTATTTTATTAAATTTGGACTGGATGTATATCTCTAGCAATACGAGGTACTTTCTAAACTAAGGGAGGGTGATATCCCCATGTTGAGGTAAGATGATGGTTGTTTAAATTTTGCGATTTTTTTTTTTTGGCCTGCAGGGATATTTTGTGTTCATGTGTCCAAAAAAGAATAAATTGGCATTCACGTGCCAAAAGTTGTTTTTCTTGTCAATTGTCTAATAAATATGGCGTATACTGTTATGGCAATACACACGGTTGCTTTTTAAAAACAATTTCCTCAATTTAAGAAATTCGAGAAAGAATAACATGGGAAAACTTAGTGGTTTAAACTCCTGGGTCTCCTTATTTTTAGAAATTGTATTTGGGAATTTTGGAAGAGCTTCCCACATGTCACCTATGAAAACTTTTACAAGGTTCATCAGGGTTCTGGGTACAGCTCTTAATGAGAAGATCTATTAAAGTGATGTTTTGAGAAAAATCTGCAGTTTCCAGAGAGCAGTATGGCCACACACTTTATAAGACTGACTTTGGACGAGGAGGTGCCCAAGTTCACCCACCCTGGGGCTATCCAATCTTATGTCTTAAAAAAATATATCACCAGCAAAGCCCTTTTGTTAAGTAATGGCAGGGATAACTCAGAGATTTGCACACCATGGCCTTTATCATCTGGGAATTTATAGTTTACCAGAGGGGCAAATCCTGTGTCCGCTAGCTTGACTACAAGAAATTGTTTTTTCCATCAGCACAGAATCCCCCTCTCCATATTTATCTGGTATCAAAAATGTATCATGAACCCATGCCAAGTTCTGCCTGGGTGCTAGGAACACAGACGAATAAAAACAACTCTTCAAAGAATTCATTGTAATATGGCACGAGTTGGGGAGGAATCAGCAACACCAACATTGTCTGAGCACCTAGTATACACCAGTCACTTTATATGGACATCTTTCACCCCCAGCAACAGTCTTTTGAGGTTGATAGTGATATACCCATTGGAAAGATGAGTCCGCTTCAAAGAGGTTAAGTAACACATAGTTCCAGAGTGGAAAAGCTAGAATTTGAATCCAGACCTGTCTAACTTCATTACACCTGCGAGCAGGTGTAAAATCACAGGAGCTTAAAAAGGGAAACAACTTTTGCCATGGAGAGTCAGAAAGACTTTACATCAGTGATGAATTTTAGGATAGACCGTGAAGCGTGAGCAGGAGCTTAGGGAAGGACAAAGGGATAGTAGACACATTGTTCCCTTGCCATAGATTATGGTAGCTATCATCTTTGTCTACCCAAATGCTTTCCCTTATTCCTTCTTTGGGTGATAGGACTCCTTTCTGATGGGAACTCCACTGTTTTGTGTATTTCGGGCAAGTGCCTATGGCCTTCCTCCTACTTCATTTCCCCACCATTTGTGTCACGTTCCTGTCATCCTTGAATCAGTCACTGGGGGTGTGTTACACCAGCCAAAATGGTTCGTGTGCCTACTCCTGGCGTGTGTGAGGGGGTGACCAGCAAGTAGGGACATCAGACTGATCAGCACCATTATAGGACACATGCCTCCTCTTTTTTCCTCCATCTCTTGGCTCTATTTTCCTCTATGTTGACTTCATTCTCCAGAAGCTAGTGGCAAATCTTTAAGGAGAAGAGGGACAGAGTCAGACAGAAAAACTAACAATTGTGTTACAAACTGTTTGTACAAGTTTAACAAACATTTCTGGAGCCCTGTTTTGTGCTAGGAAATGTTAAGATGAAACACACGAGTTCTGGCCATTGAAACATTTACTTGTAAACTCAGGGCCACACATATGACAAGGTAGCTTTTGAGTGTGTACATTCATGTGTATACATGAGAATGTATACACTGTCTCTGACTGGTGTGGTTCACCAGTGGGTTGGGCATCGTCCCACAAACCTAAAGATGGCAGGTTCAATTCATAGTTGGGGTGCGAACGCGAGGCAACCTATTGGTGTTTCTCTCTCACATCAATGTTTCTCTCCTCTTTCTCCCTCCTTCCCCTCTTTCTAAAAAGTAATTAGTTAATTACTTTTAATTAATTAATTAATTAATTAATTTTAATTAATCAACAGAAGCTACTTAGAGGAAGTAGTTGTCTCATAAAGAACGAACAAGAGTTTTATAAATGAACAAGGTGAAAGAAGGTATTCCAGGTTTTCTCATCATGTTCAAAGGCACAGAAGGAAAAAAAAAACAAACCCAAACATGACTGGTTTGGATGAATTACAAGAAATTTCAGTAATCTTAGATTTTAAAGGATGAGAGAGGCAGTAAATGTGGTAAGGTTGGACTATAGAGGCAAGCACCAGTCCCTGACAGGACAAGACTTGAATGGCATTCTACGGAGTTTAGAGTTTATCCCGCGGGTACAAGGGGATCGCACCGTCTGATCTGTGTCAGTTATGCTGGCGCTAGTGTGATGGAGAGGTTGAAGCTGAAGTTCTGCTGAAGGGAAGTTAAGAGTTTTATTGCAATAGTCCAAGTAAAAGATGAGGAGGCTTGAACTTGGGTAGTGATAGTGCAGTTGGAGAGAAGAAACAAGCACAAGAGATATTCAGATAGTCGAAAAAGCAGAACTTGGGGAAAGTGGATATGGAGAGTGAGAGGCATGAGGCAGACTCTTTAGGAAGGCTCTCAGCTTTCTGACTTGGGAAGCTGAGTAGATAGTAGTGCCACTGAGCCAATGAATACAGAAGAAGCAGATTCATGATTTATTGAAAGGAGGAAGGTGACAAACTATTTGAGAGTAATGCATGTGGACTGTAGAGCGATTGGAAGCCATCAGTACATAGCTAGTGATTAAAACCGTTCTAATAAGCAGTCAGCTATTGTGAATAATGTTACTATGAATGTGAATGTATGTATATCTCTTTGAGACTCTGCTTTCAGTTATTTTGGCTGAAAACCCAGAAGTGGAATTGCTGGGTCATAATGGTAATTCTGTGTTTACTTTTTTGAGGAACCACTATACTGTTTTCCACGGTGGCTGCACCATTTTTCGTTCCCACCAACAGTGCACCAGTGTTCCAATTTCTCCATATCCTCACTGGGGACACTTGTTGATTTCTGGTTTTTTATACCAGCCACCCTAAGGGGTATGAAGTGGTATCTCACTGTGATTTGGGCTTGCATTTTCCTAATGATTAGTGGTATTGACCATCTATTCATGTGCTTATTGGCCATTATACATCTTCTTTGGAGAAATAGCTATTCTAGTCCTTTGCCCATTTTTGAATCGTGTCCCTTTTTAAGATTTTATTTACTTATGTTTAGAGAGAGGGGAGAGGAGGGAGAAAGAGAGGGAAAGAAACATTGATGTGTGAGAGAAACACCAATCAGCTGCCTCTTACGTGCTCCCAACCAGAGACCTGTTCCACAACCCAGGCATGTGCCCTTACCGGAAACCAAACTGGCAACTCTTCGGCCTGCAGGCTGGCACTCAATCCATGGAGCTGCACCAGCAAGGATTGGGTCCTTCCATTTTTGAAGGACAATTTTAATAGTTAATGTAATCTGATGTATGTTTTTATTTCAACTGTGAAGATGTTATTCTATTGCCTTTTAGCTTCCATTGTTCTGTTGGGAATTCAGCTATCAATTCCCTTGAAGAAGTGATGGTTAATTTTGTGTTAACTTGACTGGATAGATCAATGAAAAACCATTATTTTAGGTGTGTCTTGAAGGTGTTTCTGGAATAGATTAGCATTTGAATCAGTAGGCTGAGTTAAGAGATCTACCTCCACCAATGTGGGCAGGCATCATCCAATCCATGAAAGGTCCAGATAGTACGAAAAGGCAAAGGAAGGGCAAATTTTCTCTCTTCTTGAACTGCAACATCCTTTATACATCAGAGCTCCTGATTCTCAGGGCTTTGGACTCCAGGACTTAACATTAGCAGCCTCCTGGTTCTTAGGACTTTGGATTCAAACTGGTTCTCTTGCTTACAGATGGCATACTGTACGACTTTTTCTAACTGCATGAGGCCAATCCTATCTCCTTTTAGCTCTCCCTCTCTGTGTATCCCATTGGTTCTGTTTCTCTGAGACCCCTTTACTGACATAGAACCCTTTACTAATCCTTTTTCTTCTGGCTGATTTTAGTATCTTCTCTTTGTTTTCAACACTTTTACTGTAATAGGCCTAGGTATCTTTGTATTTATCCTGCTTATGGCTGAAACAGGAAAAGTCAGTGTTTGTGCTGTCTTTGGATTTTTTTTTTAAGATTTTATTTATTTATTTTTAGAGAGATGGGAAGGGAGGGAGAAAGAGAGGGAAACACCAATGTGGGAGATACATCAATTGGTTGCCTCTCGCATGCCGCCAACTGTGAACATGGTTCCCAACCCAGGCATGTTCCCTGACTGGGAATCAAACAGGTGACCTTTTAGTTTGCAGGCTGCCACTCAATCCACTGAGCCACACCAGCCAGGACAGATTGGATCTTTATAGGTGCTTTATTCAGATGTGGGCGATCTGAGAAGATGGGGTTATGTACCCCAAAAACCATCTTAACATCTTATCTCGAGCCAACCTTTTTATAAGGAGAAGAAAAGGGTAGGTAAGGGTTTGGGAAAAGGTTAATTAGATAAGAGTTGTAGTCCAACTTCGATTTTCCTAGTGTTTCTTTATCTACTGCTCAACTATTCTTTATCTGCATCACAGACGTTCCCTCCCTGGAACACATGGCTCAGATACCATCGCTTGCAGACCGCTGGAGCCCAAAGGTTGAACTGCTCGTCACCCTCTTGGATTCACATAGGTCACGTGTTCCAGTTCCTGGAACAACAACTTTTCACATGCTTTAATCACGTAAGCCTATCAACTATAATCAGGACTTTGTCATATTCATCTCCGTCGGACTGCTGCACTCCTTGTCTGACAGGAAGTAGGTGTTCTTTAATGTGTGTTAAACAAATGAAATCTGTAGTCTCCCACAGATATTCAAGGAAGCAATGCTTGAATTCCCCTCCACCCTGCACTTTGTTCTTCCAGAGATCCTGTTCTAAATTCCAGTCTCTGTGATCTCTTTCCTTGACCTTGTTACTGTTCCCTGAACTTGGTTGGCATTTGGAGATGGTTTTTCTCATGTTTACTCCTGCTTTCTCCAACTGCCTTTACTTGGCTTCCCTCAGAGTCTCAGCGTCTCATACAACATTAATCCCCTACCCTCAACCCAGTGTTTGTGAGTGGGAGGGCCAATTCAGACATCAGAAATAATGAAGAAGAGTTTTAAAATTCTTGTTAACAAAGACCAAATAAGGGGACTAAATGGTAATGGAAAAAATACAATAGAGATTAAATTTTTAAAAAGATACCAAACACAATGGCAATTTATATTACATATTACTTTTCAATGTATACACATTTTATACAGTTATAATCTTAATATTTTCTGTTATTTCATTAACTATTACCTAATGAACTAATATCTTTTTTAAGACTGAAATCATGCCATTTTGTCATCATAATAATTCATTTGGCAAGCGCTTACTGAATACCTACTGTGTGCCTGACATTGTAGGCATCAGGGCTACAAAGATAAATGATGGTTTTCTTTTTTTGTTTGTTTTGTGTTTGGATTCCTGTTTTATTCCAATGGTCAATATTCTTCCCTTTACCTATTGAGTTAAATGGCTTAGAGTATGTTCTGATATTTCTTTTAAAAAAATTAATTTTAGAGCGAGGAAAGGGAGAAGAAAGAGAAAGAGAGACAAAGACAGAGACAGATGACAGAGAGAGAGACAGAGAAATATCAATCTGTTGTTGCATTTATGTATGCATTCATTGGTTGATTATTTTTTTAAGATTTTATTTATTTTTTTTAATTTTATTTATTTATTTATTTTTAGAGAGAGAGGAAGGGAGGGAGAAAGAGAGGGAGAGAAACATCAATGTGTGGTTGCTTCTCGAGCACTCCCTACTGGGGGTCTGGCCCACAACCCAGGAATGTGCCCTGACTGGGAATCCAACCAGAGACCCTTTGGTTCTCAGGCTGGCACTCAACCCACTGAGCCACACCAGCCAGGGAAGATTTTAATTATTTTTAGAGAGAGGGGAAGGGAGGGAGAAAGAAAGGGAGAGAGACATCAATGTGTGAGAAAAACATCAATTACCTCTAGCATGACCCCCACTGGGCACCTGGCCCACAAATTGGTTGATTCTTGTATGTGACCTGTCTGGGGATCGATCCTTCAGCCTTGGCAGATGCGGGACAATGCTCTAAGCAACTGAACTTAGAACATACTACCCGGCCAGGGCAGTGTGTTCTGATATTTGGTAAGGCAAAAAGTTATGTTTTTTTCTTTATGCTTTTGAGACCTTTACATGTTTAGAGAGAGGAGAAGGAGGAAGGGGAAAAGCTACACTGACAAAGGAGAACAGCTAAGCATTGCCACATGCACCGCAGGAAGTGCAAGCAGGGACCCATGGGAGGGAATGTCAGGAAATTGTCATGTAGGCAGGAAGCCTTGAGCTGAGTTTTGAAACATGAGTAGGTTTCACCAGTTGTTGAGGTCTTAGGGGGTTAATAAATCATACCCTCTTCCCTACACCAGTTCAGAACCAACTGAAAAAGAGATATAGATAGTAGATAGTTGGATGAAGAACAAGATGTCAGCTTTGTTGCTGATAAGACTTAGGGAGCAGGACTTGCTTGGAAGACAAATGGGAGCGCTAACAGTCTTCTTTATTTAACATGCTTGCCTTCTTAGTTACAGTAAGCACAGGACAACCTTGGTTTCGTACTTTTCCCAGTTTACCGATGAAGCCCTTTTAAGTGAAATTAAAAATTTTAATAATCCCATTTAAATAGCATCAGGAATATAAAATGCTTAGGGATAAATTGGAAAAATGACCTGAAGATCTGTATATTGAAAACTAGAAAGCATTGCTGATAGAAATTAAAGAAAACCGATATAAATGGAGCAATGCACCAGGACCACGGATCAGAAGACTCAACAGTGTTAAGGCGTTATTCCTACCCGAACTGATCTGTAGATCTGATGCCATCCCAATCAAAACCCCAGCAGGCTTTTTTGGTAGAAATTTACAGCTGGTTCTAAAATTTATATGGAAATGCAGAAGATCACCTAGAATAATCAAAAACAACTTTGAAAAAAAAAACATAGTTGGTGAACTTATGCTACCTGTAGAGGACAGATTCTAAGGTGACACCATTGTCCCCACCTCCTGGTGTTCAGGCCTCTGGGTGTCCACTCCCTTGTGTGGACAGGACCAGGGACTTTCTTTTTCTGACCAATAAAATATGCCAAAAGTAATGGGATGCGATTTTGTGATTACATTAAGTTACATAAGGCTGTCTTGCTAGCAGACGCACTCTAAAGTCTTATCGATCTGTCCCTCTCCCTTTCTCACTCTTCTTTATGGTCATGTTGGGGATGCCTAGGTGGCAAGGAATTGTAAGGGGTCTAAAATATAGGAGCTGAGAGCAGCAGACAAAAAACAGAAGCCAACAAAAAAGAGAAAGTCTTGGTTATACAGCTGCAGTGAACTGAATGTTGCTACCAAACACACAAACCGGAGCCCTGACCGGTGTGGCTCAGCTGCTTGCGTGTGTAGGAGAGGTCTCCGCTTGGGGGCAATGATCAATGTTTCTCTCCCTTCCTTCCCTGCTCCCTCAAATCAATAAGCATGTCCTTGGGTGAGGGGGTAAAAAAAAACAGGTATAGCTCAGTGGACTGAGTGCCAGCCTGTGAACCAAAGGGGTCACCGGTTCGATTCCCAGTCGGGGCACATGCCTGGGTTGTGGGCCAGGTCCCCAGTGGAGGGCACAGGAGAGACAACTATACATTGATTCATCCTCTCCCTCATTTTCTCTCCTTTCCCCCATCTCTAAAAATACATAAATACAATCTTAAAAAAAAACGCAAAAAACGTGCAGTAGGGGCATAAAGATAGAGACAGATAGATATATGGAACAGAACAGAATGTCCGGAAATAGACCCATACAAATATAGCTAACTGATTTTCAACACGAGTGCCAAGGCAATTTAATGGGGGCGATCTTTTCAACAATTGGATAGCCCTGTGCAAAAAAAGGAAAAGAAAAAAGAATTTACTCTGGTTATATAAAACACTAGAAAATGAAATCTAATCTATGGTGACAGAAAGCAGGTCAGTGATAGTAGCGGGGAAGGCAAAGGGACAATAAGCAGGACTACAAAGGGACAGGAGGAAACTTCTGAGGTTGATGGATATGTTCATTATCTTGATTCTGGTCACGGGTTCATGTGCGTATACTCATGTCAAAACTCATCAGATGGCACTCTTCAAATATGTGAAATTTACTACATGTCAATTAAACCTCGATTGAATTGGAGGAGGGGGACGGTTGGGGAAAGCAGGAATGCAAGCTTGCTGTGGGCCTGAGGATGTGAAATTAGGGGTGTAGGGAGGAGCCAGGTCGCGCTTGCTCAGTCTTCCTCCTGGTGTGGCTGCAACGAGAGGATGGCCTGCAAAGCTCATTCCTTGGTCCCACAAGAGTCGCTCACAGAACTCAATGGCCACTTATCCCGAGGGCACAGGGGAAGCCCTGAAGGACTCCATAATGAAGACAGTTGAACCGATGATCACTTTGAAACAGTATTTTGAAGCTGTGGGGAAAACGGGCTCGCGAGGATGGGGAATGACCCATCAGGAGGTTGTGGTAAATTTGTTTCTTGCCCATCTGCCCATTTAGTCATGAAGTCAGGAGGGAAAGGACTATTTTGTATTTATCACCAAAGTGCCCCTTCCCTGCAAGCACCCCTGCCTCAAGGCTGGATGGTGGTCGGTCAATCTCTGTTGAAAGGATCGAGTGATCTCAGGTCACAGGGCTTGTGAGTCAGACCAGGATTCAAATCTGGGGCTTTTCAACTCCAAACCTTGAGGACCTTATCTGAAAGCATAATGAAAATCTAAAAAAAAAAAAAGTATTCATTTTCAGATTCATCGATCTAATCCATGCAGTGACTTTGTCAGCCTTAAAATGCCCACGACAAATAACGAGGGATTTCCGAGGATGTATAATATGTGGAGAGATTAGTGTATGTTCAAAAATTACACAATATTGGTTCAGCAAATACTATGCACCTGCCCTTTTCCAGGTACTGCGTTTGGCACTGGATGTAGCTGTGTGGAGGGTGGACATTGCCCCTGCCCTCACATAAAACAGGCAAACGAATCAGTAACAAAGAAAGTTTGCAAAGTGTTCTGTTGGAAGCTTCTAAGACCTCTTTTTTCCTGAAAATTTGAAATTTTACCATGAAGTGCTCTTCCGTGAGTTTTTTCCTTTTTGCTTTTCTCTCTCAGTGTACTGAGCAGTTGGTCCCTTTCTGGGAACTAAACCCCTTTAGTTCTGAGAAAGTTTTTTTTTGTTTGTATTAGATTTTTTATTATTTCTCCTGCATTTTTTTCCTCCTCCCTCTTGAGATGGATCTTCTGTTGTTCAGATGTGGGACCTAATGAACGGCTTCTTTCATTTTCTTTTATTTTCCCTTCTATTTTTTCAACTGTGTTTTTTTGTTCTGCTTTCTAGGATAGTTTTCTCAACTGTATCTTTCATGTATGAATTTAACATTTTTTGCTGTTTTAATGTTTTCCTTTAGTTTAAAGTTTTCCTGTTGTTATAATCTCTTCTTTAATGGATGCAGTATTTTCTTTTATTTTTCTAAGACTATAAAATACAGGTTTGTGGAGGAAGTTTTCTTGTGTTCCCTTTGCATGGTCTCTATTTCCTCTGAGTGGTGTTCACTATTTATTTTGTTCTCTGACTTTCGTGTTGAAGAATTTCCTCAAATAATATTAGCCAATAAAGTTCTAAGCTTTCAAATATTGATTTATTTAATCCTCATAAATTAATGAAGTAGATGCTCCTACCTTTGATTTATAAATGCTGAAATGAAGAAGATGAGAGCTTGAGTAATCTAACAAAGGTCATACAACTTGAAAGTGGTAGAGCCAAGGCAGCCTAGGGATGCGTTCTTGACACTATTCTACTGCCTCACAGTTAAGAGGGAGACCTGGTGAATTGCTCACCCCCTTTTACCAACACTAACCCCACAAAAACAATAATAAATGAATTTTTTTAAGTGCAAACTCATAAGGACATAGAGCAAAGGAGAGGAGAAACAGGAATAAGTTTTGGGAAGTTGAAAAATGTTTGGAACAGTGGTAACTGACTTTGCATATCCCAGAAAACTAAAGTGGCCTGGGAGAAAGGGAAAGGCAAGCCGATTTTCCCTACAAACCATGCTCTCTCAAGCTCTTTCTCACAGACAAACACAGACAGAGGTACACGCAGGTTAGGAATCGGAGGCACCAAGAACCTCTGGATATGATAAAGGTGGGGCTGAGAACCGGAAAATAGGTTGAAAGAGTGATAAGAATCTGTTAGGCTCCCAGATTCTCTTTAACTTCCCAATAGTCGTAGGTGTCATGGGTTCCAACCTGGTAGAAGACTGAAAGTTTATTCTCTGGACAAGATAAAACACAGTCTTGGTCTGGGAGATGTTAAATATCATTGAGGTAAGGAGTACTTCATGGAAAATAGGCAGTAAGTGAATGTTGACACACTAAGTTGAGGCATTGTTATGTAATGCACTGTTATGCACTTGATATGTAATTTAATTCTCCCAACAGCTGTATAGAGCTGGGTATTCTTCAAATAGTCTTACTAAGTCTTATGCCTATCCCTTCTTGGCAAACGCAGAGGTTTCTCTAGACCAAAATTGCTGGGTTGAAGGCTATACACATTTTCAAGTTTACAAAATAGTGTTTTGGTTGTACCAATTTACACTTTCAGCATCTAAGAGTTCTCTTTACTCTAGGTGCCCAGCTACCTCTGTCGATAGAGCCTCTTAAGAGTTCTCTTTTTTCCACATTCTTAATTTTTACCCAGTTCAGTGAATGAATTTGATGTCTCATTGTGATATTACTTTGCATTTTCCTAATAAACAATAAGATTGAACTTTTACAAATTTATTGATGTTTTTAGAGGAAAAGAGAGAGAGAGAGAGAGACAGAAACATCGATTTGTTGTTCCACTTATTTATGGATTTATTGCTTGATTCTTGTACGCGCCCTGACCAGAGACCGAAGCCACAGCCTTGGTGCATCGGCTCGACGCTCTAACCAAACGAGCTCCCTGGCTAGGGCTGAGACTGAACTTTTTTATATGGTTTTTCAGCCTTCATGTTTCCTCTTCTGTAAGACTGCTATTCATGACTTTTGCCTTTTAAAAGTTTATAATAATCTATTTTTCTTAACTTATTTATGTTCTTAATAAATATTGGATACTTATAATTTGATGTACATGTATTGTAAACACTGGGTTTTGCCTTGTCTTCACTTTCTTTGTAATGTCTTTTGATGAATTTAAATTCTTAATTTTAATCTAGTTGAATTCATGCTCTTTATTTTTTTTTAATGCTTGGTATGGTTTTGATTAGTATGTCATGCTTAAGAAGTCCTTTCCCATCTCAAGTTGCTTATATTTTTTCCTTAACATTTTCCAAGACTTGGTTTTCACCAGAGTTAATTTTTCTGTATGAGGTGAGGTAGGACTCAGATTTTGTATATTTCTATATAGATAATCAGTTTTCCTGGTTTCATTATTGATTAGTTTGTCTTTTGCAAACTAGTGGTGTGCATGGCCACCTTTGTCATACTAGTATTGTTTTCAGACTATTCTGTTTTTCTAGCAAGTTTATCTAACACTAGGCCACTTACCTCACTGTCATAATTACCACAGTTGTGTAATAAGACTTACCGTGTTTTTCTGACTATAAAATGCACCTTTCCCCAAAAAAAAATTTGGAAGGAAAATGGAGGTGCATCTTACAGTCCAAATGTAGCTTACCTGGCTCCCTGGGGGTTCAGGGGGGAGGCAGTGGAGCGGGGTCACAGGAGGCAGGAGCAGGACCACATTTTTTGCTTCAAAATTTTTTTCCCTATTTTCCTCCTCTAAAACCTAGGTGTGTCTTATGGTCCCGTGCATCATATAGTCTGAAAAATATGATACTATCTGATATGACAAATTCCTCCACCTTCTTATTTTCCTTCACATGTGTCTTTACGATTTGGGGGGGCCTCTGTTGTCTATATAAATTTTAAAATAAGCTCACCAAGTTGTATACCCAAGCCTGATAGAACTTTTTATTATGATTGCACTGAATCTGTGGATTAATTTGAGAAGACAGTCATGAGACATCCAATCTAAGAGTGGAGATTTCTTTCCATTTATTTAGGTCTTTTAAAATGTTTTTTAATAACATTTTAGTAATTTTTTTCTGTACAGGCCTTGCACAACTTTTATCAGATTTATTCCTCAGTACCTTTCTATTTCTGTTGCTATTGTAAATTATCTTTTTGATGCAATGGATTTTTAAGAGTATTTATCTCATAATTATCAGTCTTGCCAAACTCTCTTATTCATATATAATAATTTGTCTATAGGTCATTTTGGGTTTTCTTTGTAGACAGTTATATCATGTGTGAATAATAACAGTTTAATTTTTTCCTATCTAGTCTTCGAACTTTCTTTTCTTTTGGCTCCACTGTGCTCGTACAATGCTGAAAGAAGTAAGGCCCTGTTTTCTTGTTCTCAGTTTTAAAGAGAATACTTCTGATATGGTTTGCAATTAAGGATAAAGTTTGTATATCGTAATTGTTATAGCTGGATGATGGGTATATGATGGGTGCATGGGAGTTAATTATGCCAGTCACTATAATTTTATATATGCTTGAACATTTTCACAATATAAATTTAATTTAAACAGTGTTTGCCACAGGATTTTGGTAGATACCCTTTAACAGCTTAAGAAACTCTCTTTTTCTTAGTTTGCTAAGAGGTTTTTTTTTTTTTAAATCACTAATAGGCCCTGGCCAGGGTGGCTTGGGTGGTTGGAGCGTTGACCTGGGTTCGATTGCCTGTCTGGACACATGCCTGGCTTGCGAATTCAGTCCCCAGTCAGGACCCACATGGGAAGCAACCACTTGGTGTTTCTCATGTTGATGTCTCTCTCTCTCCCCCTCCCTTCTTTTCTCTCTGGAATAAAAATATTAAAAATTTAAAATAAAAAAAATAATAATGAATCAGTTTCATATTGTTTTTCTCTTTAATCTGACGTTTTTAGATTTTCTAATGTTAAACCACTTTGCATTATTGGGGCAAGTACGATTTGGCCATGAGATATACATTTATATCTTTAATACATTGCTAGATCTGGTTTCCTATTATTTTGTTTAGGATTTTTACATCCTTGTGTATGAGTGAGACTAGTCTGTAATATTCTTTTTTTGTACAGTCTTTTTAGCTTTGATATCAAGATTATTCTGACTTGGGGAGTATTCCATTTTCTCTTCTCTGAAAAAGATTGTATAAGATTGAAATGATCTGTTATTCTTTGAATGTTTGGCAGAACTCACCTGTAAAGCCATCTAATATATTTTTCTTTTGTGGGGAGATTTTGAACTACTGACGCAATTTTCTAAATCATTCTGGAAGTATTTAGCCAAAGGTTTAAAAGTTCTATTCCTGTTTTTTATTCTATTTCTGTTCTTTAATAGCTTTTTTGGAGTTTTATCACGTTTGCTTACCAAAGTCTAAATGAATCAATGCCTTTATTCTTGTCTTAAACAATACAACGACCTTTTGAACAATTTAACTCAGTCTGATTGCCCCACCTCCCAATTCATTTGCTGATGATCAGGATTTTAGTCTTGTCCTGTTAAAGAAACACTTCCATCTTTCTTTTTTTTTAGCTCATGAGACATTTATTAAAATAACATTTGGAGGAAAACAATACAGTGTATACGTTATTACTGAAAACTATATACCATCATACAAAAAAGGATTCTATTGGGAAATTGATTTCTAATTTATGGCAAGTTGTATTTTCAAAAATAAAATCATAAAACACAATCTAATTCACTCTTAAAGGCTGGCATGCTGAGCAAGGAATGTTCTTATCCTTTGTAGAAGCTCCTTCTTTACACCGTCAGGTTCCAGGACTCTGCCTTTTGGTGTGATTTCAGCCACCGAGTTATCCACAGTAACTGTTCTAACCCTTTCTCTTTAATTACTCTTTACAGTGTGCCTTCTACTGATCCTTCCAGACACATTCAATTGACTTAGCTCTCAGCAGCTCTTAGAGGCATTCTCTTTCTGCAGTTGCTGTTAACTCTTGGCTCATTGCTTCTCTCACTCACACATCTTTGTTCGTCTTGATAACCACCATCGTCGCTGATGAGGGCCATCCCTTCCCAGTGACGAAATGACCCTTGTGCTGCAGACTGTCAACTATCACACTCACCTGCTCGGATGTTACCTTCATCTTTTTCTCCTCTAATATAGTCACCACCTCCAATTATTCTTTTCTCTGTCTTACAGCAACCTGTTTTTTTTTCAAAGCACTTCTCTTGAAATATATATTTTTTTTACTTGTTTATTGTCTGGCACTGTAATCTTTGTGAGGGTATATATGTGTCTGCTTTGTTCACTCACTGGTAGGCATTTAGTAAATGTTTGTTGACTGAATAAACATATATTTATTTGTATTTTGGAACGATCACCCTGGATGCAATTAGAGAGTGGACCTGAGGGTACAAGACAGGAGGTAGGGAGTTAGGAGACTGTTGCACTTATCCAGGCTAGATCTAGAGGTAGCCTGGACTTGGGTAATAGCAGTAGGGACATAGGAAAGTAGAGCCTATTAAAATATATTAGGAGGTAGAATCCACAGGGTTTTATTACCATTTTGATATGAAGGCATGAGTTAAGTGTTTTTCAGGGTTTTGTCTTTGCTCTGTCTGTCTTCATGCAATACTCCCTCTTTGAGAGTTCTCATGACACCCATGGCTTCAGCTACTATCTGTATGCTTTTAACTCTTCTTTTTAAAAGATTTTATTTATTTATTTTTCAGAGAGAGGGGAAGGGAGGGAGAAAGAGAGAAAGAGAAACATCAATGTGTGGTTGCCTTTCACATGCCCCCCTACATTGGGGACCTGGCCCACAACCCAGGCATGTGCCCAACTGGGAATCAAACCAGCGACCTTTTGGTTCACAGGCTGGCACTCAATCCACTGAACCACACCAGCCAGGGCTGCTTTTAACTCTTAAATATAGATCTTTAAGTGAAATGTCTTTCTGGGTTCCACATCATATGTTGAACCATGGATGAGACAACTGTGCTAGGATGTCTTTCAGGCTCTCCAAGCTCAATACATCAAAAACCATACTCGTTATCTTTCTTGCCAAGCCTGCTCCTCCTCCAGTGTTTACAGTCTCAGGATATGGTACCACCAACCTCCTATTTGCTCAAGCCAGAAACCTATGCAGAGGTGACTACTGGAGCCCAAGTTAGAAGCAGATAGGGATATAAGTATTTTAAAGGGTGTGACAGATTTTCTCTCCTCTTCACTTTCTATTTTTATTTACTATTAAAGGAAAATAAAACCACAAGAATGATTGAAATGATGTAGAATTAAAAGAAGGACCTGTTTCAGGAACATTATCAAAGGACCATAAGAATTATCATGTATTCAGCACCTATAAGCCCTAAGTACTGTGCTTAACCTTTGCCAGTCACTAATAATTTAATTTTCTCACAACTCTATGAGATGTTCATGGATGATGAAATTATAGTTCATAATGGGAATATGGCTTGCCCAAGGTTATATGTCCACATATGGTAGAGCTGAGATATGACCCAGGTTTGTCTGAGTCCACGTGCTTCAGTATGTAACTGGGTGGAATTATACATGAAAGAGCAGAAACACATCATTATGGCTGTTCATAAATATTACCAAATTGCTTTCTAAAGTAACATATTGGTATAAAATGCCAACGTACAGTTCCACCACAATATCTTTATTATCGATATATAATACAATTTTTAAAAATTAATAGACATAGAATTATTATTATGTATTGATTTATTCAAGAGTAATGATGATTATTTAGTCCTACTTGTGAAGACTGTTGTTTTTCCCTGACCCATTGTTATGCTGAGGCCATGTTTATGTGAATTTTTTTCATTGAGCCCAATTACAGATTAATGGAGGTGGGGGAAGATAATAGGAGTTAATTCCAGGTTGACAGTTGAGTTGTTAGTTTACATTTTCTAAGTGGTCAGGAAAGGACCCCACAGGTTAGCTACCATCTTTGGTGTCCACTTGCTATAGTAGATCTACATCTACTTTTATTTCAAACATGATGCCTTTCTTGGCCATACCTGACTCTAAATTTCAGATTCCTAGGGTTCTCTTCTTAGACTTGGATGTTTCTAAGATTCTTTAAACCACTCAGTATCAGCCTGTCGAAAGGCCTCTCCTGTTCTTCCAGGCCAGGTTTAGGGTTCTGGGTCGTCCATATGTGCTGCAGAAGACCCTGGAAAATAGGCTCGTTCTAGGTCAGCTCAGTTCCAGCGTGGTGGAACGAAACTGTGAACCTGCCTTGGGTGTCAGAACCAGGGACAGCTCCTCCTCTCCCTCCCCCTGCTGACCCTTCCCTGGTTTGGGCAGGGGAGAGAATGAGCAGATTTGGGCATGGTATACTTCTCTAGCATTTTCTCACTGTTTCTTGCTTCCTTCTTTATGATAGAATCACTACTGATAGTTCCTGGCATATATGTGCTGTTACTTCATGCTTTCTGCTAATGCTGCTTAGAAAGTCCCAGCCTTTGTCTAGCTAACTCCTGTTTATCCTTCCAACCTGTTCAAGTAGGTATTTCTTCTAGGAAACCTACTGTGATTACTCCAGACTGGGTTAGACAGACCTCCTTTTAGTTCCCATGGCATCCATGCTTGCCTCTGTCATTATACTCAAAATTACATTGAAATCAACATCAGTGCTGTCCAGCACAGTAGCCACTTGAAATGTGGCTAGTCTGAACTGAGATGTACAATGAGTGTAAAATACACATCAGATTTCAAAGACTATATAAAAAGAATGTAAAATATTAATAATTTTTATATTGATGGCATGTTGAAATGATAATATATTGGGGTTAAGTAAAATGTATTATTAAAATTAATTTCCTGTTTCCTTTTTACTTGTTATAATGGGGCTACTAGAAAATCTAAAATTACATACATATCCCACATGATATTTCTATTGGATAGAATTGATCTATATATTTCTCTCTTCTTAGGGGTAGAGACTGACTCAAATCCATCCTTGTCTCTTTGTATTTCTCGAGCATATTACATGAGATGGTTGGGGATAGCAGATGTCAGTCCTATTAACTTTGGGCTGGAGCATCAAGGGTTCAACACACATTATCACATTATTTGCTTTTTCTGACTAGGAAGTTGGCCTCTCTCTTTACTTAATTCAGGCTTTGTAAATGTCTTATTGATTCTTATAGATTTTCTCATAGATCATAAATATGTCTTAAAGTTTATTTCTAAGTATTTTGAATTGGATATTTTATTATTGTAGTTTATAATTAGTTATTACTGGTACCATCAGAGAATGCTATAGATTTTTTAATAACAATACCTGCCTGTTCTGGTTTTTTACCTATCGCTTCTCAGCTGAAGCTCACCTATTGTTCAATGATGCTCCAGGATTTTTGTGAGGATTATTTGAGTTAACATATGTAAAGTTTTGGAACAGTGCCTGGCACTTAATATTAACTAAACACTTAACATTAGTTATTATTATTATCATATTTAATTACTCTGCTATAGAATTCTGTATGCTAGTGTTGGACTTATGATATTTGCCTCCACATTCCTGAGGTCACTTTTTGTAGTACCATCATCTAATAAAAGATGAAGCTCTTTATCTGCTATTATGAACAAATTAGAAAAATCCTCCTTAACCCATATTCTATTTATTAATTTTTTGAGAGAGAGAGAAAGAAGAGAGGAGAGAGAGAGAGAAAGAAACATTGATCTGTTATTCCATTTATTTATGTATTCATTAGTTGATTCTTTTTTTAAATCCTCACCCGAGGACATGCCTTCATTGTTTCCAGAGAGGAAGGGAGAGAGAAACATCGATGTGAGAGAAAAACATCAATTGGTTGCTTATAATTGGTGCCCCAACTGGGGATCAACCCCCACAACCCTTTGGATACCAGACAGCTCTCCAACCAACTGAGCCAAAAACAAACTAAACTGAGCCATACCAGGCAGGGCTCATTGGTTGAGTCTTGCATGTGCCCTGAACAAGGATCAAACCCACAAACCTTGGCCTATGCAGGATGATGCTCTAACCAACTGAAGTACTTGGCCAGGTCCTTTCCCATACTGTAAAACCATTCATATAATATGGAAGAGAATTATCTCTTTCAAGAATGGTTAGAAATACTAAACAGTGAATCTTCTAGGTCAGGTATTCTTTGGTCATTTTTGATAACTTTCTCAGTGTCCTCCTTAATTGTTGCTCAATCTTTGTTTTGCATTTTTAAGTATATTTTATTGATTATGCTATAACAGTTGTCCCATTTTTTCTCCCCTTTATCTCCTTCTGTCCTGCACCCCCCTCCTGCCAGCATTCCCCCCTCTTAGTTCATGTCCATGGGTCATACATACGAGTTCTTTGGCTTCTCCATTTCCTACACTATTCTTAACCTCCCCCTGTCTATTTTGTACCTACCAATTATGCTTCTTATTCCCTGTACCTTTTCCCCTATCCTCCCCACTCTTCCTCCCCACTGATAACCCTCCATGTGATCTCCATTTCTGTGATTCTGTTCCTGTTCTAGTTGTCTGTTTAGTTTGTTTTTGTTTTTAAGTCCAGTTGTTGATAGTTGTGAGTTTGTCGTCATTTTACTGTTCATAGTTTTGATCTTCTTTTTCTTAGATAAGTCCCTTTAACATTCACATAGTAAGGGCTGGGTGATAATGAACTCCTTTAACTTTACCTTATCTGGGAAGCTTTTTTTTTTTCTCCCCAGGTGCTTGTTTCCAAGATCTGAAACTGAGAGCCACCAGCCAGGCGCTCAGTCATGTGTCACTGGAGCTGCTATGGAACGGAACCCGTCAGTCACAGTGGGTTGATGGGTCACAAACAGTGCTCCTGGGAAGCATTTTATCTGCCCTTCCATTCTAAATGATAGCTATTCTGGATAGAGTAATCTTGGATATAGGTCCTTGCCTTTCATGACATTGAATACTTCTTTCCAGCCTCTTCTTGCCTGTAAGGTTTCTTTTGAGAAATCAGCTGATAGTCTTATGGGAAACTCCTTTGTAACAGTCTCTTTTTCTCTTGCTGCTTTTAAGCTTCTCTCATCTTTAATCTTGGGTAATTTAGTTATGATGTGTCTTGGTGAGTTCCTCCTTGGGTCCAACTTCTTTGGGACTTTCTGAGCTTCTGGACTTGCATGTTTAGTTCCTTTGCCAGATTGGGGAAATTTTCCTTCATTACTTTTTCAATTTCTTGCTCTTCCTCTTCTCCCTCTGGCACCCCTATGATTCGGGTATTGGAACATTTAAAGTTGTCCCAGAGGTTCCTAAGCCTCTCTTAATTTTTTTGAATTCTTATTTCTTCGTTCTGTTCCGGTTGAATGTTTATTTCTTCCTTCTGTTCCAAACCATTGATTTGAGTCCCGGCTTCTTTCCCTTCACTATTGGTTCCCTGTGTATTTTTCTTTATTTCACTTTGTAAAGCCTTCACTTCTTCCTTTATTTTGTGTCCATACTCAGTCTTTTTTTTCCTCTTTTTTTTAAGTTTTTTTAAATATATTTATTGATTATGCTATTACAGTTGTCCCATTTCCCCCCCTACTCCACTCCATCCTGCCCACCCCCCTCCCTCCCACATTCCCCCCCCATAGTTCATGTCCATGGGTCATACTTATAAGTTCTTTGGCTTCTACATTTCCTACACGATTTTTACCCTCCCCCTGTCTATTTTCCACCTATCATCTATGCTACTTATTCTCTGTACCTTTCCCCTCCTCTCCCCCTCCCACTCCCTTATTGACAACCCTCATGTTCTAGTTGTTTGCCTAGTTTGCTCTCGTTTTTGTTTTATGTGTGGTCATTAATAACTGTGAGTTTGCTGTCATTTTTACTGTTCCTATTTTTGATCTTCTTTTTCTTAGGTAACTCCCTTTAACATTTCATATAATAAGGGCTTGGTGATGATGAGCTTCTTTAACTTGACCTTATCTGAGAAGCACTTTATCTTACCTTCCATTCTAAATGATAGCTTTGCTGGATATAGTAATCTTGGATGTAGGTCCTTGCGTTTAATCTTGGGTAATGTAATTAGGATGTGCCTTGTTGTGTTCCTCCTTGAGTCCAGCTTCTTTGGGGCTCTCTGAGCTTCCTGGACTTCCCGGAAGTCTATTTTCTTTGCCAGATTAGGGAAGTTCTCCTTCATTATTTGTTCAAATAAGTTTTCAATTTTTTGTTCTTCCTCTTCTCCTTCTGGCACCCCTATAATTCGGATGTTGGAACGTTTCAAGATGTCCTGGAGGTTCCTAAGCCTCTCCTCATTTTTCCAAGTTCTTGTTTCTTCATTCTTTTCTGGTTGGATGTTTGTTTCTCCCTTCTGGTCCACACCATTGATTTGAGTCCCAGTTTTCTTCTCATCACTATTGGTTCCCTGTACATTTTCCTTTGTTTCTCTTAGCATAGGCTTCATTTTTTCATCTGTTTTTCGAACAGATTCAACCAAGTCTGTGAGCATATTGATAACCAGTGCTTTGAACTGTGCATCCGATAGGTTGGCTATCTCTTCGTCACTTAGTTGTATTTTTTCTGGAGCTTTGAAGTGTTCTGTCATTTGGGCCATTTTTTGTTTGTTTGTTTGTTTGTCTTGGCGTGTCTGTTACTTTAAGGGGCGGAGCCTTAGGTGTTCACCGGGGTTGGGTAATGCTGGTCGCTGCGTTGTGATGCTGTACGTGGGGGAGGGGCCGAGTGGGAGCAATGGCGCCGGCCTCACTCTCCTCCGGATTTCAATCTTTCACTCCGATGCCCACAATCAAACTGGGCCACTCTGGTGCTGGTTTCCGAGTAAGTGGGCCTGTGCACACTCTAGGCCCCTGTGGGTCTCTCCAACAACCTCTCCCGTGAGGCTGGGAGTCTCTCCTGCTGCCGCCCCAACCCCCAGGGGCGCTTTCAATCAGAGGTTTGAGGCTTTATTTCCCCAAGCTGGAGCCCTGGGTTGCGCCGTCTGTTTCGCTCCCCGCCGTTCGTCCGGTTTATCTGTGGGCGAATGTGGTGCCGCAGGGTGCTACCCGCTGCTCTGCCTGCCCCGTTCTCCGCCACTCTGAGTCCGGCCCTCTGGGTTTATCTGTGCAAATGTGGGGCCGCAGGATCTGCTAGCGCTCGGACTGCCTGCGCCATTTGTCCCACACTCCGTCAGTCTCAGTCCTGCCACAGCCATGCGAGTCCTCTCCACCCCGGTGCCCATCTCCGCCCCTCCTACCAGTCTGGATGAATGTTTATTTTCTATTTCCTTGGTGTTGGTCCCCCTTGCTGTTCGATTCTCTGTCAGTTCTGGTTGTGCGAGGAGGTGCAGTGTGTCTACCTACGCCGCCATCTTGGTTCTCCCATACTCAGTCATTTTTATGAGCATCCTGATCACCAGTGTTTTGAACTCTGCATTTGATAGGTTAGCTACCTCCTCATCACTTAGTTCTTTTTCTGGAGTTTTGATCTGTCCTTTTATTTAGGCCATATTTCTTTGTCTTGGTGCACCTGTTACTTTGTAAGGAACAGAGTCTTAGGTATTCGTCTAGGTTAGGGGCAACCCACTCTGCTGCATTGTGGCAATGTATGTGGGGGAGGGGTCAGAGAGGGAACGATGCCACTTGCTTGGGTCTTGCCCCACTTTAAGTCACTTTCCCCGCTACCCACAAGCAAACTGAGCCCTTCTGGTGCTGATTGCCCTGCTGGGTACCTCCCATGGACTTTCCTGTGAGACTGAGAGTTTCTCCACTGCCATAACATGCACAGATTTTTATAGTCAGATGTTTTGAGACTTTATTTCCCTGTGCTGGAAACCTGGGTTGTATCATCTGTCCCACTCCCCAGTTGTTCCTCCTGGTTTATTCACACATGAATATGGGACTGCCTGGCCTGCCAGCCACTGCCTTGCCACACCCCCACCACCACCCCGCTGCCCATCTCTGCCCCTCCTACTGGTCTGGATAAATGTTTCTTCTTTAACTCCTTGGTTGTAGGACTTCCATACAGTTCAGTTTTTCTGGCAGTTCTGGTTGTTTTTTGTTTTTAAATAGGTTGTTGTCCTTCTTTTCTTTGTGTGAGGAAGCAAAGCATATCTACACCTCCATCTTGGCCGGAAGTCAGCATTTTTTAAAAAAACATTTTTATTGTTGTTCAAGTATAGTTGTCTCCATTTTCCCCCTACTACTACCCCCACCCAGCCATCCCCACCTCCCACCCTCAATCCTATTCCCCTTTGGTTTTGTCCATGTGTAGTTTATAGGTGTTCCTTAAAACCCTTTCCCTATTCCACTCCCTCCTATTATCCCCTCTGGTTACTGTCAGTTTGTTCTTAATTTCAACGTCTCTGGTTACATTTTGCTTGTTTGTTTGTTTTGTTGATGAGGTTCCACTTTTAGGTGAGATCATGTGGTATTTTTCTTTCACTGCCTGGCTTATTTCACTTAGCATAATGCTCTCCAGTTATGTGGCAACTTAAAATTTTATACAGGGTTTCAAATTTTTATAGTTATATAAAAATTCCCTTATATTTATCGAATCTCTGTAATGAGTTTGAAAATTGGGAGAGATAGATATGTTCACTGTCTTGTGGTAATATTTCACAAGTTGATGCCTATGTTAGAATTGATTATATTGTACACTCTTATGTATGTCCAGTTTATTATGTCAATTATACTTCAATTCTTATTTTTTAAAAGATTTTATTTATTTATTTTTAGAGGAGAAGGGGAGAGAAAGAGAGGGAGAGAAACATCAATGTGTGGTTGCCTCTGGAGTGCCCCCTACTGAGAACCTGGCCTGCAACCCAGCCATGTGCCCTGACTGGGAATCAAACCAGTGACCGTTGCTTTGCAGGCTGGCACTCAATCCACTGAGACACACCAGTCAAAGCACACTTCAATTTTTAAGAAAGTAATTTAAAAAGTCTACCAATTTCATAAATCTTTTCAAAATACCAGCTGATATTTATTAGTTTCAATGTACATGATTTCTTTTTTATTTTTATTTTTTATTGTTGACATTATTACAGATGTCCCTTTTCCCCCGCTTTGCCCTATTCATGATTTCTGATTTTTAAAATTATCTTCTGTAATACCATATTTTGCCATGTATAATGCACACATTTTTGAGGGAAAAATAAGTATGCACATTATACATGAGGATTACTAATTCTGTATCTATATAAATGTCTTTAATTCTTTTATTTATGCTTATGTGTTAAAAGCATAACTCGTATGCAAAATAATACCCTGGAATACAATAATCAGTTTTGTTTCTAAATATAAATAAATAAATAAATTGAGTTAAAAAGTTAAAATAAGGTTTTTTTCTTGAAAGTTTGGGCCAAAAGCATGGGTGCGCATTATACACAGCAAAATATGGTATATGAGAAATACATTTCATTATAGATAAAAAGAAGTGTGCACGCAAGAGCTGTTGGCGATTCGTTTCCTGATCGTTGGCACATATAACTTGTTTTATGTCTTTCATATTACCTGATTTCATTGTTCCCAGACCGTTTTTTAAATATCAAGGAACGGAAAATATAGACAGAGATGCAATCCTTCTTTTTCAGGCCATTCTTGTTTTGGGGCCAGGAAGCTGTAGGTGTAGAGAAGGTGTAAAAGAGGCTCCCGCCCACACAACAGGGGCCCTGGGTGTGAGATGCAAGGATTGAACTGGAAACACAAAGAGCAAATAGCTTTCCGAGAAAGTACATCAAGAGTTACTGAAGGCCCTGGCTGAGTAGTTCAGTTGGTTGGAATGCCATTTGTGCACCAAAAGGTTGCAGGTCTATCTCCAGTCAGGGCACGTACCATATTTTGCTGTGTATAATGTGCACTCACATTTTTGTGTGCATTATACACAGGATTATTATACCCATTTTTATACTCATGGCATGTACTCATTATACCCATGTATAATGTGCATCCTTGTTTTTCCCTAAAATATTCAGGCAAAATAGTGTGCATTATACATGGCAAAATATACTACCTAGGTTGTGGGTTCGATCCCTTGTCAGGGTGTGTAGGGGAGGCATTGTATTAATGTTTCTCTCTCATGCTGATGATCCTTTCTCTCTTTCTCTCTCTAAAAACAATAAATACATCTTCAGGTGAGGATTTAAAAAAAAAAGAGTGACTTTGTTTTTTTTATCAGTGTAAAAAAGCAAAATGCTATCTGTATTTTCCTTATACTCTACCACCTTGCCTAGCTGCGAGTGAAATCCCTAATGATGGAGACATTCTGCAGAAAGACATTGAGAGGCCAGGGCAGGCTTGCCTCTGCCAGCCACTTTGAAGAGGAGTCAGAGTAGTGACAATCACCCTTCCACAAACTTAAGTGTGAGGCTTGGTATTTTAGAACAAGGGATTCAAACTCTTACAGAATCCTGAGCTTCCAGCTTAGTTACACCATGGTAGAAAGGTCTTGCTGTTTTCTTTTTTTTTTTTTAATGAGTAAGAATATCAGTGCATTTATTTTCTTTCTTTTTTTTTGTATGTCTATGCTTTTTTAAAAAAGATTTTGTTTAGTTTTTTTTTTTAGAGACAGGGGTAGGGAAAGAGAAAAAGAGGGAGAGAAACACCAATCAGTTGCCTCTTGCATGCCCACAACTGGGGACGTAGCCTGCAACCCAGGCTTGTGCCCTGGCTGGGAATCAAAGTGCACAACCCATTAGGCAACACCAGCCAAGGCTACATTTATTGTACATTCATACAGGTAATTTTTCTACAGCTTCAACATTTTCCTCTCACAAAATAAAAGGACAAAAGAATCCCAAAGCTTAGAACTGGATGACTGGACATACAGGGAGTCCTCGTCCTTCTTATGCTGGGTCAGATTGTTAGGCTGATGCTTTCCACACTTCTCACAGGAAGTACTTCGGGTTTTAGGTACATTGATCATCTCTGCAGTAAAGCTGTTGGGAAACTCTGAGTCCACATTCCTCACCTTGCTCCGCTGGTGCCTAACAGGAAAATTGCCACTTTTAAAAAAGATTTTATTTATTTATTTTAAAGAGGGGAAGGGAGGGAGAAAGAGAGGGAGAGAAACATTGATCTGAGAGAGAAAAACATGTATCCGTTGCCTCTCAAATGCACCCCTACCAGAACAGAACCCACAACCCAGCCATGTACCCTGAGCAGGAATTGAACCTAAGACCTTTTCTTTACAGAACAATGCCCAGCCAACTGAGCCACACTGGTCTTGGCGGTCTTCCTATTTTTGAGGATATTTTGATGCCATCTGTTTGATTCAAATCAACCCAGATTTACTGATCATTCTAGGCACAGCTTTGTGGCAGGCACTAAAAGGGGACAGAAATGCATCTGATATGGGCCCTATTCTTTCTTTTTTTAAGATTTTATTTATTTACTTTTTTTGAGAGAGGGGAGGGGAGGGAGATAGAATGGGTGAGAAATATCAATGTGAGAAACAAACATTGATTGGCTGCCTATTGCATGCCCCCGGACCAGGGACAGAACCCACAGCCCAGGCACGTGCCCTGCAGCAACCTTTTGCTTTTCACTGTGCAGGATGATGGCCAACCAACTAAGCCACGCCAGTGAGGGGGGGCCCTATTCTTAAAAAGTTATAGTGCAAGAGGCAGATAATTGTGATAGCAGCCAACACTTTGCTTTCATTCTTGTAGGCACTATTCTAAGGTCTTTATATGTATTAACAACAGTCCAATGAGGTGGGTACTATTTTTCACCTCCTAAAATGGGGGAGGAAGAAATTGAGACACAGAGAAGATAAATAATTTGCCTAGTGTTACACAGCTAGTAAATGACAGCACCAGGACTGAAACCAAAACAGTCTGGCTCTGAACTCTTTGCTCTTAACTTTATATTCTGGAGCAGTAGTTCTCAAAGTTCAAAGATCAGCAGCATCAACCTCATCTGGAATCTTATTAGAAATGCACATTCACCCTGGCTGGTGTGGCTCAGTGGATTGAGTGCCGGCCCGTGGACCGAAGGTTTGATGGTTAGATTCCCAGTCAGGGCACATGCCTGGGTTGTGGGCCAGGTCTCCATTTGGGGGTGCACGGGAGGCAACCAATTGGCATATCTCTCGCACATCGATGTTTCTCTCCCTTTCTTCCTCCCTTCCTCTCTCTGTAAAAATAAATAAATAAAATCTTTTTAAAAAAAAGAAATGCACATTCTTGGGTCCCACCCAAGACCTACTGAATCACAAACTTCTGGAGGTGGGGCTCAGCAATCAGTGGTTTTCCTTTTTGAGAGAGAGAGAGAGAAAGAAAGAAAGAAAAAGTTGATTTGTTGTTCCACCCATCCGTGCATTCACTAGTTGAATCCTGTATGGGCCCTGTGCACTGACCCATGATCGAACCTTCAACCCTGGTGTATTGGGACGACACTAACCAACTGGCCTACCCGCCCAGGGCCACAATCAGTGTTTTAACAAGCTCTCCAGGTTATTCTCATGCCTGCTGCTTGAGAACCTTTTCTAGAGAGAAGTGAGGCAGACTGTGATGAGGGTCAGAAATTAATCTCTTTATGGTCAGGGACTGGGTACGGTCTTTCTCTTAAGTCCCTAGCCTTCTGCACAGCATCTAGTGTAAAGTAGGCATCAAGAAATACATATGGGTGAATACATATGAATGAATATAAGGGAAAATGATGTCTGAGCTGGGTCTATTACCGCCTATCAACTACAGCAGACCAAATAGAAGGAAGCTCCCCAGAAACTGTGAGGCTAGCAAAGAAGTGGTATACTTTGGGCAAAGTATAATAAGGGTCTGCCCTACCACAAGGAGTCATCAGAAAGGCAGGGAGATCAATCATGAGAGTAATTAAGGAGGTAAACATGTCAGGACTTGGTGAACAGCTGAATGGGGGGAAGAAGCAAGGGAGAGAGAGAAACTTCATATCTGGGATGAAGATGCCACTTGCAGAATTAGAAGGCATAGGACAAGCACATTTGTGGGGTAAAGATAGAGAATTCGGCTTTGGACTCTTTAAATTGAACGTGCTGGTAGGATATCCAGGTGGAGCTGTCCAGCAGACGCTTAGAAATACGAGTCTGAGACTTATCTGGAAACAGAGATTTGGAAAGATAGGTGAGCCATAAGAATGGATGAAACCTTCAAGAGGAAAATGGAGAGTTGAATTAGAAGAGAGCTGGGTTTGAAATCATGGTGAACCCTGTTAACAGGGCAAAAGCAAAAGGGGGCCCTTGAAGAAGACTGAAAAGGACTTAAGCAGTTGACCTCAGAAAATGCTGAAGCCAAGTAGAAGGCTCAAAAAGGAAGGAGAATCATAGTGTCAGAGAAATAAGACTTGAAAATTATCCTTTGAACTTCGACACAAGTCTTAAGTGACGTGGTGAGGACAGAAGCACATTGACTGAGTTCAGGCATCAGCAGTAGATGAGAAAGTGGAGACAGGTGCTTCCCAGGTCCCACACATAGAGGTCTGTAGGCGCACTTGAGTGTGACATCTTCCAGGGTAGGCAGGGTCTCTTTCATATCTGTGGTCTCAGCACCCAGCACGCGGCCTGGAAAAGAGGGTGGCGTCAGAGAGTTCAGTGACTAGGGACGGAGAAAGGCTTCGCGGAGGCAGTCGCCTTCCAGCCAAAGCGTGAAGGATGAGAGAGATTGGGAAGAAAGGTGGGAGGCAGGGCCCCTGGGTAATGGGTTGCTCGGAGTGTTGAGGGGGACCTGGCAATGAGGTGGGGTTCCGTAATGTGCTCGGGGCTCCGTGCAAAGCGGGGAGGCTATGTGTAGGCTCGAAGGGACCTATTTGGGGAAAAGACACAAGGCCCGAGGTTGCTGCTGGTGGGTGTCCTCCCCGCCCCGCCCCACTTACGCCGCTGCGCGGTTCTGCTGCGCCTCTACCGAAGCCCTCCCGCCGGGCTGCACGTTGACAGGCGACCGCCAGGGGCCGCTGCATCAGGTCCCCGGTGCCCCCGCCCCTCTCCATTGGCCTTTGTTGCCGTCGGAGCGCCCCGCTTGACTCGTTCCCGTCCGCCCCCTGGGCCTGGCGGTCGCGCCTGCGCACTGGCAGCTGGCTGGGTGCTCGCAGGGGGAGCTGCTGCAGGCTCCGCGGCGGCGGCGGCAACGGAGGCTGCGGGGGTGGCGGCGCGAGCGGCCGGGCTTGGGGCGGGAGCCGAGCCCGGCCCGGGAGCCCTAGCAGCTAGAGTGCGGGGTACCTAGGCCCCTCACACTGGACTCCACAGTCTCCAGGCCGCCTGATCTCCGCACGGGTATATGGGATGGAAGCGGGACCCTCGGGAGCAGGTAAGGGCCCCGGGGAGGTGGGGGGAGACGGTGCGCGTTCCAGAGGACCAGAAGACTCCCGCGTGAAGAGTGGGATTTCCGAGTGAGAGGAGGTTTCCTGAGTGAGGAGAGAGGTTCTTATGGGATGGGGGGCCCAGTTTAAAAGGGGCTGCGTGCAGTTCCGGGGGAAACCTTGTGAATGGAGCTCTGAGATGGGGGCCTTTTTATCAAAGGAGGCTCTATACAATCCTGGAGGTGGGAAGTAATCTAGAGAAGGGCCGCAACACACGTAAGAACTCCCGGAGGTCCCGGGAGGCCTAGGGAGAGTCCCGGCAGGTGGCAGGGGGCGGGCTCCAGGTGTCCTGGAGAGGAGGGGGTCGACGCAGATGGGCCCTAGCCGCAGCATGCCAGGGGCGGGGGTTCAGCGGCTCTGGGCTGGGCTAACGTCTCTTGGGGGAAGGCGCCAGGGCTGGACTGTGAGCTCCGCCCAACCGGGCCTGACGCGGGGGCGAGGGTCAGGGGGCGGTGGGTGGGGATCCAGCCCCAGGATTTCCCCCCGTGAGTCCGGGGAGCTGGAGCACAGGCGCCCGAGCATGCGCGGAGGTAGCCGTTGGAAGGGGCTGCCCTATGTGGTGGGGGCGTGGCTGCTCGAATTCCCCCCACTCTCCATCCCGCGTGGTTTGGCTTGGAAAAAGGAGCGCGCTGGTGGGGTACAGTCTCTCTAAGATTATGCTGGCAGAGTGCAAATGGAAATGGTCCCCTTCCCTATCTTAGGGGTTCTTACACTAGCCCTGAAAATCCTCAGTCACAGTTTGCCAAGTGCCTTATTCTGCCACTGGGATGAGGAAAGACTGGGATGGACGCAATGTTCTTGGGGCGGGTCCTCCTTAAAGATAGGCCTTAGAAAAGGTGTTGGTTACTGATGGACCAAGGCCAGGACCAGGTTTACCTGGAAGAGGTTGTCTGCCTGGTTTGCTCTCTTCTGGTCCAATACTGCGTAGAGGTGGGATCTTTTAATCAAAGGATAATGACCTTTGCGTTGAAATGGCCCCCAAGGTGACAGCTATCTCATTCTGTACCTTAATATGTCTGTGGCTCCACTCTCCCACTGGGCATCTTATCTATTTCCTCTCTCTAATCCCCAGAAACTGCTAGGGCCATGTCATTAGACCCAAGGTTGCCAAGTTAGCCTTTTGTCACAAATAAGTTGTTTGGGGGAGGGAGGGGATTATATCGTTTACCTTGCTGGGTCTCCTTGCTCACGGGTAATCAGGAGTAAAGGAGATAATAACAGGAGAAACTGAGGCTTGGCTTCCACAAGTAGACTGAAGTCCCCAGGATGGGTGGTGGGATGGTGACACCTCCTGTGTCCTAGGTACTTTGATGGGCAGAGCAGCCTGGACCTGGGAATCCTTTTTTTTTTCTTTTTAAAGATTTTATTTATTTATTGTTAGAGAGAGAGGAAGGGAGGGAAAAAGGGAGAGAAACATCAGTTGCCTCTCATAGGCGCCTGACCAGGGACTGAACGCAGGTTGCCCACAACCCAGGCATATGCCTGACTAGGGAATCTAACAGGTGACCATTTGCTCTGTAGGACAAAGGCCATCCAACTGAGCCACACTGGTCAGGGCTGGACCTGGGAGTCCTTTAGATCATATCTCACACCACCTCCTTCCAAGTGGTCTGGGAGTGGGAGTAGGATTTCCATTTGGGACATGAATTTCATTTCTGGTGGAAGAATCTTGGTCCTTTATACCAGACCTAATTTCAAGGAAATAGCTCCTACCAACTCATTCAAGTTATCTATTCAATGATCTGTAAGTCCTTTTCCCCAAGCAAAAACAACCTGGTAAAGTCTGGATAGGTCTTAAGATAGAGATCAGGGAGCAGCTGAGTTCAGAGAACTACTCCTTCTCTTAGGCCTGTCTCACCATTCCAGGAACTCTCTTGGTTTTCTAGGCTGGAGACTGTTTGCAACAACCTGTGGACTACACTAGGAGTGGGGCACAGAGGTTACCACAGATTGCCAGGAGCTGACATCCATACCAGGCTGCTAATTATTTTATGCTGATGAGTTCTTAATGGGATTCTTGAAGAATTGGCTGGAGCGATTAAAAAACAAACAAAACTCAGCCTGACTGGTGTGGCTCAGTGGGTTGGACATCGTGCCACAAACGAAAGGTCGCTGGTCCCACTCCCAGTCAGGGCACGTGCCTGGGTTGTGGGCCAGGTTACCTGTTGGGGGTGTGCAAGAGGCAGCTGATCGATGGTTCTCTCTCACATCAATGTTTCTCTCCCTCTCTTTCTCCCTCCTTTCCCGTCTCTCTAAAAATAAATAAATAAATAAATTTAAAAAGCGTTAAAAAAACCAGACTGGTTATAAGAAATGAGCTTCTAGGGGAGGGACTACAGCCTGGTATCTGGAGTTGACTGTAGCCTAGTAGGGCAGGCTTTGACTCACCAAACGGTGTCATTGAAATTCATTCTGGAAGCTGTGGATGAAGGTACCCCATAACTGTCTCCTTGCCAGGCCCAGACTATTATTCTCTAGGAACTGGGAGGCCAGAATCCACAAAAGTGAGGTGTTGTTGCTGGCTTCACTGGGCTTGTGTCCAAAGGTGCCTTCCGTGCTCAGGTGTGTTCTGAGCACATGTACTGGCCTGGGAGCCCCCTGGGGGTCCAGGTAGTGTCAAATGTTTAGGCCCTGACACAAAGTGCATATTTATTAAGTTGAATCCCATTCCAGGGTGACATAAATTGTTAATAACATAATCGGATATTTAACATTTTGTATATACTTATGTGTAGACAAATTCTCCTTGGAGAATTGGCCTCTTAGCCTTGCATTTGTCTTTTGTACAAGCTGTCTGGTTCCTTGGGAGGTTATGTGTCTCTGAACTGCAGGGAAGGAGTCCCTGAGCCTGGCCTTTCAGCTCTGTTACTTTTCCTTCTCAGGGCTGGTTGGGGATGGGGGAGGGGGAGTGTCCTTTTCACAGCCCCTCCTTCCTTGCTTTTGTCTGCAAGGAAGGGCCCCGCCCCTTTCCCCCAAGGCCCAAGCTTTGTCCTCTCTGCTGGGGCCCTCATCTGCATCACAAAGTGGCCGTCTGTCCCTGTCTGGGTTTGAGGGGAAGTGTCTCCCTTTCTCAGACTAAAAGATGGGGGCAGGGTGAAGTAAGGGGGGGGCTTGGCTACAGCTGTGAGGCTTGCAGGGGGATGGGATGGGTCAGAACTTACTCCTTCCTCTTGCCTTCCCTAGTTTGGGGATGAGGGAGTGCTCTGGGCCTTTCCTGTTTTCCTAAAGCCTCCTTGGAGTGACGGGTGCCTGGTACCTAAGACTGTCTGGCCTATAGTCCTCTTTCTGGGGATGAGAAGGCTTTGAGGATCCAGTGTTTGTCCCATCCCCGGTCAGTTCTACCCTGCCCCCAGCTCTAGGGACGCCTTTCTCCTAGGCTCCAGCTGATTATTCAGTCTGGGGAGGCTAAGGAGGTTAATGGAATGTAAGAACTTGGAGAGGGGAAGGGTGTCTTTTACCAGCTACATCTACCAGGGTGCGTGTTTGTCCTGCGCAGAGTTTATAATTGTTTATAGTTTGCAGGTGTTTTTGTGTTTGTGCGCTGTGTCTGTTCTTTGCGGTGTGTCTGTGGATCTGTTTGTTAACTTAGTATCTGTATATTGAACATTTCCTGTGTGTCAGACATCCACACAGGAGAGTCAGCAGTGACCAAAGAAGATGGTCCCTGCCTTTGAAGAGCTTACAATCTAGGGTAGTAAGGGGTATTTGTATAAAGGTTTTGTCCAGGTCTAAATGAGTGTTTGAATGCCAATGACAGGTATGTGTCACGTTGTGTGTGTGTGTCTGTGCCTTGTGTGTAATTTCTGTCTACCTCTTTTTAGGGTAGGTGGTCAGGTGCTCAGAGTTAGGCTTTCACTTCCCCACGTGGCTGACTCTTGAAGGTCTTTCCCCTCAGGCTGGGCCTGCCTTCCCCAGTCTGCATGGTGGGGGTGGGGGGGGGGGCTGGATTTGACAGGTGGTTAGAAGGAGACAGCAGCTTAGCTCTGGGAAGCGTGCCCCTCTCCATGAATGGTTCTGACCTCTTCCTGACCCCCCAGCTGAGGATATGCCCCATCCCCCCGCCGCTTCCCCCCCTCCCCAGTCTGGCCCACTGTGAAAACCGAGCTCTGGTGATGGGAGGTTCTGGGCTGGCTTATTCATCTTGCCTCCCACCTGAGCTGGTCCTCTACTGGCAAGGACAATAGTAGCTCTGGACAAAGGCTTCTCTTCTATTGTTTTCCTTTTCCCTTTAGATAGAAAATAAAACTAGGGGCAGCGATCAGGCTGGTAGCCAGAGAGGAGAAAGTAGTGGGAGCTGGCCTTGCCCTAGCCCTGTCCCCAGGGCCCTATCCGTCTTGCAATTGATTCCCTTCTGCTGCTGTCTGGCTCTGTGTGGAAGGAGCTGTGGGCCATGGAGACAGTCCTGTATCCTCCCCAGAGCCCATATCTCTCCCTTCTCCAGCGTTCTAAAGGCTGCCTCTGCTTCCCAAGTCCTCTACTCTAGCCTCCGCTTGCCTCAGTCTCCTATATTCAGTGTGTCTTCATTCCCTAGCTTTTTCTTCTTGTGAGCTTTTCCTTTATTGTTTCCCCAGTTGCAGGCTTGCTTCTTGACCAAACTCCCGACTCTAACCTGTCTTACCTCAGCCCCTAACTGCAGCCTTCTGTCTTTCCCTGGCTCCCAGTTCAACCCTTTTTTTTGTTAAGACCACCAGTCTGGTTTCTTCATCAGCTCCCTATTTCAGCCTCTCTCCTTTTCTTAGTTTCCAAACTCTATCCTTTTAGCCTTTTCTTCTTTTCTGTCTCCAGCCTCAGCGACTCAGTTGTCTTTAATCCTTTCTCAAACACTGTCCCACCCCTCAATCTGGCCTTCTTTGGAATTTCCTCCTGCCTACAGAGGAGCATTAAGGTGATGCTATTTTGCGTTCAGGGTGGTGATGAATGAAGTGAGCATCTGGCTGGCAGAGAATAGGGCATTCTTGGTCTGTTAGATACCTGGTGGAGGCATGTATCTTAATCTGGTAGAAGGAAGGGTGTTGTTACTGGGAGCCAGATTTAGACCCTCTACTTAACATGTAATAGGAACTTATTACATATTCACTTGATGAATTTATGATAGACAAGGGTAATTTTCCTAATTGGAGAGAGCTTTTAAAAAAATGAAACTGGGATGTCTGAGCCAGTGGAAACCCTCAGTTTGCTTAGGTGGGCAGAAAAGATGCTCCCCTTGCACTCTCCTGCTCCTCTTCTGGGGAGCCTTGTGCCTTCTCTGATACGTGTGTAAGGAGATCGCCAGACTTTACCCTCATCAGCCTCTTTGTCTTGTAGCTGCGGGCGCATACCTGCCCCCTCTGCAGCAGGTGTTCCAAGCACCTCGCAGGCCTGGCATTGGCACAGTGGGGAAACCAATCAAGCTCCTGGCCAATTACTTTGAGGTGGACATCCCTAAGATTGACGTCTACCACTACGAGGTGGATATCAAGCCGGATAAGTGTCCTCGCAGAGTCAACAGGTAAATGATGCACACCTAAGACACCAAGTGCAGGAGAATTTACTTTTCTGAATCTCAGAACCTTGAAAGAGGATCCAGAGAGGTAAAAGAAGAAAAAAGAAATACACACACACACACACACACACTTATACACTAGAGGGTGATACCACTAAATTTAAGATAGTTTTTGAGGAGGAGATTTCAAGTAGGGAAGATGCTGAAAAATATCATTGGATTTGACTATTAGGTATCCTCTGTTAGAGCAGTTTTGTTAGAGTAGTTCGGCTAGTAATATAAGTACAGTGAGTTAAGGAATAAGGGGAAGGTAATGCGGTAGGAATAGTGAGACCAGATAGCTTTTGCCAAGTAGCTTGGCAGTGAAACGTGGGGAGAGGAAATACATTGGTTAGGAGGATTATAGTGGTCACGTACAGTGCCTAACCTAGCACGTTTTAATATTTGTTGAAATGAATGAATGAAAAGTATTTAAGAATGAGACATGGATATATTTATAAACTGAGGAGAAGGAGCTAGTGGAGAAGAGCTTAAAGGTGCATGACAGAGGGGAGGAATGAGTGGGATGTCCTTGCCGAGGCAAGGAGACTTTATAGGACACACATTTGGAAGGACTAGCCAATTTAAAATCTTTTATTTTAATTTTATTACTATTTGAAAATTATATATATACAATATAAAGAAATTTAAAAAGCCCTTGCTGGTGTGGCTCAGTGGATTGAGTGCCAGCCTGCGAATCAAAGTGTCGCCAGTTCTATTCCCAGTCAGGGGACCTGCCAGGGTTGTAGGCCAGGTCCCCAGTGGGGGACACATGAGAGGCAACCACACATTGATGTTTCTCTCCCTCTCTTTCTCCCTCCCTTCCCCCCTCTCTATATAAATAAATAAAATTTTTTAAAAAGAAACAAATTTAAAATATTAACAAAAAGAGTAGCAGTGAAAAATGTCTTCTGTTACCCTGGTTTCCAGTGCCCTAGTCCCTTTCCCTGGAGGCATCTATTGTTACCATTTTTGAGTATGTTTGTTACAATTCTTGAATGTGCTTCCAGCTATTTTTCTTTGCACATGCAAGAATATATGTATGTAGAGCATTTTTTTAATTGTATAGGATATAGAATCCTGTATACCTTACTCTGTATTTTGTTTTTTTCCTACTGAACAATACATTTTGGAAAATAATATATATCAGTGCATACATATCTGCCTCATTCTTTTTCATAACTCTACAGGTATTCCCTTGAATGTGATGTTGTTATAACTTATTTAATAACTCTATTGAGGAACATGTAGGGTGAGTCTAAACTTGTTACAAAAATGAAACTATCAAATATTATTAAATATAGATACATTTTTGAACTCAAGTATGAGTGTATCTGTAGGATAAATTCCTAGGAGTGGATTTGCTGGCACAGTGCATTAAAAATTTTTGAGATAATTGCTAGTTTTTATTAGGTTAGTTGTACCAATTTATACTTCCATGAGCGAGTTATTAAGAATGCCTCTTCTCTATATCTGCAGCAATCCAGTATATTGTATTTTTTGATCTTTGACATTTTGATAAGTAGAAAATTCATTTGAATTTAGTTTTTCAATTAAATTTCCCATCTTTTATTATAGAATTTTAATTCATTTGAAAAATATTTATCATCTCATAAGTTGAGTCATGGTTTGGCTTTTTTTTTTTTAATTGAGATAACATTGGTTAATAATAACATATTTCAGGTATACAACATTATAATTTGATATCTGTATATTCTGTTGTGTGTTCACCACCAAAAGCCTGGTGTTCCATCCGTCACCATGTATTTAACCCCCTTTATCTGTTCTGCCCTCCCCTGACCCCTCTTCTCTCTGGTAACCACCAATATGTTGTCTGTTATCTATGAGTTTGTTTTTGTTTTGTTTTGTTTGTTCATTTGTTACTTTTTAGTTTATGTTCCATGTATGAGAGAAATCATAAAGTTTTTGTCCTTTTTCTTCTGACTTCACATAAAACTGTCAAGATCCCTCCCTGTTGTCACCAATGGCAGTATTTCCTCATTTTTACGGCCGAGTAGTGTTCCATTAATAATACATCTCACGTCGTCCTTATCCATTCATTGGTTGGTGGACACTAGTGGTTGTTTTGAAATCTTGACTATTATAAATAATGTTGCGATGAACATTAGGGTACATATATCTTTTTGAATTAATGTTTTCATATTCTTTGGATAAATACCCGGGAGAGGAATTGCTAGATCATATGGTAGTTCTTATGTTTTTTCGAGGATCCTCCATACTGTTTTCTATAGTGGCTGCACCAATTGACAGCTCCACCAACAGCATATCAAGGTTCTATTTTCTCCATACCTTGCCAACATTTGTTATTTTCTCTTTGAAAATAGCTATTGATTTTTTTCATTTTTTAATATATTTTATTGATTATGCTATTACAGTTGTCCCATTTTCCCCCTTTACCCGCCTCTGCCCTTCACACCCGCTCCTGCCCACATTCCCCCCCTTTAGTTCATGTCCATGGGTCATACATATAAGTTCGTTGGTTTCTACATTTCCTATACTATTCTTACCCTCCCCCTGTCTATTTTCTACCTATCATTTATGCTACTTATTCTCTGTACCTTTTCCCCCATTCTCTCCCTCCCATTCCCCTGTTGATAACCCTCCATGTGATCTCCATTTCTGTGGTTCTGTTCCTCTTCTAGTTGTTTGCTTAGTTTGCTTTTGTTTTTGTTTTAGGTGTGGTTGCTATTGATTATTTTGATAATAGCTATATGATAATAGCTATTTTGATAATAGCAATTGCCAGCACTTGTTATTTTCTCTTTTTGATAATAGCCCATGGTTTTGATTTGCAGTCCCCTGATAATTAGCGATATTGAACATTTTTCCTGTGCCCGTTGGCCACCTATCTGTCTTCCTTTGAAAAATATATGTTCAGCTCCTCTGTCTACTTTTTTATTCAGTTATTTAATTAATTAATTATTTTCAAGATTTTATTTATTTTCAGAAAGAGGGAAAGGAACATCTGTGTATGAGAGAAACAATCAGCTGTCTCTCACATGCCCCCAGTGGGGACCTGGCCCACAACCCAAGCATGTGCTCTGACTGGGCATTGAACCAGCCACCTTTTGGTTTGCAGGCTGGCACTCAATCTACTGAGCTACACCAGCCAGGGCTAATTTATTTTTTTATTGTATTTTTTCTCATTACTATTTATCCCCCTTATAAAATGGGCCCTCGCCCCATTTGTTTGTTTTTTTGTTATTGAGTTGTATGTGTTCTATATATATTTGGATATTTACCTCTTATTAGAAATATCATTTGCAAATGTTTACTCCCATTCAGTTGGTTGCCTTTTTGTTTTGTTGATGATTTCCTTTGTTGCAAAGAAGCTTTTTAGTTTGATGTAGTCCCATTTGTTTATTTTTGTTTTTTGTTTCTCTTGCATTTGGAGTCAAATTCACAAAAACACCACTAAGGTCAATGTCCAGAAGCTTTGTGTCTATGTCTTTATTCATTTTATTGTTTCAGGTCTTACATTCAAGTCTTTAATCCATTTTGAGTGAATTTTTGTGTATAGTTTAAGATAGTTGCCTGGTTTCACTCTTTTGCATATGGCTATCCAATTTTCTCAATACTATGTATTGAAGAGACTTTCTCCATTGTGTATTCTTGGCTCCTTTGTTGTAAATTAGTTGTTCATATATGTGTGGGTTTCTGGGCACTCAATTCTGTTCCATTGGTCCATGTGTCTGTTTTTCTGTATTTTAGTCTAATTAAAAATTATGTTCCTGTAACGAGTGAAATTGGACATATTTTTTAGATGTTTAAAAATCACATATGGGCGGAGGAGGGTATAAAGGGATTAAATGGTGATGGAAAAAATACAATAAAGATTAAATTTTAAAAAGTCATATATAGAAAGATTTCAAGTGAGGAAAGAAAAAGAAGAGGCTTGCTATGGTTTACTCTGTTTAGAGTTATAGAGTTGCTTTCTTTTTTTTAAAGATTTTATTTATTTTTAGAGAGGGGGAGGGAGGGAGAAAGAGGAAGACAAATATTAATGTGTGGTTGCTTCTTGAGCGTCCCCTACTGGGGATCTGGCCTACAACTCAGGCATGTGCCGTGACTGGGAATCAAACCAGTGACCCTTTGGTTCTCAGGCTGGCACTCAATCCATTGAGCCACACCAACCAGGGCAAGTTGCTTTTTGAAAGGAAATAGAAATGGATTCTGGATTTAAAAGGTAGTAGAGAAGTTTTGACATAGTCTGTGAGGGGTGGGAGTGATCAGGAAGATGAAAAAGATTGTTGGGTAGCACTGAAGCCTAATTGGGATTGAAACCATGTGTTTACAGTTGCTTCCAATATACATTTTGAGTCTTTTTTATCCAGTAGTTGTTAAAAGCTTTGGTTTAGAAAGTGAAGATGTGAGATCGTTGGATGGGCTGGGATTTTGAAGGGTAGATGGATACGTTGTTATCTAAGTGGCAGAGGACAGGAAGTGAAATCTAGTAAGAGATGAAAATGGAGAGGAAACAGGGTGGTGGGACCTAGGGCTTCAGAGACATGGGAGAGATGAGGTTCTTCTTTCATAGTTCATTCCTATTCCAATTTGGATCTCTTCCCCATCTATATGTTTTGCTTACCAGCTTGGGAATTGGAGGGGCCTCAGTTCTGTTCCTGATTCTTGATAGGCCCTCAGAGGAAGCCCTTCTCCCCTCAGCCTCCCTCTCTGTTCAGAAGGCACTTACTCTTTCAGGTCCTTTAGAGCATTAGTAATGTGAAGACCAGAAGCATCGCCTGGGGTGTTAGAAATGTAGAATTTCAGGCTTTGCTCTAGATCTACTGAGTCAGAATCTGCATTTTACTAAGATCTCCAGGTGATTCATAGGAACATTGAAGTTGGAAAAGCACAGTGATAGAGTAGATGAGATTAAACGTAGTTACTAGGAGAGAATGTAGTAGACGAGACATTGCCTGGACTTTGAATTACTTCCAGAAGCTCGAAGTGGTAGTCTGTCAGCTTTTACAGGCTGTTCCTATCCCTCACAGGGAAGTGGTGGAATACATGGTCCAGCATTTCAAGCCTCAGATCTTTGGTGATCGCAAACCCGTGTATGATGGAAAGAAGAACATTTACACTGTCACAGCACTACCCATTGGCAATGAACGGGTAAGGTGGGAGTGAGGCCTGTTTCAGGGGGCCTGGGGCAGGACAGAGCTCACGTAAGCCTCTTTGGAGTCAGGCATTCCAGAGATCCCTTTCATCTTTTGTGCTGAGAAAGTGTGTTTTAGGGTGAGGGAAGGGTAGGTACTGGTGTTTATTTAGCCTATTGTATGTCTATCCCTGTTTTAGACAGATTGAGAGTAGACTCAAAATAGACCTAGACCTTGAGGACTTTCTGCTAAGTGTGGGTGAGAGAGACAGAAGCACTGAGCCAAGGTGGCTGGAGACTAAGGGGCTGCATTTACTCTGAAGTCTTCCTTGTGAGCCCCTTTAGGGCTGAGTCTTAGCAAATCCATGGGGAGGGGGACAGTTGAGGCAGGGCAGAGGATGTTGGCTTGTGGGAAAGTACTGGAAGTCCTTCACCCCTTTCTCTCTACTGAAGGTTGACTTTGAGGTGACAATCCCTGGGGAAGGGAAAGATCGGATATTCAAGGTCTCCATCAAGTGGCTGGCCATTGTGAGCTGGCGCATGCTGCATGAGGCCCTGGTCAGTGGCCAGATCCCTGTTCCCCTGGAGTCTGTGCAAGCCCTGGATGTGGCCATGCGGCACCTGGCATCCATGAGGTACTGGGTATAGTTAATATTTGGGCTACTGCTGGTGTCAGAACTGCTATGGGGGGAGGAGGGGAACGAGCACATATTAAGGTTCTACAATGTGCCTTTAAAACAATATTCTTTGAAGCCCTACAATATGCCAGGCAAGCATATATATACATTTAGATGGTTTAAACCATTGGCCCTGTCCCTTTTAGATATCTTTGGGCTGTGACCCATCTGTCCCTTCAGGGCAGAGAAAGGGTAGAGACTTTCACAAGGTCAGTTACACAACTAGCAAATGATCAGAGCTGGAATTAAAGCCCTGGTGTCCTGCCTTCCAGGCCAGGGCTCCTCCGTGCCCAGGATGCCTCACAGGGTGGGGGCCTGTGCCCGAGGGACCAGTTCTCTGCCTGTCCCTGCCAGGTACACCCCTGTGGGCCGCTCCTTCTTCTCACCGCCTGAGGGCTACTACCACCCGCTGGGGGGTGGGCGCGAGGTCTGGTTCGGCTTTCACCAGTCTGTGCGCCCTGCCATGTGGAAGATGATGCTCAACATTGATGGTGAGTGGGGAGAGCTATGGAGCCAGGGGCACCCTGAGTCCAGTGACCACACTCCCAGCCTTATCCCTCCCAGCTCTGCAACCACACTCCTAGTCTAATCCCTACAGCCCTGGGACCCCTCCCCCATCCCAAACCCTATGAGGAAGAGGGTGTACAGAGCAGTATTTCCATTTATTCTGGAAGAGAGAACCTCCGTTGAGCTAGGCCTACTCTGTCCCCACAGTCTCAGCGACTGCCTTCTACAAGGCGCAGCCGGTGATCGAGTTCATGTGTGAGGTGCTGGACATCAGGAACATAGATGAGCAGCCCAAGCCGCTCACAGACTCTCAGCGTGTGCGCTTTACCAAGGAGATCAAGGGTAAGGACCCAACCAGGCAGGGCAGGGAAGCAGCCTTACTTTCTCATTAGCCCTAAAAGGAAATTCCCCTGGGATATGTTCAGGAGAGGGGCCAAGCCTGGGAACATGAGCAACCTATTTCAACCCTGACAAGCAGTGTGTGTATTCTAGGCCTGAAGGTGGAAGTGACCCACTGTGGACAGATGAAGAGGAAATACCGCGTGTGTAATGTTACCCGCCGCCCTGCCAGCCATCAGACGTAAGTTGACAGGGCTGCCCAGCCATACCTTCCGCGGAGGAGTGCTGATACTTCAACACACTCCCATCACTCCTTCCTGCCCCACTGGCCCTGAGAATGAGCCTTGGACTGGCCCTGTTTTTGAATAAGCTGAGGGAATTTGACATCCCTCTCCCAACCTTATGGTCTGTTGGTATTCAACCTACCATTTTTACTTTCTTGGTCTCTCCTTTCCTCTGTGGGCCTTTATCATAGATCAGGCATCTTCCCTTGACTCCTTTATCAGTTCTGTAAATGTTAGAATCTCTTTCACCTTATTTTGCCTCCTGAGAAAGAAAGCTCCTGGGCTAGACCTTGGGGAAGCCCTCACTGATTTCACCTACCTTCTTGACCTCAGCCTATACTGGGTTAGGAGTGTCTACTATGTGTCAGGCTTTATGCTCCACACTAGAAATACTGGTGAGTCAGGTACGGTCCTGACGGTTGTGGATCTTGCTTCTCTTTTGGAGCCCTGTATTGCCTGCTTTCCCAAGAGTGGCAGAACTCTAACGAGGCTGGGTAGGGATAAAGCCAAGTCTGGGTTTTCCTGTGGTTATAGGTCTAGAGAGTTGAGATTCAATCCTGGGCTATGATACCTCCTTCCTTTCCCCAAAACAGGTTTCCCTTGCAGTTGGAGAGTGGACAGACTGTGGAGTGCACAGTGGCACAGTATTTCAAGCAGAAATATAACCTTCAGCTCAAGTATCCCCACTTGCCCTGCCTGCAAGTTGGCCAGGAACAAAAGCATACCTACCTGCCCTTAGAGGTAAGGCTGCCAAGTAATGGTTGGGCTGGGGAACAAGCATTGTATCTGCACATTGACCATCGGAGGTGTGTTCTTCCATTTGTAATCTCTCATCTTCATTTTGAAGTTCGGAAAATTGACATTCTGAGAGGTATAAGGTCATTCTGTGAAATGTAGGCCTCATTCTTACCTGCTAAATTTTCTTCTTCTTTCCAATCCTGCTCTCACGTTTTTTCAGGGCTGCCAGGCACAGGTGAAGGCTGTACTTACTGTTTAGTACGTAATTAGTTTGTTCAGGACAGAGATTTCAGATACCCACATTTGTGCCCTCTTAATTTCTCTTTCTCTGTCCTCTGAAGCTGGGGGTCTTAAGTAACCTGTAGATAAAAATATACCTTGTTTTACAGAAAATGGAGGTGAATGTTTACCTATAATGTGAATCCTATTTTCCTAATGGTCAATGTGAAAGAGTTTTAGCCCCAAGATTTTTTATATTTTTATACTTCAACAGACGTTTCAAGTCCTGCAATTAGAGAAAGAATAGTAATACTTCTTAAGTTGTAGCATACAAATACAGAACTATTTGGTTAGTCATACACTAGCCAAAATGTCTAATGAGAAACTACTACTGTTGACCACTCCATCGTCTAGCCTATTGCTGTTGGAAGTGTGCTCAGGGCAGATTCTCAGGTTCCACCAGACCTACTGAATCAGAATGTCTTTAAGCAGAATCCGTAGAGGATTCGTAGGAACATGAAATTCGGAGAAGCGCTAGCCTGGACTGTCGTCTTTGTTCCAGCAGCGGGAGTCAAATAGGGCCACAGATCAAGTCTTCTGTGAGCTTCTGGGATTTCAGAAGTAACTAGAAGAAATTGGACTGAAGGGAGAAGAAATTCCAAAACCCAAGAACTTGGATTTAGTTAGTAGATGCTGATGCACAGAAAGTGGGATGAAGGCAGTATTTTCTCTGAGGGGTAACAGAAATCTTCAGGGAAGAGCTAAGTAGATAGGCTGTAGGTAATAGCTACCACCAGTTGAGACTTCTCAGCAAAGTAACATTACTTCTGTTTAAACAATAGTTTTCTAGGTGAATAATTTATATACGACTTATATTTTGATTTTTACTGTTGTTTATTTGACAAATATTTATTGAGCTCCTACTATGTGTCATATACTCTTTTAGGTGCCGGGAATATAGAGATTAACAAGACAAGGTCCCTGCTGTCATGGAGCTTACATTCTAGAAGGGGGAGATAGACAATAAATTGATAAATAAGATAGTTTCAGATGGTGGTAAGTGCTATAAGAATAATAAAACAGGTTAAGGGGATAGAAGTAAGGGTGGAGAGGGTTGGAGAGCCACTTTAGTTATTGTGGTCAAGGAAGGCCTCTTCTAGGAGACATTTGAGCTGAATCCCAAATTACGAGATAGAATCAACCTGGTAACAACCGAGGGAAGAGACCTCCAGGCACGAGTTAAATAGCAAGTACAAAAGCTCTAAAGCAGATCAAAGCTTGGATCTTTTGAGGGATAGACGGAGGCCATAGTGGCTGACTGGCATGTAGTCTATGAGAGGAAATGCAGTGGATGATTTGGGGGGAGAGGTTCAGGGTCAAGTGATGCAGGCTATTATAGCCTGGTGGGATTTTTTTTTTTTTTTTTAAGAATAGCTTTATCAAGATATAATGCATGTACCTTAAAATTCACTCTCTTTAAATGCACAGGTGAGTGGATTTTTAGTACTTTCACAGTTATGCAACCATCACCACTGATAGTAAAATGTTTTCATCACCCCCAGAAGAAAGTCCATACCCATTGTAAGTCACTTGCTATTCCTTCCCCTCCCCCTCTCTCCAGTCCCTAGTAATCTCACTACTCTATTTCTGTCTCTGCGGATTTGTCTATTCTGGACATTTCATATAAATTAAATTACATACTATGTGGCCTTTTGGACGGGCCTGTTTGACTTAGCATAATGTCTTCAAGGTTCATTGATGTTGTAGCATATGTCAGAATTTCCTTTCTTTTTAAGGCTAAATAAGTCGTCGTATATACATACTACATTTTGTTTATCCATTCATTCACTGACAGACGCTTGGGTTGCTTCTTCCTTTTAGCTATTGTGAATAATGCTGTTTTGAATGCTGTGTACAAATCATTGTTTCAGTCCCTGCTTTCACTTCTTTTGAGTAGATCCCAAGAAGTAGAATTACTGGATCATGTGGCAATTCTGTGTTTAAATTTTTGAGGAGTCACCATACCGTTTTCCATAGTGGCTGGACCATTTTACATGCCATCAGCAAGGGTCCAATTTTCCACATCCCTGCTTTAGTCTTTTGCTTAGTGTGGCTAAGATTCCGTAGCTGAAATCATCTCTAGAGAGTGCTACAAATTTAAGGTGACTTCAAGAGAGTAACCTCATACATTTTAATTCTGGATTTCTGCTAAGTGAATTTACTGATTTGTGTATTCCTTGGGATACAGAGTTTAATGGCAGGTGACCTTGTCCTGGTTTTCCCAACCCCTGTTCCTCATGAACTCTGCTGCAGATTAGAGTGAGAAGTGTGCTGTCATAGTGTTGGCCCTGTGCAAGCAAGTTCTATATTTCATTTCTTCTAAATCCTCACAACAACTTCACGAGACAGTGTTTTCTCCCCGTGACTTAAAGCAAAGAAGCAGTTAAGTGACCTAGACCTGCCCAAGGTAACATAACTAGATGTGGCAAAGCTGGGCTTTAAATGCAAGTCTTCTGTACCTTCTGGCTTTCTCTACTCTGAAAGGCTTTCTGTCCATGGCATCCTGAATATAGTATATTGGGGAATGGAATTCCTGTATATCACTAGAAAGTCTTTTCTGATCTCCACTGTATTCTTTGGGGCCCAAAATAGAGGGACCGAATGGCAGGATATTTCTCACACCAGCAGAAGACACTCAGTCAACTGAGACAGTGATTTCTATAGCGGTCATCTGTAGATGGGCTCAAGAGTTAATGGCCGTCCCTTATTCTTTTGGTGGGTTTCAGGATGGAGCAGCAGACTACCTGCCACCGTTTACCGACTACCTGCTGCTTACTCCTTTAGGAATCCAGTTTGTGTAGATTGAGTTTTTTAGTATTTAGAAGAGCTCTATGCTGAGACCTTTGGTAAATAATAAGTTATCCTGCAATTTATTGAGCATTTTCTGTGTTCCAGAATTGTACTCAGTCCTTTAAGTGCTTTATTTTACTTAGTCTCTGAACAACCCTGTTTGATTCTTACTGTTCTCCCCACTTAACATATGAGACCTGAGCCCAGATCTGGTGCTAGATCCCTAGCTCTCAATCACAAAGTGGCTATATTGTCTTTGGTATTGCACACGGGTATTTTCTAACTAACCTGTATGCCCAAGGGATTTTGCGGTCTTCTTCCCAGGGCTGACAGGCCAGGTCTCTTCCCTTACTCTGGGGCTGAGTATAGGGCGGACTGAACTCCAGCCAGAGCTACTTATCCTCCTTGTTTCCTCAGGTCTGTAACATCGTGGCCGGACAGCGCTGCATTAAGAAGCTGACTGACAACCAGACTTCGACCATGATAAAGGCTACAGCTAGATCTGCCCCAGACAGACAGGAGGAGATCAGCCGCCTGGTCAGTGGGGCTTTGGAGAAATGCGTGCTCTGTTGCTCAGTCACTGGGGCCCCTGGGAGCATAGATGCTTTTCTGCCTGGACAGGACCCTCAGGAGGGCTCAAGTCTAGATTTGTTGCTTGGGACTCTGTAGGACCACTTTTGCTTCTTGACCCTATAGCTACTTTGCTTCCTGTTTTTTTCCCTTTTATATTACTTCCCTATGTTATCCACTCCCACTACATCATCTTCCAGTTTCCCTCCTTTTTTAGGGCTATTTCTCACCACTCTCAGCTGCCCAGGGAATTCTACTTGGGACCCAGAGGGTGAGCAGTATTGCCAAGGGGCTGCTCTCCTGAGATCCCCTTTTATTGTCTTGCAGATGAAGAATGCCAGCTATAACCTAGACCCCTACATCCAGGAATTTGGGATCAAAGTGAAGGATGACATGACGGAGGTGACGGGACGAGTGCTGCCGGCTCCCATCTTGCAGTATGGCGGCCGGGTGAGCAGGGTCAGGGCCAGACAACATCTCTGGGGCATTTTGGGGGGAGGTTGGGATTTATAACCAGGGGCTTTTACTCCCTACCCACGAGGCTCACCTGGGCTCCCCGTTTGCCTACCCCAGAACCGGGCCATTGCCACACCCAATCAGGGTGTCTGGGACATGCGGGGGAAACAGTTCTACAATGGGATTGAGATCAAAGTCTGGGCCATCGCCTGCTTCGCACCCCAAAAACAGTGTCGAGAAGAAGTGCTCAAGTAAGGAGGGCTGGGTGTATGGAGGGAAGGGTGGGAAAAGGACCCTAGGTTGCCTACTTTCCCCTACTTCCGAGAGGCCACGATTAGATCTGCAGTGTGCTCTCGCTGATTTTTGGCTCTGCCCCTGGTGCTGTCTGGCTCAAACTTCTGCTGTTCCTCTCTGCCAGTCTGTGGTCGGAGTCTTGATAAGGAGCCCTCTCTGTTCAGAGATGATGATGTCAGGGCATGAATCTCCTAAGGGCGTCCTGAATTCTTTTATTGTTATAATTATTGACATGGTAATAGGTAATAGTAATGCCTAGCATTTATGCCAACACCGAGCCTAATTTTATGGTTTTTTATTTCATCTTCACAGTGAGTAGGTGGTGGTATTTCCATTTTCAGGAGACTGAGGCTCAAAGAGGTTAAGTAACTTGTACAAAGTTTGCATATGAAGAAGGTGTCAGGGTTTGGGATCAAATTGGATTTGAGGCTTCAAAGCTTACATTCCTAATTGGAAACAAAAAAGAGCAACTTATTCAGCTGGTCCTCTGAGCTGTCCTCTCCTTGCACAAAATTTGTTCAGCCAGGTCCAAATAACCTGAATCAGGTGAACGTGAGTTGTAAAGGCCTCTGAGCCACCTCCAGCTGTCGCTGAGGGGCTAGCGTAGATAGCAACGAAGAAAGTGATGCAGCCAAGTGGTTTAAAGGAACAGGGTAGGGGAGTAATGGTCTGGAGTGAGTGAATGAGTTAGGTGGAAGAAGTCACTGACTCTTTCCCTGCAGTCTTTTTTTTTTTTTTAATTTTATTTATTTTTAGAGAGGGGGAAGGGAGGGAGAAAGAGAGGAAGAGAAACATCAATGTGTGGTTGCCTCTCCTGCACCCCCTACCGGGGACCCAGCCCACAACCCAGGCATGTGCCCCGACCCTTTGGTTTGCAGGCTGGCACTCAATCCACTGAGCCACACCAGCCAGGGCCAGTCTCTCTTTTTTTTTTTTTTTTTAAAGAGAGCTCTATTGAGATATATTTCAAATACCAAAACATTCACTCTTTTAAAAGGTACAGTTTGGTAGTTCCTACAGTCTGTTGAAGTGGTAGTTTCTTACTTCTCTGGATCTGGGGTAGGGTCGGTTTCCTATGAGGCTGAGGAAGAGTTGGTGGAGCTGACCACTTTGGACATTTATAAGGATAATAGAGATGTGTGCCCTGGTGAGTTCAGCTGGCCTTGATGAATATGGGGACTCTGGTTTCCCTGCCTCCTCCTTCTCCCCTCTCCTCACAGGTAACCAGCTACTACTGTATTTTGCTGTACTTTGTTTTAAACGGGTTCCTCTTGTGCCCTTTCCTGGGTTCTTGGTATTTTAATCCCATCTAAGCCAGGCTTCTTCTAGCCTTGGCCTAGCATTGGAGGGCTGGTCCTTAGCAATATTAGAAATGCTCCCAAAGAGCTTTGTGTCCTTTATGCCTTTGTGTCCCCTTGTTGGTGGCTCTATTCTCTGTGTGCTTCTCTCTTATTCTCGTGTCTTCTTGTCTCATGGATGAGGCAATACTCTAGGGCCAACCCTCAGATGTTTATTTATTTATTTATTTTTGTTTTGTTAAAGAGGCCCCTTATATTTCAGATATATATATAATTTTTAGCATAGGATTTCAGGACCTTCCCCATTTTAAACTTCGCTTTAAGACTTTGTGGCCCCCAGCACTGGACGCAGTGTCCCAAATGATCTGGTAATAGAGAGAAAATTGGGACTACCAGTTTCCTTGAATTAGACATACACTAGTGGAATCTAGTCGCACATTGGTTTTCTTAGTGGCTACATTGCAGTTGTATATAGAGAAATGGAAAAAAAAATACTGGTAACAGTTTGTCAGAGACATAACTCTTTATTTACATGAAATAATTGTTAGGTTGTATTTATTTATTCTAAGATTTATTTTGAAAAATTAGAATAATATGGCAAACACCCATGTATCCATTATCCTAGTTATATCATTTATTTTATTTTTTTTAGGTAGATACAACATTATAAATAAATTTGACATTTCCTTTATATCCCCCATCCTGGTCCCATTTCTCCCTTCTGATGCAGCTAGTCTTATGAATTACTATATATAACCTTCCCATCCAATTTATATCTATATGTATATAAATGATATTAAATTTTACATAGCAGTGTCTTTCTTATGGTTTTTAATAAACATGTGGAAAATACTTTCTCACTACATCGTGTTTACAATCATATTGATATTTATATATTATATAATAACATTCTCTAAACAATTCACTTTTTTCTCTATTTGTACATTATTGCTTTTTTTTTGAGAGAGAGGGGAAGGAAGGGAGAAAGGAAGAGAAACATCAGTGTGCGGAACAAACATTAATTGGTTGCCTCTCACACGCCTCCAGATGGGGACCTGGCGTGCGACCCAAGCATGTGCCCTGCCTGGAAATTGAATTAACAACCTCTTGGTTTGCAGGCTGGAACTCAGTCCACTGAGCCGCACCAGCCAGGGCTCTTTTCTTTCTTTCTTTTTTTAAATCCTCACCTAAGGTTATGTTTACTGATTTGCAAAAAGAGAGAAACATTAATTGGTTGCCTCCCACATACGCCCTGACGTGGGATCGAACCCACAACCCAGGCATGTGCCCTCACTGGGGATCGCACCCGCAGCCTCCTGGTGTATGGGATGATGCTCCAACCATCTGAGCCGCCTGGCCAGGGCGTTACTGGTTTTAATCTAAATGCAGGATTCTCACAAATTCCCTACTGTTCATTGCAGTCGCTATACTTATGTAGCTTAATTTTTTAAACCTATTACATGTGTATCCTCTCTTCCAACTTTGTCTTCCTTTCCCAGGGTATGGCCCTAAAGCCAAAGGAAAGAGGCTTGTTGAATTACTCTTTCTTATTCTTAGCCTCAAAGAAACAGTAGGGGAGGAGGGAGCTCATTTTTACTGAACATCTCCTATGTTCCAATCACTTAATTTGAACAAAGAGGGCATCTGCCTATTGCTGTGCACTTGTAACAGCATGGGAATAGCTGCTTTGAGTGGGAGATGGTGAGGACCCTGAGAATTCCCTCAGGTCCCCCTGAGCTCTCTGCATGTGCCTTTAAACATTTGGCGAGCTCTGTCTTGTCCTCCTCAACTATGAATGTTTTTGGCACTGGTTGCGATCATGCCTCATTCATCTCTGTACCTGTCATAGTGCTAGGAACCTAAGATGGAGGCGTTTGATCAGAGGTATTTAAGTGGGACCTAACTGCCTCCTGTTATGACCATGCTTGTGCTGCAGGAACTTCACAGACCAGCTGCGGAAGATTTCCAAGGATGCGGGGATGCCCATCCAGGGCCAGCCTTGCTTCTGCAAATATGCGCAGGGGGCAGACAGCGTGGAGCCCATGTTCCGGCATCTCAAGAACACCTACTCAGGGCTGCAGCTCATTATCGTCATCCTGCCAGGGAAGACGCCAGTGTATGGTACAGTTCTCGTGGGACAGTGATAACAACGATAGAACTCTTCTCAGGGTAGTTTCCTGGAGGCTCCAAGGCAGAACTAAGTGTGGATTCTTGGATCTAGCCAGAGCTGAGCTGTTCCTTAATGTCAGTGCCCCTCTTAGAGGAGAAATGTCAGCCTGTATGAGCCATTGAGTATACTACCTGCTCAGACCCCCTTCCAGTAACATTTACTAGGGTCCTCTGTGTGCTGGCCTTTATGCCAGGCTAAGCTGGGCCAGGTACAGAGATGGGTTAGTCCACATTCTTGTTCTTAGGAGAGCGTTGTCCATCAGGACCCAGTGCAGCACACCCAAGGAAAATGTGTGGTGGTTCTTTTACTGCCTGGGAGTGACTTGGACTTTCTTGGAAGTTTTCTTTTAAGAATAGGAATGACTGTTCATTTTTGGCTCAATACTTTCACTCCATTTTCTTTTTCCACCTCTTCTGGAAAAGGTGTCCCTCTTCTTACACTGCTCAACCTGTGTGTGCTTTTGTTCCCATCCCCTGCTGCCACCATTGGGAGTTCTACCCTTTAACCCTGAAGCCCCTTCAGATTTCCCATCTTAGAGCACATTATACAATCTGCCGTCTCCTTTAGCTTTTGTGTTTCTGTTCTCTTGTTTTTCTTAATCAAACTCTTTGAATGAGTACATCCACTTTCTCGTCAGCCACTTATCCTTTGCCGCTTTCGCCTATTTTACTTTTGTCTCTGGAACCTCTGCACAGGGTCACCAGTAACCTTTCTCAGTTCTTTTCTTGATATTTTCTCCTGTCTCTCCTTATTTTTCTCATTAGCAGGAATGCCTGGCATTCTCCAGATTTCTGTACTCTCCTTCTCTTTTCCTTTACATTCTAGTGAAATTCTCATGCATTCAGTTGCTTCAGTCATCACCTGTTATTATATGTTGTAATGTATATAATGTTAATATCTGGATCCAACCCTTGGTCTCTGTAGCTCCCATCTATCTCTTTGACCTCTCTCCCTTTATCAAGAGTTTATTGATGACCTACTCTGTGTGAAACACTGCTAGATCCTGAATACACTGGTGACAAAAGCAGTGCAGTTTCCGCCCTTACGAAGTGTTTCAGTGGACCATCTCCTTAGGAGCTTGTCGTTCCTGTCTACCAGTAAGCCTCTTTCTTGACTTTTCTGTGTCTGGCATCACAATTGCTTCTGGGTACCTTCATCCAAACTTTGGGGGCAGTCTGTCTTCTCTTTGCCTCAGCTTGGGTGTTCTTTTTTATAGTTTTAAGATAGATTTCCTACTTTCCACCCATACTTCTCAACTTAGTTCTAATATTTCTTCTTAAGTCTTTCTTGATTTTGTTATTGGATGAGACATTTGTAGACAAAAAACCCTTAGTCCCCATTCACAAAATAAAAGGTTTTCAGAGCCCTGATCTTAGCTTAACCTTTTTGGCTTTATCTTGTACTCTTCCCATTGCCACACATACAGGAAAGCTCACATGCTGTGGAATTAGATAGAACTGGATTTTAATCCTGGTAATGCCAGTGTACTGATTTAGGCGAAGTGCCTAACCTTTCTGAGCCTCGTGAATTAACCGCATAAAAAGTAGCATCTAACACGATGCCTGGTGCAGAGTAGATACTCTAAATGCTTGTTCCTTGTTTGTGCTTTTTCCAGTTTCCAGTTTTGCTCACATCATTTGCCTTTGCCTAAAATATCTTAGTACTTTACTTCTTATCCTCCACATTGCCCGTAAAATTCTCTTTGTCCTACAAGTCTCAGTTTAAATGTACTTATTCCTTGAAGCCTTCTCTTGTCATTCCACCTGAAGGATGAAGTGGTCTCTCTGGATTCTTGTACAAATTTTATCAGGTTGCTGATCTATTACTATTATGCTTGATATTATTTTGAGCATGGAGTAGATCTGAATCTGCACTGAAACCTCCCTTCTGAATATGTACACCTAAGGTAGAGCCTTCTGTTGACATAATGCTCACAATTTATGGATGGAAGTTGGTTGAGCTCTGATCCATGTCCCTCTTGGGCCTTAAATTGATGGTCCTTGGATGGAAGATAAAGGCGCTTTTTAGAACTGCCTTGAGTAAATATCCATGTTTCTGGTTCTCGCCATTAAAGGGAGAATCTAATGTTTTGGCTTGCCTGGGGTGTATATAGTGCAGGATGCTTGGGGAAGGCAATGCTTACCCGGAGAACTTTCCCTTCCCTGGAGCCAGTAATGGTATACCTCTCTACAGTCCTAATACCTTTATTAGGACCTTGGGCTTCTTCCACTCACATGCTGTTCCTTGATGATACCATTTAGACAATGGGACCACCTGCCTAGGCATTAAACCAGCAGAGAAGAGCAGCAGTCACAGTCTTCTAAAGACCCTCGTCTTTTCTCTTGGGAGGCCAAGTGAATGGAATTCTCTGTGTGATTGTCTGAGTCTATTTACGTTGTGGTTGCCCTGAGAGTGTGGGACAGTGTGACATTGCCCGGTTTTGATCCGCCGTATCTTGTCCTTTCCTCAATGTTTACCTTCTTTCTCCCCACTAAATCAATACTATTGTCATTTTTTTAACGTAAACATTTTAAATTTACTTTTTTTAATCCTCACCCGAGGATATGTTTTTTATTGATTTTCTTTTTTATTTTTTAAAAAGATTACTACTTATTTTTAGAGTGAGGAAGGGAAGGAGAGAAATAAAATATTGGTTGCCTCTCGCATGCCCCCAGCTAGGGATCTGGTCCACAACCCAGACATGTGCCCTGACTGGGGATCAAACTGGTGATCTTTGTGTTCCCAGGCCGGTGCTCAAGCCACCAGGCCTCACCAGCCAGGGTTGTTTTTATTGATTTTAGATAGAGAGGGAGGGAGGAGAGAGAAAAACATCGATCAGTTGCCTCCTGTGTGTGCCCCAACTGGGGATCAAACCTGCAACCTTTTGGTGTACTGGATGATGCTCCTATCAGCTAAGCTCCCCAGCCAGGGCTTTAATGTAAACTTTATTGACATACAATATACATATGGAAATACTATGTATTCAGTTCAGTGAATCTGCACAAAGTCCATAGAAGTATAAACAGTACCCAGTTCTGTCTGGCCGCAGAACATCACCGCAACCCCAAACTCCCAGTCGCTACAATGCCCCCTCAGTGGTAGTCACTGTTATTCTGGCTTCAACACCATAGATCAGTTTTGCCTGTCTTTAGGCTTTATATGAATGGAATCACATGCTATGTACTTTATTTCTGTCTGGTTTCTTTCTTTCAACATTATGTTTGTGAGATTCATCCACGTTTGTTTGTGTACTTGTAGTTTGTTAGAATTTTCCATCATGTGAATATGTCACGATTTAATGTATTTATCCATTCTACTGTTAATGGACATATTTGGGGTGTTTCCAGTTTCTACTTTATAAATAATGCTTCAGAGAATGGGAATCGAACCGGTGACCTCCAGCTTTGCATGAGGATACCCAGCCAACGTAGCCACACTGGTCTGGGCTGTCTTTTCCATTTTAGCTGTTCTTGTGGGTGTTTGGTGGATAATGCATTGTGGTTTTAATTTTATTTCTCTGATGATTGGTAAGGTTGAGTATCTTTTTCTGTGTCTATTGGTTATTTCACTAGTGTGTTTTGTAAAGTGCCTGCTTAAGTCTTTTCCCTTTTATTATTGACTAAACTACCTTTTCCTTACTGATAAATATTCTTTTTAAAAAAATTTATTTAATTCTGATTAATTTTATTTAATTTTATTTATCTATTTACTTTTAGAGAGAGGGGAAGGGAGGGAGAAAGAGAGGGAGAGAAATATCAGTGTGTGGTTGCCTCTCATGCACCCTCCACCAGGGACCTGGCCCACAACCCAGGCATGTGCCCTGTCTAGGAATTGAACCAGTGACCCTTTGGTTCGCAGTCTGGCCATCAGTCCACTGAGCCACACCAGCCAGGGCTGATACATACTCTTTGTAATGTCTTTATTAAATATGTATTTATATTACACATGTTCTCTGCTCTGTGGCTTGCCTTTTTACTTTTTAAAGGTGTCTTTTGTTGAACAGAAATTTAAAATTTTAGTGTAGTCCAGTCTATCAATATTTTTCCGTTATGGCTATATTTTCTGTGTCCTATTTAAGAACTTCCCAGGTCATGAAGATACTAGTCTATGTTTTCTTTTAAATTTTTTTTAAGCCTTTCATGTTTAGAACTGATCTATCTCTGCCAGAAACTCTGTTGCTTTCTCTGTCTCCTGTCAGTGGTTCCTCCGCTGGCACAAAGCCTGGACTCTCAGCTCCCTGCCCACACCTAGAATCAGCAGACGTACCCAGGATATAAGCAGCTGCAGAAGATAGCTCACCTCTGTGAGATTCCCTTTGTGGCGTTTTAGCCCCTCCAGTTCTTATTGGTATCCCTCTGCTGCCTTCAAAAAGATGATTTCTGTACTTTATCTGACTTTTCTGAATGTTTTCTGTAGAAGCTCTGGTTTACCACTAACTATTCCCTCTCTCTTGAAAGTGGAAGGGATCCCTTTAGCTTTTTAAATATGCTAAAGTCTCTCCCATTGAAAATATACCTACCCCTTCCTTGGTCCTACATCTCCTTAATATTTCGCATCACCAACATAGTTGTTGCCTCTATATGTTAATTTTTAGATAACACTAAATCCAAAGGGCATTTCTGGTCCTCATTTTACCTGATTTCTTAGCAGCATTTGACTTTGTTGAACACTTCCTTCTGCTTGAAACACTCTCTTCCGTTGGCATTCATGATACAACTGTCTTAGTATTCCTCTTAGTTCTCTGGATTTTTCTCCTTTGCAGACTCATCTTCTTCCTGTTCTGCAAATATTGGGAGTTCCTGAAGATTGGGGTCTAAGCTGTCTTCTCTTTTGATTCTGTTCTCTTCCTCGGCAACCCCATCAAGGTCATGCCTTCACTCACCTGGGCCTAAGATTCTCACAGATTTGCATCTCTGTTTGACTGCTCTTCAGCTGCCACTATACCCAGGCTCCTAGTTGATGTCCTCACTGGGATGACCAAAAAGCACTTTCAACTCGAAATGTCTCAAAAAGAGCGTATGATCTATCTATTCTACTGCAAAAGCGAGAAACTCAGATGTTACCCATAAAAATTATTTTTTCTTACATATGTAATGTGAGTCGTTTAAATATGTCTTGAATCTATTTGTTTCTATCTCAACAACTGCTCGTTAATACGAGCTATCCTCATTTCTTCCCTAGGGCAGTCCCTTGGCTCTCCTTTGTAGTTACTTTGACTTTTTCATTTCTCAGACACATAATGCTGTCTCCTCGCACAGTGCGTTTTTGCATGCTATTCCCTCTGCCTGCATTGCTCTCTACCAAACTCCCCCTCTTTTCTAGGTCTTTTTTTACCTTTAGATTTCAATTCAGTCAGTACCTAGTTCTTTCCTGGCTAGGGTATTACCCCCTATTGAATGCTGTCATAGCACCCTGAAGTTTTCTGTAGTATTTTTCATGACTTTTAAACTTAATCACTAGGTAGTAAACACTGTAAGATTAGGGGCCCTGTGTGTTTCTGGTCACCAGTGTGGTCCCTAGTACCTCATGTACTTCCTGGATCTCATAGGCATCCATGAAGTATCTGTGAATGCGCTAATCACTCCTCTCCCTGCTCGTAGCTGAGGTGAAACGTGTTGGAGATACACTCTTGGGGATGGCTACGCAGTGTGTGCAAGTGAAGAACGTGGTCAAGACCTCACCTCAGACTCTGTCAAACCTCTGCCTGAAGATCAATGTCAAACTTGGTGGCATAAACAACATCCTAGTCCCACACCAGCGGTATGAACTCTATTGCCCACTTGCCCTTTTCAAGCAAGGTACCATTCTGGGGATTGATGGAAAGATAGGACCCCGGCCTGGCAGAGTGAGTCGGGCACAAGGGAGAGATGACCAAAGTGGGTGCCAGGAAGGGAAGACGCACCTCCTCACCATTTATTTTCTCTTCTTTGTTCAGCTCTGCAGTCTTTCAACAGCCAGTGATATTCCTGGGAGCAGATGTTACACACCCCCCAGCAGGGGATGGGAAAAAACCTTCTATCACAGCAGTGAGTTACACTCTCCGACTTCCTCAGATGGTTCTCTTAGCTCTGAGCTCCCAAGACGACACATTCCCTTAGCTCTAGCACTTGACCCTTCATAAGAACTTTTACATCCAGCTGATCATCCCCATTAACCACTCCCTTGGTGTCTTCATAAAATTAACTGTATGATGTCTTCTTTTTTCCCCCAGTGAGAGCAATGGGTGTATAGGCTGTGGCCAGAGACTTGGCCCAGTCTCCATCACTCCTGCCCCGTGTTTAAGCATTTCTTTCTCTCCCTGCCCACTTTTGGGATTTGGTAGTGACCTATCTCTTTTCTGAAATCCCTTTGAAGGGAGTTACTTAGTTGCTGAGACTGTCCTTTCCTCTTTCCCATTCCTACCCCTGATCCACCTAGTAGATTAGTTATCTCTCTTATCCCTCTCCTAACTTCTCTGCTCCCTGTCCCCTAGGGGCTTCTGAATTGCTGGAGAGATCAGGCCTTCCTTCCCACTTCTATTTCCCACATTTCTCTAGGCAGACTGGGATGCAGGGAAACCCTATACTATGCATATCCCTATTTTTCTTGTGGCCAAATATCTTAGGCTCTGGCCACTGTCCCCTTTGAAAATGATGTTACTCTCGCCACCTGCAGGAACAATTTTCACTGTGGTTCCTGGGTAGATTAGCACTTGAATGAAAAAAAGACAAACTTGTGGCTAAGGGGTAGGGAAATCAAACTTATTAAGGACCTTCTGCGGGATAGACCTTGTGCAGGGTGCTTTATATGTACTATAACAGCACTGCACAAAGGGGTGTTCTTATTCTTATCTCCATTGGAGAGGAGGAGAAAGATCAGATGGATTGAGTAACTTCAACATGTGTGATAGAACAGAGATTGAAACCAGGACTCATTGAATCCAAAGCCCTACTCATTTGGTGACATAGTTTTCTTTCTGAGAAGCCTTTGCCCAAACCCATAGCCTGATGATGTTGGGTGGGTGGAGTTTCTAGGAGCTCATCCTGCTTCTCTGATTGTCAGGTGGTAGGCAGTATGGATGCCCACCCCAGCCGTTACTGTGCTACTGTACGGGTGCAGAGACCTCGGCAGGAGATCATCGAAGACTTGTCTTACATGGTGCGTGAGCTGCTCATCCAGTTCTACAAGTCCACCCGCTTCAAGCCTACGCGTATCATCTTCTACCGAGATGGGGTTCCCGAAGGCCAGCTCCCTCAGGTAGGGCCCACAGTAGGTGGGTAAAATCTTCATATTGAGGCCACAGGGCCTAATGCTAGCAGAAAGTACTGCTACCTCTCCTAAGCTATTAGCACTTGGAACTTGGCTAGGTGGAAGGGGTTTAGGAGAAGAGATCACAACTGAGAGGTGGTCTGTACAAGCATGTGTAGACCTTTCTTCTTCTAACAGAAGACCCTCAGTGCCTGTTAGTAGTTGTTTCATGTTGGAACACAGATTCTTTACACCAGCGGTCCTCAATCTGCAGTGCGCGTCAGAGTCATCGGGAGGGCTTGTTAAAACGTTTTGCAGGGCTTACCCTTAGAATTTCTGATTTAGTGAGTCTAGGATGGGGCACTAGAATCCGTAGTTCTGACGAGTTCCTTGGTGATGCTGCTTGTCTGGAGGCCACTGCTGTTGATCTTTCTTCATCACGTTCCTTCTGTTCTTTCTGCCTGCCAGGGCTTCATATTTTGTTGTTTAAACTTGTAGACCGAAGTAGTGTCCTTGACTGCCATTCACTACTGTAACTACCGTTTACTGGGTACGTTTTATGTGCCACAAACTGTGCTAAGCACTTCACATGTGTTCTATTTAATGCTTACAGTAGCCCTATCAAATAGTAATTATTCCATTTGACAGATAGGAAAACTGGGGCTTGGAAATGTTAAGTGATTTCTTCAGTGTCACCCAAGCTGTAGGTGGTGGAACTGGGATTTATTTAGACAAATTGGTCTGGTTCCAAAGTCCACGCTATTAACCATTATGCTCAGTTTCCTCCAAGGCATCATCCAGTGTTTCCCAGAATACCAGATACATACATCATATCACTTTTCTGTTCAGAAATGTCTAGTTCACGTAGCCTTGGGTTAAAATTCAAACTGCTTAGCAAAGCAGTCAGCTATTATAAGCCCCTGCTAGGTTTTATATGCTTTACTTAATTATTTGTTTTAGTCTTCACAACAGCTTTGTGCAGCTGGTCTTACTAGTAACTTTAGTAATTATGGAGAAAATGAGACTTTAGAGGGGTTAAGGAACTTGCTCAAGGAACTACAATTAGATAAAACTTGGGTTTGAACTTAGTTTTAATCGATTGTCAATTCTACCCACTTTCTACCGTACAGTTTTGGCTCCTGATAACTGATATCCAGGGCCACAAGGCAACTATTGCCTATGGTTACTTACCTGTGGCTGCTTCTTTAGCTAGTCCATTTTCTTCTAATCCCGCCTCTTTGTAGGACAGAATTTATCTACTCCCTCTGCTTCTGTTTCTGAGCTATGTGACGACTCTTCTCTGGTCGTACCAACCTTGCCTGCTTTTGCAGGTCCCAGGGGAATTCCCACTATCCTCCTGATACTGAAAGTGACCTTACTTTGGGCATTGCGATTTTGGGCATTGGGATTTCTCTGTGAACCTTGGTTCTGTGTCTTGATTTAGGCCATAAAAAACAGGTAAGTGCTCTCTGCTGATGCCAAAACTCCTAGCCTAGGTTTTATAGGAACATCTTAGGTGAACTGCATATAAGGCTGATTTTGGCAGGATGGGCCCATCAGCTCTAATGGTTGTGTGTCAGCTTATAAAGGGAGACCTAGGGAAAAGCCATATTATGCATCTTGACTGAACTCTTCCTGAGTTCACTCATCTTTCTGAACTGAGGGGTTGCCGTTAGTTCAGAAAGATGAGTAAACTCAAGAGGAGCTGTATGCCCTTTGTCTCCCTCCTCACCCTTTGCCTAGATCCTCCACTATGAGCTGCTGGCCATTCGTGATGCCTGCATCAAACTGGAAAAGGACTACCAGCCTGGAATCACTTATATTGTGGTGCAGAAACGCCATCACACCCGCCTTTTTTGTGCTGACAAGAATGAGCGAGTGAGTGAGGGATTGAGGAAACCACCTATACCCTCATCCATGCTGTCTCCCTTCTCTTTTTCTTTAAATTAAAAAAAAATTTTCTTAGATTTCATTTATTTATTTTTAGAGAGGGGAAGGGAGGGAAAAAGAGAGGGAAATATCAATGTGTGGTTGCCTCTAGTGTGCCCCCTTCTGGGGACCTAGCCCACAACCCAGTCATGTGCCCTGACTGAGAATCGAACTGGCGACCCTTTGGTTCACAGACCCACACTCAGTCCACTGAGCCACACCAGCCAGGCCTGTCTCCCTTATCTTAATATGGAAAGAAGCCCTTGAGATAAAATCTGGGGATTTAGTCCTTGGCCTATTCATCCCCTCTGGCCCCTTCCCTCTAGCTCTTGTGGCCCTTCCTGTACCACTTCCTTCCCTTTATTCCCCCCTTCTCCCCTCCTTCCCTTATACTTCCTCTCCCTCCTCCTAGCTCCCTGGCCTATAGACCCCATATATAGACCAGCTCCCAGAGAAGGGAAAGGGAACTACCATTTATTGAACTTCTCCTATGTGCCAGACAATGTACAAGGCGTCTTCCTCACAGCAGCCCTGTGAGGTAGGTACTATTATTACCTCTAGTTTAACCTCAGAAGGTTAAGTGACTTGCTAAGATCACACAGCTAATAAATGGTGAAACTATCACTTAGAACACTGCTCTGTGTGACTTCAGAAGCCCATTATTTCAAGACCCAGTGCCCTCTGGGAACAGTGATCCTCTGGGATTCTGGCGGAGTCAGAGTAGAATTGAATTGGGGCCCTAGTTAGGGCCAGGCAGGTCTTGGGATCTTGGTTGTCTTTGTCTCTGTACAGATTGGGAAGAGTGGTAACATCCCAGCTGGGACCACTGTGGACACCAACATCACCCACCCATTTGAGTTTGACTTCTATCTGTGCAGCCACGCAGGCATCCAGGTAGCTGGGCTGTGTCCTGGGGTTTCCAGTGGGTTGAAAATTAGTTGATTATTAGCAGTACCTCTAGAATATATTCGTCATCACTGAGTGGCATTCAAATTAGGATTGCTCTCTTAAATAGAGTGTACCTTTTAGTGTACTTGAACAGAAGTACACTTTGGATATCTTAGGCAAATTGTCCATAAGAGGGGTTCTTTATGTCATAGGTGACTTTGTGTTTGCCTGTTTATGGGTGGGTCTTCCAACATAGCCATAATCTTAAACAGTGATCCTGTTCCTTATTATCAGCCATCCCCTCTGCCCAATCTGGGGCCCCTCACCTTCCTATCTTCCCAGGGCACCAGCCGACCATCCCATTACTATGTCCTTTGGGATGACAACCGTTTCACAGCGGATGAACTTCAGATCTTGACGTACCAGCTATGCCACACTTATGTACGATGCACACGCTCCGTCTCCATCCCAGCACCTGCCTACTATGCCCGTCTGGTGGCTTTCCGGGCACGATATCACCTAGTGGACAAGGAGCATGACAGGTGAGGCATGGGATCAGGCTGGCTTTCTTTTTGCTTCAGCCTCTGGTACCAGACCCTCCCAGCTTTCCTTGGGTAGAAGGAACGTGGGTATTGTTCAGTTTGGTGTCTCTGGTGTCATCTGCCAAATCTGGGTTGGATTTTTTTTTTTCTTAAGCCGGTATGGGAATTGGCACCCTAGGGTTGGGGGAAGGGATTAGCAGCAGCTCAGTTTACCAGGAAGGACTTCTTTCATTTTTCCTTTTCAGTGGAGAGGGGAGCCACATATCGGGGCAGAGCAATGGGCGGGACCCTCAGGCCCTGGCCAAAGCCGTGCAGGTTCACCAGGACACTCTGCGCACCATGTACTTCGCTTGAAGGCAGAAAGCTGTTACCTCACTGGATAGAAGAAAGTTTTCCAAGCCCCAAGAGCTGTGCTGCCCAAATCCAGAGGAAGCAGGGAGGAGGGAGGTGGAGTAGGGAGGAGCGCAGAAGGCCTTGTTTCCTTCTACAGATGGGGCAGAAGGGTGGGGAACAGGGCCAGTAAGCCAGAACACCAGCCAGAAATTTCTGATACTCACCTCATACCCCTCACCCCATCTTGTCACATCTGGCCCTGACCACTGGACCAAGAGGGGCAGCACCGGTGCCCACCATATACACAGGTGTCTCATGTGACTCACAGTGCTAAAGACTCATGCCTGACAGCTTGGTAAGGTCGGCTCTGCAGTCCTTCGGACGAAAGCTGGTAGGTTTGGGTTTGATACTTTAGATGGGAAAGTGAGGTACTTGAGAAAGTGGGTGGGAGGAGGGAAGGATTTTTTAGGAGCCTTAATCAGAAAAGGTCTAGATTTGTTTAAAAAGAAAAACGAAACCAGACCCAGATCAATATTTTAGGATACAAGATGTTTTGATGGGTTAAGTATCCACTTTGTAGGAAGGTTTTTTAATGCTAATGGTTGGTTGCTCCTCCCCCTGCCGCCACCCCCCCCCCCCTTTTCCTTATTCTTCTCTCTCCACCTTTTCCTACCCTACCTTATACCTCCTCCCTGATAAGACATCCAGCCCCTACTATGACTTAAGGCACTATGGCACTTAGCTCTGAAGTGACATGACCCTGTCTTCCTTCCGCCTGCTGGTGGGTAACCAGTGCCTTCCCTGTAACGGTAATGCTGCAGAACTGCAACCTTTTGTACCTTTCTTTGGGGGGATGGGGTGGGGGTGGGAGAGGAGGTAGGTAGGTGGGGAAGAAATACCCCTAACCCAACAAGCCTCCAGCCAGACCGCCAGCTATTTTGCATTTAAAGGAATTGACTTTCATATTCATTGAGCTTTTTAAAAGGTTACAACCTCAAGATGGTTAAAATCCATTGACATTTGCACTTTCAGACCTGACAAGTCTCTGAAGCTGCTGAGATGACTGGCTATACCTCCTTTCCTCCCTGTCCTCCCACCACCGTCCCGCCTGCCTGGGTCTGGAGTTACTTTCATAGCTTTTCTCACTCTTGGCTTATTTTTTCCCCAATGGTCAAGTCTCGTATGTTTCAATATTTCTTAACTGGGGTGTCTTAAAACAAACGATCCTTAGGTCTAAAATAAGAAAAAAGAGCAAAAACTAAATGTTATTTTTATACCATAACTTGAGTCTATTGCCAAAATCTGGATATCCCTCCAATGCCCAATGAGTTTACATCCCAGAAACATTGAGCCATTAGAAGGAACTATGTACCTGACTTGTTCTTTGGCCTGGCTGGGTAAGGGGCGGTTATCTCCCCAATGTGGGGCTCAGGCCCCATCTTTCCTCCGTGCAGAAAATACCTTTTTCTTGCTACAGCTCCCCCTCTGCACTGCCCTGCACTCTGTCCTGCAAGTGCGTCTTCCCCTTCCTCTGGGCTGTCCTCTGACACTGCGGCTCACCCCAGATTCCAGCGTGTCCCGTGAATAGGCTGGAGGATTTTGCTGCTCCCTATTGCTTCTGTTTACACAAATGAATTTTTCCTGGTTTCCCACTAGGGCATGTGAATGAGTGGCATGGGCTTTTTTTTTATTTGTTTGTTTGTCTGTTTGCCTGGATAGAAATGGGGTTTGGCTGTCTTGTAGAACTGGAAACGTACGGGGTTCTAGCTTGGTGCCTGCTGGCCTTAAGGCAAGGCCCCCTCTTTCTTTGACTGTTCATTTTCTCCTTTCCCACTGCTTGGGATGAGAACTTGCAGCTTCATTGTGGAAATTCCTCTTTTTGAGGAGCCTGGGCTTGGGTTTGCCCCAGTCTGGTGATAAAGCCATGACACTTTAGACCTAGTTCAGGCTTCGAGGCCAGTCGGAGGAGAGCTGGTCTGAATCTGGCCCTGTGCGGTTAAAGCTACCACTTTCCCTCCCCAGCCGCCCTTGTACAGACCCAGATTTGCTATGCAAAACAGTCACTCCCAGGTTCTGTTCTGGTTGGCTACTTTGTTCAGTAACTTCACAAAACATAGCACAAACATTGACTATGGAGGAAGGCATCAGGACTGTTGAGTAACTCTTCCTTTACTTTTTTCCTACTGGCTACAGCATTGGGTGCCCCATGGGCACAGCCCAGCTGAAGAACAGAATGGAGGGCTGTGGGAGGAGTTAGCTCACTGGAGAGCCTACATTCCTTACACAAGTGCCTAAAGAGAGTGATGCCAACACTCCATCTGCCCTGTCCATCGCCTTCATATACTGTCTACTTCGTGTTCAGTCACCCTTAGGGGAGGGGAGCTCTCTTGGGACAGTGGGCTCTGCATGTTCTCTTCTTGGGTGCATTTTGGGGCTAGGATCAGGGCATTATTCCTGAAGGGTCCAGTCATTCACCAGCATTTGCAATTATCCATAGGGAGCTGGTGGTAGCCACCTCCTCTCAGCGACAAGTTTGTGTTCTTTTTCTCTTTGCCTCACTCTCTCCAGTTGAGTTTGGAGCTGGGGCTCGAAATGTATTTTTTAGCCCTTTGGCATTGCACATGCCATTCAATAAATAAAAGCAAGAGAAGCAGCTTGGGCAATAGCAAGAAAATGACTTCTTGCTCTGGTTTTATTATTTTTTTAATCTTTGAGACTTGAAAAACAACCTTTGACCTTGAGGATTATTCTTGTTTGAAAGGTGGTGCATGCAGATTGGGAATTGGTGTTGGCAACAAGCTTTGGCTTTCTTGGATATGGTTTAGGTGGTGCTACTCACTTAAGCTCTGAGGAAGCACTGGATAACCCCAGCCTCATCTTTTTAGACCAGTCTCTTGCTCCTTTGTTCCACTCTTTGCCTTGCTTTTCCTCTTCTCTCTTTGCCTGGCTTCCTTTTTTCTTTTTCTTTTTTTTTTCTTTTCACTCAGCTTGCTTGCTGATCTGCCTGCCTGAAGATGAATTCTCTATATGGCTACAATGATCCCACTGTTAGCTGGCAAGGTCAGGCTTAGCTTTTTGGCTGCATAAGACCAAGAATCTGTTCCCCAAGCCCAGTGATATTCTCCTTGGGCTGGACTGCGCTTGAGCTTACAAAGGGGCTGAGCAGCAGGCCTGCCCAAATGGCATGAAATCGGGGGCTTCTGTCAACTTTGACACCTATCCACTCCTTGGAGTTGGTTTCTCTCATTGCTTTTCCTAGATCTAGTTCCATTTTTCTCTACCTTGGGCTTCCCTATCCTGAGAATCTGTTAGGATTGAGCTAATTAGGTATCCAGGGTTCAGTATTAGGGGATAGACATGAGGAAAGAAGAGAGTGATGGGAAGAGAATGGAGAGAATTTGGGGGGAAAAATGGGAAGGGAGAACACTGCTCATTGATCATTTTTCCAGTCCAGCCTGGGCCCTTGGGGGTTGAGGTGCTATTGCTTATATCTGGGGATAAGCCCGGTCTCCTATTGCTGGGAACTTTGGGTCAGAATAATACTGAAGAAGAAGGTACCTAAAGGCATAAAACCTCCCTAAAAAGCTCCTGGTTTTCACCTAGTAGATTGTTCTTCTTTGGCTAAGCTACAGTGTTCTTGGAGTTTTCTTTTTCTTGTCCAGAATTCTGTAAATGAGACTTAGCACCAAGATGGGCAGCCAAAGAGATATTTCTTAGCTGGCCCATGGAACATCTGCAATGTAGGTGGGGCAGGGTTTTAGACCTGGCATCATAAGTAACACAGAAAAATGGAACTTTTTTCCTCTTCAAGGTAGAAAGTCATCTCAAACTAGCCAAAATGCAGTTTTGGAAATTACATAGGGGGAAGCTATTTTTATTTATATTTATTGGGCCTAGGCCAATCCAGGATGGTAGCTGGGATGCCTTCCTTTTTAAAGTCTGATCATGGCAGGGATGTGCGGGGCTGTCTTTTCTATTTGGCCTTCTAAGCTGATTGGGGAGAAGGGAAGCTCCGGTTTTCTGTTTCCCCCATTTATTAGGACTTGCCTTCTCCCTGAGCAGGGAGAAGCTAGGTTGGTGCTTTCCTCTTACTCTACTCCTATTGACTTAGAACCTCTGGCTGTTGTTTGAGAGCCCAAGAATGGGAGTGGAGGGAATGGCTCAAAACAACAACAAAAAATCAGAATAAGGTGGGGAAGGCAGACTTCCTTTTTTAAAAAGGAAAATAAACTCCAAGGATTGTGCAAGTAAAGACAAGGTATCAAATGCACGGTGTCCCCTGGTATAGTAGCAATAAGGAAGAATGAAATGACTTTCTTGTGCACACAGTCCAACCTGAATGGTGTGTGATGTTGGCACTTAGCAGCCATCTGGTGGGCATGTGTGACTACTCTGGGTTTTACTTTAGTTTCTAAACTTTTTATCTTTCTCAAGTCCAGCATGGATAGGGAGATGTCCCTGGAGCCCCACAGCTGTGTACTTGTTTGCATTTGTTTCCCTTTGAGACTTGTGTTTGTGTCCTGCTTTGAGCTGTACCTTGTCCAGTCTATTATTGTAAAATTATCCCAGCAGCTGTAATGTACAGTTCCTTCTAAAGCAAGCAACAGCAGCAGCACAATTCCGTGTTTTATAAAGATATTGGTGGCTTCTGTTTCTAAAGTGCGGTCTCTCTCTCGCTCTCTCTCTTTTTTTCCTGTTGGCGAAGCGAACTGTTGGGATTAATTATATCTCTGATAAATTTTAAGCTAGGATAATTGATTGCTACAAGAGCAGAACCATCACTTCTAAGGGAGGAAAATGGACAAAACAAATCCCAGAGTGTTGAAACTGCAGATTGTATGTAATCATACTTCACAGGGCCTCCATTTATTCTTCAACAAACATGCAGAGTACTGTGTCCAGAAATATTGTTGGGAGAAAGGCAGGCACAATTCCAAAATGAGGAAGACTGTCCTTAAGGAGCCTAAAAGTTTGGTTGGGGTTATGAGTAGCCATATGGTCCCCTGGTACAGGACAGAGATGATGAGGGACTGAAACAAGGCTTATAAGGCTATAGCAATGAAGATAGGAAAGGGCAGATTTGAGGCACACTCAGGAGTTAGAATTAATAGGACTGAATGGATAATGGAAGGGGAAGAGAGGAGTAGAGGCTAATGACCACGTTTCCGCTTGAGCAATTGACTGTACTGGGACATTCTTCTAACCAAGATGTGAATAGAAAAGACTATAGAAGGAAGATGGTGAATTTTGAGAAGAAAGACAATTAGCCTTGTATAGACTGAGTTTTGAGGTTCCCATGGGGCAGTGAGGTTGAGGTTTCCAGTAAACAACTTATGTTTTGGTGCTCAGGGAAGACTACAAAACTGCAATTATAGATACGGGATTATAGATGATAGTTAAAGCCATAGGAATGAAAAAAATGGTTTAGATAACGAGTAGAGTGAGAGAAACATATACAACTCTAGGAAACAATGTGAGGGATGCGGAGAGGAAGCAGAGCCTAAGATAACTGTCAAATCACTAGTAGATATTTTGTATATTTTTGATTTAATGAGGTGGGAGAAAAGTCAAAAGAATGGAATAGAATCCAAGAAGGGCGTGATTAACAACATGAACTGCTACAGTGGGAAAGGGGTATATTTTTCTACTCAGTTTACCATCCTCCACCCCATCTTCTTTGAGATTTTAGAACTTTATGGTCATTCTCCAGTATTTCTTGAAAAGGAGCATTGGAAAAACCTAATTTAAATAAGGCTAAGACTAGGTCTTCCAAGCTGTTCACCACAACCGCCACCACCACCTCCAGCTTCCTCCTGTTTTCAGGAGATACTTGTAAAAGAATAAAATAAACAAGTCTAATTTTGTTCCTAACCAGTGTCATAGATGGTGTTCAGTGCATTCTACATCTACAGCACTTAGCAGCTTGCTCTATTTATTTTCATGACTTGTTTCCCTTAGAGCCTGTGAACTCCTAAAAAGCAGAAACTACATTCTATTCACTTTTGTCATCTTAGGGCCATAGCATATATTAAGGGGTTGATATTTGTGAACAGAATTGAAATGAGCTAGAAATCTGTGGTTTATAGTGTGGTGGTGGGGAATCAAGATGATACTGAGTGTACAGGATGGATTTAGCACTTCTAAATCTTCAGGTAAGCAGAAACTTAACCAGATTATCATCATCTTTTCTCATTCTCATCCCACCTTGGAGGTCCCATGGTCTTGTATTGTACCCTCAGCTGATGGCACAAATGTCGAGCATGTAAGCTCTGGCATTTCTCCCTGGCACTGTGAGAGCATTGCTGCTCTGTGGGGAGATTGCTTGGAGGACTCTGGCACAGAGCCCAGTGAGAAATTTTCAGCGGCAGCTAGTGTGTGCATAAGTGGGCCTAGCATTCCTCTGCAGGCCACATGTGATTTTTCAAATTTCGGAGGGAACCTGTGGACACCACCTGCCAGATTCCCTTGGGAGCAAATAATCCAGACCCATGCTCCTTTTCAGCAGCACGGTTTAGTGAGTTTAAGTGAGGTTGGTTAAACTGAGCAGATTGGAACACAGAGATTTTTTTCCCCCAATTGAAATAAGGCTTAAATTTATGACCCTTAATGAAACAAGTGAAGTATTTAGCAGAGCAAGTGGGAAGATGATCATTATGGCACTTTTTTTTTTTTTTGCCATAAATTCCCGTTTTTAGAAATGATTGATGTTACCAAAAAAAAAAAAAAAAAAAAAAAGGTTTCAGGATTAAATTAAATAGCTGTTGATCGCTAATAAAGAGAAAAATATGGTGGGAGCCCAAGCCTGACTTATCTGGTTCTGGAGCTCAAGATTTTTAGTTAAGGCTTGTCCTAGCACCCAGGCACATCTCTTTTCAGTATTGGTTGAGCAGTGTTCCCTCTGCCCTGTTAATTGGCAACATATATTTGTAGCAAGTGCTTGAGGAGGTGTTTTGTACAGTGTCTATTTACCTTATCTGCATTTTCACACCATTCATGTGAAGTAGTTTATCAGTTAACTTTGATTGCCTGTAACAAAACACCAGTTAAGTTGGCTTAAATAAGGGAACTTTCACATTACAAGAAGTCTTGATTTAATATGGTGGCTTAATGATAATACCAACAAACCAGGGTCTTGCAGGCTTTTTGCTCTGCTGTCCTGTGTTGGTTTATGCTCATCTGGTTCACCTCAGGGTCCCAAGATGGCTATTGTAATTCCAGGAAGGAAATGCTGACAGAACAATGTCTTGCAGAAGAGGGACTAATTTTTTTTCCCAATGTTTCTTTTAAAGTTAGAACATCCCTGGAAACCCCAGTAGATATGGCCTCATCTCATTTGCTAGAAATGGGTCACCTTCCCACTCCTGCCATTGGCAAAGCTAATGAGATCATCCATCCTGCCTGGCTGAGATTAAATCAGTGTTACCCTCTAAATCAGTGGATTAGAAAAACAAATCATGTCTCTTAGGCAAGAAAGAAGGAGGTAAGGGCTTGGATAAGTATCCAGCAGTGTCTGCTCTATGTAGGTCCTTTGGTGTTTACAGATGAGGAACATCAGGACAAGAGAGAATGACTTTAATAGGATCGGAGATAGTAGCGGAGGGTCTTCCGTGTCGGCTTTGACTGTCACTAAAGCCAGGATGTTTTATGTTATGTCCTGCTGCAGTACAAAGTACAGTTGACCCTTGAACAGCATAGGCTTATACTGCACAGGTTCCCTTATATATGGATTTTTTTTCAATAATTACATAGCTAGCCCTTTGTAGTCCCAGGTTTTGCACCTGCAGATTCAACCAAGTGCAGATCGAAAACAGTACTGTATTGTCAATCCCCAATTGGAATTCTGTAAATGTGGAGGGCCAACTGTACACATTGTTCTACATCATATAAGGAACCTGAGCATCCTTGGATTTTGGCATCCACAGGGACTCCTGAAAATAGTCCCTCAAGGATGACCATAGTTAAATTTGGGGAAGTCAAAAATTAATACCCAGGATTTTAACTACCTGGGGCTCAGCATCCGTAACCCCAATGTTATTAAAGGGTCAACTGTAGCTTGCTTTCTGCTATTTAAAAACTTCTGGTCTAGGAGAAGAGATTTGAACTCATTGCAACTAACTTCACCCTGTGAGAGGAGAGAATTCAATCCAGTTGCCCTCATCCAGTGGCATTTATCTAGCACAGGAAGCCTAGGAATGCAACATTCAGCGTGCATTGATTTCCTTGCCCCTGAGATTGCTGTACTATTTTACACTGCCTTCTGAGAGCAACCAGTGCCATAAGGGATAAGGGCAGAGTTTTAGCCTACTTCCTGAGCCCCAATCTTGGAGCCCACTTATCCACCTATCCCACAACTATTTATGGAATGCTGCTATGTGCCAGGCACTGGCACCGTTGTAGGCACTGAGGCTGTGACCGTTAACACGATGCACAAAGAGCCTCTTGTTTGCCCTTAAAAGCAGACTCATTTGGGAATGAGGTTATCCAAAACTAGGGTGTGTGTTTGGTTAAGAGCAAGCTTCATACAACTTTTGTTTCTGGTGGAATCATTCAATTTTTTTTTGCCTTTCCTCTTCCTGACATTACAGTTCATGATATTTAAGATGGGCTCACTCCAATGAGGTGGAGGTCATAGCAGAAGTAGATGGGAAGACGACATTGACATTTGTTACTCTGGATCTAATTAGAAGGTCCAAATCCTGCTTCATCAGTGTCAACAAAGAAGACAGTGGCCCACTTCTGGGGTCCATCACGATCACTATGTCTACTCTGGGAGACGCAGAAGCAGCCTGCAGTCCTTTAGGGGACAGTTCCAGAATTCGGGGTTGAAAGCGTGATAGAACCTTGCACAACAGTTGGTATTTACCCTGTTAGGCGCTCCTATAGACAGGGATTGAACATAATTTTGAAGATACCATGTTTTACCTGATGACAATTAATTTGACATTTTTAAATTGGAGAGGCATTTTCACTAAAAGGTGTAAGGATGGAAAGGAAGAAATGAGAGAAAGACTTGAAATCAGATATGGGTTTGAATCCAGTTTATGAAGTGTTTACAGGCACGTGCATCTATTAAGTGCTTTAAAATGGTAACAATAGTAACCATCTTAGTAAATAATACAAGAGTAATCAAATAACTACTTTTTAAATTCACTAACATTTAGGGAGGGTTTTCTTTGTGCTTTATGTACATTCCTTAACCTCACAACTCTAAGGTACATATTCTCTACATTTTTTAGATGAGAATGAAGCCCAGAGGCTCAGGTGACTGAAGTCCCACAGTGATTGGGGGAGGCGAGAGGGGACACACTTAGGATACTTTTTCTTCTTTGTCCCAAGCTTTTAAGAAAACGAATATACTTGATTTTTTTTTTTAAGTCTAACCATTACTGATGCGTAGGGACAGGGAAAAGTCATGAATCATTCCTGAGCCTGAATAAAATAGTATCACCAGTAAAGTCAACAAATAAGGACCTACTACCTGCCAGTTAATGTGCAGGTCCTGCTAATCTTAGAGTTTACATTCTACTGGGAGAGGGTTAACTAGTAAAAACAAGTTACAGATTGGGACAGAGTTATTAAGGAAAAACACTGTAATAGAAAAACGGGTGCCCATCATACCGGAAAAGCACTCAGGTAAGCTGAGGTAAAAGGCGGCAAGAGTGGAGGGAGGGGAGAGAGAGAGAGGATTCCCGACCAAGGGAAGGAAAAGCAGAGACGCCCCACGCCAGACAGAGGTGGCTCGCCGGTGCGGGGAGTGAAGCAGAGCAGTACAGGTGTACGAGTCTCGCCAAAGACAGGGTCCCCGTTACGCCAGGCGTTTTGGCCCTGGAAAGGAGTTCGGGTCTTCTCAGTGTGACGAATTGCTATTAAAGAATTTTAAACTTGAAAATTATTCGATCTGATCTTTGCCGGAATGTCCTGTTTCTTAATCATCTTTTCCCAAGTTAAATTGTACATTCCCCCCCCCCCCAAAAAAAAAATGGTCGTCAAAGCAACCCGATTGAGTTGATCAGCTGTGGCGGTTCCGTGCTCTCCGGTAGAGGAGGAAGAGCGTGGGGCCGCCCAAACTGGGCGTGGAGGGAAGAGTTCGGGAATGAGGGCGGCCCTCTCCGCTGCAAGTCAGGGCCCTGCACCTCCACCCGCCTCGCTCCAGGTAGGCTCTTCCCCGGAGAAGCCACACCGCCCTCCGCGACGTCACGTCGGGCAGGCACGGCTCCGCACCGGGGCGGTGCGAGGGGTGCGGCCCCTCCGGGTCGTCGCGGGCCGGCACCGCCCGCACCCGGCCTCACTAGCCGCAGGCTCCGCCCAGCCTCGGCGTCGGCCGCACGGACGTCGGGCGAGCCGGGGCAGCGGAACTGACGCCAGCGGGCTTCCGGGGGCGGCCCCCGGGGAGGTCGGCGGCGGAGCCGCAGTCCTGGAGGGGCAGTGGTAGCGTAAGCGCCTGCGGGCGACGCAAGTTCCGCGCCGAACTCACCTCTCCTTCCCTCACACTTCCTCCTCTCGCCTAGCCGTGTGCGGCCGGCGGCTCCTCCGGACGAAAGCTTTCGGAGTGCGGGCGCGGAGAAGGAGCTGTCGCCACCTCGCCTCGCGGCCAAGTGAGAGTGCCTGTCGCACCTCGTCGCCCCCCATCGCCGCCTCTTTGCCCCCAGTTGCGGGCGCCCTTCTCGCTCGAAGCACACCCCCCAGCTCCATGAATGGAAATCGGCTCCGCAGGTGAGTGTCAGAGCTGTTGGCCGGCTCAGTGGGGTGTCCCCGGAGCTTTGTCGCTCTTCAGCCCCGGCGCCGGTGTGCGAGGTGAACGCGGTCCGGGCGACTCTCCTTTCTGCCGGCCCCTCCTCCGCGCAGCCCCGCCGCAGTTTCCCGGAGCCACTGAGTAGGCGAAACTGCGGGGAGGGGACACTGCTTAAAGGATTAAAGTTTGGGGCTCTCTAGGCGATGTTATCCTTCCTGGAGCCATCGTTTTGTTACTCCGGTTGGAGATGTAACGGTGTGCGTATCCTTTAACCGGGTTGCGTGTCCCGTAGAGGCGCTTGGGCGGCCAGCCTTCTCCATTCCTTACCTCTTAAGGTAGTTAGGAAGATAGAGTGAGATAACAGATGAGAATTAAGCTTGGTTTTAGTGCAACGTCATCCCCGATTCTCTTCTGATGTTTGTGGCGGCGTAGGATATACAGGGTGTGGCAAAAGTAGGTTTACAGTTGTTGGTATGGAAAACAGTACAATGATTACTAAATAACCCAAGGATAAACTATATTTCGCGTACTCACCACTGTAAACCTACTTTTACTCCAGTATGTAGTTCCTGATGCTCTTAGAAATGTCCTTCCTATCAGGCTGGATCACTGTTTACATGAGGTGGATCCTAAAATTGCTGACAGTATTTTATTGTTTATTCTCTGGTCCCTAGAGAAGCGTTGTCATATTCCTGGAAATTCGGAATTTAAGAAAACCACTTTCTCTCCTTAGGAAAAACGGTAATCTTGAGAAAAACGGTAGTCTTGAGAAAAAAATCCAACTTGGGCAGTACTTATCTTAAAAGAAAACACTCTTTATGGTTCTAAAGTAATTAATTGAGGGACATAAAGTAGATGTTACATAATGGTTTGCTTTCCAAAGGATCACTCATACTTGGTATGTTAAATTTGAAAGTTTGCTTCATCCAGACTGTCACAAACGTATAAATTTTCAAAATATTGGGGGGGGGGCGCTTGTTACTAATGGTATAATAAGCCCTGAATTTCATATTTCGTTTTGCCAATTTGTGAAGTACCTGAATATGAGATAAGAAGAACTTACATGAAAGAAGCCGGTAACATAGTGATAACAGAGAATTTGTTGATTACGTTAAGAAGTATAATTGTCAAATACAAGCAAAAACAATCCAGTGGTAGAGGTAGGATGGGGAGTTTTATTATAAGTCTTAATGTATGGAATTTTCTCTAATCAATTTGTACCATTCTCTTTTGCATGCTCCATTTTTTTTCTTAATATCTTCTTAAAAAGGGAAAGTTTATCTAGATTGTGAAAAGTTTTAGACTGTCAATTTGTCATTGATTTGTGTTTTTCCGCAACTGTGTCCTGCCTTTGTTTTTTACTTTTGTTTTTTTTTAATTTTCTACTATACTATTAAGGGAATGTGATAATTTGTGGATATCGGTGATTTTTACATAACTATCCTGTTGTTAAGCCTAGAAAACAAAATGTGAAAGTTAAACTTTGTTAATCATTCTGAAACTTTTAAAGATATTTCAATTTTTTTTTCAGAAACATCTTTTCTCTATACTGTTCTAGTCTGGGTTTTTTTATATATGAAATTATGCCCAGTATGGACAACATCTTAGAAATTTTTCTGAAATCAAACCACCTAGTCAACTGGTCCAAGTAGCCAAGTATGATTCAGTAAATGCTACTATGAATTCTTGATCTAAGAATTGGACATCTTGAGATGCAAAGTGTATGCATAATTGACTGTAATCTCTAATGAAGATAAGTCATCATCAAAAACAAAATTTCATTCTTCCTGAAACTTACATGCAGTTGTTACGCTGAATATGGAATTGAAACTATGCAATGGGGGAAATGTGCAAGTAAGTTTTAAGTCAAGAATCTGCCGGATACATTTTTTGTCTTAAAATATTTTAGATGTAAATGTTCTCTAATTGTCTGTGAAATCAGTATTGGATCTTGGCTCTCCAATTCTTTTTAAGTTTTTCTTATGTATGGAGATTTTTCAGGAATCCTCTTAAGTTTATTTACATTAGAGACTTTAAATACAAATACTACATAATTGTTTCTTGATGAATCATTCCTCACTAAAAGTTTTATTTGTCTTTTCTTCCCTTTTGCATGAAACCTCTTAAGTGATTTTTAAGCGTGTTGTATACAAACTACTGACCGAGTACTATGTGAACTTTGATTTAACCAAAGCTGGCACAATTGTTTTGGTTTTTTTTCCTTAAGATTTTATTTATTTTTAGAGAGAAGGGAAAGGAGGGAGAAAGAGAAAAATTGATTGGTTTCCCCCTTCAAAGGCCTGGACCAGTCCCAGATTAGGATGGAACCTACAACCCAGTCATGTGCCCTAACTGGGAATCAAATCGGTGACTTTTTGGTTCGCAGGCTGGCACTCAATCCACTGAGCCACACCAGCCAGGGCTCTAGTCTGTATTTTTAAGTCAAGTCAGAATACTGTTTAGGGCCAATGGAATTGCACTTATCTACCAATGGAAGAAAAACATTTACTTTTATCTTAAATTATTGATATGCAAATCGATTTGACAAGTTTGGGAGGTGTCTTATACATTCATTGATTTTAGAGAGAGAGGAATGGGGGTGCAGCTTAGAAACATAGATTACCTCTTGTAAGGGCCCCAACTGGGGACTGAATCCTCAACACAGGTATGTGCCCTGATCAGGAATCGAACCCAGGACCTTTCAGTGCACACTGGACAAGGCTCCAACCTGCTGAGCTACACTGGCCAGAGCTCTTAGGTGTACTTTTAAGTTCATGTTTAAATAGTTGCTTTAGGGCTCTGCATTCTTTAGTAATAAAAATCGAGAAAAATCATTTGAGAACTAAGTTCCAAAGGGATAAAAAACTTTATGTATAAAAGCTAGATTTGGATGAAATTGATCAGAGTGGGTTCAAAATACTAAAAAATATAATGCCATTAGGTTCTCAGTTGAATATTTAAATCTCTAATCACTTTGGAAAGTTTTTATTGTTACATAACTTTTATATAAATTTCCTCACTTATAGATTTTTGTCTTGGAAAAAATGTCAAAATACTGCTCTGGAAGGGCATGAATTTTGAACATGGAAAAGATTTTTTTTTTTTTACTTGGTTGTCACTTAAATTTTAGCTTGTGCTGCTCTGGAGTGGCTATTAAAACTTTTCCCACCCTACTGGTGTGGCTCACTGGGCTGGGCATCACCCTACAAAGCAAAAGGTTACTGGTAGGCTGGTCCCCAGTTGGGGCACGTGCAAGAGGCAACCCAAACAGATGTTTCTCTCCCTCTCTTTCCCCGTCCTTTTTCCTCTCTCTAAAAAATATGTGTGTGTGTGTGTATAAAAGAAAAAAAACTTTTTCCCTAATATTTGCTGTTCATAATTGGCAGTGAGACATATAAAATTGTGGATGATTATTTTGATTTTTGAGGGTTTTTTTAGGAAATTTCTGACAGTGATGGAATACCATTGGGGGAAACTAAAAAGTAGACAAGAGATAACTTATTTCTTCTAAACAAAGACTTTACAGGAAAAAAGAACCTACATGTAACCCTCAAATATAATTCCTTGAACATGATAAAGACTCATGATTCACTCCCCCAATATAACTACTCTTTAATAAATTTTTAAACCAAATTCCAAACTAATAACTCTATTAGTTTTAAAAAATTATAGAAATTAAGAAATTTAGGAAAATGGTTAGAATGAATGAAATGATTTCTAGATACTACTTCCTTTTGCTCTTCTGGAAAATTTTATATAATAAGTTGGTATTTTAGAATATATTTATTTTTTCCATTGAGAATATATTCCATTTTTTCCATTGTACCCATTTGATTCTACAAGCGTGGCCTGATAGTATGCAAAGAAGTCCAGGGCCCTGTGGATTCTTGCAGGGGACATTTCCTGCAAGAATTCTCTGTTGCACACGGGAAAACCCTAGTTCAGAGTAGAAACCTTGCCAAATTGTCGTAAGCTGTTGAATTCTAGTTGAATACTATGTTGCTTTATATCACAACCTTTTTCACATTGGTTTCCGGCCTTAAAATACTTGAGGGTCTACCTGAAAGAAGAATTAAATATATTTTGTTAATCTTAGAAAATATTTTCTTTTAATAGCTAGAGCTGGGATCTTAAATAACTTTTTTTTTCTTTTTTGTTTTTTTTAATGGATAAGGAGAAAAAAAGTCAAATGATAGTTCTCTTTTCATGCAGGTAAAACTAAAAAGATATTTTATTTAAGATCAGTGTCCCTTCCAAACCTGCTTACTCTCAGTTTTGTTGGGATGAGCAGCCTTCACCAGAAACTCCTACTTCTATTTCAGTTAACTAGGATACTTAATAGACACTCATTCTTGGCTCATTAACAAAATATGTGAGAGAGAATATTGTGTGGTTTTTCAACCATAATGGTTATGCTGTTAGGATACATGAAAAGCCTTTCTGTATTTGGAGTTCCTGTAGTTTTCTGCCATTGTCTGTTAATATTAATGACTTTGGCTACCCATTACTTAAAAAAAAAAACACACAAAACTTGAAATTTAGCAAAACTTTGTCATACAACCAGTGCTTGCTCTTATATCTTAAACGTGGGCTTTTTGGGGTTTGATTGCAATGAAAATTATGTGTATTATTCTGGAAGGTCAGTTTAATTAAATAATTTGGAAAAACTCTGATTTATATCAGTCAGTTTTTCCTACATTGTTTCTAAATTGCTAAGTTCTTGAGAAATGAGAAGATAGCTATAGAATATAGACAGGGATATTTTTATAATTTTCATTTGTGAAAGAATTTTGCAAGAAAATGTTCTCTGTTGTAGGCTTACATAATAGTATTTTTGAGTCATTACCAATACTTGATATTTTAAGTGACTTCTAATCTAATAACAGCACTTCATTAGCGTATCTCTGAATTTTAAAAATGGTTGAAGAATAGATTGCAAAGTGGGCTTATACCTTAGCAGTGAATTTCTTTTTTAAAGAATCTTTTGGCTTCTAGATTAGGACTTGATTTCTATCTGTGGCATTACTCTAAAGTTATGGAAAAAATTTCTAAAATTTTTGCTTGGGTACTCAGTTTTTCAAAAGCTACCTAGCAAACAATTAAAATTTTGTTAATTGCAAAATAAATCTCAAGGCATTGCCATTGGACAGGAGACTTGGATAATGTCCTTTCTTGTTTTCAAGGGGCAAAATGCCTTTTAAAAATTGTTCCCCAGACTGCCATCTGAGAAAATTAATCATCAACAGGCTGAATGTTCGTTCTCTGAGTGATTATTTAGCTGTAGTGATTGTAGTATATATAATATGATAATAAGTACAGTCTGTACAGGTCTGTTGAATGAATTAAGTGGAATTATTAGGTAGGTAATTACTAAAATCTTATGCTGATATTTACTAGTTAGTTTTGTGGGTTTAACTAGTAAACAGAAGCATTTTATTATGTCACATTTTGAGGTCAACACGTTTATTTTTCCAAAACAAAAATAGAATTTTTTCTGATTATAAAAATGCATGTTTATAATTTAAAAAAAACCAATATAGGAAAGTCTAAAACAGAAAGTGAAAATATGATCCCATCCTCCAGCTAAAATTATTGTTAATTTTTTATTGTATTATCTTCCTAAACAAACATCTGTCTATCCATCCATCATATTAATTGTTTTTAACCTTTTTCTATTCAGTAATGTATTGTGGACATTTTCCCCATAATAATACGTAACCTCTGTATAATAATATAGTAATGTTTACCAAGTACATAGCACTTAAATTTATGTGTAATTTATGTAAATAAATAGTTTAGTTTTTATTGATGGTGGTTTAGGTTTTCTCCAGTTTTTAAAATTATGGATCAAACTTTGGCAAGTATCCTAATATATACATCTTTGTATAGTGGGTTCAGTGATTGCTTTAAGGTAAATTCCTAGAAGTAGAATTGTTGAAACACAGTATTCCATGAATATTGAAGCAGAAGTTCCTAGTGAAAACCTGTGGTTTGGAACTAGGCTGTAGTAACGCTATGGTAGATTTTGATTTATTCACTGCTTATTTTTCATTAGTTATGTTTGCTTTAGGCTGTTATTTCTCTTGGGACTCAACAACTAGTACCCAGTAGGTGGTTAGGTCAGTGAACAGCATACACACGCGCATGCTTCGAAAGGTACGGTTTTATGTTTGCAGTTTCATATGGCTAACTGACATTGGCCAGCACTTGCTGTAGTTACTGAAAGAAAAGTTTCAGGTGGAGAGGTATTCCAGATAGTGCTTTGAATTTCTGTGTAATTGCGTTTTTAACTGTAGTGGCAATATGTGTATTTGTTAAGTAAAGTATGCTTCACTAGGAGTGTCATTTGTTGTATTGGCAGAATTGTTTCTTGTATTAATTTACATTACAATATTTTTGGGTACTTAAACCTTATTATTTTACAGCTAATAACAGTAGACTTCTGTCACATTGCTTATTCATGAAGCAGAATTTTGGTTTTCGCCAGTTTGTATAAAAAGCACCAAGCAAAATAATGATAATGGAGAAAAATGGCAGTGTGATAATAGTGTAAAAAGCATGGGTTTTAGAGACAAATCCTGCCTCTCAACTTATCTGTAACTTGATAATAATGTGTCGTTTTAGATTTGTTTATTGTAACAAATGTACCATTCTGGTGCCAGGATGTTGGTAGTGGGGGAAACTGCTTACGTGGGGGCAGGAGGCATATGGGCAATCTCCACCTTCTGCTCAATTTTGATGTGAACCCAAAGCTGCTCTAAAGAATAGTCTATTTAAAAAAATTAACTGTGACTTTGAGCAGTGCATTTTATTTTCCGTAGCTGTACAATGGGATAGTAAAAAGAGATTTAAGAATACAAAGGAAATGGGACTTCTCTTCTTATTTTTAAGACAATTTATTTATTATAGAGTATTGAGCATATATAATAAATTCCCATGTACCTATCACCTAAACCCAACAATTACTAACCCATGTCCAATTATGCCCCTTCTACTTTCCCCACTACTATATCTTTTGAAGCATATTTTAGACATAACACTATTTCATTCATAAATGTCTACTAAGTATATCTATAAAAGGTATAGATTCTTTAAATAAGCAACAGTACCATTATCACATCAAAATAATAATAATGTTTTATATCAAGTATCAAGTCAATGTTCAAATATTTACTTGTCTCCGGTATTATGTTTGTTTTAACAGTTTGCCATTTCTTCATTCATTCATTCTTTCTTTCTTTCTTTTCATTTCATTTCATTTCATTTCATTTTTGAATCAGGATCCAAATAAGTTCCACACATTGCGATTGACTGATAGGTATTTTTTAAAAGATTTTATTTATTTTTAGAGCGAGGAGAAAGGAGGGAGAAAGAGAAGGAGAGAAACAATCGATGTGCAAAAGAAACATCTATCAGTTGGCTTTCACATGCTCCCAGCTTCCAGCCTGGGACCTGGCCCGCAACCCAGGCATGTGCTATGATTGGTAATCCAACCAGCGACCTTTCGGTTTGCGAGGTCACGTTCCACCCACTCAGCCACACCAGTCAGGGCTGATAAGTCTTTTAAGTATCTTAACCTGTAAGTTCTCTCTTCTTTTCTTACCCTCCAGCATATTATTATTTTTCCTTTTAGTTTTTCTCAGTCTGGATTTTGCTGGTTCCATCTTTATGGTGTAATTTAACATGTTCCTCTGAGTCTTCTGTAAACTGCTGGGATTTAAAAGCTTGGTCAGATTTAGGACATTCTTTTTGAACTTACCCCAGTCAGATTTTTGTCTCCACTACTCCACTGAAATTGTACAACTCAATAGTTAATTTCCAAATCTTCATTTTATTTACTTTTCAGTTGCATTTGATTAAGTTTCTTCTTTCAACCCTCTTTCCACTTGGCTTCATGGGTATCACTCACTCCAGGTCCTCCAACAACCTTATTGGCTATCACTGTTTCTCTTCTTTTGCTGTTTTCCCTTCATCTCCCCAGTCTCTAGAGTGAGAGAGTCCCAGGGTGAGTATTCTTCTGTAAGCCTACCGCAGTCTGGGTGATCTCTATTCCTGTAGTTTCAAATACCACTAATAAGTTGAAGATACTCATATTTACATTTCCAGCCTGGGTCTCTCCCTTGAACTTGATAGCCATCTAACTGCCTACTAGACACCTACTTGTATAGAGACCACAAACTTACAAAGTCCTAAAAATCCCCTTGAATTTCTCTCTAAACTTTCTTCTATCACTGAGTCTTTCCTATCTCAGTGAATGCCACTTCATTCTTTCAGTTGCTCAGACCAAAATACCTTGAGTGCTTTTTCTTTCTCTCATACCCCGCACCTAATTTATTAGCAGTTCCCATCAGGTTTATGTTCTCATGTTTTCCACATCAACATTCCCCTAGTTGCTACCACCCCTGCCCTAGTCAACATTGTCCTTTGCCTGGACAGTCAATTGGCCTACTAACTAGTCTCTCTGCTTGAACCCCACATAAAATTTTTCATACCAAGGTGCATTTTTTAAAAATTTTAAGTCAGAACCTTTTGGTGGTTTCTCATGTCTCAGCACAAAGACCTCATCATGGCTTACAAATATGCTCTGATCTCCCATTATCTCTCTGATGTCATATCCTACTATTCTCTCTCTCACTCACTCTGCTCTCTTTGCTATTCATCAAACACTAAGCAAGCTTATGCTTTTTCCTTTACACCTGTTTTTTCCTCTGCCTGGAATGCTCTTCCAGATATCTACATGACTTGTTTTCTCACTTCCTTCTGTTTTGTCTACTTGTTACCCTTTCAAAGAGGCCTTCTTTGACAAATCCATCTAAATGGCTACCTAGTCTATTTTTCTCCACCCCCTACCCCCACAAACGTATTCTATCCCCTTAACCTATTTTATTTTTCTCCATTGCACTTACTAGTTATCTGATTGGCAAAAAAGAAATACAATATAATTTGCCTCCCACCCCTCCCATAAAACTTTCCTCAGGACCAGGTCTTCATTATTATTATTAAAGTTTTTTCTCATCTGATGCCAGACCAGGAACAGAGAGGTCACTGGTTTGATTCCCAGTCAGGGCACATTCCTGGGTTGCAATCTAGGTCCCTAGTTGGGGGCGAGCAAGCTTACTTGAGCCTGAAAAATGTTTGACATTTAGAGACAGTCTAAATATTTGTTTGTTTGTTTTTAATTTAATTTACTTTTAGAGAGGGAAAGGGAGGGAGGAGAGCAACATCAGTGTGTGGTTGCTTCTTGAGTGCCCCCAACTGGGGACCTGGCCCGCAACCCAGGCATGTGCCCTGACTGGGAATTAAACCAGCGACTCTTTGTTTTACAGGCCGGCACTTAATCCACTGAGCTATACTAGCCAAGGCTAAATATTTGTTAAAATAATGAGTCAGTGAATAATTAATGATAGACTTTCACAATGTTAGTTTATAGTATAATACTGTGTACTGAAATAAAAAATGCTGGCTCTCAAGTCAGACTATTTGCAAGTCATGGCTTTGCTACTTTCTAACTGTGAGCATCTTTTTTAATCTCCCTGTGCTTCAGTATAATATAGTGCCTGCCTCAAAAGTTATATTGTAAGGGATCACCTAAAGTATATCAAATATGTAATACTCAATACAAGTTAGCTACTGTTGCTAATATTACATTCCTTAAATATTAAGGTGGGGTTCCCCCCAATACATTATGAATTATTTAAGCAAAGTAACTTTGAATTATTAGTCTATGTATCTGTAAAAAACTTGAACATAATAATTTTAAAATAGAGTAGGAAAATGAATTTTTATGTTTTTGATTTTTTTAAAGTTATCTATGGGGGCAGTGAATTTCATAAGAGAATGGGGAATATGAAACAATAAAATGCTACTTTTAAGCCAGTCTTGTTAGTAATTCACATGTAAATAAAACAAAATTATTTTTTAACACATAAAAGGTTTTTTAAAATTCTAATGCTAGAGAACATAATGGAGAGAAGTCTGGTGATAGTAATATGTTCACATGCCAGTTTCGCAGGAAATATCAAGAGTCAGAAACTTGTTTGTGTTCCTACCTTTGACCTGGTAGGTCTACTTCTTAAATTTATCAGAAGAAAAAAATTCTGTATGCCACTTTTCCTCCACCTCTCTCAAATAGGCACTTGATGCAGGAAAAATGCACTAAGTATATTGTGTGACATATTGTAGATGCTTATTAATATTTGTTGAAGAGCGACTATACTTTTATAACTTATATAGCAACTACCTCCATAATGTATAAGTAATTTTATCTATTTTTTAAAATAACTGATGTACCTCAAAATAATAAAGGCCATGTATGAAAATCCTACAGTTGTGCTCACCTAAGATCAGGAACAAGACAAGGATTCCCACTTTTGCCACTTTTATTTAAACTGGTACTGTAAGTTCTAGCCAGAACAATTAGGAAAGAAAAAGAAATAAAAGGCACCCATATTGGAAGGGAAGAATTAAAATATTCAGTACAATTCATATCAAAATTTCATTGGCATTTTCCACAGAAATAAAAAAAGTAATAAAAGAAAAAACTACCCAAAAATTTATATGGAACTACCAAAAGACTTCAAATAGTCAAAGCAATCTTGAGAAAGAAAAGCTAAGCTGGACACATCAAACTCCCTGATTTCAAACTATATTACAAAGTTATATCAAAACAGTATGGTGTTGGCATAAAAATAGACAAACAGATTAATAAGTGGTGTTAGGAAAATGGATATTCACATGCAAAAGAATAAAACTGGACCCCTACCTTACACCGTACACAAAAATTAACTCAGAATAGATTGAAGTCTTGAATGTAAGACCTATAACCATAAAACTCCTCGATGAAAACATAGGGTGTAAATTCCTTGACATTGGTTTTGGTGGTGATTTATTTATTTATTTATTTATTTATTTATTTATTTATTTATTTAAAAAAGATTTTATTTATTTATTTTTAGACAGAGGGGAAGAGAGGGAGAGAAACATCAGTGTGTGGTTACCTCTGGCACACCCGCCACCAGAGACCTGGCCCACAACCCAGTCATGTGCCCTGACTGGGAATTGAATCATTGACCCTTTGGTTCCCAGGCTGGCGCTCAATCTACTGAGCCACACCAGCCAGGGCTGGTGGTGACTTAGTTTTGACACCAAAAGCAAAAATTAACAAGTGAAACTACATCAAACTAATAAGCATCTGCTCAGCAAAGGAAAAACCATCAGCAAAATGTAAAGGCAACCTATGAGATGGAAGAAAATATTTGCAAATCATATATTCCATAAGGGGTTAATATCCAAAATACATAAAGACTTCATACAACTCAATAGCAGAAAAAGAAAAAAAAACCTGATTTAAAAATGGGCAAAGGTCCTGCATAGACATATTTTTAAAGAAGACATGCGTTTGTCCAAGGTGCTCAACATCATAAATCATCAGGGAAATGCGAATCAAAACCAAATGAGGTGTCACCTCACACCTGTTAGCATGGCTATTATCAAAAAGACAGGAAATAACAAGTGTTGGTGAGGATATGGAGTAGAACTACTATATGATCCAGCAATTCCACTTCTGGGTATATATCCAAAGGAAATGAAACCATTATCTTGGAGAGATATCTGTACTCCCCTGTTCATTGTAGCATTTACAGTAGCCAGGATATGGAAACACTCTTCATGTGTCCATCATGGATGAATGAGTCCAGAAAATGTGATGTAGGTATACATAAAGCTATTATTCAGCCTTAAAAAGAAGGAAATCCATTGTTTGTGACAACATGGATGAACCCGGAGGGCATTACGCTAAGTGAATAAGGCAAAGACTAATACTACATGATATCGTCACACATAGAAACAGAGTAAAAAAATGGTTGCCAGGGGGTAGGAGACATAAGGGATTGTTAAAAGGGCACAAAGTTTAAATTATAAATGAATATGGTCAGAGTATATAATATATAATATGGTGACTGCTTGATAACACTATGTGCTGTAATTGAAAATTGCTGAGAGTAAAACTTGTGAGGTGATGGATGTGTTAACTAACTTGACAGGGAGAATACTTTCAGAGTGTACATTTATATCAAATTATCGCCTTGTTAAAATGATATTTAAGGCAACTGACTCTTAGAGGTTGTGGCTTTGCCATGGTGATTTGATCTGGAATTTGAACTTAGGTCTGAGACCACACTTCAGTTGAAATGATTACTATAAGTACTCTTTCTATCAGTTAAGACTTAGCTACAAATGACAGAAATCCAGCTGAAACTAATTTAAGCAAAAAGGGAGATATAATGGTTCATGGACTCCAAGGAAGGTTGAATAGCAATGGGAAGAACAGGTTTTCAGTTGAGCTTGCCTCTGAGCGGTTGGAACTAGGAACTCATGGTTTCAAACTACTCCATCTCTTATTTTGACTTCTCTCTACACGTGTCTTCCATTTTTCTCTTGAGTGTTGATTGGCTTTTTCTACATATTGGGACACCTGACCTCCAAGAGCTACTACATCTTTCAGCTTTAACCACTAGGGAGGAAATGCCTGATAGTTGTTTAAGTCCCAAGTTAAACAAAAACAGTCCCAGGGTAAGGACTCGTTACTTGGTCTTGGATCTGGTCTCCATTCCTGGACCAATCAACTGTGAATCAAGTTCATGTAGCACATAGCAATTGCTGGTATTCATGTACTTGAGAGAGAGTGCAGTTTTCAAGAGAATAGCCAATAGGTGGAGGAAAAGGTTGAAGGTATATTTGGTATACAGTCCTGTGAGTATCTACTATAACTTCTTATGTTTCACTATTTATGAGAGTGAAAAACTGGAAGCAAGCTAAATATCCTTCAATGGAGCTTGATCAATTATAGTTCATTGACTTAATGGATTACATAATCATTAAAATTACTATTATTTTGAAGATCTCAGAAATATAGATATGCTTATGATGCTAAATGGGAACAATATAATGTTGTATACACAATGTGTTTGCTACTGTGAGTATTGAAAATGTAGTAGAAGTGATTCAGCTTACTCAAACAGAAATTTACGAAATAGGATGAGACAGGGTCACGGGGGTCCACAGTCTGGTCCCTAGCTTGCAGATCTTCGTGCTTGTTTTTCTCAGGGCATCCAGAGGTGATTATTATCATGAGGGACTGATTGATGCTAACTGAATTCACAAAAGACTAATATATAAATTATAATGCTAATTTAATAATTTACAAAGAAAAATATTTCAGGAGCATCAAGATGATTCATATTGACTAGTCAGCAGCTAATCTTCCTCAGGTATTCTGTCTGGGTATCCAGACAATAATCAAACCATTGCTCTGTGATCATGGAATCAGAACAAGGGACTTTATATATGATGCACTCTTAAGCATTAGGGATAGAAATATGAATCACAGTTTCTGTCCTCAGATCACACTCATAGTTTGTATGGAAATATAGGCAGTTAAATAAGTATAGAATTTTCTCTGTGTATAGTAGGCAGACTTTTATTAGGCTCTCTCCCACTCAAGAAAGCTAAAAAATATGTGGATAAAATACAACAAAATGTCTTCTTAAAAGCTTGAAAGAACTGATTAAGAGCAGGTAGTAATCTGTTCCTGAAAATCAGACATTCTGCATCACAATGACTAATTAGGAGGCTGTTTCCTATTATTTTAAATGGGAAAGACAATAATGTATTAGGTATCATCCTAACCTTAACTAATTTTTAAAAATGTAACTAAAATACAGTGAAATATCACAGATTATCATGTTAAGATTAAAATGCTTAAAACATCCTTTCTGATCACCAAATAGTTAATGTGGTTGGTTGGTTACATATGGTGGCTTTGAGAGTAGTACATGACTAGAACCTGACCTTTTTTTCTTACTTTATTGTATTCCTTCTTAAATTGAGATAAAATTGACATATAACATTATATTAGTTTCAGATGTACAGCATAATAATTTGATACTTGTAAATATTGCAAAATGGTCACCACAGTAAGTCTAGTTAATATCCATCACCATATATAGACTTTTTTTTCTTGTAATGAGAACTTAAGATCTCTCTTAGCAACTTTCAATTATGAAATATAGTATTATTAACTATAGTCACCATGCTATGCAGAACATTCCCATGACCTCATTATTTTAGCATTGGAAGTTTGTACTTTGTGACTCGCATCACCCATTTCATATTCCCCTCCCCCCTCCTCTGACAACCACCCTCTGTTCTCTGTATGTCTGAGCTTAGGGGATTTTTTGTTTTGTTTGTTTTGTTTTAAATTACACATATAGGTGAGATGGCGAGATCATGTGGTATTTGACCTTTTCTGTCTGACATAATTTCACTTAGAGTAATGACCTCAAGTTTCATCCACATTGTTGCAAAAGGCAAGATTTCCTTTTTTGTGGCTGATTTCCTTTTATAATATTCTAATGTGTATACATAGCACATTTGCTTTGTCCTTTCATCCACTGATAGACAATTAGGTTGTTTCCGTATTTTGGCTATTGTAAATAATGCTGCGGTGAACTTGGAGTGCTTGTATCTTTTCAACTTAGTGTTTTCATTTTTTTTTTATAAATCCTCTCTGGAGGATATGTTCATTGATTTTTTTATTTTATTATTATTATTTTTTTAGAGAGACGAAAGCCAGGGGGGGGGGGGGAGAGAGAATATCATCAATGTGAGAGAGAAACATCAATCAGTTGCCTTCCTTACATGCCCCAACCAGGACTCAGCCTGAAACCTAGGTATGCGCCCTGACCAGGGATCAGACCCCACTTCCTTTTGGTGTGCTGAATGACCCTCCAACCAGCTGAGCCACCTGGCCAAGGCAGTGTTTTCCTTTTCTTCAAATAAATGCCCAGAAGGGGAATTGCTGGTCATATGGTAATTCAGTTTTTAATGTTTGAGAACCTCCATGCTGTTTTCCATAGTTGCTGTACCAATTTACATTCTCACCAAGAGTGTACAAGTGTTCCTTTCCTTCATATTCTTGCCAACACTTGTTTTTCTTTATTTCTTTTTTATAATAGCCATTCTAGCAGATGTGAGGTGATATCTCATTGTAGTTTTGATTTGCATCTCCCTGATCATTAGTGATGTTAAGCACCTTTTCATGTATTGGATTGGCCAAAAAGTCTGTTTAGTTTTTTCTGTAAAATAAAAGACACATTTTTCATTTTTACCATTAACTTTATTGATTTGGATAATTCGAATATGTCGGCTATCTCCTGCTATTGGCTTCTAGTAGAGGTCAGGGATGTTGCTAGATATATTCCAAAGCATAAGACAGCCCCACAGCAGATAAAATGTCAATAGTACCAAGACACTTCACAGACCACTTTTGACACATTCGATCAGTCACAGCACCTTCTCTGTATACTGCACAAATCTTTTTTTGCATTTCAGTTGTGTTTTTACCTTTCCTGAAATAGTAAAGCATAATATGCCAAAAATGTTGCATATTATCTTCCATCTTCAGTATTAAAATGGCTGCACAAAAATTCACCAATTTTGATTTTTTTTTTTAAATGCACGCTGATATGACAGCTGTCCCAACACAATCTAATAGAATTGTTTTGAATGAAGTTAAAGACAACTAAGCACAACTAGAGCCATCATACAGAAAATAGATGAACGTTTTGGCCAACTCAATACCTCTTGGCCATCTGCATGTTTTATTTGGAAAATGTCTGTTCAGATCCTTTGCCCATTTTTTTTTAATATATTTATTGATTATGCTATTACAGTTGTCCCATTTCCCCCCCCCACTCCACTCCATCCTGCCCACCCCCCTCCCTCCCACATTCCCCCCCTATAGTTCATGTCCATAGGTCATACTTATAAGTTCTTTGGCTTCTACATTTCCTACACTATTTTTACCCTCCCCCTGTCTATTTTCCACCTATCATCTATGCTACTTATTCTCTGTACCTTCCCCCCCTCCCCCTCCCACTCCCTTAATGACAACCCTCATGTTCTAGTTGTTTGCCTAGTTTGCTCTCATTTTTGTTTTATGTGTGGCCGTTAATAACTGTGAGTTTGCTGTCATTTTTACTGTTCCTATTTTTGATCTTCTTTTTCTTAGGTAACTCCCTTTAACATTTCATATAATAAGGGCTTGGTGATGATGAACTTCTTTAACTTGACCTTATCTGAGAAGCACTTTATCTTACCTTCCATTCTAAGTGATAGCTTTGCTGGATACAGTAATCTTGGATGTAGGTCCTTGCGTTTAATCTTGGGTAATGTAATTATGATGTGCCTTGGCGTGTTCCTCCTTGGGTCCAGCTTCTTTGGGACTCTCTGAGTTTCCTGGACTTCCCGGAAGTCTTATTTCCTTTGCCAGATTAGGGAAGTTCTCCTTCATTATTTGTTCAAATAAGTTTTCAATTTTTTGTTCTTCCTCTTCTCCTTCTGGCACCCCTATAATTCGGATGTTGGAACGTTTCAAGGCGTCCTGGAGGTTCATAAGCCTCTCCTCATTTTTCCAAGTTCTTGTTTCTTCATTCTTTTCTGGTTGGATGTTTGTTTCTTCCTTCTGGTCCACACCATTGATTTGAGTCCCAGTTTCCTTCGCATCACTATAGGATCCCTGTACATTTTCCTTTGTTTCTCTTAGCATAGGCTTCATTTTTTCATCTGTTTTTCGAATAGATTCAACCAAGTCTGTGAGCATATTGATAACCAGTGCTTTGAACTGTGCATCCGATAGGTTGGCTATCTCTTCGTCGCTTAGTTGTATTTTTTCTGGAGCTTTGAAGTGTTTTGTCATTTGGGCCTTTTTTTTTGTTGTTTGTTTGTCTTGGCGCGTCTGTTACTTTGCCCATTTTTTAAATAACTGACTTTTTTCTGTTGAATTGTATGAGTTCTTTATATATTTTGAATATTAATCCTTATTAGATAAATGTTTTGCAAGTATTTTCTCTCAGTCTGTGGCTTGTAAGTTCATTGTCTTTCAAAGAACAGAAGTTTTTTGGGGGGGGGTTAAAGATTTTATTTATTTATTTTTAGAGAGAGGGGAAGGAAGGGAGAAAAAGAGGGAGAGAAACATCAATTTGAGAGAGCAACATGGATCAGTTGTGTCTCCCACACACCCAGATCAGGAACTACTCCCGCAACCCAGGAATGTGCCCTGACCAGGAATCAAATAGGAGACCTTTCACCATGCAGAGCTACACACAACCAACTGAGCCATACCAGACAGGGGGAGAAGTTTTTAATTTTAATGAAAACTTACAATTTTTATTTCATGGACTGTGCTTTTAGTGTCCTATCTAAGAAGTCATCACCAAACCCATGGTCACCTAGGTTTTTGCCCATGTTACATTGTAGGAGTTTCAGTCTTACATTTTACATATAGGTCTATCAGCCAGTTTGAGTTCATTTTTTAAAAAAAGTATAAGGTCTGTATGTAGATTCTTTTTCTTTTTCTGCATGTGGATATCCACTTGTTTGGTACCATTTGTTGAAAAGATTATCCTTTTCCATTTAATTGCTTTTGCTCCTTTGTCAAAGATCAGTTGGCTCGGTGGGTCAATTTTTATGCTGTGTGTTTTGTACCATTGATTTATTTGTCTATTCTTTGACCAGTAGCACACTGACTTGATTATTGGAGCCTTATAGTAAGTCTTGAATTATAGACAAGCAATGAACAATTAGAATTTGAAATGAAAAGCACACAACCATTTGCATTAGCACATACACACAAAGAAATACTTAGGTATAAATCTTAACAAAATATGTACAAGATCTATACGAGGAAAACTACAAAACTCTGATCAAAAAAATCTAAATAGAGATATTCCATGTACGTGGATGGCAAGTTCTTTCCAACTTGATTTATGTATTTAGCACAATCCCAATCAAAATCCCAGCAAGTTATTTTATGGATATCAGTAAAATGATTTAAAGTTTATAAGGAAAGGCAAAATACCCAGAATAGCAACACAGTATTAAAGGAGATTAAATGGAAGTATGGACAGTGTGTAACTTCAAGACACTACAAAACTGTAGTAATTGTGCTATTGGCAAAGAGGTAGACAAAATATATCGATGGAACAAAATAGAGACCCCCAGAGGGTGGATTCCAATCCCAGTCCTGCTACTTACTAGCTATGGAAATTTTAGTCAAACCATTTCAGTTTTCTTCATCTATAAAATGATTAAAGGGTTTGTATGAAGACAAAGAGAGATAATTTATATAAAGCATTTAGCAACATTGCCTGAAACATAATAAGAACTTGATAGATTTTAGCTATTGTACATTTTCTAATTTGATCCTAACAAGATTTATGAGAGTAGCAGATCAAGTTTCAGGGCTATTAATATTTGACAGAGGTCAAGTGGTTAAATAAATGGCAGAGCCAGAATTATGACCTAATCTAGAATTACTCAATATTACCCACCTCACTCTAGGATAACAGGAAGGAGTACGCTTTCAGAAGAAATTTTACAGATATGAGAAAATAAAGTTAAAAATAAATTACACAAGCAGCACTTTAATGTACTTTTATCCACAGTGAAAAGAATTCTTGTTAACTCAACTTTTAATTCCTGATATAAACTCATCTTGGTAATGACGTGTTGTTCTTTTGATGCGTTGATAAATTTTATTTGTTAACATTTTATTAGGATTTTTGTATGTATGTCCTATGATTTTTCTTTTTCGTAATGTTCTTGTCAGGTTTTTGTATTGGGTTTTTCTGGCATCATGAATTGAATTGTGGTATGTTTACTTTTTTCCTGTTCTCTGGAAGAGTTTGTATAAGATTGCTATTATTTTTTCACTTGAATACTTGATATAATTCTTTAGTGAAGCCTTCTGGGTCTAGAATCTTTTAGTGTGTATGAAAATGTTTTTAATTATGGATTTAATTATTTTCAAATAAATAATTTGAATAAATAATTTTCACATATTTTAAATGTAAGTCCACTCAGATAGTAGTTACTAATTTATAACTGGGTTTTTGTTTGAACTTTGTTTAACAATGCTACAACATTTTGAGCTTTAAAAACTTAATGTTGACTTCCACTCAAGATGTCAGCGTAACCAGACATGGCTCGCTACTTCACAACTACATCAAAATTACAACTAAAATATAGAACAACCATCACTCAGAACTGTCAGAAATTGAGTTGAATGGAAGTCTGACAACTACAGAATTAAAGAAACCACAACCATCCAGACTGGTAGGAGGGGCGGGAGCACAGACACAGAACAGGCTAGTCCCTCACCCACATACGGCGGATAAAAATCTGTGAGGGATATCTCAGGAGCAAGGAGTCCCAGCCCCGCACCAGGCCCTCCAGCTCAAAGTTCCAGTGCCAGGAAGATAAATCCCCACAACTATGGCTGCAAAAACCAGTGGGGATTAAATCAGTGGAAGAAACTTCTGGAGCCCCAGCAGTTCTTTTTAAAGAATCCACACACATACCTACTCAGACTCACTCCCTCTAAGCTCCATCACTGGGGTAGCAGCTTGAAAGGCACCAGTGACATACGGGGAGAAACAAGTGTCTGGCATCAAGGCGAGCAGAGGCCATTGTCCCCTTTCTAGACTCTTCCCTCACAGAGCCAGCAGGCTGGTGCTGTATCTGAGACTGCATCAACCTGGCTAACACTGTTTGACCCAGCTAGGAGATCCCCAGAGACTCCCCGCCTCCCAACTTACAGGCCCACCTAACCCGCTTTTCCATATGAATGGCTCGTCTTGGCTTTTGCTTCACAACTTCCTAAATCCTCTCAAACAAGCAACAGCTGGCCTCAGTGAGCCCCAGGCCTAGCACTAGCAGTATCCAGCCTAGAGTCACAGCTTGGCTTCCTCTGGGAATTTCCAAGCCCACAATGAGTAGCAGCAACCTCAGATTGCTTTATAACTCAGGCAGGATGGCCCTGGGCAAAACACAGGTGGTAGCTGACCTTGGCCTGCACCACCCGGAATCCCCCAGGCCAGAGCACCCAGTGGACAGGTACACACCATGTCTGGAGCACCACCATCCTGCTTTTGTACAGCTAATCCTCCACAGAGGGCTGAGGTTGGTGGCAAGTGGTCACAGCCAATCCTTGCAAGCAACTGGCCTGGGTAAATCCCTCCCATTGATCTGCCAACAGCAACCAAGGCTCAACTACAAGAGGAAGATGTACTCAACCCACACGAAGAGCACACCTCAAGTACCCAGCTGGGGTCATAAGGGAGGCATTGTTACTGGACCCTATAGGACACCTACCACATTAGGCCACACTACCAAGACACAGAGTCAAAGCAGCTCCACCTAATACATAGAAGCAAACACAAGAAGGCTGCCAAAATGAGGAGATACAGAAACATGGCCCAAATGAAAAAAACAGATCAAAACTCCAGGAAAAGCTAAATGAAATGTAGATAGGCAATCTATCAGGTGCAGAGTTCAAAACACTGATTGTAAGGATGCTCAAGGAACTCAGTAAGGACCTCAGAAGTATTAAAAAAAAAATCCAGTCAGAAACAAAGGATACACTAGTTGAAATAAAGAATTTTCAGGGAAACAACAGTAGAGTGGATCAGCTGAGAAATCAATGATTTGGGACATAAGGAAGCAAAAAACAACCAATCAGAACAACAAGAAGGAAAAGAATCCAAAACAATGAGGATTGTGTAAGCAGCTTCTGGGACAACTTCACGAAGTCCAACATTCACATCACAGGGGTGCCAGAAGGAGAAGAGAAAGAACAGGAAATTGGAAGTCTATCTGAAAAAATAAGAAAATAAAACTTTCCTAGTTTGATGAAGGGAATAGACATGCAAATCCAGGAAGAATAGAGAGTCCCAAACAAATGGATGCAAAGAGGCCCACTCCAAGACACATCATAATTAAAATGCCCAAGGTTAAAGATAAAGAGAGAATCTTAAAAGCAGCAAGAGAAGAGAAGGTAGTTACTTACAGGGGAGTTCCCATAGACTGTTAGCTGATTTCTCAAAAGAAACTGCAGGCTAGTCGAGATTGGAAAGAAATATTCAAAGGCATGAAAAACAGGGACCTACAGCCAAGATTGCTCTACCCAGCAAAGCTATCATTTAGAATCGAAGGGCAGATAAAGAGCTTCCCAGACAAGAAAATATTAAAGGAGTTCATGATCACCAAACCAATATTATATGAAATGTTAAAGGGACTTATTTTAGAAAAAGAAGATCAAAGCTATGAACAATAAAATGGCAAAAAATACATATCTTTGAACAATTGAATCTAAAAATCAAACTAAGCAAACAAAACAGAGACAGAAACATGGCTACAGAGAATGTTTTGATGGTTGCCAGATGTGAGGGTTGTGGGGGGAGGGGATTAAGAAGTACAAATAGGTAGTTACAGAATAGGCATGGGGATGTAAAGTACAATGTAGGAAATGGAGTAGCTATAAAACTTATATGCTGTGTGGGAGCTCTGACCAACAGAGCCACCCCCCACGGCCGGCATGGATTAAAGTAAGTCTACCAAGACATGATCTGCTTGGGGAGGAAAGGTAGCCAATCTCTCAAAGGAGAAGGGCCTTGAGCCTGTTCCTCAATGGGCTTTTATTGGGTTTAATTTGTATAGGAATACAGGGTGTATACATAAAGCTCAGTCATTGTCAGGCAGTAATGATCAAACAATATATAAAATTCAAAGAAGTCTGAGGGCTTATTCTGAGTCAGGGTCAGATAGCCAAAGGGCCATAAAACTTTGGGAAACAAACTCATTTTATGCTTGGACCCTTATCATTTAAATTGAGGACATTCTTAGCAAAGCAGGTTTCACAGGATTTTATGCATTCTTTGTTAGGCCTGATTTCCTTGGAGAACCCACCCTTTCCAGCACAGCACAGCACCGCACCCACCTCCGGCCTTGTTTCAGGCTTAAGTCAGGTAGAAGATGCAAGCAGCCAAGAGATTAGAGGACTTCTTACAGATAGAATGAGGACTCAGGCTATGTCAAAGCCAAGGGATGAGGATCCATCACCCCTGTGTTCTATAGTACCCCAAGTCCTTCCCTGATGGCCCCATCGTGACCATGCCTGTCTTAGGTCGTCTCTCCCTTGAGGAATCTTACCCGTCATTGGCTAACCAGTCATCTGCCCAGGACCAAGCAGGGTGAAGTGGGCAGAGGCTGCACCCCTGCTGAGAGGATAAGCTTTGTCTCCTTAGTGGCTTATGGTCCCAAACTCTTTTTACTCAGCCTTAGCCATGGGGCGTTACAACTTCCGAAACCAGGTGCTACGGTTCCCAACAATACCCATCACCTGTGGACATGAACAATGGTGGTGGATTGCCTGAGGGATCAGGGGGTGCTGGGTGGAGAGGGACAAAGGGAGAAAAATCAGGATAACTGTAATAGCATAATCAATAAAATAATAAAAAAATAAAAACAATGTTAGCTATCACTTAGGTTTCTTTTAAACTGTGATAAAATATAGTGTTAAGCTTACCATGTTAGAAATTTTTAAGTATACTGTTCAGAATGTATATAAGTACATTCACATTGTTGGCAGCCAATCTCTAGAAATGTTTTCATCTTGAAAAACTGTACCCATTAAGCAACAATTTCCCATTTTCTCCTTCCCCCAACTCCTGGCAACTGCCCTTCTACTTTGTGATACTAATAATAGGAATCATACGTACAGTGTCTTTTTGTGACTGATTTATTTAACTTAGCATAACTTCTACAAGGTTCATCTATGTTGTAGCATGTGTCAGAACTTCCTTTTTAAGACTAATATTCCAGTGTATGTATATATCACCTTTTGTTTATCCGTTTATCTATCAGTGTACATTGAGGGTTGCTTCCACCTTTTGACTATTGTGAGTAAGTCTTTGAGCAATAGGTGTACAATTATCTCTTCAACACCCTGCCGTCAATGTTTTTGGTAAATACCTAGAAGTAGGATTGCTGCATCATATGGTTATTCTATTTTTAAAGTTTTGAGGAACCGCCATACTGTTTTCCAAAGTGACTGTACCGATTTACATTTCTGTCAGCAGAGGACTTTTCATATTTCAAATTTTTTCTGTTGTTAGTAAGCTATATTTGTTTCATCAAGCCTTGAAATTTATTGACACAGTGTTTATAATGCATTCAGTGTCTGGGATTTGTAGATTATATTTTCAAATAATTGATCTGGTGCTTTGCTGACCCTTCTTATTGTATATTGTTTTTATTTTGTTCATTTGCTCTAATGCTTCTAGTCTCTTGAGTTTGCGGTGCTGTCTCACTCTTTGGGTCTGATTTGTGTTTGCACATGCTCTCCTGAGTTTGTGTGGTGGTTCTCCCTTCTTTCTACCCTTCCAGAACAATTTTCCAGAAGAACTCATGGTTTTGTTTGTTTGTGTGTTTTAATAAGGAGAGTAAATTGGGAGGAAAGAAGTAGAGGTGTTAGAAATTGTCATCTTTGAGCACTAGGCTTCAACCCCATTATCAGCTATGCTTAAAATTCTAACACACTCTGAATGATAAGATTATCAAATGCAGTTTGTAACATTGTTACTTTTTTCCCCTCCCTCGCAGGACCCGTTGGGGCCCAGCCCCTACTCATGGTGCCCAGAAGACCTGGCTATGGCACCATGGGCAAACCCATTAAATTGCTGGCTAACTGTTTTCAAGTTGAAATCCCAAAGATTGATGTCTACCTCTATGAGGTAGATATTAAACCAGATAAGTGTCCTAGGAGAGTAAACAGGTAAGAATCATGAAGTCTTGGAGATTTTTTTTACTCTTGGTATTTGTCTTTACCATAGTAATTGTTTATCTTGTATATCTGAATAAATGTGATAATGTCTAACAGTTTGACCAAGGGCACATGGTAATTTGTTTTGAAATTGATTGTTCTTTAGGTGTGTGATGTTAGGTAAAATCTCCATACAGCCTTGAAATTTTTCCATTATAACATGAACTCATATGTTCTCTCTGTGATGATAGAAAAAGTCCAAGTCATTTTTAGGTGCTTTTGAAGTCACTGAGCATCTTTTCCTTTGCTGTTAGGTAATATATCTCTTAACTCCCCACCCCACCTTATTTACCCCTTTTCTAATGTTCCCTTTAAGATGATGGTGGTGTAGAGGTAGTGGTGGTTGTCATGGTTTCATGCTTTCTAGTCCCCTGATCCTCAACTGCTAACTGTTCCTTAATCTTACATAGGTACAAGTACATAATGGTATCTAAAGGTTTTTCAGTCTGCTTTCAGTAATCTGCTTTTCTCACATTCCCTAAGTACTCTATGTGTGTGTATGTGTGTGTGGCTGTCGTTTAGGAAATACAGGAAATAGGAAAGGGAATATGAAAAACATCACAAAAGGAGGTTTTTTATAAAAGACTATGAAAAAAACATTTAGAAAACGATGCTACTCAACATTTTGGTTTGTAGAATAAAATATCTCAGATTTTTCTTATTCAGTAGTTATTGTTAAGTGCCTTCATTTAAGACATAGGTGAGTACACCTGAAACTTATCTATATTATAAATCAGTCTTACCTCCATTAAAAAAAATAGATGGTTCTTTCTGTCAAGAAACTTATAATTTAGTGGAGGAGTTAAGACACATAAGATAGATGAAGTGAATGATGATAAGAATCTTTGTGATGGCATGTAAAAAATCATATGAATATTATAACTAACATATAATGCCAAATTCTTTCTGAGGTCAGGGAGGTAATTGTGGAGTACTACATGTGGAAAGAATCAAAGAGATCAGCTAATCTGATACTCTTTTTTTTTAATAGCTGAAATCCAGAGAGGTTAAGGGACATTCAAGAACACATATTTCTAATAGCAAAAGTGAGACCAGAACTCCAGAATCCTAACTTGATAATCATTAAGAAATATTTGTAAAGCAAGAAGATAATAAAGTCTTGCTATTTGTGACGACTTGAATGGACCTTGAGGAAATTTTGCTGAATGAATGAAGTCAGACATGGAAAAACAAATACCATATGATTTTACTTACGTATGGAATCTAAAAACATCATAAATGAACTTTATACTTTGTTAATATTATGGCTTGATTTTATATCAACATCTGCAAAGCTTAATTCCCTTTATTTCCTTCAAAAGACTAGGTTTTTGTTTTAACTTTTTGTAATATCACTACAACTAGTCAGTTAAAGTTGTTGGTGGGCTTTTGAAATTAGTTACTACACCTCAACAGTTGGACTTCTGGAAATTAGAAGGAATTAGACAGAACTACAATTCCTTTTCAGTGTTAGCTCAACAGTTACAGGCCAAAATGCAGCAGTATTTAAATCAATACATATGAGGTTTCTCTTCTCCACATGCCACATGCTCAAACATTTGGCACTATGACATTAATCACAGTGGCAGCATAGTGATATATTGTAGCCACACAAGTTTCCACTTTAGTCAGAGGAGTTTTCGTGGACAAAATATCCAAGAAATGCTCATGAATCTTTGTGAGTTGACTTCTCTACTTTAGATTTTCTGTCCATTGGTTTTCTTTTGCTTTCCTCACCCCTTTGGTGTGGTGTGGTGTGGTGTGGTGTGGTGTGTGTGTGTGTGTTTCTTATGTAATGATTTTGATTGAAAATGATTGTTTGGCTTAGGAGCATGTTTAGCAGACTTTAAATGTTTTTGGGTTTTTTAACAAGTGAATGGTCTTAATAACTAAAGATAAATTTTTTTAGAAATATGACCTAGAATGTAAGTTCTATAACTTAGATTTTATGTTAGTTTGTCCAGCTACTAAATACTTGTCTATATGGGGATAAACCCTGAGTAGACTGTTATGTACTTATTCAAAATCATTGAACAATGAAATACATGGAAAAAATTATATACACAATATGAATATAACAAATCTATTTTAGACACATAAAAATTTGAAAGAATCTTAAAATAATTGATAGTAGATGTAGTTGGGGGTTTTTTGGTTCAATTTTCTTTTATAATTTAAACACTATAGACATTTTGCTGTTATAATTGTTGGTTTTTAAATATTTTATTTATTTATTTTTAGAGAGAGGGAAAAAGAAGGAGAAAGGGAAAGAAACATCAGTGTGTTGTTGCCTCTCACATGCCCCCAACTTGGGGACCCCGTCTGCAGACCAGCGCTCAATATACTGAGCCACACCAGCCAGGGCACTATTTTAATTATTGTTGCTTTTTCTTTTAATTTTTAAATTGACTTTTAGATTTTGGAGATAGGGGGAAGGGTGGGGGGAGAGAGAGGAGTGAGGCAGACATCAGTCTGTTCCACTGATTTATGCATTCATGGGGGTTGCTTCTTGTATGTGCAGACCTGGGATTGAACCCATAACCTTGGCGAATCAAGGAGGAAACTAACCAACTGAGCTACCTGGCCAGGACACCATTACTATTATATTATGACTAATGGTATAGGGACAAATATTTGTGCATATTGTATATGGATGTAATATAATTCTGATTGAATTTTAGAAGGAAAAAATAAATCTATATTGATGTTATTTCAGATTTTAAATGGAAATCTCAAATCAGAGTGTTTGAAGGAACACCTTTTCTGCTGTTATTAGGAATATCATTGTCATAGTGTTATAATTGGGTAATATGCCAAGAGAGGGATATACTTTTTTAATGTAACAACTTTATTGATGTAAAATTCACACACCATACAAAAATTCACTCAGAGGTGATGTACAACCATCACCACTCTCTAATTTAGAACATTTAGATTCCTAAAAAGAAATCTCATAGCCATTATCAGTCACTACCCATTGCCTCCTTCCCCACAGCCCATGCTAAACACCAGTCTACTCTCTGTCTCTGTAGATTTGCCTTTTCTGGACATTTCATATAAATGGAATTATACAATGCCTGCCTTTTTGCATGACTTCTTTAAATTCACATGTTTTCAAGATTCATCCAACTTGTAACATGTGTTACTACTTCATTTTTTTTGTTACTAAATAGTATTCCATTGTATAGATAGTTTATAGATTTATCAGTTGATGGATATGTGAGTTGTTTGTACTTCTTGGCTCTTATGAATAATGCTGCTATGAACATTTGTGTACAGGATTTTGTATGGACATATGTAACTTTTCCTTTACTCTTTCAAGGAACTGCCAGACTCTTTTCCAAAGTGGCTGCATCATTTTACATTCCCACTAGCAGTGTGTGGTGATTCCAATTTCTCTACATCCTCACCAAGATTTGTTATCTGTCTTATTTGTTATAGCCATCTTAATGACTGTTAAGTAGTACCTCATTGTCATTTTGATTTTTCATTTTCCTGTTGGATAATGATGTTGAGCATCTTTTCATGTACTATTTGCCATTTGTATTTTTGGAGAAAAGTCTATTCAAATCCTTTGCCCATTTTTAGATTGGATCTTTTGTCTTTCCATTAAGTTGGATTTCTTTACACGGTCTAGTTAAAAGTCTCTTATTTGACCTTTTGATTGATAATGATAATGGTCATTGATAATGATTTGCAAAATTTTTTTCCCTTTCTGCATGCTGCCTTTTCACTTTCTTGATGATGTCTTTTGAAGCACAACATTTTTAATTTTGATGAAATTCAGTTTTTTCTTTTGCCAGTTGTTCTTTTGGTGTGATACCTAGAGAACCATACTTAGAGGACATTAACCCCAAAAAACATTAGAGGACACTGACCTCTAGAAAACACTGCCAATGAAAAATCAAATAGTACGGTGTTTAGCTATCTTGGGGAAATTGTACCATGCAAAATATGTCAATTAATAATGTGTCACTTTGTTTTCCTTGTTTGTTAATCACTTGGAAGAAAAGAAATCTAACAGATAGGGATTATTTCAAATCTCAGAATTGTTCTTTAAAAAATTTATTTTTATTGTGTTTTTTTTTTCATTACCATTTAGTCTCCTTATACTCTCCACCACCACCACCACACCCACCCCCCCAGACCCCACCATCATAATCACCACATTGTTAAAGTAGCACCAGAATAAATTACTCACTGGTAATTATAGTCTTTTGGTTAATAGTACAGTATATTTGGGATTGAAAGATACTTTTATAAGTAAATATATGTCTAGACATCAGGGACTAGTAGGTAGAGTTTATTCCTAACATCTATCCATTGTGTAGATTTAAATTATAATAACAGCTATATAATATCCCATTGTATGGATGTGCCTTAATTTGTTTACTTTAGGTCTGCTGCAGTTTTTTTCCTTAGACTAAGTTAATAAGTCCATTTAAACCAATTACCTCAATTTACCAAATAGTTTTACCAAAAATAGAATGCTGTTGGTACTAGATACAAAAATATATGGACCCTTACTGGAATTACAATTCTAAATCCTGCAGTAACTTTACAAACTTAAAGATTATTTTTTGGATACTCCCTATTTTCATTTAACTGTTTAATTTATTGTGCTCCTGCTTTTTGTTGCACACCGTGCTATGTTCTGGAGGTCACAAGGTAAATACGACATGCCCCTTGGTAAGGATTTCATAGTCTATATGGAGTGACAAGTTCTGTGAGATGTGCATTATGTGCTGTGATGAAAGAGTAATGGTAATTTTATTAACCACTGTCACTCCAATCAATTCAATGATTTTTTTTAAATTAATGGTTTCTGCTTTTGGTTAGGGAAGAAGATGGGGTACATGACATGGTATTTGAGCTGAATAGTTTGTCCAGTGAGTCAGGGGAAAGAATAATCTGTATAGAGAGAGCATGAGCCAAAGGTAAGACATGTTTATGTAACAGAGGTAGGCCAGTATAAATAGAGTCTGAAAAGTTAGCTTGAGAGTACATCATTATGCTAAGGCCTGTGAATTCAGAAACAGTAGAGAGCCATTGGAGGCTTTTGAGCAAATGAGGAACATCTATATTTAAAAGCATTAACTAATGGAAGTGTGGAGAATGAATGAGAGAAGAGAAAGACCAGTCCTAGAGAACATTTTTAAGGCTGTTGGAATAGTCTATATCAGTGGTCTTTAAACTTTTGGTCATACATTCCCATTAGTTAAAATGTTTGACCATACACTTAATAGACAAATATATATACATACATGTGCTTAAAAAATGTATAGACATGTGCTACTATTTTAACATATTGCATAATTATAGAAAACTTAAAGGTGGAAAACAGTATTTTGAAATAAACTTTAAGAATATATTTACTAATTTGAAATTTTTAGGTTAATGTATCAAAAACCTGACAATGTGTACCATACAATTGAACTGAAATAAGTTGCAACATGCTGAAAATGAAGAATGAATGAGAGTTCACCATTAACCCTTATATGTTGCAGAGCTCCCATTATTCTGTTAGGATTCCTGGTGTACCATGTTACACCTAACCATCTGACATGGACTAAGTCGGGGCACCAGTATCAAGCCATATTCATGAATATTAGTAAGTCTTAATTTCAAATTGTTAGCTGAAAATTAAATATAAAAATTTTTTTCTCATGCTTCAGCATACTGTTACTATAGCACTTTTCGTACCTACTTTTCTAGATTAGAAGTAGTGTGTCGTAAGACTTAACTAACAGCAGTGGTGAAGAGAGGGCTTAGATGATTTAGAACAATAAATAATTTAGGTATGTGAAGAAAAGGAAGAAATAAGAATGGCTTCAGAGTCCCTAGCTTATGTAATCGCAATGACTTTAACAGAAATACAGATGGTGAAAGGACCAAATTTCTTATTTTCTCATTTGGACATTTGGATGTTGAAATGTGTAAGAAACATCAAAATGGAGTTCAACAGATTATTGGAAATAAGTGCCTAAAGCTCAGGAGATATGTCAAGGTGGAGATTGAGATTTGAGACTCGTCAGCATATAGGTGATAGTTAATAGGGAGAGTGAGTAGAGTCAAGATACGAGGACTGACAATAGATCTCTGGGGATACAATTGTTTCAGGTTTGCCAGTGAAGACACGTAACACACTAGAAAGGAAGGAGAACCAGGACAAAGTAGAAGGTGTTTTAGAAAAGGTTTCGCCCCATGCAAGATAGATACTCTACTCAGTTTTTCACATGATTCCATCAAAATAGCCAAAGACTCACATAATTTCTTTTGAGTCTTCTATTCTAAACTAAAAGTCCTTAGTTTGATTTATTTTTACTCATATTACATGAGTTTCTATCAGGATTACCTTCTGGTGGTTTCATTTTTTAGGGCCTTATTTCCAGATTGAACAAAGTACTCCACAATATGAAATGACCTCTGCAGTATAGGATGGGATGATTACCCACCTTGTACAGGGTACTTAAATATGTGCAGCCTGAGTTCTTCAATTTTGAGGAAGCTACATCATACCATTAGCTCTTTCTGGACTTACGTCACCCAAAGCCTCTTTCCACAAGAGCAATAGTAGGTAAGTTCAGATAGGTGCTCTAATTTGTTCTTACTGCAGTTGAACTTTTCAAACAAGTGCTTAAATTTCATAATTGCCCTTGTTACGCTTCATCTTCAGTGTTATAGTTTGTCAGTAGCTTTTAACACACTTATTTGTTTTTAGCTTACTAGTCATGTCTCCCAAGTATGTATCATTTGGGGGTTTCTTACACAATAGGTATTTTTGATTATTTATTAAAGGTAGGACACTAGATACGTTTCTTTTGCTTATCGTATTGATAGGGGTTTTGGGGGAGAGGCACTTTAGAAGTTTATTCTGAGTAAAAGTTTTCGTGAATGTCTAAGTTAAGTTAGAAAAAGAAAAGGAACTGGCCTTCCTCCACGTTATAACATAACATAATAAAACCCTCTAGTAATCGTGAAAACATATGATACTGGTCCGATAACAGACAAATAGACCACTGGGATAAGATAGAGAACTAAGCCATATTTGTTTATATGTGAGAACTCAAGATAAAACAGAACCTGTCAAGATGGAGGTTTAGGTAAACATGGCTTGCCTCCTCACACAACCACAGCAAAAATTACAACTAAACTACAAAACAGCTATCACCCAGAACTGTCTGGAAATTGTTCTGTGTGGAAGTCCGATGAGCAAGGAATTAAAGAAGTCACATTCATCCAGATGGCTAAGAGGGGTGGAGATGCAGAATGGGTGGTCTTACACCCTTGTGTGGTGGATAAAAATTGGGAGGGATCCCAGCCTCACACCAGACCACCCAGCCCAGGGTTTCAGTGCCAGGAAGGTAGGTCCCCATAACTTCTGGCTGTAAAAACCAATGGGGGTTGGAGCAGCAGAAGAAACTGCAGGATTCTCAGGTGTCTCCTCTTAAAGGGCCCACAACAGTCTTAGGAGTTATGCAGACTCACTCCCTCTGGGCTCCAGAACCAGGGCAGCAACTGGAAGGGTGCCAGTGGCATATGGGGAGAAACTGAAGTGTCTGGCACTAGGCTGAGTGCTGAGGAACAACTTCCTCTCAGACAAAACTCCAGAGGCCGGGTAGCAGCCATTGTCCCTTTCATAGAATAGCAACACCATATCTGAGACTCTTATCAGCCTGGTTCACAGGGTTGCCTTGCCCTGGAGATAACCTAAGGCTCCTTCCCATCCAATTTATGGGTATACTTTTCTATAATAGGCCACACTGTAAGACAGAGAGTCAAAGTAACTCTATCCAATAAATAGAAACAAACACAGGGAGGCTGCCAAAACAAGGAGACAAAGAAACATGGTCCAAATGAAAGAACAGAACAAAACTCCCAAAAAAGAACTAAACCAAACGGAGGTAAGCAATCTATCAGATGCAGGGTTCAAAACACTGGTTATTAGGCTGCTCAAGGAACTCACTGGGTACTGTAGCAGCATAAAAAGACCCAGGCAAAAGCATAGGTTGCATTAAGTGCAATAAAGAAAAGTATACAGGAAACCAACAGTGGAGGGGATGAAGCCAAGAATCAAATCAATTTAGAACACAAGGAAAAAGCATTCAATCAGAACAGCAGGAAGAAAAAAAGAATTCAAAAAAAAATGAAGATAGGCTTAGGAACCTCTGGGACATCTTTAAACATACCAACATTAAATCATAGGGGTACCGGAAGGAAAGAAGAAGAGGAAGAGCAAGAAATTGAAAACTTATTTGAAAAAATAATGGAAGAAAACTTACCTAATTTGGTGAAGGAAATAGATTTGGTCCAGGAACCACAGAGAGTCCCAAACAAAGAGGACTACACCAAGACACATCATAATTAAAATGCCAAAAGTTAAAGATAAGTAGAGAATCTTAAAAACGGCAAGAGAAAAGCAGAGAGTTACCTACAAAGGAGTTCCCATAAGGCTGTCAGGTGATTTCTCAAAAGGAAGTTTGCAGACTAGAAGAGACTGGCAAGAAATTTTCACAGTGATGAAAAGCAAGGACCTACAACCTAGATTACTCTATCCAGCAAAGCTATCATTTAGAATTGAAGGGCATATAAAGTGCTTCCTAGACAAGGTAAAACTACGGAGTTCATCGTCACCAAGCCATTATATGAAATACGAAAGGGAATTATGTAAGAAAAAGGAGATCAAAATGATGAACATTAAAATGGCAGTAAATTCACAACTATCAATAATTGAATCCAGAACAGAAGCAGAACAGAAGCAGAATCATAGATATGGAGATCATTTGGAGGGTTGTCATTTGGGAGGGGGAAGGAAAAAAATGGGGGAAAGATGCAGGGATTAAGAAGTACAAATTGGTAGGTACAGAATAGACAGGGAGATGGTAAAAACAGTACAGGAAATGGAGTAGCCAAAGCACTTATATGCATGACCCATGGACATGAACTAAGTAGGGGGATTGCTGGAGGAAATAGGAGGTACTGGGGGAAGGGGGAAAATTGGCACAACTGTAATAGCATAATAAGAAATTTTTTTTAATTATAAAAATAGAATTATAGATTGATCAGTTATTATACTGGTCAGTAGATGGTATGAGAAAACTGGCTCACAATATGGGGAAAAATGAAATTGAGTCCTTACATAACACTGTTTATAAAGGAGGGCCTCAGGTGGATTAATGACCAAAATAATGTATATAAAACCATAAAGTTAATAAAACATAATGCATCTTTGTGATGTAGCATAAGGAAAGTATTTCTTAAACCCTCAAAAGCATTAAACCATAAGGTGAAAATAATTATTTATTTGATACAACAGTAAGAATTTCATTTCAACAAATACATGAATCATGTTAACAAGCAGGTAGCGTTTTGGGGAAGGTATTTGCAATAACTAAACCTGTTAATGAATTAATATCAAGAATTAAAGCCGGAATAAAACAAGCCTTTAGTTTTACCAGTAGGCTAGCAAAAATTAGAAAGCAAAATTGGATAATGCCAAATCATGTCTGGGATGTAGCGAAATAGGAATCTCCGGGAGTATAGATGAGTGCAGCCACTGTGGAGAGCAGTTTGGCAGTTCATCATCTAGTTGGTAAAACTCACTTGGATCTAATAGTTCTCTTTCCGGGAATATAACCAGAGATTAAGTCTCACGCAGGTTCATAGAGGGCCATAAAATAAGGTACTGCATGGTAGCATTGTTTTTGGTGGCTGGCAGTGAATAGACAACACGTAGAGTACTTCGCATCAATCAGAAAGAACTAAATATCCCACAGCAACTTACTTGTTTTCAAAAAACCTAGTACAGAGGATAAAAGTAGGAATATATACAAACAGAAGGATATTCATGAACACATTAAAGAAATAACTTATTGGGAATGGGTTTGAGGATAAGGAGTATGGAAGGAAAGAAATCCGTTAGAGGAGGGGTCTTAACAGATGAATGATGATAATGTACCATAAATTGAGGAGTGTGATTAACCTACCCTTTGTCCTAAGGAATACAAGTGGAGTTGGGGGACTCATTTGACAGTGGTGTGTAAATTGGGTTAGAGAAGAAAAAATTAAAGGCATTAAAAAAACAAGAAAAAAATAACTCAGGTATCAATACTAGGACATGAAGTTTTAATGTAGGATAGTGGTACTAAGGAATGGAAAATAAAGGACTGATGTAAAAAATACTGCAGCCTGGGCTGGTGTGGCTTAGTGGATTGAACATCAGCCTGCGAACCAAAAGGTCACTGGTTCAATTCCTGGTCAGGGCGCATGCCTGGGTTGTGGGCTGGGACATGCAAGAAGCAACCAGTCAATGTTTCTCTCTTTCTCCTTCCCCTCTCTCTAAAAAGTAAATAAATAAAAATATATGCCAAAGAAATACTGCAGGGAGGTGGAGTCAGCAACTAATTGAATGAAGAGATGAGCCATGTTTTGAATCTGGATACTTATCCAAAGTGGAAAGAGGTGCCAGTAATTAAAAAGAAGTAATAAACAGGAGGATAACCATATTTGATGTGGGGAATATATGTTGAATTCAACTTTAGATATATTCCATTGGAGGTCCTAGCAGTTCATTGAGGTACACTGTCCACTGTTAGAACATTGATCAAGAATATACTGTATGCTAGGCATCAAAGCAGAATATTTTTTATCTCTGATATGTTCTGGCCCTGCTGTTTTATTTTAATCTCCACAGCTGTGATCCTTAGAGTGGTTTACCAGGATTTGGTTAGCTTAAAACTACACCAATTTGCCATTAATTAAAAAGTGACAAAATAAATCAAAACATTCTGACAAATTAGATCTGTAAAATTTCACCTGAGAAACTGGAATTGGTGTTAATGGCCACGAAAGTAAACTTAAAATTGAAAAAAAAATCTTTGAAATTTGTTTTGTACCTAAACACTGATCAGTGAATCAAATCTTCATTGTAAAATTTAGTCTAGAGAAGACTTGATTTAAATAATTTCAATAAAATAGGAAAGGGGGGGAATATAGAAACTTTGAGCATGTAGAAAATTGCTCTGGGTGTCAAGTCAGCTTAATTATTTGTTCCAGAAAATGCTTTTTTCCTCCTTTCCTCCTCACCTATTCACTTCACTGGGCTAGAATTTTTTTTTTAAGATTTTATTTATAGAGAGAGGGAGAGAAACATCGATGTGCGATAGATACATCGATAGGTTGCCTCTCACATGCCCCCTACTGGGGACCTGGCCCGCAACCCAGGCATGTGCCATGACTGGGAACCAAACCTTCAACCTTTTGGTTCACAGGCCGGTACTCAATCCACTGGGCTACACTACCCAGGGCTGAACCTTCTTTTAAAATTCTTTCACATGTATTACAAATTATACCAGTACTATGTAAGTATACTCTTATTGTAATATATTTAGATTTGTATAAACAAAATAAAAAATCATTCTTCTCTCCACCTCTCTCTCCAGAGGTAGCCTTTGTGTGTATTTTGGTATCTATCCTTCTAGGTATCATTCCACTGCTTTTACAAAGAATGTGTGTACAAAAATAAATATTGACTATTGGATATTTGGTAATTCTCTCTGTAGTCTGTACTTTTTATAAAAAAATATATGTCTTGAATATCTTTCCATGTAAGTATGTGGGATAAAAATGTTTGCTGGGTAAAAATGGAGGTTTCAAAGTATCCTTACTAGCTAATTACTATGGTAAAAGTTGGGAGCAGGAGGTAAAAGGATAGGGGTGGTGGGAGATACAGGTGTGCTTATTGCTGTCAAGAATCTCACAGTCTAGTAGAAGTGAAATATATAATAACGGTAATACAGTGGAGTCACTGTTCCCATACATACATGTACTAGTTGCTATTTGAGCGCACAAACTCTGACAAAGAGAGGTGAATGAGTCAGGTGATGGTGAAAGGGATTTTGGATCAGTTTCTGAGGTTAGTATTTCCCAGGTCAACTGTGACCCAGAACAATTAAGTAATTCCCTGAATTCACTCTTCTCTGTTTTTGTGAAGTTCAGATCATTCCTTTCTGGTATCCTAAGCCATAGTTCTGAAAGCAAAACTTTTATCATGTATGATTGTCTTTTAAATTTTTGATAGCTTTAAATAATGTAAGAAATTACTTTAGCTAAATTTTTTAAAATTTCATCATATAGAGGATTATGTTAATGTATTCCCTTTTTTAGGGAGGTGGTTGACTCAATGGTTCAGCATTTTAAAGTAACTATATTTGGGGACCGTAGACCAGTTTATGATGGAAAAAGAAGCCTTTACACAGCCAATCCACTTCCTGTGGCAACTACTGGGGTAAGATACGTGTTCCTTTTTTGGAAAGCTATATTTTTTCAGTGTCTCCTTTTAAATGCACTTTTTATCATTTTACTTTATTACAGCCCATATATCATTTATCTTTTTTAACTTTTTATTTTGAAATAATTTCAAACTTAAGGAAAACTTGTAAGAATTATGTAGAGAACCCATGTGTATCCTTTACTAAGACTCACCAGTGTTCTTAATATTTGCCACATTTGTTTTAATATTCGCTTTCTTTCTCCCCTTTGCTGCCTCTATATCTAATAGATACAGGTATATATATACATATACATAGTTATTTTTTCTGGACCATTCAAGAGTAGTTCGTATACACCATGCTTTTTAATGTGTATTTCCTAAGAACAAAGATAAAAACCATAGTACAGTTATCAGCTTCGCTAAGGTTTACAGTGATACACGGTACTTTTTATCTAATCAACAACCCATATTCCAATTTTGTCATTTGTTCCAATTATGTCCTTTAGCATTTTTTCCTTTAGTACAGAATCAAGTCCTGGTTGATGTTTTTATTTACATATCATGTCTTTCTAGTTGTCCTTATTCTGGAGCAGTTCCTCAGACTTCTTTTCTTTCTTTCATGACATTAACATGATTGAAGATGGCGGGCAAATTATTTTTTAGACTGTCCCTCACTGAGTTTATCTGATGCTTCCTCTTTATTAGATACTGATTAAGCATTTTTGGCAGAAATATTACATGTGTTCTTTCCTTATCAGGGCATCATAGCAAGAAGCACATAGTGCGTATTTGTTCCATTAATGGTGATGTTAACTTCGATCCCTTGGTTAAGTTTGTATCTGCCAGGTTTCTCCTCTCAAGTTACTCTTTTTCTCCTTGCTCATTGTGGGGAGATAAATTTTTTAGAAATTGTGGTAAAATACACAACATAAAATCTACTATCAGAGCCATTTAAAAAAAATAAAGCTCTTAACACTTTTTAATGTCCTAAATATTTTTTTAGTCTTTTTTTAAAGATTGTATTTATTTATTGTTAGAGGGGAAGGGAGGGAGAAAGAGAGGGAGAAAAATACCAACTGGTTGAGGGAAACATCAATTGGTTACCCCTGGCAGGTGCCCCAGCTGGGAACCAAACCAGAACCAAGGCATGTGCCCTAACTGGGAATTGAACCAGTGACCTTTAGCTTTGTAGGACAATGCCCAACCAACTGAGCCACATGGGTCAGGGCCATCTGAGCCATTTTTAAGTACAGTTCTGTGACATTAAGTACATTCACCACTATCACCACGCATCCATCTCCATAACTCTTTTCATCCTGTAAAACTGAAACTCTGTACCCCTTAAACATTAACTCACCCTGGCAACCATTCTACTTTCTGTCTCTAGGAATTTGACTATTCCCATTACCTCATATAAGTGGAATTACACATTTTCTTTTTGTGACTGGCTTATTTCACTTAGCACAATGTCCCCAAGGTTCATCTTCGTTGTCACATGTGTAGGGATTTTCCTGCCTTTTTAAGGCTGAATAACATTTCTCTGTGTGTGTGACACATTTTCTTGTTTGTCCATCCATTGATGGATACCTTTGAGCTATTGCAAATAATGCTGCTGTAAGCATGGTTGTAGCAATACCTGTTCTAGTCCCAGCTTTCAGTTTTGTTGTGTGCATACCCAAAAGTGGAGTTTCTGGATCACATAAATGGTAATTCTGTTTTTAATGTTTTAAGAAATCACTATACTGCTTTTCACAGCAACTGCACCATCTTATATTTCCACCAACAACAGTACACAAGGTCTCCAAATTCTCTACACCTTTGTCATCACTTGTTGTTTTCTGATGTGTTGATAGTAGCCATCCTAATGTATATAAGGTGATACCTGATTGTAGTTTTGATTTGAATTTTCCTAATTACTGGTGATGTTAAGCATCTTTTTTGTGCTTATGGGTCATTTGTGTATATTCTTTGGAGAAATGTGTATTCAAGTGCTTTGCCCATTTTTTAATTGAGTTTGGTGGTTATTGTTGAGTTTTAGGAATTCTTTATGTATTGTTAGATATATGATTTGCAAATATTTCTTTATATTTTATCGGTTACCTTTTCACTTTGTTACTTTTGATGCACAGAAGTTTTTAATTTTGATATGGGTGATACTTTTAAGAATCTTGTTTCTTTTTACAATTTTTAAATAATTGATGTTTCCTGCTTGGAAGAATTATTTCTATATAGTAATGGCGATTTCCTAATTCTCTCATTCCTTCTACATTTATTAGATGTATTCTACAGTAAGGAAGAGGATTTTCTTCTCCTCTGTATATTCTATTTAATTTGACTGCTCAAATTGGTTCCTTTGTCCTTTTGACATGACACACATCTTTTTTTTTTCTTTGAGTACTTCCTTACTTTGTGGCACAAGATGTTCCAGGCTCATCTTATTTTTTCCCTGCATAAGACCTGCAACAGGCCATTTCTCAAAGGAACACTAGTTTCTTTCAGTTGGGGAACGCAGTTTAGAAACCAGAATCTGGTTTACTGCATGTGCTCATTGCTACTAGGGTATATGTGCTTCCAAGCCCTTTCAGTGGACAGAGGTAGGAATAGAAATACATACATATATACATACATACTTAGATACAACTAACAGACAGTAACAAGTAAATATTAGATGGCATACAGTAAACCTAACTTAGGTATCCTGCAAGTACCACTATTTGTGTATAACGTACAGTCTATTGTATGTTGGAAGTCATGACTTCAAATCAGTTCTTCCAGTTCTAGTCTGTCCTCACAGGATTTCTCCTTAATTCTTCACATTAAATATTTGAATCTTCTCCCCTAGCTGGTGTGGCTCAGTGGATTAAGCGCCAACCTCTGAATCAAAGGGTCACTGGTTCAATTCCCAGTGTAGGGCACATGCCTGGTTGCAGGCCAGGTCCCCAGTAGGGACACGCAAGAGGCAATCACACATTGATGTTTCTCTTCCTCTCTTTCTCCCTCCCCTCCCCTCTCTAAAAATAAATTAAAATATTTATAAATAAATAAATATTTATTTGAATCTTCTTTAATCCCCTGGCTCCCCAAAACATCGCCACTTTTACTTATGTGTTCAATCCTACAGTACATATAAAACAGTATCTGAATGACTATACCATACCACTGGAGAAAACAAACCTAGTAATGAGAGTTTAAAGTTTTATTTTGTAGGCCGTTCTTTCCTACTTACCCCTCCTCCAAACTCCCAACTGAGACTAGAGTCAATATACTGTGTTCAAGAGTTACTTGGATTGGCCCTGGTTGGTGTGGCTCAGTGGATTGAGTCCTGGCCTACAAACCGAAAGGTTGCTGGTTCAGTTCCCAGTCAGGGCATATGCCTGGGTTACAGGCCAGGTCCCCAGCTGCAGGCCTGCAAGAGGCAGCCAATCAAGTTTCTATCATTCATTGATGTTTCTCTCCCTCTCTTTCTCCCTTCCCCTCTTTCTAAAAATAAATAAATAAAATCTTAAAAAATAAAAAGTTACTTGGATTAGTGTTTTATTTCTTGCTTTCTCTTCTTTTGGTGTGGTATATTATTCATTTGAAATGCATTTGGTTTCATTTGATTTTGTTTATATTCAGTTTTAGTCTTTTTCCTCCAGCCTTGTTGATTTTATTTTTAATTTTTAATATATAGAACTTTAACATGCTTTCAAAAGTCAAAACTATACTGAAAAATATACTCTGAATTGTTAATTCTTCTTTTATTTCTTCCAGTTTGTTTCTTCCCATCCTTTCAGAGTAACTAATTTCTTTGTTTCTGGTTTATGCATCCTGTGCTTCTTTTTACATAAATAAACAGATACATAAAGATTGTTCCATTTTCCCCTTCTTTCTCATATAAAAGATGACATAATATTTGTAATCTTCTGTACTTTGCTTTTTTTCACCTAACAATTTAGCTTGAAAATCATTCCACAACAATTCGAAGACATTTTCCTCCTCGTTTTTTTATAGCTACCCAAATGTTTGGGCATTTAGGCAGTTTTCCAATATTTTGCAGTGACAAATAATTCTGGCATAAGTAATTGTCATTTAAATTTTAGTCTATTGATTTAACATTTAGATTGGGTTTTTAAATTATATTTGCCTTGTTTTCTCTGAAATATTTTTATGAATAAAAATTAAATTTTAGTCTATTGATTTAACATTTAGACTGGGTTTTAAAATTATATTTGCCTTGTTTTCTCTGAAATATTTTTATAAGTTAAACTTAAAAATAATTGTATTTGTATTTTTCAACTCTTACCAGATAAGTCTTTTCCCATCAACAGGTAGATTTAGATGTAACTTTACCTGGGGAAGGTGGAAAAGATCGACCTTTCAAGGTGTCAATCAAGTTTGTCTCTCGAGTGAGTTGGCACCTACTACATGAAGTACTGACAGGACGGACCTTGCCTGAGCCACTGGAATTAGACAAGCCAATCAGCACTAATCCCGTCCATGCCGTTGATGTGGTGCTACGACATCTGCCCTCCATGAAGTGGGTCCTTTGGCTTATTTTTTATCTTTAGATTTTAAATGTGAGGGCTTTCCTCCCAAGAGTTGTGCGGGCCTCCTTTGGTTAACCTTCAGATGCTGTGTATTTTGATTATTTCAGTTGAAGAATAGCATGCATACAAGTTCATTGACAGATGTAAGTTATAGAAAGTTCTGACTTTTTTTTTTTAAGATTTTATTTATTTATTTTTAGACAGAGGCAAAGGGAGAAGAACATCAATGTGTGGTTGCCTCACATGCGCCCCCTACTGGGGACCTGGCCTGCAACCCAGGCATGTGCCCTGACTGGGAGTCGAACCAGTGACCCTTTGGTTCAAAGGCCAGCACTCAATCCACTGAGCCACACCAGTCAGGGCTAATTTAACTATTCTAATGGATAATTTTTAGAGAAATGTCTAACCCTTTCTCCTAGGAGCCATAAATCTTGAGTAACTGATATATTTTCAGATACATTCCTATAGTTAAATCACCTTGTGTTAAAGGTAATTTCATTGTTAATATAGTAGTGTCAAATTGTGTTAAAATGGCTGTTTTAATCACACTAGCACCTCACATGTGTATGTGTATATCTGTGCTTATATATACAGGATCAGGTAAGCTTTGTCTTTTTAAAGAAAAGTATTATGTCTTACAAACACATTTATATAAATAGCTTTTTGATCAATGATTATTTACTATAGCATTTTCTAAGACTGGAACTGTTAACTTTTTAAATCTATTTTTAAGAAAGTATTTTAGCTCTGGCTGGTGTGGCTCAGTGGATTGAGTGCTGGTTCGCAGTTCAAAGGGTCACCAGTTGGATTCCCAGTCAGAGTACATGCCTGGGTTCCCAGGCAAGTCTCCAGCAGGGGGCACTTGAGATGCAACCACACATTGATGTTTCCCTCTCTTTCTTCCTCTCTGTAAAAATAAATAATCTTTAAAAGAAAAAGATATTTCAAATAAACTTTATTCTTATTCAGACTAACATTAGTTGTAACAGTAGAGAATTTCAGTGAAGGATGCTGACTTTTTTCATTTAGGATGGCTGCTTTTTTTGCTTTCACAAATTGGAAAGTGTTTATAGTTTCCTATGTTCATAATGATAAGTATCATTATGATAGTATAGGTTATGTGCTCTAGAGTTACCTGTTCTGCAGATTTAAATACTTACACAGGAAGGAAGGATTGAACATACTATTTTGATTTTTGTAGGTATACACCCGTGGGGCGTTCCTTTTTCTCGGCTCCAGAAGGATATGACCACCCTCTTGGAGGGGGCAGGGAAGTATGGTTTGGATTCCATCAATCTGTTCGGCCTGCCATGTGGAAAATGATGCTTAATATTGATGGTAAGGGAACTAAACCCAAATTTTGTATTAAGTAGTTGATTTCTGTATGGCTTGTTTGTGTGTAATATGTATGTGTGCATTTTATGTATAATTATGTGTACTGGTGTCTTGAAGTAATATTTGGACATCTACTAAGACAAACTGGAAAACCTTCATATTTATAACACATTTCATTTAGAAAACCTTTACACAGAACTTGTCCTGGTTTGCTACTAAAGCAAATAAAAAAGCTTTGACATGATTAGTAGAGCAGTCTTCTGTTATAACTCACTTTTGCCCTTTTAACCATAAGTCAGTATTTCATTATAAAATACATGTTTTACAGGAGGAGAAGTCTTTTGGTCGTGGTGACCCCTAGCATTATGCCTACTGCTGATGCATAATGTGGAGCTAATTGCATCCATTTTTAGGTGTTCTCTTAGATTTTTGAGCTTATGGTAAAAGTAGAGAGAATAGTATGATAAACTGCCACCTATATAACCATTATCCAAATTGTCAGTATTTTTTTCTATCTTTACTCAAACTCTCTCCATTTCTTCCTCTACTATAGTAGTTTAAAGTCAAATCCCAGAATGTTATCTTGTCCCTACTAATTCAGTATGTACCTCTAAAAATAAGGATGTTTTCTTCTACAGTCAAAATGCCCCTGTCATATATAAGAAAATTGAAAATAATCATTTATTTGTAGACTCTACTACTCTGTCTATAATCAGATTTCCCTGATTGTTTCAAATATCTTCTTATAGTTCGTTGGTTCTAATCAGTGTCTAGACAAGATTCACACCTTACATTTGGCTATTATGCCTTTTTTTAATGTACTAGTCCCATTTCCTTCCCTCTTGTTTTAGTTTGTTTGGTTTTTCCTTTTTTTTTTTTTTTTTTTTTTTTCCTAGTGCCATTGGTTTCTTGTCGGTTGTCCAATAGAATATCCAAAAACCTGGGTTTGGTTTTTGTTTTCTTGTGGTGTCATTACTTTGTTCCTCTGTCCCCTATATTCCCTGAAAATGAAAGTTGGCCCTAGAGGCTTCATTCAATTCTAAATCAAAGTACTTTATAAGTGCTTTATATTTTTATCATATTAGGCACACAGAATTTAATGCCTCCATTTTTTAATGATACTAAAATTGTTTAGTATGTTTGGAGATCAATAGGCCTGATCTCTCCATTAAAATTTCACAATCAACCTTTCAATTTCTAATATTCCATTCATCGATCATTGTTACCCGAATCACTTGTTTCACTAGGGATTTATCTACTGGTATTTTTCCAATTCTGTTACTCCTTTTGCATTAGATGGAATTCTTATGTGGAAAAAACACAATGTCCTATTGATAATTCATTAGTCTTTGATAGCTTTCTTGATTTCTGGCACAGCAGGATATTCCAGGCTCATCTTATTTTTCTTATCCTATACCTGGAATCAGCCATTACTGCAAGGATCTCTGGATCTTTCTAGATCAGTACATAGTTTCCTCATTATTTTCAGCTGCATCTGCCATTGTGGAGATATGTCATTGAGGGGATGTATTTCAAAAGTCTCCTTTGGATGTGCTAGGACAGTTTTTAAGTGTATCCCATTGCAGAACATCATTTCATATATATGTAGGTGTTTCTTTAAGATAAATTCCAAGTAGTGAGATTGATGGGTCGGGGGCAAATGTATTTGTAATTTTGATTGCTATTGCCAGATTGCCCTCCACCAAGGTTATAAATATTTATTTTACATCAGTGATTGAGACTACCTGTTCCCTTACGCCTTTGCCTCTATAGGTGTCAGCCTATTATTTTTGTCAATCAGATTTGCAAGAATTAGTTTCATTATGTGCTTTTGTTTTCCATTTGACCATCTTTTCACACATATAAGGGCCACCTTTCTTTTTTGTTAACTGTTTATGTCCTTTACCCATTTTTTTTTCTGTTGGATATTTGGTCTTCTCATTTACTGACAGTGCTTTCTAAATTGAAGAGATTAGTTAGCCCCTTTTCTGTGAAGTGAGTTACATATAATATCCATTGGTTGTTATTTGTCTTTTAAAAGCCTTTGATATGGTCTTGTTTTTGTTTTTGCTGCATAGAAATTTATCCCTGCGTGTATGTGTGTGTGTCTACACATACACACTTAAAGGTGATCAATAGTTTCTTTTTTGACTTTTACTATCTAATAGAACTAGTCTCGTTTTTTGTTTCAGGTTTTTCTAGGCCTTTCTTACTTATTTTACCACATAAGCGTTAGAAACACCTTGTTTAGATCCGGTGGGTGTGGTGGAATGGGCTGTTATTTTTATTGAGATCTAATATTAATAAGTTAAGTTAGGACAAACTGGCATCTTTAAAATACTGAATCTTTCTGTCAAAGGAAATACTACACCATTCCATTCGTTCAAGATTACTTTTGTTTTCTTAGGAATGTTTTAAAGTCTGCACATAAAATTTATACATTTCTGGATATTTTCTCCCTTCTTTTTGCTGTTAAATGCATTTATAGGTCTAACTGGTTATTGTTCATAGACATGAAGGCTTTTGATTTCTATATACTAACATTTCTCTCTGCCTTATTGAATTCCATTATTGATTGTAGTAGCCTTTTAAGTGATTTTCTTGGAGTGTCTAGTTATAATCATTTCATCTACAGATAGTGATAGATTTTCCTCTTCCTTTGGATTTTTATACCTTTTAACAGGTTATATTAACTAGTTAGGGCACTGTTAAACATTAGTGGTTAATGGGCATCTTCTTTTTATTTCTAACTTTAGAAAGAATGCTTCCAGGATTTCTTCATTAAGTATAATGCATACCCACGTATATGCATAAAGCATCTGTTGCTTCCTGTTAAGTACTTTTCAACATCCATTTCTGATTAATTTTCTCCATAAATTAATATTTATGGAGCTAATGATATATTTCTATTTTTATAACAAATATTGAACTAAACTAATGTTTCTGGAGTTTAATGTGATGCTGGATTCTCTTAGTACTGCATTTAATTCAAATGCAAAAGTAAGATGGATCTGATCTGCAGTCTTCTTTTGGGGCAGTCTTTTTCACGTTTTGGTATTAATGTTACATTTTATTAAAAATCTAGAAGTTTTCTGTTTTTTTAACGTATAACAGTTTTTTAATAGTATTGAAGTTATCAGCTCTTTTAAGATTTTGTAGAATTTTCCTGTAAACTGTTGGGGCCTATGTATTTTGTTTGGTAGGTAGATAGTTATTTTAAAACTTCATTTATTTTGTGAAAGTCTGTTTAGGCTCTCTGGATTCAGTTTTGGTAGATTATATCTTAGTAGAAAATTATTTTATCTATATTTATTTGTACGGAGTTTTATAAAGTAGTTTCTTATATTTTAAAATTTTGTCTATTTCTGTGGTTTACCCTCATTTCTTATTTTGTGTGTTTTGCTTTGTCCTTTTAATTTTTGCTCTTGATTAGGAGAGGTAGTAATTTAATCACATGACTTATCCCCTTCCCCTGCCCTCAGCAAAAGAGATTTTGAAATTTTTTTTCAGTTCCCTGGCTTTCTGTTTTTTACCTTCTTAATTTCTGCTTTTAGCTTTATTCTTTTCCTTTTCTTTAGTTAATTTAGTTGTTTTTCTAGCTTTTGGAGCTATATTAGTAACTCATTTACTTTCATTTTTTCTTATTGATAAAAGTACTTAAAACTGAATTTTCTTCTCATCACTGTCTTAGCTATATTCCAAGGCTTACAATACGTAGTAAGTATTTTATTATATGTTGTAGAAACAGCACAAATTTTATTTGTATTTCACCTATTACCCAGTGTTCTTTGAGAGACTTTTTAAGTTTTCAGATTGGGGATCTCTTTTTTTCTGATTTTGTTATAAATTTCTCATTCTGTTGTGTTGTTTAATCAGAGAATGTTTTGTATTCTACTTTTAGAATTTGTTGGGATATTTTTGTAGCCTAATATTTGGTCAGTTTTTACAAAAGTTCAATAATCTTTAAAAATATGGTATATTCAATTATTTGGTAGTGTTAAATGAATATCCATCCACCCTACCATTTTGATTATGTTGTTCAGATAATTTATTTCCTTATTTATTTTTGTTTACTTGTTTTCTCAGACTGGTAGAAATAAATTTAAATTTCCTATTATTACTCTGTTTCTGTGTATTTCTCCTTTTATCTCCTATCATTTCTCCTTTTTTAATGTTGCTGCCATATTCTTGGGAACACACACATACCTGTTTTCTTCATTGTGAGTTGTATCTTTTACAATGGTACACTTTTTTAAATACTTTTAGTGACTTTTTCAAATGCTTTTGAGCCAAAATTTGTTTACATTATCCAAATAAAGGATGACAATCCATGTTTTTGTGAATCTTACCTATCCATTAATTTTTAATTTCCTTTAAATTTTCTTATATTTCCTAAATTACAAATACATTGTGGCCATAGTATAGAGTGGTTTTACTTTGTGGGTCAGTCCAAAGCTTTCTGTTAGTGAATGGATCATTTATGCCAGATGGATAGGAATAATATACATGTTTCATCTTTGTGTCAAATTATTTTATATCTTCTATTATATATGTTTTTTTTAAATGGTCTGTTTTGTGCTTTTTAATTGATAGTTTTGGTATTAGGAAGGTTTTCTTTTCCCATCAGTGGGTTACCTGTATACTTATAACTTCAAGTAATACCTGACTTTCTTTTTTAAAGCAGTGTCTTTTGTTTTCCTCAGCGATTTACAATCATATTAGCTTCATTCTCTTTTCTTTCCTCCCTCTCCTTTACTAATTAGTTTTAGCAATTATAGCATTATTTTATTCTTTATAATTTTGCCCAAATTTTTACTACTTGACTTTCAGCTCTGGCTGTCTATTACTCTAAGGTGCAATCAGTGAGTTGATTCTACTTTTATGTCCTCTACTCCTGTCATTTCATTTATTTGTATGTATTATGATCCCCGCAGTGTTCGAGTATGTAACAGTTACAGTTCCTTCTGTCACATGTATGTTCACTTCTTTTCATCTTAAATTTACAATGAACTATATTGGTGTTACCAGTCTTCTAACATTTGTCCTGTCATCTCTTGATTGCAATATGTCCTCATTATTTCTTCAAGAAAGGCTAATATGAATTAAGAGCTGAGTTTTTGCTTATTGAAAACCATTCGCCTACACCCTTATTCATGAAGGACTGCTTGGCTAGACATAAAATTATTGACTCGTACTTTCCTGAGTACTTTATAGGTATTTTTCCATTGTCTTCTGACAGTGAATGTTTAGTAGGTAAAGTATGATGTCAGCTTGATTTTCTTTTTTAAACTATTTTTAATAGTATTTCACTAGATTATTTCTCAGTTTTGACTGTTTGGGGTTAGTTTTATTTTTAAAACTTTCGATTTCCTTTGAAAATGTAAGTTTAAGTCTTTTTTTTTATCTATCATTTTCTTTTAAACATTTTCTATCCTATTTGTCCCTTATTGTGCCTTTTGTGGTATAATTTTTACCATGTATTCATTGTATTGAATAGTTTAGTCTTCATTTTTTGAATTAAAAAAAAATCTTTCTATTTCATTTCTTTCATTGGTTATGCAATGCTTATTTCACTTTCTCCTGTTGACTGGGCTGTCTCTTCCCTGAGTTTTTAAATTTCTGATCTGAGGTCTTTCATCATAGCTGTTTTAAGAATCTTTGAATTTATATTAAAAAGTAGTGTTACAATTTTCATCTAATTTGTGATGTCTTCTGTTGAGTTTTCTTCATCAGGGATGTTGTGCTGACTTTTTATGGTATCTTTCCATGGTTATCACTTTTTTGTTATTCATATTTAAATCATACTAGTTTTTCCAAACCACCTATTTAGAAGAGACTAGAGTGGGAGAGAGAGGAGGGACAGGACATTAGGAGCAAAGTAGTTTTCCAGGTTTCTTGCCCGACCTCTGTCCTTTTGTTCTGATGGGTTCTTTCTTCAAAATATAACCACGTCTCCTTTGCCTTTCAGTAATTTACACGTTTAAAAGATGTGAACTACCAGCCATAAGTTCCACCGGGTCCTCACTAGCTTCCGCTAATGCAGCTCCTGCCTTTTAAAGTGCCTGCTCAAATGTTAATAATTAGAGAATTTGGGAAGGTTATACAGGAGTTCTTTGTACTGTTCTTTTAACTTTTCTGTAAGTTTGAAATTAGAGAAGAAAAGTGCATGCCTTTGTTTTAGAAGGGTAGTCCTATCTGAGATCTGTCACTTCTGAATCACCCTCCACTCACTCTCATGACACTTTCTACATCTCCTTTCTCTACTTTCCTGCTGAGATTTCCCCACTCAGTCTCAGTTCTAAACATTGCAGTTCCCTATTAGGATAGTACCCTCTCTTTGTGGGAGTGAAAATTTACTCTTCCCCCCTACCAGGCTCCTTTCATACTTTGTGTCCCTCTCCCTTGCATAGGTTCTACTAGTCCCAAGTACTTGGTACTATATTTCCTTATAACTTGGCATTTTTGGGTTTTATTGTTGTGTAGGTTCCCTGAAGATACAGGGTTTTCTTCTTTTTATTGACATCCTTTTTGTAGTTATGTATTGAAGAAAGTGGGAAGATTAAATAAGTTGGTGCTATTTTCCCACTGGAATTTAAAGTCCAGCTTTGGACATTATTAATAAATAATCTCTAAATAACCTATTGGTAAAAGATATCACAATGAAAGTTTTTAATATTTTGAACTGAAGGGTAATGAAAATGTACATATTGGTATGATTAGCTAAAGCAATGCTTAGAGAGAATTTAAAACCATAAATCTATTAGAAAAGAAGAAAAGCATCAGTGACCCATTCATCTTAACAAGTTAGAAAAATAACAGAAAATTAAATGCAAAGAAAAATATAAGGAAATGAGAGTTAAAAACAGAAATTAATGAATAGTAAACAAATTTACCTCTGTCCTGTAGATAGGAAGACTTCAAAGGTATTTAAGAAGGATAGTGACATGATCATATTTGTTTTCCAGAAAGAGACCTCTGGCAGCAGTGTGGAGAATAGATAGAGGAGAAAAAACTAATCTGAGAAGCCAGTTAGGAGGCTTTTTCAATCACTAGTTCAGGTAAGAGATGGTGATGGTCTAATGCGGGATGGAGAGGAAGGAATATATTAACAAGGATTAAGTTTAAAAAAAAAAAAAAAAAGGTTTAAGAACCATAGCCAGGAAAAAACTTTGTGTATAGTTACTAGCACATGGAACTGATTGGAAATGGAATAGAGCAGAGGGTTTACTAGATTTTTTAAGGAATTGTTATTGGAAATAAACCTTACACCTGGTTTATTAGTTAGGTTCAACCACAGAAACATAACCTGCAGGAGATATGTATGGAGAGAGAGATTTGCCTTGCACATTTGTAGGGGCTAGGTGGGCAAGTCTGAAATTCTTAGGGCAGGCTATCAGGAAGGGCAGGCTGGAACTCATGGGCATTGGCTGAAGCTGCTCTCTGTAGGTGGAATTTCTTCTCTCTCTCTCGGAGAAGCCTCAAGCCCACCTTTAAGGCCTTTCAGCTGACTGAATGATGCCCACCTATATTGTCCAGAAAAATCTTAATGTCAACTGATTATGGACTTTAATTACATCTAAAATATATCTTCACAGCAACACCTAGATTAGTGTTTGAATAACTGGCAACTAGTAGTCTAGCCAAACTGATACTTTAAAATTAAAAAAAAAAAAAAAAGAGCATACCTTACCTGCAAAATTCTGTGGTTATTCAATCTTTGAAACAGCCTTCACGTTCCCAAACCTCAGGCTCAGTAACTGTGCTATGTTATAAACTAGCTTCTAAGAAGGACATAGTCACCAACATACATTCAGAGCAGTGACTCACTCATTCATACCCAGTATGAATGGTTATGCTGTCAGCTGAATATGGGAGGTAGATCTGCTGTTGCTGGTTAGTTGGCAGTGTGCACCATGTATAAAAATAGACCAAATGTTAATAAATCTAAAGCTTGAGGATTCTTTGAGACATCTGGGTAGAGAAATTTAGTATATAGTTAGAAATGCAGGTATGAAAATCTGTAGTGGCAGGAGCTAAAAATAAAATTTTGGGACTCCTCCATATATAAATCTGTACTTAGACTACAGAAATGGAAAAACTCCTTTAGGATAGTATTTAGACTGAAAGCATGAATGAGAAGGATAATGCCATGGGGAATACTAGCATTTAAGGAAGGACGAAGGACCAGTGAGCAATTGATGATTATTGCAGTCAATCTGAGAGCCAGAAAAATGGTGTCAAGGGAGCTGAGGGAGGAAACATTCAAAGAGTAGATACCACAGTTAAGCAGTGGGAGCTTTTCCGACAAAATCAAGAGTAAGTCAAGGGTATCAGTGCTATGATATTTAGTCACTATTGTGTTTGCTAACTTCTGTTCTTCTTACAGGTTTCAGTCTACATGTTACTTCCTTGAGAAGCAGTATTTGACACCCTTCACCCCCCAAGTCTGAGTTAGGTATTTCTCTTATGTATTCCCATAGCACAGTGTACTTGCCCTGTCATAGCATGTGTCACCCTGAATGACAAGTTTTATTGTTCTGTGTCTCCTATTAGAATGAAAGCTTTATGAAGCTAATCTAATTCGCCAGTGTATGTACCCTCCATGCCTAGCACAACTCTTGGTCATATTAAGTAAAGAATAAACAAAACCATGAACATGGAGGAGGAGCATCCAAATGAGCTTGGAAAATTAGAAAAATGTTTGTAGAAGTAAGTGATGTCTTAGCTGAGCTCTAACAAATATGATGAGATCAAGAATTTGTATTGAAAAGGAGTTACACAGAAATAAAAGATTTCTGAGAGGTCTCTAAAATGTAAAATTTTATTAAAAGACATAAGAGAAATACTGAATGAAATATATTAGGCTTATTGAGAAGACTCAGTTTGATGTTAGTTCTCCCAAAATTAATCTGTAAATGCAGTTTTAAGTAAAAATCTCAATAGGGATTTATTGATAAGTCAATATGAAGATTTATATGAAAAAATTAATGACCAAGAAAAGCCAGTATAATTTTCACCATCCGTAACCAGTTTAATGTAAGGTAAACTGATCAGTGTGTTACCACTGTATCCCTATTCATCTATCCTGGATGATATTTAGAACATTTGTGAGAATCTGTTATGTTTTACTTGTGAAAAATATAATCAGGATTATATTAAAAGCCAGTATAATTTTCAAAAAGGATAAAGAGGGAGGAATTGCCCTTCTTACTTTAAAACTGTAATAATTGTAGCGTACTGATTTTAAGTGAAGGGACAGACAGATTAATGAAACAGAATACAGAGCCTAAAAAATAAACCATGTGTGTATATGGAAATTGTGTAAATGTTAAGGTGGTATTTCAAATCATTAATGAAAGAGCAGAATATTTAATTAATGGTATTTATACAGTTGTTAATTGTATGGAAAAAATAGTTAGACTCATCTCACATCATACCCCAAATTTCTTTCTAGGTGGATTACAAATCCTAAATTTGAAAAGCAGAACTTTGAAGTTCTTTTAGGAAAATAAAAATCTATCTCTCATATTGAAGAAAATATAAAATTACAAATCATAAAATAAAATACTGATAAACTTGGCTACATTAAAATTAAAAACTTGTATATCATAAATGACAATAAAGTTAAAAGGCTAGGAGAATATTTTCATAAGGATAGATCGATATAGAAAAGCACTTCTCAAAAGAGGAAACCCAAATGGCTAATAAACACACGAAAGTCAGATTGTCAGATTCACTAGTAATCAGGAAAATGTAAATGAAATCATTATGTTACCATTTCACACCCATCAGATTTGTAAAAATTAAAGTCTTATGTCAAATGTTAGTGAGGATAAAATAAAAGGAACTCTCGTGCACCGCTGCTACGAGTGTGACTTGATATTACTTTGCAGAGCAGTTTTCAATATTTAGAAAAGATGAAGTGAAGATGAAATTACAGCCCTGACCAGTGTGGCTCGGTTGGTTGAGCGCTGTCCCACAAAGCAGAAGGTCACCGGTTCAATTCCCTGGTCAAGGCACATGATTGGGTTGTAGGCTAGGTTCTCTGTCAAGGTGCATACAAGAGGCACCAGTCGATGTTTCTCTCTCACATCAATGTTTCTGTCCCTCTCTTTCTCCCTCCCTTCTCTCTCTAAAAATAAGTAAATAAAATCTTTTTTTTTTAAATGAGATTATATGTGTCTTAAAATCCGTAGTATATCATAGATATATCTGTTATATGTGCCTGAAGTATTATATGTAATAGCAGGAAATTGGAAACCCTAATTCCTATTAATAGCAAGCAGAATGAGAAAACATTGTAAATGATTACATAAATTGTTATATAATATTATATAATAATATATACTGTAATAGTTGAATGAATGAGCCAGATCTACATTTATCAATATTGAAACCAAAGTTAGGGGCAGAGCATATAGCAAAAGAATACATTATTTATGCAATAATTTAAAACGGAACAGAAGTATATACTGGGTATATACAAATGCAGTAAAATGAACAAAACCTAGATGAGACCAATACATACCAATTTCAAGATAGTAGTTCCCTTTAGGTAGAAAGAAAGAAGAGGAATGGAATGGGTCGGCTGGAGTAGGGAGAAGGGATCGACCTGCAAGACTGCATATTTCAAGAAAATTTGACAGTTATGTTCATTTGTATAAACAAAGTCTGTAGATAACTTATTGTGCCATTGTGAAGCAAAGAAATCAGAAGATTGATTGTATTTTTAAAGACCTATATTTACTTAATGAAATGAAAATAAAACCTAAAATTTTAAGTGGGTTAATTTTTTAATTGTAGTAGTATGCAACGCTGCTCTGAAAAATGAGTGAAAATACTGCACTGACCACCTTACTTGCTTACATTTCCTTTTTTGTTTTTGTGTGATACTGATTTTGCAACCCTTGCACTTAGTATATGGTGTTGACTTTAAAACAGCCCTTACTGAAATCTACTGGAGAAGACTGGTATTCCGTAATATAATGAGTACTACAAGAAGTACTGAGTGCAATGGGAGCATATAACAGAGGGATCAATCATTCTAGTCTCAGAGGAACATTTCTCTGAGGAAGTGACAGATGGGAGCTGGGTGAAATTGGTGGAGATAAAGAGGGCAGTTTAATTCTTATTGTGTGACTTAATCTTGTCTGCAAAATGATTATTTTCATGGTACTTAATAACCTAACTCTCAACTATCTATTAAAGTTAAACTTACTTGATTTTACCAATTTAAGTCTCAAAATTTTTTCACGCTTCTTCATCTCTGAAATTGGGAGATGTCTTATTGTTGATGGTTTAATTGTCACAGTTTAATTGGCAGGTTTCTTTTTTAGGTTACATAAAATATTGATAAACCCTACCTTCTTTGGCATCTTAGATTCAATGAAATGTGGAATTTATTCTTAGTTTAGCCTGCTTTTAGGCCAAACTCATTTTCAGCTTTCATTTTACTATTTTGATTCACACATTTTAAGAGCATCACAATGAATCTGATGTTTATTAGTTGTACCTCCCTTAAGGAGATACTTGTATTTACCTGTTACCAGATAGAATGCTAAGGGTTTTTACATGAATTATCTCATATAAACTCCATCACAGTTGTATTGGTTAGGTGGTACCCCCAACTGAAGTTTAGAGAGTGAAAATCTCTAAACTTTCTCTAAAGTAACTCTCTCTCTCCCTCTCTCTCAAGGTCACATAGTTTATATTTTATATTTATATTAATACCCTATTAAACCTATACTTAAGTGTAACTATAGTTTACATTTAAGGCTCAAGATCATATAGTTTATATTTAAAAGATAGAGGTCAACTTTTCTGACTCCAAAGCTTATGTTCTGAATAGTCACAGCTTTTTACAATATCCCTTAAGAAGCAAGATTTCTGGCGTTTAATTTGAGAATGTTACTTTATTTTCATTTACTTTTTTGTGCTTTTCAGTAAAAAGTAGCTTTCTGTTAACATATTCACTGTGTGTTTTGCTTCTAGTAGGAAGTAGTCAGAAAATATAAATGGTTGTAAATTTTAGTAATTATAATTTATTCTGGCTGAGTCAGAAGTTCTTTGTAAGGAAAAGAGATTTTTAGTAAGTAGTTTATTGATCACTGTTAGTATTGCTTGCTTCATATGTTTGTCTTTAGTTTAGGTATAAGATCTCTGAAGATTAAGAAATAGTTTTATTTTTATAATATTCCTATTAGTCTTCTGAGAAGTAGATCAGAAAGGAGAACATATCTTTTTAGTGAAATTAGAGTCTGATTTCAGGCAGGCATGGCAGGAACTTCATCAACATGAGATCAAGCAGGGCCAAGTACAGATATCTGTATCAGGCTATGCATTCGATGCTCTCATTAGAAAACCAGTATAATAGCTGCAGGAATCTCGGTGACAGTCTTCATCAGATCTGTTTCTTGATTCACCCTGTTTCCGTCTGGTCAAGCATGCCCTTCATATTTGATGCACAGCTATCTTCTTGGAATCACACTTCACTATCTCCCTGGGGAATTTTGTCTTTCTCGCAAATTAATCTCCTGTTTCCTGCGTCCTTTTTCAACCCTACTTCCCTTTTTTCAATGTTCAGAAGTTTCATGAGAAGAGTACACAGTAGCTAAGGGTGTGTTTGGGTTTTTTTGACACTTTAAACATTGGAAAAATATATCAACAAACCTAGATGATACTTTAGCTGGGTATTTATGTTGGAAATAATTTTCCTTCATAAATTTGAAAGCAGTGCTCCATTTTTTAATAGCTTTAGTGAGGTTCAATTTACATAGAAAAATCACAGAAATCACCCATTTTAAGTATATCTCCATTGTTGCACACTTATTGTCTTGTTTCCCTTGTTTTGGCTTTACTTCGTGGAAAATGTTCACTTTTTTTTCCTGCTATTATGTTTTATATTTCTGTTTTGTTTTTATTGTCTGAGTGTTCTAATATAGAATACTATTCTTATTTCATAAATGTACTATCCTCTCTTAGCTCTGAGAATAATTTATTTTGGTTTTTCTTTTACCTGCACATGCTTATTTCCCATCCATCCCACCCCACCCCCCCAATTTTTTTTGTTTAAATCTATCTTCCATTTTGGAGGTTTTCCTCAAATATGTATTATCCCTGACTATTTACTCGTGATTCAGTGGGAGTATAAATACTGATTAGAAACTTTGAATGCATTGGTGGGGCCTGTTGACCTTGAGCTTCTTCACTGGGTGATTTCAGTCGGCTGATGTTGGGGAGCCTACAATGTTAGAACCTTTAGGTCTCTCCTCCTGGCTAATCAAGTCACCCAAACATGAGTCTTCCAAACACCTGCCTGAGAGTAACAGTCTGATTGCCCGCCTTCTGGAGGCCAAGTTGGGGATTCTGGCTTGGGGAATGTCTGTCTGTATTTAATATTTATAGTTATTTAATCCATTGTTTTTGGTACAGTTGTTTGCCCTCAGTTGTACCTGAAACCCTCTTTCCAAACAGCCTTTTACTTTGTCCAGAGAATAAACCTCCAGACTTATACAGGGATGAAAAAGAGGCAGTTGTTCAGTAATGTGCAGCTAGACAAAGGATCCAGGACTTCACCTGTTTCTCAAACAGTTTTTCTCTGTTTTTCTGTACCACCCCTTCCTTCTGTCACCAGTTTCAAAGGTACCCAGTACTGCCGTGTCTTGTGCCTTTTAAAGATTCTATAGGGTAAATGCAGTTGTTTCTTATTCCCAACATAGCCGGCTTCTAATTTTTTTTTTTATCTGCTGTGTCAGTTACAACTTGTTCACTTGCTTTTCATCTTCTAAAATATTGGTGCACTTCCTGTTTTCTTCCCTCCTTCTAGATTTATGTCTTTTGTTTGTTTGTTTGTTTGAATTCCTTACTGTAGTTATACTGGAGTTTGGGGAAGGAATGAAATGTGCTCCTTCTGGTTACTCTTTAACCTTAACCCAGGATCTATTCTTACAAGGCAGAAGTTTTGTCTGATTCCTCTCTAAATTCCAGCCCATGAAGGAGTCCCTAATAGTCACTTAATCAGTGTTTAAGTGGAGAATTAAATCTTGTTTGACATCTGTAAAACTCAGTTGGTAACAGTTGCACTGGAGGCCTAATATCTTGCCCCTGGACTTCTCAACAGGGCTGGTTGTGTCTCATGATGTTGTACCTGGCTTTCTCTGGAGTAATCCTGACCGAGCAAAAGAGAAACTGTAATGGCATTAAGGCCTAGCAGTGAAAGTTACATTCTGCCATTTTTATAATGTCCTATTGGTTACACAAATCAGATACGGTTAGTGTAGAAGAGACTTAGAAAGGTGCAAATCTTACAAGACAAGACTTACTAGGGACGTATTGGAGGCTGGCTACCACACAAAGCTTTTGTCTTCAGCTAGAAGAAGAACACATTAAACCCGAAGTTAGTAGAAGGTAAGAAATAATAAAGAGTAGAGCAAAATTTAAATAGAAAACAAACAGTACAGAAAATGAATGAAGTCAAAAGATGGTTCTTTTAAAAATATTAATAAAATTAATAAATTCTTATCAATACTAATGAAGAAAAATAGAGAAGAACAGATTATGAGAATCAGGAATGAAAGAAGGGGTTGTCACTAAAGATCCTTCAAAATTGAAAGGTTAACAAGAAAATGTTATGAACTTCATACCAATTAATTTGATAACAAACACACTTTATAAAAATTTTCTCAGAATCTGAATAGCTTTGTATCTGTCAAAGAAATTGAATTCATAATTCTTTCTAAAAAGAAAGCCCATCCCAAATTATTTCACTGGTGAATCTTATCTAACATTTAAGAAAAATACCAATCTTTCACACCTTCAGAAATCAGAAGAGGAGGAAAGGCTTTTCAGTTCAATTTTATAGGTTAGTATACCTTTTGATACTGATACCTGAGGAAAAAATATTAATAAAATCCTCTCAACAGAAAAATCATTTGACATATTTTAATATTCTCATGACAAAAATTTACAACAAACTAGGAATAAAAAGAAAAACTTGGTCAACCTGATCAAAGTACCCAGAAAAATATACAAGCATCATCACAGCAAATGCTGAAAAGATTTAATGCTCTTGCCTAAAGATCAAAAACAAGGCAAAGATACCTGCTCTCCGTACTTCTATTCAGTATTGTGCTAGATGTCCGAACCAGTGCAGTGAGGGAGGAAAAATAAAGACATAATGTTGTGAAGGAAGAAGTATCTCTTTTTACAAAAGACATAATTGTCTACATATAAAATCCTAAGGAATCTGCAAAAAAAAAAAAAACCTATTAGAATTAGGCAAGGTCACAAAATATTAGTTATATAAACAAAAATTCACATTAGAAATATAACAAGAAATAGTACCAGCAGTCAACAGTTGGGAAAATGGAAAAGTATGCATACCATTTACAATAATATGACAAAAATAGATTTAAAGAGACATGTGCAAGACTTCTACATTGAAAGCTCTAAAGCATTCCTGAAAAAGATAAAAAATAAACAGAAATACCATGTTTGTGGACCAGAAGACTCAAGATATCTGTTCTCTCCAAATCTATAGATCAATACAATCTCAAAATTTTATAAAGCTTTTTAAAAATATAAATTGATGATCTGATTCTTAGGATTAGTATTGAGATGCAAAGAACCTAGAATAGCCAAAGCCATCTTGAAAAACGGAGTTGGAGGATTTATACTACCTGATTTCAAGACAAGCGTTAGCCCTGGTCAGAGTGTCATCCTGTAACCGAAAGGCTGCAGGTTAGTCCCCCAGCCCAGGTGCGTGTGGGAGGCAACCAATCGATGTTTCTCTCCACTCCTCTCTCTAAAAGCAATGGAAAAAAAAATCCCTTAGGTGAGGATTTAAAAAGAAAAAAAGACATGCTTTAAAGCTACAGTTATAAAAAGGCATGAAAGTCGGGTAAAGATGGACATGTAAATTAAGTTATAGAATAGCTACAGATACAACACTTAATCTTAGCCAAAAGGCTGAGGAGCAATTAGAATAGCTACAGACATAGACCCACCCATGGTTTGGTTGATATTTGTCCAAGGGGCCATCATAACTTCAATGGGGGAAAAAATCTCAAATGATTCTAGAAAAACTAGATATTTATATGAAAAAAATAAACATTAACCCCTATTTCACACCATACTCAAAAAGTAATTCAAAGTGTTATCACAGTCCAAAACATAAAAGCTAACACTGAGAAATTTCTAACAGGAAAAATGTTCATGTCCTTGGAGTAGGCAGATTTCTTCATGTGTATTGGAAACCTCCTCTCAATGAAAACCCTCTCCTAAGAACACTTAAGATGAAAAGGCAAGCTACTACCATGAGAAAGTAATTTGCAATACATATCAGGACAAAAAACTTGTACCCAGAATATATGAAAAATGAATAACTCACACAATTTTTAAAAATATGTGAATGGACAATAAGCACTTGAGAAGATACTAATCATTGGTCATTGGGAAATGCCAGTAAGAACCATGATATATCATTTCACAATCACTACTAGGTTGGCAGCTAAATTTACAAAACTGGTATATTAAGTGGAACAACTGGAAATTGTAGTAATGAAAAATTGCACTACTTTGAAAAAATGTTTGGCATATTTTAAAATTAAACATTATCTTGCCATATGACCCACAAATTTTGTTCCTAGGTCTTTCCCCAAAAGAAAAGAAAAATAGGTCAATACAAAGATTTGTGCATGTATGTGTACATGTTCATAATAACCAGAAACTAGAAGCAATCCAAATGTCCAGCAAGACAGGTGAATGGAGAAACAAATTGTGATCTATTCATACAAGAAATACTACCCAGCAATTAAAAAGAACTAACTGCCACCTGGCCAGTGTGGCTCAGTTGGTGGGAACATCATCCCATACACCAAAAAGTTGCTGGTTCAATTCCTGGTTGGAGTATGTACCTAGATTGAAGGTTTAGTCCCCAGTTGGGGCACGGGCAGGAAGCAGCCAATTAATGTTTCTCACAAAAATGTTCTCTTTCTCTCTGGAATCAATAGACTTTTTTTTTTTTAAAGAGCTAACCACTAATTTATTCAATGATATGGATGAATCTTAGCTAAAATGTTCAAAAGAAGCCAGATACAAAGTGGTATATATAGTATAATTCCATTTATGTGAACTCCTGGAACCAGTTAATCTGTTCTAAGAAATCAGTTAAGTGGCTGGCTGGGGCAGCTGTAGGTAGGAGGAACTGATTACATTGGGGCAGCAAAGTACTTTTCTGGGGTGTTGTAAATGTTCTGTCTCAACGGGGCTGGTATTAGCCAATATGTGTACATTTGTCAAAATCATTGAACTTCACATTTAAGATGCATTTTATTGCGTGTAAATTATACCCCAAAGTCTTTTTTATGTGACATCACTGCATACCCACCAGAAATTCTAAAAGTCTGACAATACTAACAATTATTGAAACTGTGGCACAACAGTGATTCTTACACGCTGCTTACAAGTGAGAGGGTCACTTGTTAAAACTACTTCAGAAGTGTTTGGCATCACCCAGAAAAGTTAGAGATACACATCCATCATGATTATGGCTCAGCAGTTCTCCTAGATACAGCCTTTTCTAGAGAAATTTCTATGTGTGTGCATCAAAAAGGCCATCTGTAAGAGTGTTCGTAACATTATGCTAGTAACCAAAGTACCAACACAAACATCCACCAGCATTAGAATGGATAAGTTGTATATTTCTTCAACAAAGTGTTGGAGCAATGCAAATGAAGAAACTAGTTACATTTAATTAATATAGATGATTTAGACACAATCTTTATCAACCGTCTCAAAAAGAATACATGGTTTATGTTTCCAGTTATATAAAGTTCAAGAACTAGGAAAACTGGTATTTAGGGATCTGTACTTATGTTGTACATCTGTAGAGAAAAGGAAGTGATTACCACAAAAGCCAGGATTTTGGTTACTTTTAGAGGGGAGAGTTGAGAAGAAGCTAGGGAAATGTTTCTAGGATACTGGCAATATTGAGTTCTTGATCTGAATGCTGGTTATATGGTACTCACTTTATTGTTTTCTAAGTGGCACATTCATGTTTTCGACACTTTAGTAAGTATGTGATACTTTGTATTTTAAAAAACTTAAACAGTTTTTCAGAATCTGTGGATACTATGTCATTAATATTTTGCTAGGCAGTAATATAAAATGCAAAGATGTGTAATACCACCTCAGAAGTTCTCACTAATGATTTCCATAAAAAGGCATTGTATAATGAATGAGTGCTCTAAATTTCTGTTCTTAAACCTTCAGAGTCATGGAAATAAACTATAAAATTGAGCCAGATGCCCTGGCTGGTGTGGTTCATTGTTTTGAGCACCAGTTTATTTCCCAGTTAGGGCACATGTCTGGGTTGCAGGCCAGGTCCCCAGTTGGGAGCATGCGAGAGGCAACCACACATTGATGTTTCTTCCCCCCTCCTTCCTTTCCTCTGTTTAAACAAAATCCTTTAAAAAAATAAAATAAAATAAAATTGAGGCTGATAACAGCCATACCATGTAAACTCTCAGGAAAAGTATGTACAATGTTTAAAGTATAATTGTTATGTTTTTGCCAGGATCCAACATTAATTACTGCTTTGTTTTATACTATTCCTTTGGACCTAGACTCATTTTGATATGTGTATTTCTAGTTATTTTAACTATGGCAAATACTTATTATTTTCTTTTTCACATCTGTTATTTTAGCTGTGTCCTAACAGAAACGTTTAGGTTCAGTACAGTGAAAAGTGAAGTTAAGAATCTTAATCTCCTTTGTGTAACATTCTCTCATGTAACTCCTTTAAGGAGTTCACATTGACAAAATGAGTTTGCCTAGAATTAAGACTTAATCCCTGGAGAACCAAGATGGCGGCGTAGGTAGACACACTGCGCCTCCTCGCACAACCAGAACTGACAGAGAATTGAACAGCAAGGGGGACCAACACCAAGGAAATAGAAAATAAACATTCATCCAGACTGGTAGGAGGGGCGGAGACGGGCACCGGGGTGGAGAGGACTCGCGTGGCTGTGGCGGGACTGAGACTGGCGGAGTGTGGGACAAATGGCGCAGGCAGTCCGAGCACTAGCAGACCCTGCGGCCCCACATTTGCACAGATAAACCCAGAGGGCCGGACTCAGAGTGGCGGAGAACGGGGCAGGCAGAGCAGCGGGTAGCACCCCGCGGCACCACATTTGCCCACAGATAAACCGGACGAAGGGCGGGGAGCGAAGCAGACCGCGTAACCCAGGGCTCCAGCTCAGGGAAATAAAGCCTCAAACCTCTGATTGAAAACTCCCGTGGGGGTTGGGGCGGCAGCAGGAGAGACTCCCAGCCTCACAGGAGAGGTTGTTGGAGAGACCCACAGGGGCCTAGAGTGTGCACAGGCCCACTTACTCGGGAACCAGCACCAGAGTGGCCTAGTTTGATTGTGGGTAGCGGAGTGAAAGATTGAAAGCCGGAGGACAGTGAGGCCGGCGCCATTGCTCCCGCTTGGCCCCTCCCCCACGTACAGCGCTCGGCCCCTCCCCCACGTACAGCGTCACAGCGCTGCGACCAGCATTACCCCGCCCTGGTGAACACCTAAGGCTCCGCCCCTTAAAGTAACAGACGCACCAAGACAAAAAAAAAAAAAATGGCCCAAATGACAGAACACTTCAAAGCTCCAGAAAAAATACAACTAAGCGACGAAGAGATAGCCAACCTATCGGATGCACAGTTCAAAGCACTGGTTATCAATATGCTCACAGACTTGGTTGAATCTATTCGAAAAACAGATGAAAAAATGAAGCCTATGCTAAGAGAAACAAAGGAAAATGTACAGGGAACCAATAGTGATGAGAAGGAAACTGGGACTCAAATCAATGGTGTGGACCAGAAGGAAGAAACAAACATCCAACCAGAAAAGAATGAAGAAACAAGAACTTGGAAAAATGAGGAGAGGCTTAGGAACCTCCCGGACGCCTTGAAACGTTCCAACATCCGAATTATAGGGGTGCCAGAAGGAGAAGAGGAAAAACAAAAAATTGAAAACTTATTTGAACAAATAATGAAGGAGAACTTCCCTAATCTGGCAAAGGAAATAGACTTCCGGGAAGTCCAGGAAGCTCAGAGAGTCCCAAAGAAGCTGGACCCAAGGAGGAACACGCCAAGGCACATCATAATTACATTACCCAAGATTAAACGCAAGGACCTACATCCAAGATTACTGTATCCAGCAAAGCTATCACTTAGAATGGAAGGGAAGATAAAGTGCTTCTCAGATAAGGTCAAGTTAAAGAAGTTCATCATCACCAAGCCCTTATTATATGAAATGTTAAAGGGAGTTACCTGAGAAAAAGAAGATCAAAAATAGGAACAGTAAAAATGACAGCAAACTCACAGTTATTAACGGCCACACATAAAACAAAAACGAGAGCAAACTAGGCAAACAACTAGAACATGAGGGTTGTCATTAAGGGAGTGGGAGGGGGAGAGGGGGGGAAAGGTACAGAGAATAAGTAGCATAGATGATAGGTGGAAAATAGACAGGGGGAGGGTAAAAATAGTGTAGGAAATGTAGAAGCCAAAGAACTTATAAGTATGACCTATGGACATGAACTATAGGGGGGGAATGTGGGAGGGAGGGGGGTGGGCAGGATGGAGTGGAGTGGGGGGGGGAATGGGACAACTGTAATAGCATAATCAATAAATATATTAAAAAAATAAATAAATAAATAAAAGGGCTGCATCACCAAAAAAAAAAAAAAAAAAGACTTAATCCCTGGCTGGTGTAGCTCAGTGGATTGAATGCCAGCCTGCAAACCAAAGGGTCACTGGTTCGATTCCCAGTCAGGGCACATGCCTGGGTTGCAAGCTCGGTGTCCAGGAGGGGTCACATAGAGGCAACCACACATTGATGTTTTTCTCCCTCTTTCTCCCTCACTTCCCATCTCTCCAAAAAATAAATAAGTAAAATCTTTTAAAAAAAGAAAGAAAGAAAGATATATGAGAGTAGTTATAGGGTATATTATAAAACCTTAATGAAATTTAAATGACCTTAATAAATTCAGAAATATGCTGTATCCACAAATTGAAAGACTGTCTCACTGGTGTTCTAGATATCTAGTCAATTTTTGTAAAAGAAAAAATTCCCTTAGTTTTGTTTGTGCATATCTAGATTCTAGCAATGTAACTAGTTGAAAATAATCTTAACTTCCACCAAATTCCTCTTAAGTAAATGTCTGTACTTTATTTCTCAATTTTATTTATCTGAAATCTTGTACCTGCCCGTTAACTTGAATTGTATGAATGAATATACTGTACATCCATTCAATTGATGGACATTTAGGTTGTTTTCATTCTTTTTGCTATTATAAACAATGCTACAGTAAGCATTCTTATTTATATCTCCTTTTGCAGATATGGAATTTCTCTAGAGTATATATTCCAATATAGTGGAATTGCTGAGTTGAAAATTATGCCCATCTTTAAATTTACTGGATATTCCTATAATCTTTATGAAAACTTTCTTTCATTGGCTTGTCAGTTTGGGTTACTACTCGACATTTTTTGCCCATCTTAATTAGTGTAAAAAGGGTTTTTACATAATTACCTTTATTACTAAAAAGAAAAATAATGAAAATTCACGTTTTTAACACTTGGCTTTTTTCTTCAATGAAATGACTGCCACTTTTATTGTTTTACCTTAACTTTTAGGAACTCATTAAATGTCTTATGTACTAATCATTTGTTATATCTATTACACATATTCCCTACCACTCTATAGCCTGGTTGATGGGTTGGGGTTTTTTTAGCTTTGTTTATGTTGTCTTTTTTCTTACAGTTTTAACATCTGTAGTTCTGCATCTTGTTTAGGAAATTCTTACCTCCAAGTTTAACATATTCTATTTTTTCCTCTAAAGTCTTTCTTTTCATACTTAGTTTTCTGAATAGGAATTGGCTTTTGTATGGAGTGTGCTACAGGCATTCAGGTCTATTCTGCTGGTCTGTGTATCTGTCCCTACAGTCTCTTGATTTGAATAGGATTATAAAATCATAATGAATGATAGGGCCTTATTAAAAGTTGTCTTGGCTATTTTTTATTACTTTTTCATACTAATTTTAGTATCAGCTTCTTAAGTTCTGGAGGTTGTGGGGGTTGTATCCTGTTGGTATTTTGGTTAAAATTGCAGATTAATTTGGAGATAATTTACATGAATTGGGTATATTCATATATTTAGACCTTTTGTAATATCTTTCAATAGGAAAGACACCTGTTACTTCTATAGGTCTTACACATATTTTGTTTGGATTTCATTCAAATTACCTTATGTTTTTGTTGTGATTGTAAGTTTTTATTACATTTTAAGTTGGTTGCTAATGTATAAGAATATAATATATTTTCATATGTTGATCTTAAATCTAGCAACCTTGCTGAACTCTCTCATTAATCCTTTAATTCATCTGTAGATTACTGGGCTTTCTGTGTAGACAGTCATATTGCACAGAATAATAATTTTGTTTCTCCCTTTCCATTCTCTTTACCTTTTATTTCTTTTAACTTGAATTACTGTGTTAGCTAGGACTTCCTATCAACTGAAGTCGACCTTGCCGTAGATTTTTGGTAGATAACTTTTATCAAATTAAGAAAACTCCCTTCTAGCCCTTGTACTGTGAGAGAGGTAGCTATGCTACTGAATTTTATGTAATGCTTTTTGGGGGGAATCATCTGTGGAAATGCTTATGTGCTTATTTCCTTTAACAAATTAATGTGATACATTTTGTTAATAGATTTTTTTTAAGGTTTAACAAATATTTTTCAATTAAAATTAGCTAATTTATGAAAGGGGAAGGAATAAAATACATATATATGTAGGTTTATAAAATGTTAAGGATTTGACCAAGGGATGTAGAAGCAGGTCTTTGCTCATTGAAACTCATACCTAATTCTGCTGTGCTCAACGCATCTTTTGTAAGAGCTGTTTTAAAAATTTTTTTGAAACATTTATATGGTAACAACTGTCTTTGATATTAATCAGTTCACAGAGTGTTTCCCATACACATTCATACTTAATTACTACTGTAAATGAGATACTCATAATTTCTCCAGTTTCGATCTGAACATCTACCTTGTTCTAGATGTGGGGTCTAGTACAGGTTTTCTCATTCGCTCTATGCACAGACGCGCATTTTAGATCTCTACCTTCTCCCACATCTAACAGGGGTAATAAATAATACCTTTCTAAACCTACTCTAGAGGGAAGTGGGCATAGGATTTATATGAAAACATTTTGCTAAACTTGCTAAACAACCATAAGGTAAAATATGCAACATTTTATTATACCTTTTTCTAGTATTTGACTTTCTTTTTATATTTTAACCAAATAAAGATTACATACTTTCAAACTACAAAATTCAGTAGTTATACAAGGTGAATTAAAGTAGTAAAGCTGGCCATAATAGTAAACCCATTCATCCATGCTCTCATTTAATTATATTAAAAAATAATATTTATATAAAATAGGTTAAACTTTGTGAAAATATTCCTATTTATTCTATGCTAGGAGTGTTTGCCCATTTTAGTAGATTGTCTGGCACTAGCCATGGGATCAGGCAGTGGAACAGTCATTTTTTCCATAGACTTTGTCAGATTTGGCAGCCCAACCAGGATCCGTTAGCTGAAGGCCAGATCAGACATGCCATTCTCCTCATCAGAGATTGTTTCCGATTTCTCATGTACATGCTTTTCAAAAATGAGGTGACAGAGTGAGCCAAGGTCCCCTCATGTGCACCCAAGCCATCAGTATCTAGATTATTTTCAACCACAACATCTAGCAGAGAGCCACCGACTTTTCCTCTGGTTATTAATGTTTCACCCTCGCGGTTTAAAAAGTGGACTCTTATCTTCTGAGCTGCTCCATGTCCATGCCAACACGCTCAGTGTCCGGATTGCCACTGCCCAGACCCACCTCAGTGCTCCCTTCTGGCCTGGGTCCCGCGTGGGCTGTGGCGAGGAGCAGCCACCCATGGGCCACAGAGGAAGTGTGCAGAAGCCGGGCGCCGCAGGCTGCACAGTAGCTGCAGTGAGAAGTTCCCATTTGCAGGTGGAGAGCCTGAGCCCGGGCCTCCGTGAGGGGCCCGTGGGCTGGGGTGCCGGAGTAGTCCCACTCCGTGCCACGTGTTGAGGCCTTAAGAGCTTTTTTCCACTAAGTTTGTCACCTCAGATGCACACATTTCTTCTAGAGAAGATGGTAAACAGTAAAATGATTAGGAAGCATAGCGGGATACATAGTAAGGAAAAATAATAGAACATTAAATAGGATACATGGTTGTTCCCTAGTTTCAATGCTGATGTAAGCACACATTGGTTATTGGCTAGTATTACAGTAATCCAGTGAAAAAAATTTATCTGTAGGATTAAAGGAAAGACAAATGTGTTACTTATCATATGTTTATTTTCCTTTATTTACTTTTTAAAAATTAACCTAGAAACAATATGTGCTTATTTGGTATGTGTCCTGCCAGCCTTTTTCGGTGCACAAGAACAGTTTTCCCTCTTTTTATTATTTATTAAATTTATTGGGGTGACTGGTTAATAGGGTCGTATAGGTTACAAGTGTACATGGCTATGATACATGATCTGTATATTGTGTTTCCGCCACCTATAGTCAGATCATCTTCCATCTTCAAATATTTGGCCCCCTTTACTTTCTACCACCCTCCTACCTCCTCTCTGATAGCCACCATACATTTTCAATAGAATGTAATGTATACATTTTTTTTAAATCTTCATCCATGGATATGTTTATTGATTTTAGGGAGAGAGAGAAATATCAATGTGAGAGAGAAACTTCAATTGGTTACCTCCCATAGCCTCCCCGATGGGGGATCAAACCTGTGGCCTTTTGGTGCAGGGAAGACGCTCCAACCAACTGAGCCACCTGGCCAGAGCAATGTATACACTTTAAAAACTACTTTGGATTTGAATAAAATATCCAAAATGTTAATCCACCCTTACCAGTCTCTCCTTTTTTAAGTATTTGAAATTGTGGAGGTGTTTCTAAAGTTTATTTGCATGGAATTTTAGCACTGAGGATTGATTCCTCTTAAATCTTCTAGAGAAGTGCTCATGCATGTACATGAACACACACATAGGCCATTCAATAGAATATTTTTTGTGCTAGTAAAAAAACAAAACCAACGTAACTATTCATTGTTAGGGGCTTGAATTATTGGATACATCCGTGCAATGAGATACCTGTAGCTGTGATAAATGATGGCACAGTTCTTTATTAGTACATATGGATGGATCTATTAGTTATATAATGAGAAAAAAGAAATCAAAGCCCAAAATAGTGTTTCTAATGTTTCACCATTTGTGTTCTTTTTCACTGAGGGGAAGGATCTATATACTTCCTTAATTATTATGCACCAAACTGTAGAATAAAACGAAGCCATTACAAAGTACGTTATGACGTGGAAGCCATTATAAAGAATGTTATAAAATGAAGCCATTATAAAGAATGTTATGAATGTTATTCTCTTAAGACACGTCATTGATTTAAAAAATCATAAATAAGCCATAGAACATTGATCTCATGTAAAAAAAAGTTGTATGTACATTTTATCCCTGTAAGTGCACATCAGAAGAACACAGCATATTCACATATACTCACCTACCAAAAATGGTTACTTGGAGACTGGAGAAAGTCTTTATTCTGTATATATTATTGGAATTTATAATAAAGGAAAAGAGAACATGTGCTCACTATAAAAAATGAAGATTTAAAGATCAAAAGAAGACAAAAAGTATCTACAGTAGCTTCACCACCCACACACATCCTTAGATAACTGCTGTTAAAGCCTTGATAAGCGTTCTTCCAGAGGGAAGGGGTGTTTTGTGGAGGACATACAATCCTAAACCAAGTAGAGGGAGAGAAAGAGCACCACATAAAAAGTTTACACTTATCTTAGCAGACAGTGGGCATGTTTTTTTAAGAAGGAAAATAATATAGCATGTAGCTTATTGTCTATTTTGGTTTTACTTTTCATTATATCCCTACTGTCTTTATAGCATATAGTAGCAGTCAGTAAGTATGTGTTTAAGAAATATGTGAAAGTGATCTACCAACCATTTGTGAAGTCCTTGCAGTTCCAAAACTCAAGATTAAGAAATCATGCTGATTGACTATTAGAAAAGTTCAACTGTAGCTAGATAACATTGGGCGATACTCCTTACTATGATTACTACCTATAGCTTGCATTAGTACTAATAACATTTAATACTACTGTCCTCTCAAATCTGTACAAGACAGGGAATGCGCTCATTAGAATAAACATTCTGGAGTGGCGTAGAAAGCTTTGTTTAAGAAGTAATACCTAATCTTTTCATTTGCTAAGGAGCTCAGGCTTGCTTTGTCCCTTTACAGGCCTTGTCTCACACCCAGAACACTACTCTGTACCTGTAGTAGAGAATGCAATGATTCAATTACTGTGGTGAAAGAGAGAGATTATAAGAACCGTAGTGTTTAGCTTTTCTGTTCTTGTGCTTGTCTTGCAGTCAGAGATCAAATTGAAACTGCTTAATTGGAAAATATTTTTATATGTATGTAAGTATACATAAAGGATAATTTTAACTCTATAATTAGTTCATTATCATGGACCCTGATACTGTTTCTGAATTTTTTAAGGAAACATTAATTTGTACTGTTTGTGTTTTTCTTCTTAGTTTCTGCCACTGCCTTCTACAAAGCACAACCTGTAATTCAGTTCATGTGTGAAGTTCTTGACATTCATAATATTGATGAGCAACCAAGACCTCTGACTGATTCTCATCGGGTAAAATTCACCAAAGAGATAAAAGGTGAATTAGTATTTGGAACAACTTAATCATAAAATGTATGGGTATAACAAACTTTTATTTAAAAAACTTTTAATTAAAATCTAGTAGCATTACCAGTAAAACAAAAATCAATTATAAAATGTTGCATTAAGTTCATTACCATAACATATCAGGTAGTGTTTTAAGGAAAGAAGTACCAAGTAATGGAATTAATATTAATACCAGCTAATTTTTTGTTAATACTTTTCCATACTAGCTGACGGTATAAGAGCATCTCATAGGAAATACTTCTATAATACCAATAAATGTGGAAAGCTTATTTCTACAGTGTTAGAAACATTGTTACTTCAGAACTAGAATCATCCTTTGAACATACTCTAATACAATGACTTATATTTCTGAAATGATAACAGACTATTTTATTCCTTTTAAAATTTACGGATGTGGGGTTAGCCTGTTTCCAGAGTTAGAACATAGTTATTTCACATACGTGATATAGTTGATCATGTATCTTGCCTTTTTTAGTTAGTAGCTAAAATATGTACAGTGGTGTTGCATCGTGTGTGTTTTTTACTGATAGAAACTCACCTCTCTACACCGTCTTCCGGAAAAAAGAAAATAATTTTAATAGTGTTCTAAAATGTATATTATTTACTCTTTATAGGTAGGTACATTTCTGTATACAGTTAAATATACATACACGGTTTTATGTACAAATCCACATACACTGACTCTATCAGCAAGTTAAAGGATTTTTGAAGAGCAGTTTTGATTCAGAGTAGCTGAATACATTCTGCTTGTTACAGTAATCAATCATTCTTTGCCATTTAGTGACCAGGAAAGAGGTAATCATTGTAATAAAACATTACAAGGAAAATCCTTACAACTTTGAAAATAAGTATCCATTTACCTCAAGTAATGGAAGTACCAAAATGAGAAAATCTTATGTAATGCTCTGTTGCTGTTATACCATTATCCTTTCATAGTCCGTATTAACTGCATGGTTAGCATTTTGGGAGGTAGTACATTACACACCATCGATATGTGATTATCTAACTGCCATGGTTTCCAGTGGAGTTACTGCTTAGTTACCACTTCCGATATCATGAAATCACTTACATTATCTTATGGTAATTATATGTAATGAACTCATACCACCACTTTATCACAGAAAATACAAGATTTTCAGAACAAGGATTCAACTACTGCCCAAAGAGCATGGACTCGATCTTAACTTCAACTGCTCAGGGGCCTAAAGTAATGACTGAAAAAATGACTAGAAAAAATTTTAAAGTTGATCTTATAGTGAAGGTAAAGCAAAGTTGATAGGTTAAATATTTATTAAAGCCTTCTTTTTTTTTGGTTGGATGGAAGATTTGAAGAGGAACCTGGGCAGAGAATTATGTAGTTGTTTTTTTTTAATTTCAACTTTTTTCTAACCCCTGGATTTGGGTCTAATCCTTAGGAACCTATGACGTTAGATTTAGGGTAGAAAAAATCTGAGTTGGATCTAATTAACAAACTAATGATTTTTTTCTCCACTCAAAGTCAAGAGGACTTTTTTTTAAAAGAGGGCTCTTTAAAATATATCATGTTTTCCTACCACAGTAAATCAAGAAAATGAAAGTTAATACGTTCTGGTCTGTATATTTGGGTTTAATTTTTAGCTGGTTTGAGGAATTTGATGAAAATTTAAATAATGATTCAGAGTGTGCTATACAAAGTGTGAACACATTTCCTTAGTATATTCGTTTGGTGCCATTTGAACTTTCTCCTAACTATTAGGTGGATTCTTCGTGTAGTAATTCATCATGGTTAAACAGCAGAAATACTGGGGGAAGAGTATGGTAAAAGTACCATGTGTATATAAGAATACTAATTTATTTTGTAAAAACTTACAGTAGGCTTGTAGAACCTTATTAGTAAATTATTTAGGGGGAAGACTTGAAAACAAATTGCTAAGTGGTGTAAGATAACAGAAATTTGTTATAAATTTTCTGTTTTTTCCCTAAACATACTATTTTCATATATTATATACTTCAGATTGTTGGTATTTCCTTCTTTTAAGGCCTTCCCTTGATAATATTTTATTTTCTAGTCTTCTTAATAACGTAGAACATAGATCTGAAATTTTAGTTTATAAAAAGGTAATTATTAAAAAATTATTTCTCATTGATTCAGTAGAGTACTCAAGAAAAACCCATACCAATCTGGTACAGTGACACTGTGTTCATTTAACATTAATTTTTGCTGATAGATCAGAAAAAACAACTACTGTGAGCAAACTTTATATTTGGTTCTGTAGTTAGTAATTAGATAGGAAAATGAGTTATACTATCGTATGGTTTCTCAGCATTGGCACTGTTGATATTTGAGCTGGATAATTTTTTACTGTGATCAGAGGTGGGAGTTAGTGCTGCCATATGCATCATAGGATATGTAGCAGCATCTCTGGATCTAAGTATCCCTAAATCTAGCATCCACTAGATGCCAAGAGCACCCCTAATTGTGACAATCAAAAAAGTCTGTAAAGAACAGCATAGAAAATACAGTCAATAATATTGTAGTAATTATATATTATACCAGTTGGTACTTGAAATATCAGGGCTGATCGCTTTGTAAAGTAATATGATTGCCTAATCACTACGCTATACACCTGAAACTCAAACAAAATAATATTGAATGTAAACTGTAATTGAAAAATTAAAATTTTTTAAAACTCTCCAAATATTACCAAATGTTCCCTGGAGGGTAAAGTCACCTTTGTTGAAGAACCACTTCACTATAGGAATCACAGACATAAAAGGAAAATAATACAAAAGTAACTGTAAATACTAGCACGGAACTAAAGTTGTCCTCCATCTATCCCCTTTTAGATTTTCCACCTTTGGAGTGTAGGCCATTGAAGTGGAATTGCTCATCTGTGAGCAGGAGCCACCGTACCTGTTTAACTCTTCTCTAGGTAGCTCCGAAACCACTGGCCTACGCAGGAACCACTAGCCACGTGTAGCTTTTTAAATTTAAGCTAGTTAGAATTAAATTGAGTTTTCAGTTTCTTAGGCGTACATATTGCTAGTGATGACCATATTAGCACTGAGATAGAAAACTCGTATTTTATCATCTCAGAAAACTACTGGACTGCACTGCTTAAGAAAATTCATCCCAAAGAATTTCAGCCAATGATTTAAAAGTTCGTTGCTTCACTTTCTAAAACAGGCCTGGGATCCAGAAACCCCTGGAACAGCGATTTTCAACCAGTGTGCCGCAAGAATTTTTAAAACATGCAATACCTGACTACTTAGTCAAGGGCATTGACCTCTTTTCCCTTAGATTGTCAATAAAAAATTATAGGTCTTATAATAGTAGAGTTGCATCTTATTAGTCACATCACATAATAAGGTTGCATCTGATTGGTTAATTCTTAATACTAGAAATCCTTATATACAAGTATAGGCGCCTGATTTTTTTTTTAAGTCACTTTGGAGCAAAAGGAATAGGCAATTACTTTTTTTTCTTTTTTTTTTTTTTGTAAATCAAAATTATACCCTTTTTTATCAGATTGGCAAAAAATATTTTTATTGTGTGTGCCGCATAATTTTAGTCATTAGTTTGTGTGTGTCACGAAATGAAAAAAGGTTGCAAATCACTGTACTGGAGTCCACAGATGGGCTACAAGAATCCAGGAACATATAAAATCATATGTTAAATTATGTGCATTTTCCTCAGTTTATTGCTTTCATCAGATTCTCAAAGAGGTCAGTGCTTCCATAAGAAAGTAGGGATCACCTGATGTAGGAATTATTTTGGTTACATTTGATTTCTAATAGTCAGTAGTAAAAGCTGTGTCACTATATTATACTTCCACAAAATTGTCACTCTGCTTAAATTTAAAAGACCAGGAATTTTTTTTTTTCTTCCCTGCTTTAAAAAGCTGTGAAGGACTTCTTTCTTGAACTTGATGAAATTCTGATCTTCACTCAGTATGTGATTGGGCTATTCAGCCATCACGCACTTTGAAGGTTATAGAATATCCTGAGAATTACTGCAACTCCTTCCCTTCCTCCTTATGATACTATTTTTTTTTTAATGTGTAGGGTTGGACATGACAGGGAAAATGTTTGGAATTAGGTGTATTGAGATTGTAACCATTATTTTCAATGTTATATATAAAATTCTTTGTTAATATCACAGTGCCTATAAAACAGGTTTTCTGTTTAGAATTTATTTGACTTTTTATAATAGTGAATAGGCTTCATAGATACAAATATTCATGTGACAGTTCAGTAACCTCAGTTTTTCTTGTTGGGAACAGGTCTGAAGGTTGAAGTGACTCATTGTGGAACAATGAGACGGAAATACCGTGTTTGTAATGTAACAAGAAGGCCTGCCAGTCATCAAACGTAAGAAAAGCTGGTGTTTGTCAGCAGAGAGGATATGAGGTGGCTTGCTATAGTCAGCAGATTGGGACTTTTGCTGGCTCATAATGAGATGAGTTATTAATGTGTACTTTTTTTTTCCAGCTTCCCTTTACAGTTAGAAAATGGCCAAACTGTGGAGAGAACAGTAGCACAGTATTTCAGAGAAAAGTATACTCTTCAGCTGAAGTACCCACACCTACCCTGTCTGCAAGTGGGGCAGGAACAGAAACACACTTATCTACCACTAGAAGTAATGTGTTTGGGCTTCTTATTACTATTCTCTTACTCATCTTTCTGTTGTGGCCTGTTATGGGCTGTAACAATTTATATTCACATTTATACTCACATTTATTTTGGAGATTTGTTTTTTAAGTTTTGTTCCAAATTTTTGGTAATGAAATAATATGGAAAAAATTTATCCACGATCCTGCTACCCTAAATGTAACCACTCTTAGCATTTTGATACACTCCTCAGCCTTTTTATTCAAGCGTACATTTTACCCAACTATTATCATACTGTAAAGCAGTGTTGTTCACTATTTTTCTATTTAATATGATATTAAAAAGAAGCAGTTTAATGAACTAGATTTTAAAATTTATTTTCATATGTAATTAGCACTGAGTTAAAAATATATATATACATCTAGATTTTTTATTTATAGGTTTGTAATATTGTGGCAGGACAACGATGTATCAAGAAGCTAACGGACAATCAGACTTCCACTATGATCAAAGCAACAGCAAGATCTGCACCAGATAGACAAGACGAAATTAGCAGATTGGTTCGTACTTAACCCCTAGACATGGGAATTAAAAATATATTAAGGCGGCCCTGATCTGTGTGTCTCGGTTGGTTGGTTTCACAAAGCGAAAGGTCACCAGTTCTATTCTGGTCAGGAGACATGCCTGGGTTGCGGGTTCGGTCCCCTGTTTGGGGGCGTACCAGAGGCAACCTATAGATGTTTCTCTCTCACATCAATTTTTCTCTCCCTCTCTTTCCTCCCTCCCGTCTCCTGTCTCTAAAGTAAATAAATAGTAAGGTAACATAAACACACATACACACAGTGATGCCTCAGTGCTCATCCTTCAGAACTTGTTAGACCTGCTCCTCCTCACATTTTGACGTGAAAAAATGTTTTAGTACTTGGTACTCAAGCGTTGCACCTGCTAGAACTTGTATGAGTCACACCACCACCGCGCAAGAGAAAATACTTCAATTGTTGCTTGCCCACCCCTCATGAGAATGAATGAGTACTGAAGTACCACTCTGTGTGTGTATGTGTGTGTGTGTGTGTGTTAGGGTGAGCTACTGAAAAACCATATCCTTATCAGCTCATACCTTATTGCTGTTTCACGAGCTATCAGAATTAGAACAAATCATGGAAGTAAATAATCTAGTAGTTTTCTGGGCGTAGACCTTAGTGGGTTCTACGAGAAGGGTTAGATTCTTCTAATTTAATCCCAAACTCTAATTAGGTTCAGAACAGATTCTCTCAGAACTAATGTTTCCATTTAGTGAACTGAAACTTTACTGCCTCCCACCTAAAAGAGGAAGGAAAAAGGAAGAAAAGTAAAGGTATTATGACTAGTGATAGTGAAAATTTAACACTCAGCATAGAAATGCCTAGTCCCCAGTATCAGGATGGCAACTACAAGATGAAGAAAGAAATATAAAACAGCTCTCAACTTCCGGCCAAGATGGAGGCGTAGGTAGACACACTGTGCCTCCTCGCACAACCAAAAGAAGGACAACAACAATTTAAAAACAAAAAACAACCAGAACTGACAGAAAATCGAACTGTATGGAAGTCCAACAACTAAAGAGATAAAGAAGAAACATTCATCCAGACCAGTAGGAGGGGCAGAGACGGGCAGCCGGGTGGAGAGGACTCATAGCAAAGTAGCGGCTGCCAGACCCAGTGAGGTGGCGGATTGTGGGGTGGGACAGGCCAGGCTGCAGCTGGCTGGTGAGGCAGCACTGGTGGACCGGGCAACAGACTGAGCAACCCAGGGCTCCAGCGCTGGGAAATAAGCCTAAAACCACTGATTGAAAACACCTGCGGGGGTTCAGGCAGTGGGAGAAATTCCCAGCCTCACAGGAGAGCTCATTGGAGAGACCCACAGGGGCCTTCAGTGTGCACAAGCCCACGTACTTGGGAATCAGCACCAGAGGGGCCCAATTTGATTGTGGGTAGCGGAGGGAGTGACTGAAAACTGGCAGAGAGTGGAGCAAGCGCCATTGCTCCCTCTCGGCCCCTCCCCCACATACAGAGTCACACTGCAGAAACGAGTGTTACCCCGCCCTGGTGAACACCTAAGGCTCTGCCCCTTTAACAGAAGCACCAAGACAAAAAAAAAAAAAAAACCCAAATGAAAGAACAGATCAAAGTTCCAGAAAAAATACAACTAAGCAACGAAGAGATAGCCAACCTATCAGATGCACAGTTCAAAACACTGGTAATCCGGAAGCTCACAGAATTGGTTGAATTTGGTCAGAAAATAGATGAAAAAATGAAGGCTATGCTAAGAGAAACAAAGGAAAATGTACAGGGAACCAATAGTGATGGGAAGAAAACTGGAACTCAAATAAATGGTGTGGACAAGAAGAAAAAAAAAAATCCAACCTGAAAAGAATGAAGAAACAAGAATTCAAAAACATGAGGAGAGGGTTAGGAACATCCAGGACATCTTTAAACTTCCCAATTATAGGGGTGCCAGAAGGAGAAGAGGAAGAACAAAAAATTGAAAACTTACTTGAACAAATAACGAAGGAGAACTTCCCTCATCTGGCAAAGGAAATAGACTTCCAGGAAGTCCAGGAAGCTCAGAGAGTCCCAAAGAAGCTGGACCCAAGGAGGAACACACCAAGGCACATCATAATTACATTACCCAAGATGAAACAGAAGGAGAGAATCTTAGAAGCAGCAAGAGAAAAGGACACAGTTACCTACAAAGGAGTTCCCATAAGACTGTCAGCTGATCTCTCAAAAGAGACCTTACATGTAAGAAGGGGGTGGAAAGAAGTATTCCAAGTCATGAAAAGCAAGGACCTACATCCAAGATTGCTCTATCCAGCAAAGCTATCATTTAGAATGGAAGGGCAGATAAAGTGCTTCTCAGATAAGGTCAAGTTAAAGGAGTTCATCATCACCAAGCCCTTATTATATGAAATGTTAAAGGGACTTACCTAAGAAAAAGAAGATAAAAAATATGAACAGTAAAAAGGGCAGCAAACTCACAGTTATTAACAACCACACCTAAAACAAAAACAAAAGCAAACTAAGCAAACAACTAGAACAGGAACAAAACCACAATAATGGAGATCACATGGAGGGTTATCAACAGGGGAGTGGGAAGGGGAGAGGAGGGGGAAGGTACAGAGAAAAAGTAGCATAAATGGCAGGTAGAAAATAGACAGGGGGAGGGTAAGAATAGTATAGGAAATATAGAAGCCAAGGAACTTACAAGTATGACCCATGGACATGAACTGTAGGGGAGGAATGTGGGAGGGAGGGGGTGTGCAGGATGAAGTGGAGTGAAGGGGGGGAAATGGGACAAATGTAATAGTGTGATCAATAAAATATATTTTAAAAAAAAGAAAAAATACAAGACATACAAAAAAAAAAAACAGCTCTATCTGTGTAGGGCAGCATTTTTCAACCAGTGTGCCATGGCAAGCATACAAGAATTTTTAAAATATTCAGTACCTAACTATTTACTCAGGGACACTGATCTCTGTTCCCTTAGATTGGGGGGAAAAAAAAAATTACAGTAGTCAACACAGTAGTTGTCCAGTGTGAATGAGTCAAAATTATACCTATCTTTTGGTGTGCCACAAAATTTTAGGAATTAGCTTATGTGTGCCATGAGATGAAAAAGGTTGAAAATCACTGACGTAGGGTTTCTAAGCTCTCCCATTGTTCTAAATGGGGAGGAAGGAGGAGTTATAAATACCACTTTATAAAACTGATGGGATAAGGCAAAATGAAAAATAAAAGGCACCTGGATTTTATGTTCTTTAATATCATTTAAATTGCCCAAGTGAAGAGAAAAAAGTCTAGTAATATGAGTATTACCTAAAACAATTTAAAAACACTTTCAAAAGCAGTCTTAAAGATTGGTGAAAAAAGATTACAGGGCTCTTTCATTTTGTAAGCCAATTACAGAAGAAAGAACTTTTTTTCCTTATAGTTTTATAAGGAGTGCATAAAAGTTATTGCGTGATATTTAATTAGGAAAATACAGGGTGGTTCTCATGGATTTTTCTCTGATCTATGACAAGATTTTAAAAACTTTAAAGAGACTAGAACCTCTCACTGTCTATAAAATCCCAATAACTACTTCCAACTTATTATAGCTTTTCTGTTCGTGGAGACAATGTTGTACAGTGGTTAAAAAGTGCTGGCTTTAGAACCAATCAGCTCTGGGTTCACACACTAGCTTCTCCACATACTATTACTAGTAATGTATTACTATAATTATGGCATCTGGAAGGCTAGCACAGTGATTGAGAGTAGAAAATCTAGAATCAGAACATACATGGTTTCAGATTCTGTGTCACTTGCTTAACTGTATGGTTTTAGGCCAGTCATTTCACTTTACTAAGCTTTAGTTTCAGCCTCTATAAAATAAAGATTATAAAAGACCTACTTTTGTAGATATAAGACTAGTGTCAAAATTAATGATTAAACATTTAGCACCTAGCACATCATGCAGCAAGTCTTGGTAAACAGAAATTGTTATTCTATATAATCTTACTATGAAAAAATACATTAAAACACACAAGAAATGGATGGAGTTTAAGCTTGAAGAAATGCTACACCAGTGACTGGCTTGTGAACAAAGTAAACTAAGGAACAAAATAGAATCAGAAACATTAGATACATAGAACAGACTGACAGCTGTTGGAGGGGAAGGGGGAAGGGAGGGCGGGAAGAAAGAAGGTAAAGGGAGTACCCAGAGAAATACATGCGTGACCCGTGGACACAGACAATAGTGTGATGATGGCCTGAAGGTGGGATGAGGGGAGCACAGGGGCTAGGTGGAAGTGATAAAAAAAAAAAGGGGGGGGGGAGTGGGACAACTGTAATAGCATAAACTATAAAAAAAAATAGAAAAAAGGTGCATCAGTGTCTCATTAGAAAACAACTTTTCCTGCCTTTGGGGGGAGATTCTTTTTACATATTTAGATCATATAGTTTTGGGGGGGGGGTTTAAGATTTTATTTGTTTTTAGAGATAAGGGGGAAGGAAAGGAGAAAGAGAAGGAGAGAAACATCAATGTGTGGTTGCCTCTCACATGTCCCCTACTGGGGATCTGGCCTGCAACCCAGGCATGTGCCCTGACGGGGAATTAAACCAGCAACCCTTTGCTTTGTAGGCCAGCACTCAATCAATCCATTGAGCCACACCAGCCAGGCTCATATAGTTGTTTTTTAAATGGATTGTTACTCAAAGACTTGAACATTGCCTTCTCTTGGTAATCTTATTTGCCCTTTACTCTGAGACCAAGTAAATATATTTTGAAAAACTGTCACTATATAGCATGCTGTAAACATGAATTACACTCTGAGAGCCAAGTCCACATCAAATTATGATAAATTCCTTATATGTATGGATGTGATAAATTTCTTATATATATGGACATACTATGTAAAAATTATAATCTGTGTTTTGTATTGGCTTTCTTATCTGTCTTAAGTGTATCCCATTAAGTAAATTTTTGCAACATGGCACTTTTTATCTCAAAATACTGAAGTAAATTTTATATAAATTATAAATCATGTAATTGTGGGGGAAGCCATAGTAATTAGAAAAATAATTATCAATAGTTGCTATTAGACTCTGTGTAACTTTAATAGTATATATCTGGATCTTCTAACTAGAGGTTCTTAACCTTATTTAGGTTAGGCATTTCCCTTACAATCTCTAGACCACCCTCCCCAAAATATATTAGTTTTAATCATATAAAATTACCATTTTCATGTGTTGAAGATAATTGAAATTTCTATTTTTCAACCTAATACATTCAAATCTTCTATACTTTACCAGGACATTCACAGACTCCCTGCAATCCGTTAATAATCTGAGGTCCTGGGTTAAGATCCTCTTCTCTGTAGTTTAGGGCACCACTAACTCGACCTGCTGTAAAACATTGTTGACATAGCGAAGGAAAAAAATAAAGAGTTCTAATAAGTAAAGCAGGACATTTGGGAAAATTTTGAAAGTAACTGCTAACTTTCTCTTGTTAGGTAAGAAGTGCAAATTATGAAACAGATCCATTTGTTCAGGAGTTTCAATTTAAAGTTCGAGATGAAATGGCCCATGTAACCGGACGTGTACTTCCAGCTCCTATGCTCCAGTATGGAGGACGGGTAAAACCTCTTGATAGTTTTTAATTATAAACATATAGTTTCTGTGTATGGAGAGAAGGGCATTCCTAGCTAAGTCTGGAATTTAGAAACTTTTATTGTTCCGACAATATTTTTTTGTTTCAAGATGTCTTAGCTTGATTAAAATATAACTAACATTGGTTTAGAATAATCTGTTCCATGTAGAATATCAGATATATACATATATGCTTATTGAAATAAACTATGTTAAGTGTTTGTTCTTTATTGCTCATATTTCTTTCTTCTTTTCCTGCAGAATCGGACAGTAGCAACACCAAGCCATGGAGTATGGGACATGCGAGGGAAACAGTTCCACACAGGAGTTGAAATCAAAATGTGGGCTATAGCTTGTTTTGCCACACAGAGGCAGTGCAGAGAAGAAATATTGAAGTAAGTCTTGTCATTAGTTTGGCTTTGGAACCTTTTTGTGTTTAAATTTTATATTTCAGTTTTAAATTATTCAGAGAATGTTCTAACCCATATTGCCTCAGTATCAAGTATACTTAATCACTGAGCCTTTAACAATGCTTTTTCTAATTGCTTCTTGGCCTTTTGGCTAAGATCAAGTGTAAAAATGCTTTTTCTCTCCCCGGCCGGTGTGGCTCAGTGGATTGCGGGCTGGCCTGCAAACCAAAGGATCACCTGTTTGATTCCCAGTCAGGGCACATGCCTGGGTTGTGAGCCAGGTCCCCAGTAGGAGGTGCTTGAGAGGCAACCACACATGATGTTTCTTCCCTCTTTCTCCTTCCCTTCCTCTCTCTAAAAATAATAAATAAATAAAATCTTTTTTAAAATGTAAATGTATAAAAATGCTTTTTCTCATTATTTTTATGAAGATTATTAAATTTGTTAGTCGTAGTAAAGTCACTGATACATTCTTCTAGGCATTTGTGGTATAGCAAGGAGCATCACTGACTTTTGGTAGCAAAAAGGTTTTTTTGCACTTCCTAGCTTTTTTACTGTAGATAATTTTTTAATCTTACTTTCCTTCAGTGTTCACCTTTTTAGAGTACAGATAATAGTATCAACCTGCTGGGTGAAGATTAAATGAGATTCTTATTTCTCATTTGAGTTCCTTGAAAAAGTGGTTTACCCCCTCATTTCCATTTCCTTACTTTCCAAGATTTGGCCTCCATCTCCAACATTTTCTTTCTTCCCCAGATTTTTTTCCCTCAACATGTAAGTGCTCAACAACCTTCTGTTTAAACTTTTTAAAAATCTGCAGTTTTCAGTTACCTAACTTATTCTCTCGGGCTCTCAAGGCTTCCAAATCTTAGTGCTCTGCTGAAACTGGTTTCTGAAAGATCTCCAGTATCTTGTCAGTTCTAATGGTCTCTTCTCAGCCATTATTTTTCTCAAAGTTTGTGCAGCTTTAGGTACAAGTGACTGTCTTGTTGACATTCCATTCTTGCTTCCTGGTTCCTTTTTATGTTGGCTTCTTCTCTGTCTCCTCTCCTTTGGAACTCTAAGGACATTGGGCCTTTGGCAGTCCTGGGAGCTTCTGCTGTCACTCTTGTTCGAGGAGGCATGCTGCTGTGGAAGAGCACCAAGCCCTTTTGTGACCACCCCTGCTCCAAAACTTTTAGGCTTCTCTTTGACAAAGAAAAACACTAAAAGTCAATATCTCCCTGGCATTTTTTTTTCCATTTCCACGCATGCTTCTGTTTACTGTCTCTACTCATCTAAATACTACTCAGTCTTCTGTGATTTGTGATGCTGGAAGTAATCTCTTAACTCTAAATATACTAATTTCCTAATATCCTCTTTATTTGCACTTGTCACTTCCTATGTAAAGTAGAATTATATTATAATTATTTGTGTAGCCCTGGCTGGTGTGGCTCAGTGGATTGAGCACCGCAGCACCTGCGGTTCAATTCCCAGTCAGGGCACATGCCTGGGTTGCGGGCCAAGTCCCCAGTCAGAGGCACATGAGAGGCAACTACACATTGTTATTTCTCTCCCTCTCTTTCTCTCACCCTTCCCCTCTGTCTAAAAATTAATAAATAAAATCTTTACATAATAATAATTATTTGTGTAAATTTTTTATCTCCTCTCTAGAATCTAATTTCCTTAAGAAAATGATTATTGTCTAATTTAAATCTCTAGTAATTGCGGGCCAGGTCCCCAGGTGGAGGTTTGCAAGAGGCAACCAGTGGCTGTTTCTCACACATCAAAGTTTCTCTCCCTCTCTTCCTCCCTCCCTTCCCCTCTTTCTAAAAATAAATGAATAAAATTTTAAAAAATTATTTTAAAAAATCTCTATTAATAGATCCCATAAAGTATGCCCATAATGAATAGTTGTTAAGTGATTTAGAGACCAATTACACAAGTCATTTCAAAATCTACCTTATTTTCTTACATGAGAAATAAATTTTTTTTTCTATTCTGTTCACCCTTTTTATTAGCTTCAAATCTCTAAATGTATGATTTAAGATTCACTAAGTATACTTTCCTCTAAAGTTTTTAACCCCCTGCTTTTTTTTTTTAAGATTTTATTTATTTTTAGAGGAAAGGAAGGAGAAAGAGAGGAAGAGAAACAGCGATGTGTTGTTGCCTCTTGTGCACCACCCACTGTGGGGCCTGGGCCATGACCCAGGCATGTGCCTTAGACTGGGAATCAAACCAGTGACCCTTTGGTTCGCGGCCTGTGCTCAATCCACTCAGCTACGCCTATGCCAGCCAGGGCATAACCCCCTGCTTTCAAGTGAAATGTCACAAGGACAGTTTAACTACAATGCTACGGTTATCTTACTTAACCTCTAGAGACCAAAGAAAAATTCTCCAATTATTTTTCAAGCTTAGAGTTATTCTTTTCCTTTTACATTTGTTATTCTTGGCTTGACAGAAGTCTCATAATCATTGGGCTTATGGCTCTTGCTCAGGCTGATTGAAAATATTCACCTTTGTACTCCTTGAATTAAACACAAATAAGAAAATAGAGAAGGGAATTTCTGCACACTTAATCTCTGTCCTAACAGAATTGCAGTGTTTTTGATCAAAGATAATTCAGATCCTTGGCTTAGAACCTTATTTTTGTTTTGATTTTTCATTGAATGGGTTAATTTATTTTATTTTTTATTGTATTTTTTCCATTACCATTTATCCCGCCATACCCTCTTCCACCTCCACCCACCCCTTCCCCCCAAGACCTTATTTGTTTTAAAAACAAGTAAAGTTATTATTAAACCTTGACATCATTACTCATTTATCCCAGGCTAAATGCAGAATTTTGTCTAAATATGAAATTATTAGTCTTTGGGGGGGTTTAGGATGGATAAAAGTACATTAAAAATGCTGCCTGCCTAATTTGTTTTTAAATGTTGGTTTCTTTTTTTTTTTTAATGTTTTCTGAGGGCACAATCTTTCCCGATATCTTAGTTTGAGAAAGGTGATACTATGGAAGGAAATTTAGGACTAGGTCAGAGTTCTGACTCTACCATCTGACCTTGGCCAACTACTTAATGTGTCTGAAACTGTTTCCTGATCTATAAAATGGAAATAATACCTGACGTACCACTTTCTTATGAATTTTGTCAGGATCAAATTAGAAAAGGTATAATAGCTTAAATTTATCATTTTAATGTCTTGGGCAATATGTAAGTGCTTTGCATGTATTGTCACATTTAATCTGCACATCAACCCTATTCTTAATGATTTTACAGATAAAAGGAACTGGAAAAAATTGCCTAAAATTTCATAGCTAGTTAGTAACAGAACTAGGATTAGAATCTCTCAGGCAAACTCTAGTGCTGAGCTCCTAACCAGCACACTCTATTACTAATGCCCTTTGTAAACTACCAGAATGCCACATAACTGTATAGTAGTGTTAGTGTTAATTTGCAAAATAGATTACTGACCCACATTGTCCTTAACATCAGCGGTCTAGTGACCTCTTCATTTATGGAGCACATTAATCTTTGCTTCATTCTCCGTTCCCTTCCCAAACTTTCTATTACTACTTGTAGGTGTTGATGACTAGACAAAGGTTTTATTTTAGTGTTTTCTCCTTCTAGGGGTTTCACAGACCAGCTGCGGAAGATTTCCAAGGATGCAGGGATGCCCATCCAGGGCCAGCCTTGCTTCTGCAAATATGCGCAGGGGGCAGACAGCGTGGAGCCCATGTTCCGGCATCTCAAGAACACCTACTCAGGGCTGCAGCTCATTATCGTCATCCTGCCAGGGAAGACTCCAGTGTACGGTAAGGATATCTTAAGATTGCATTTTTCCTCAACTATGTCATATTCCGTTTAAAATTATGCTAAAAGATATCCTAAAACTTTGAAAAATTGAAACATTTATAGCTTATAGTATTTTAAAACCATGTATTGTTACTCTAAAAAGACAGATCGGGAGGGGCAAACTTAATGGTCTACGAAGAAACCCTATAAAAAGAATTTCAGTAATTAAAGTAGGCATTACAAAATAATGGTTAAGGGAAGAATTGTTATTAAAAATGCCCCTGAGATAACTTGATTACCAGTTCAATATAATGGTTATGGAGTCAGACTATGGTCTTAGACTAGGCTACTTAATACCCAGGTTACTGACGAGTATAGTGCCTGTATATGATCTGGTTGAATTACTTAAACCTTAGTTTCCTCATCTGTAAGATTGGGATGCCAATACCTGATCCCTACAAGGTAGTTGTAAGGATTAAATAAGTTTACTATGTAGAGCCTAAAATAGCACCTGTCATATACTAAAAACTTGGTATTTATTAGCTATTATTATAAACAAATAAAAGTTTTGTGAAATTAGTGTAAATCATTGAATCATTGAAAACAAAGAAAGTATAATTTTCAAACTACTGAATGGAGTACGATCAGTGAAACCTAGAAATTATCAAAACATTCACAAAGGAATTATTACATTTCACTGCATAAAAATTAAAATCTGTATGTCACAAATGTATAACTAAAATTTAAAGGAAACCAATAGAAAGTAAAAGATATTTGCAGTAAATGGAGACAATAAAAGACTAGTTTATTAGTTAAAATATTCTTATAGGTATGTAATCATGTTCAACAAAGAATTACACTTTTAGATGAATATACAAAGAATATGAACCAGCCCTGGCTGGTGTAGCTCAGTGGATTGAGTGCAGGCGTGCGAATCAAAGGGTTGCCAGTTCGATTCCCAGTCAGGGCACATGCCTGGGTTGCGGGCCAGATCCCCAGTTGGGGACACTTAAGGAGCAACCACACATTGATCTTTCTCTCCCTCTCTTTCTCCTTCCCTTCCCCTCTCTCTAAATAAATAAGTAAAATCTTTAAAAAAAAAAAAAAAAAAGAATATAAACCAAAATTTCTCAAGAAAACACAAAACAATAAATATATGAGAAAATGTTAGTTTTTACCAGTAGTTAAAGTACAGATTAATAAAAAGTAAAAGTGTAAGCTACTAAATTAACAAATATATTTAAATAATATAATACCTACTGCTTGTGAGTATGCAATGAATCTGTCATTTTAATGCCTTGTTGATGTATTAAAATTGGTGATATCCTTCCCATCAAAATTATAGAAATATGTTTTTAGTCTGCACTTCAGTATTTCCAATTTCAAAAATGTATTCAAAGGAAAGAATTCATAATGTAGAACCACCTTGGCTGGTATGGCTCAGTGGATTGGGTGCTGGCCTGTGAACCAAAGAGGCAATGGTTCAATTCAGGTCTGGACACATTCCTGGGTTTTGGGCCAGGTCCCCAGTAGGGGGCATGAGAGAGGCAACCACACATTGATGTTTCTCTGTCTCTCCCCTTCCCCCTCTCTATAAAAATAAATCTTAAAAAATTTTTTTAAAAAAAGAAAATACTGAGAACTGGTCTTAATCAATGGGTAAATTATAATACGCTGATGAAATATTATGCAATGATTTAAAACTATGGTTATAAATTCAAAAGATTTTTAAAGTTGTGACAGAATACAGAGGTTTTTAACTGAAAGAGTTTGTAAAATCAGTAGAAGAACAAAAAACTGAAAAAGAGACACATGACATAAAACAGAAAAACAGATGGTCAAGTATCTTATAAAAAAAGGTGTTCTGCCTCATTAGTCATTAAAGAATACGAACTAGAATAAGTTATTTTCACCAACAATTATAACACTCATTTTTGGCGAAGGTATGATTAAATATACATTCTCATACACTGTTGATGTGAAGAACAGCCACCAAACTGGTGTTCTTGCCTGCTTTCCCTCTATTTCTCTTTTAGTCCATTTTCTACACTGCTTCCAAGGTGATATTTTTAGTTAATAGATTTGATTTTATTTATGTTTTAGAGTACTCCGTTTATTAGTCCTCTCATGAAAAATCTGCACACTCACCACAGTCACGGAGGAACCTTCACTGCCGTTGGCCAGCGTCGCTTTCTGCGGCGCCAACGCTGGCCTGTGCAGTCCCCTGACTGTCTCACGTCGCTTCTGCGCGCCTCCCTCTGTTCTGAGCGCTTCCCGTGCAGAGTGTCTGGCAAGTCTGTGGGCTCGTTTTTCTTGGTGTGACCCAAGGAACCATACGTCACTACGCCAAAGTCCACTGTCTTACCACCCCCGAGACGGGTTCTGAATCCAAACACACATGATGTCTGGTGTGGTCTTGCACATTTTGGCTCGTTTTCCCCAAATTTCTGTCTCAGGTACTGTTGCCTTCCCACAGTGAAGGACGTCAGTGACCATTTTTCTCTGAAGTAGTCTGGTGTTCATGAACAACCAGATAGTTAGTGTGTCGTTCATGATGGTGCCCCATCTTCAAGGAACCAGGGAAGAAAAGAGCTAAATTTATTTTTTAGAAGAGTTTTAGATTTACAGAAAAATTGAGCAGATAATATAAAGTTCCTGTATGCCTCCCCTCCCTACTATATGCACAATTTTCCCTACTATTAATATTTTGTGTAAGTGTGGTATATTTAATGAACCAATATTGATAAATTATTATTAAATAGCTCCACAGTTTATTCACTCTTTGTGTTGTAGAGGTCTGTAGGTTTTGACAAATGCGTGACGCCATGAACCTACTATTACAGTGTCTTAAAGGATAGTTTCACTGTGCCAAGAGTCCCCGGTGTATCCCATCTCTCCATCCCTCCTTCCTGCCCTCCCTCTCTCTCCTCAGACCCCTGACAGCCACTGGTCTTTTTATGTTTTTATAGTTTTGCCTTTTCTGAAATGTCATATAGTTGGGTCTTTGTATGTACCCTTTGTTAATCGGCTTTGTTCACCTAGCAGTGTGCATTTAATGCCCCTCCATATCTTTCTGTGGCTTGATAAATAATTTCTTTTGATTGCTGAAAATTTGTCATTGTATGGATGGACTACAGCCTGTTAGCCATTTACTTATTGAAGGGCAACTTGATTGCTTCCAGGTCTTGTCAATTATGAATAATGCTCCTATGAACATTCATGTTCAGGTTTTTGTGTGGACATGAGTATCTTTTTTTTCTTTTTGTACTAATGAAAGTCGTATTGTGTTTTTAATTTTAAACTCCAGTTTATTTTTGGTATTTAGGAAAGCAGTTGACTTGTCCATGTAACTTTGTATCCTCAACCTTGCTATAATCGCTTAATTAGTTCCAGGAGGCTTTTTGTCAATTTGAGGGGATTTTCTGCATAAACAGTCATGACCATTGTGATCAGAGAGTTTTATCTCTCCCTTCCCAGCCTGTACACTTTCATACTGTTTTTCTCGCAGCAGCTAGGACTTCCAGTATGATGTTGAATGGGGTGGTGAGAGGAGACATCCTTGCCTTGTTCCTGACCTGAGGGGGAAAGCATCTAGTTCCTCAGCAGTAAGCATGTTAGCTACAGGTTTTCTGTAGTTGTTTTTTTTATCAAGTTGAGGAAGTTCCCCTCAATTCTAGTTTGCTGAGAGTTTTTATCATAAATGCATGATGGAGTTTGCATATCCTTTTTCGGTATCTGTTGATATGACCCTATGATTTTTCATTTTAGTCTCTTAATGGGATTGATTACTTTGATTGATTTTTGAATGTTGAGCCCACCCTTACATACCTGGGATAAATCCCACTTGATAGTGGTATAAAATCCTAATACAATTTTAGATTCAATTTGCTAGTATTTTCTTGAGGATTTTTGCATCTATGTTTATGAGAGATGATGATCTATAGTCTTTCTCGCAAGGTCTTTATCTGGTTTTGATATTAGGGTAATATTGGCCTCATACAATAAGATAAGAAACATTTCCTCTTGTTCTATTTTCTAGATGCAGTTGTGGAAAATTGGTATCATGTCTTCTTTAAATGTTTGGCATAATTCACCAGAGGAACTGTCTAGGCCTGCTACTTTCTTTTTTGGAAGGTTATTAATTATTGATTCAATTTCTTTAATAGACGTAGACCTATTCAAACTATCTAGTTTTCTATGTGGGTTTTGGTAATGTCATTCAAAGAATTGGTCCAGTTTATGTAAGTTATCAAATTTAGGTCCTAGAGTTTCATATTATTCTTTTAATATCTTTTAAATGTCAGTGGGATCAGTAGCAATGATCCTTTTTTCATCTCTGATATTAATAATTTGTGTCTTCTCCTTTTTTTCTTAGTTAATATGGCTAAAGTTTTATCAATTTCATTGATCTTTTCAAAGAACCATCTTTTTGGTTTTGTTGATTTTTTTCTATTGATTTCTTTTCAACTTTATTGATTTGTACTCTAATTATTAATATTTCTTTCCTCTGCTTGTTTTAGGACTATATTGTTCTTATTTTCTTTCTAAAGTGGAAACACAGAAATTGATTTTAGATCTTTTCTCCTTTTTAAAAAAATTTTTGTTGATTTTTAGAGAGAGAGAGGGAGGGAGGGAGAGAGAGAGAAACATTGATTTGTTGTTCCATTGATCTGTGCATTCATTATTGTCTTCTTGCATGTGTCCTGACCAGAGATTGAACCTGCCTCCTTGGAGCATTGGGACAATGCTCCAACCAGCTGAGCTACCCGGCCAGGGCCTTCCTCTTTTCTAATAAATGCATTCAAGTCTGTAAATTTGCCTCTAAGCATTGCTTTCACTGGATCCCACAGATTTTGATAAGTTGTTTTTCATTTTCATATAGTTCCAAATATCTTTACATTTCTCAAGACTTCTTTGATCCATGTGTTACATAGAATCATGTCATTTAATGTGGAAATATTTGGGGATTTTTCAGCTATCTTTCCATTATTGCTTTTAGTTTAATTCCATTGTGACCTGAGACCACATTATGTATGGCTTCTATTCTTTTATATTTGTTAAGGTGTGTTTTTGGACCAGAATGAGATCTATCTTGGTGAATGCTCCATGTGAGCTTGAGAAGAAGGTGTTTCTGCTGTTATAAGTTGAAATATTTTACAGATGTCTCCTAGAGGCAGTTGATTGATGGTGCCATTCAAGTCATCTGTATTCTCACTGATCTGCCTACTGGATCTGTCAGTTACTGATAAAAGTGTGTTGAAGTCTCCATTATAATAGTGAATTTGTCTATTTCTCCTTGAAGTGTCATCAATTTTTGCCTCGCTTATTTTGATGTTCTTTTGTTAGGTGCAGACATGTTCAAGATTGTTATGTCTTCTTAGAGAATTGACCCTTTTATCACTAATGTAATGTCCCTCTTTCTCCCTGATAATTCGAGTTCTGAAGTTGGCCTTGTATGAAACTAATACAGCTATTCCAGTTTTCTTTTCCTTGTGTTAGCATAGTATATCTTTCGGTCTTGCTTTATTTTTAATATGTCCTTAATTAAACATTTCTTTTTTTTTTTTTTTTAATCCTTACCTGAGGATATGTTTATTGATTTTAGAGAGAGAGGAAGGGAGGTGGAGAGAGAGAAACATCAATGTGAGAGAGAAATATGGATCAGTTACCTCCCATACATGCCCCAACCGGGGATTGAACCTGAAACTTAGGTATGTGCCCTAACCTGGGGTCAAACCCTCAGCCTTTTGGTGTATGGGATGACGCTCCAACCAACTGAGCCACCCAACCAGGGCTTAATGAGTCCTTATATTTCAAGATGGTTTTTTGAAGGCAATATGCAATTAGTTCTTAATTTTATCTTCCCCTTTTACTGCCTTTTCTGGTTTTAATTAAGCATCTTTAATTATTATTTCATTTTCTTTCCTCTCTTAGCATATCAACTATACTTGTTTTATTTTATTTATTTTTTTATTGGTTTGAGAGATCAATTCATTGTTCTACCCACTTATGCATTCATTGGTTGATCATTGTATGTGCCATGACCAGGGATTGAACTGGCAACCTTCATATATCAGGACAACATTCCAACGAGCTGAGCTGCCAGGCCAGGGCCAATTTTAGTTGTTTGAAAAAAATTTTTTGGTGGTTGACCTAGAGTTTGCAATATACACTTACAACTGATCTAAGTCCTGTCTCAAATAACTCTATACCACTTCACAGATAGTGTAGGTACCGTATAACAAAATATTCCTAATTCTTTGCTCCTGTCCCTTAAAACATTGCTGTTACTCATTTCACCTATTCACAAACTATGATCACCCAATACATTATTATTATTATTATTATTATTATTATTTCAAATAGTTGCCTATTCATTTAACAATAAGAAAGTAAAAGAGTTTATTAAAATTTTACTTACTCTTCTCTGACCTATATAATTTTCTTTCTCTCTGAAAAACTATCATTTCTTGTAAGGCAAATCTACTGTCAACAAATTCATTTTGTTTTTATCTGCCTGAGAAAGTATTTCTCCTTCATTTTTTAAAAAGTCATTTAATTGTTTAATGTATGCTTATAAATCAAATTACCACCCACATAGTTTCAAGTGTTAAAGCTTTCCAGAATTCTTATTTTTAAAAACAGTCCTTTTATGCCCTGGCTGGTGTGGTTCAGTGTATTAAGTGCCAGCCTGCAAACCAAAGGGTCGCCAGTTCCATTCCCAGTCAGGGCACTTGCCTGGGTTATGGGCCAGGCCCCCAGTAGGGGGCACACAAGAGGCAATGACACATTGATGTTTCCCTCCCTCTTTCCCTCTTTTTCTCCCTCCATTCCCCACTCAATAAATAAATAAATAAATAAATAAATAAATAAATAAATAAATTTTAAAAAAAGAACAGCCCTTTTAAACCCTTTATCCCATTTGTTTTTCTCATAGAAAAAATCATCATTTGCCACTTCTTTTTAATTTTGTGTTTCCTGAGTGCAGCTACCTGTATTTCAGCTGCTTCTGTATGTAGTCTTGCCCTCTTTTGCCTGAGCCCTAGGATCTCTGCATTTGTCTCATGTTAGTAGAGGTGATGGCATCCTTACGTCATTCGTTTGGTGTCAGGCTTTGATTATGGTTTTCATTCCTTCTGATGTGCTGTTTTCATGGGGGTATTCCTGGGTTAACTATTTTTTAAACAAGTTTTTGTGTGCATGTGTGGTAAAATTTACCATTTTAACCATTTATAACTGCACAATTCAGTGGCTTTAAGTATATTTACATTGTTGTGAATCACCACTTACCCATTATCCATTTCTATCACCACTACTCAGTTCCAGAACTTTTTTATAATCCTAAACAAAAACTCTGTACCCTTTAAACAATAACCTCCCAATCCCCTCCCATCAACCCCTGGTAGCCTCTGTTCTGCTTTCTGTCTCTATGAATTTACCTGTACCTGGTAATTCATATAATACAATCACATAATATTTGTCCTTTTGTTTCTGGCTTATTTCACTTAGCATAATGTCATCAAGGTTTATCCATGTTGTTGCATGTGTCAGAATTTTATTCTCTGTTTGGGATAGTATATATAACATAAAATTTGCCATTTTAACGAGTGTACAGTTTAGTGGCATTAAGCATAGTCACATTTCTTGCACGACCATCGCCACCACCCACCTCCGGAACATTTTCATCATCCCTAACTGAAACTCTGTACCTGTTAAACAATAACTTCCCACTCCTCCCTCATCTTAGACAACTACCATTCTTTCCATCTCCCTGAATTTGACTGTTCTGGTTTCCTCATCTAAATGAATCATACAGTATTTGTGGCTGGTTTATTTCATTTAGTGTAATAGCATCACGGTTTATCCATATTGTAGTATGTGTCAGAATTTTTTTTTCTTTTTAAAGCTGAATGGTATCACATTGCATGTGTATACCACATTTTGTTTATCTATTCATCCATCAATGGACACTTGGATTCCTTCCATCCTTGCGCTATTGTGAATAATACTGCTTTGAACATGGGTTTGCAGCTATTTGTTCCAGTCCTTTTACTTCTTTTGGGTGTATTCCCAGAATTGAAATTTCTGGATCATACGGTAATGCTATGTTTAATGTTTTTAGCAATTGCCATACTGTTTTTCACAGTATCTGCACCATCTTGCATTCCTGCCAGCAACGCACAAAGGTTACAATTTCTCCATACCCTTGCCAACACTTACTTTCCTCTTTTTAAACGTCATCCTAATGAGTATTGAAGCGGTATCTCATTGTGGTTTTGGTTTGCATTTCCCTAATGATTAGTGATGTGGAGCATCTTTCCATGTGCTTGTTGGCCATTTGAATATCTTCAAAGAAATGCCTATCCAAGTCCTTTGGCTACTTTTTAATTGGCTTATTTGTTTTGTTCTTATTGAGTTGTGGGAATTATTGTTAATTGTTCCTACCAGTTACTGGCTTCATCAGCTTCTACTTGTAATAAGCGGGTCTTTAATGTGATTCTGTACATTTGCCTGTTTTGGGGTGGTATTCTGTTCTGTGACTCAGTTCTCTGATAGATCTGAGAAAAGTCAGTGATTGTCAGTTTGTGTAGCTTTTGCCTTATGAGGACAGGAGTGGTGACTTGCGAGCCTTTTTACATATTGGAGCTGTACCCAGCATCCGGGGTGGTCTTTTTAAAATACAAATCTGATTTTTATCTCCTTCCTGTCACCCCCTACTTTAATCATTTTTCATTATGTAATTGATAAAATTAATATTTAAGTGAATTTTCCAAGGATTTGCATATTCAAATCATGACTTTCTACCCTTTAAGATTCATCTCACTTTATGCTTTTTTCCCCCCACAGAAATTCTTTGTTCATCCCCTTCCTTCTACCTGTATTGCTTCTCATAACCCACTTTCCACCCGTCACCAAGCAAATGTACACTCTTGTGAATTTAAGCTCAAACATCCCTTCCTTGGGAAAAGCTTTGCCTGACCTACTTGACCAGGTCTAATTCTTTCACTTGTACTGTCTTACAGCACCTTGTACCGCTCCTTTATGTTGCTTTCACAGTTGTAGCGTTAAATTTGAGTTGTAATTTAATTAGTGCCCATTTCTCTGACTATACTATAAGCTTTGTGAAGACAGCCACAGTGTCTCTGTTGACTCATTATTGTATATCGAGAACCTTGCACAGTACTAGCATGTATTAGGTGCACATTAAACATTTGTTGAATGAATCTTTAAAGAGAGCTTTTTGTCATTATCTATAAAAATGTTAAATATATATATTCCTTTGACCCCTAATTCTACTTGTAGAAATTTATTCTGAAGCTATAGTTTCACAACCAAACAAAAATAACTATACAAGGATATTATTCATAGCATCATTTGAAATAATGAGAACTGAAACAAGCTAAAAAGATATCAGTGTATGACTGGTTAGATACCTTATGGCATTTAAAAGCAGGATAACTATAAGAACATACTGTATTAGTAAGTGAAAATGACAAGTTGCAAAATAGAATGTATAGTGTTCTCAATTTTTATTTTAAAATGCTTTCAATGTGTTTTATATATAAAAAGTTATATACACTGAATTCTTTATAGTAGTTATAATGACAGAGAAGGAGAAATAAATAGGAGCCTTTTATTCTTTCCACTGTAATATCTCTGTATTTTTAAATTAAAGGTTGGAGAATAGGATTATAACTGCATTAAAATCATATAAATGAGAAAATTACTGGAAGAGAGTACAGTAAAATACTAATAAGTGATTTATGTATAATTTTTCTTTATGCTTTTTCAGTTATGGGTATAGTTTTATAAGATATTATTTTTGAGAGAGAGGAAAAGGTGGGAGAAATAGAGGGAGAGAAACATTGATGTGTTAGAGAAACATCAATTGGTTGCCTCTCTCATGCCCCCCAAATGGGGACCTGTCCTGTAACCCAGGCAAATGTTCCCAATGGGAATCAAACAAGCGACCTTTTGGTTCACAGACCAGCACTCTATTCACTGAGCCATACCTGTTAGAGCTAAAGTTCTTTTATGCTAGTAAAAATAAACTTTCTTTTACAAAGAAGAAAACCATTGGAAAAATTATCAGTAAATACTTAAGCTGATCTTCAAAGCAGCATACATTAACTTTTAGCATTGTTTTAGTAGTGCAGTAATTTTTGCTACCCTGTAATACAGTAATATATTTCAAGGGGAAAAACACAGTAGCTTAATTTTCAGTAAAGTCCGGCCTTTTTTCTAACGAGAGATACCTGCATTTGTTCCATAGCGGAGGTGAAACGTGTGGGCGATACACTTTTGGGTATGGCTACACAGTGTGTTCAAGTCAAGAATGTAATAAAAACATCCCCTCAAACTCTGTCAAACCTGTGCCTAAAGATAAATGTTAAACTCGGAGGGATCAATAATATTCTTGTACCTCATCAAAGGTAAGTTAAGCTATTCACTTAATAAAATATTCATTATTTTTAGTATTTCAATTTTTTCTGTATATTGCCATATCTAACATCTGTGTAAGAAACCACTTTGATGATTCTAAGTAGATATTTTGGCAAACAATTAAAAGATTTTGGATTGGCAAGATTAAGAGATTTTCTTGTGAAATCCCCTCCCACCTCCATTTTCACTTAGTATGCAAAATACCTCTTGCCTAGCTAAAAAGTATGGAGAGCTTTATTTATTACTGGAGAGCCCACCTTGAAGAATTGTTTCGTTTTGTGATAGTCATCTTCAATCTGATGTCATGTGGCTGTTTACCTAGAAAGTGAGGGAAGAGTGGAGGGTCTGAGGGATGGGGAGGAGTATCAGTTCAGTAGATCAGTGAAGGGAACCCATATTAATCCTTGTTGCAGTCAGTGGGACAGCAGATGTTACTGTTGGGTCACCGTCATGTCTAGGAAGCTGTCAGGAAGTATCGAGACATAAGAAGCTAGAGACCGGAGCTGGCGAAGAAGCTGTTACGTGGAGAATTGAACAGCAGGTTTCCTTTTAATAGCTGAAGCAACTAGGGCTTTAAAAAGTTAAATATCTTGACCATTATGCACACAAACAATTATTACAATAAGGATATATGTTTAACATAAAAGCTCTTTTCCTCTTTTTCCATCTGCCTCTACTTCCTATCCTTATTAAATATGAGAGGAGATTCATAAATGGAATGAATATAGAATGTTATCAACAATCCCAAAAACTAAAAAATAATCGTTTGAATCTTAAAAGATATAGTTTCAGAAATAAAATGAACTACTTGAGGATGGTAACTATGTGTTATTCAAATTTATACTTTTCGCCATAGCATGGGGAGTAGTAATCCCTTTCAGTGTATAGTTTAATGATTCTTTTTCTCCTTAAGAGATTACATAAGCTAAAAACATAAGTAGATTAAAGAAAGATTAATACAGATTGGTAGATTGATATGAAGAAGTTTAGCATTTTATGCCTGTTATGAGGAACACTGGCAGCAGTTGCCCTTTGCAACCACCATCACCAAGACTTAAGGCAGAAAACTGCTCCGAATAAGACACTGGAGAGACCCACGGTGACAGCTTTTACTTCATTGACGGGGGGATTCATGAATCAAGAGCAGAATGCTGTCAGTATTTCAGGCCTATGAAGCTGTCTGTATAGAACCTCCTCTGTGCTGTGTCAGCAGCTTGCAGCTGTGTTACAGTAGTATGAAACAGTTAAATGGATAATGAAAAGATTGATTGACTAACTCTTTTTTAAAATGTGTTTAAGACCTTCTGTGTTCCAGCAACCAGTGATATTTTTGGGAGCAGATGTCACTCATCCACCAGCTGGTGATGGGAAGAAGCCTTCTATTGCTGCTGTGAGTATCATGTATCATAAGGCAGATTTATCTTACCTAAAGTTTAGATCAATATTTTGGTTTCAACTTTTGAATTTTAATGATAGTTTCTTTGAAACCAACTTTTATAAATATATATAGAGAGAGTCAACTTTCATATGTTCTTTAGGTTTTTGGAAAGAATGATTCTGCTCTGGTTTGGGGCTACAGGTTCCATATATACCTATTAAATCGTTTATTAATTATATTGCTCAAATCTTCTGTTTCCTACTTTAATTTGTCTATATGACCCCTCCATGATTGTATATTTTCAGTTACTTTTTGTAATTCAAAGAGATTGTTTATGTATTTCAGTGGTGACTTTGATACAGAAAGATGCATTATATTTAAGATTGGTAGAATGAAGTTTTTCAATTTTAAATATCTTCCATCTTCATTTTAATACTTTGCACTTGAATTCTTTGTTTTAATGCTGCCACTCCTACTTTTAACATCTGCCTGCTGTAGCTTTGCCCATTTCTATGCCTGTAACCATTCTGTGTCAGTTCTTCTAAGTGTGTCTCTTACAAACCACAGAAAGCCAGATGATATTTTACCCAACTTGAAAATTGCTTCATTTTAACTGCCAGTGCTTTCCAATGTCAACATATTTTAGGAATACTTAGTAAAGTTTAGAAATTAAGCTGTAAGATTTTTATATATTGTTATTATCCATTATAATAATCTTTATATATATTTTAAGTTTGAACAATCTGATAAACCTTACTTATCTTTGAAAATTATAGTAACATTAAAATTTTTTACATATTATTGAAAAGCTATTTTTATTAGTGAAGAAAATTGACTTTTATCTTTTAATAAATTATGTTGCTTTGTATTCTTATAGTTATACATGAATTGTTTAATTTCAAGTGCCCTAGAGATGGTAGTGAGCCATTTGATATTCATAGAAATGTTCTTATAAAAGATAAAATGATTTAAAAAAGAAATTCAGAAGACTTACTTTGGATTTGCTATTTTGAGGTCCTTTTCAAAAAAAGTTTAAGCATATTGGAATTCTTTTGGACTTCTGGGTAGTCATTGCCCTTTTCTACTAAACCGGTTTTTACCAAATACCCACTTTTATGATTATTAGAGATCTTGGAAATAGATTTTATTAACTGATTCTTTTTGCTGTATGGCTTTTTTTCCCAAGACCTTAAAGACTAGTATGAGAAACACATATAAGTAATAAATGCCACATAGTATAATACATGTAACCTTGATTGTGATGGAAATTAAAATTCAGATTGCCAAAACCTGGTGCATTTGGAGAACGTTGAAAAATGCAAGGAATGGAAATGTAGTATAGCAGCCCGTAAGGCCAGTACGCTTTTGTGAGGCTTTTTGTGCCATCAGAAGGGGTATAGATTTAGTTTTCGGTAGTGAGATGCCATACAAGGGGGTGTGTGTGTGTGTGTGTGTGTGTGTGTGTGTGTGTGTGTAAAATGAAGAAAAAACAGATACAACCTCATGTACATAAATAAGTAGGCAAGTTCTGGCTCATTTTTGTAAAACTTGGTTATTTTCTAATCTAAGACAAAAGAAAAAATGTAAGAATTTTCCACATTTCAGTTTCAAATGAGTAAGATATACCTAACAGGAAGTTAGCTTCCCTAAGTACTAGATAAAAAAACACAAGTACATTGATTATGGATTCAAGCCTTCTGGTCTAGGATATTGCAGTAAGAGAGGTAGAATTCTTTTAAAATTTATGAAACTTAGCATTTCTAAGGTGATGCCAAGTCTTCAGTATGGCTTCTGGTGGTGTGGTTTCCTGAAGTGTAAAAGATACAAAGAGAAATCAAGGGTTTGAATGGGTCCTCTTTTTTACTTACCTCCTTTATCTTACTGTCTATGTACATCTTTTGTCTCTTCCCCCCTTGCTAATCACTAGGTCTACTAGCAACATCCAAAAATTCGAATCTAATTGTTAAATGTGAAGTGCAGCCTTCTTATAGGAAAATAATTTTTGACCCTGTACTGGGCCTTTTTATTTTGTTCTTCACTAGGAATGAGCTATTTTTTATTACTCCCCAAATGAACAGTGGTAAATAGTAAGGTTAAAATAAAATACAAATTTAAATGAAATCCATGTACTTTTTTTCAATTTTTTTTATTTCAGTAAGTTCATACTCATATAGTTTTGATTATCTTAATTTTTCTTTTTCTTTACTTTTCCAACTTAGGTTGTAGGGAGTATGGATGCCCACCCAAGCAGATACTGTGCTACAGTAAGAGTTCAGAGACCCCGACAGGAGATCATCCAGGACTTGGCCTCCATGGTCCGAGAACTTCTCATTCAATTTTATAAGTCAACTCGATTCAAACCTACTCGTATCATCTTCTATCGGGATGGTGTTTCAGAGGGACAGTTTAGGCAGGTTGGTTGCCTGGGATCTCATCATACTATGGTTAAATCAGATACTGTGTTTATAATATGGTGTTTAGTTCTGAAGTTAGAAGCCTTAATTAAGTCGAGAGTTCCTAAAGTCAAAATTTGTTGCTTCCTTAGAGATTTCCCTTCTAAAATGTTTACTGTGGATGTGTAAGCCTAGATTGCTAAGACCATCCTTTATTGCTAAGACTGTTCTCTGATAATAGTTAAGATGAAATAGATGAGATTAAGAAATACTGAGACTGCTTTGACTGGTGTGTCTCAGTGGGTTGGGTGTCATACCACAAACTGAAAGGTTGCCAGTTCAATTCCCAGTCAGGGAACATGCCTGGGTTGTGGGCCTGGTCCCCTGTTGGGGTTATGAGAAGCAGCTGTTAGATGTTTCTCTCACACATCGATGTTTCTCTCCCTTTCTTCCTCCCTTCCCCTCTCTCTAAAAATAAATAATTTTTTTAAAAAAGAAATCCTGAGCCCTGGCTGGTGTGCCTCAGTGGATTGAGTGCCAGACTGTCAACCAAGGGGTTGCCAGTTCAATTCCTAGTCAGGGTACATGCCTAGGTTGCGGGCCAGGTCCCTGGTGGGGGATGCTCAAGAGGGAACCACACACTGATGTTTGTCTCCCTTTCCTTCTCCCTCCCTTCCCCTCTTAAAAAATAAATAAATAAAATCTTAAAAATAAGAAAGGAAAAGAAAGAAATACTGAGACTAAATAATTATCTTACTTTGAAGTATGTGTAAGAGAACAGCTGACTATATCAACTCTTTCCATTTCATCTACTCTAGGTATTATATTATGAACTACTAGCAATTCGAGAAGCCTGCATCAGTTTGGAAAAAGACTATCAACCTGGAATAACCTACATTGTAGTTCAGAAGAGACATCACACTCGGTTATTTTGTGCTGATAGGACAGAAAGGGTAATCTTACATCTGTTGTCATACTAGCATAAGCCAACCTTATCTAACATAGTTCGTAGAGCACTTTAAACAAAGGCTCTCTGCCAGCAGCCAAGTTTCTACTGTATAGTAGCAGATTTCAACAAAGCAGATTATGAATATAGAATCATCAAGATCAGTTATTATTTAACAATTTTTAGCTTTCTAGAATTTCTGGTAATATTCCAAATGTTCCAAATCCCATTCATGCTTTTCTGTTGTTGTGATGAAACTCAGTTTTAAATTTTTTTTCTTTCTATTCATAATGTCCTTAAATGTTAAAAGAAAAAAAGTACATTCTCCTTTTAAAATATCTTGTAAAAATTAGGTGTTTTTTTAGAGCTAGGGACTTTGATTAGTGGAAATTCTTACAAACTAATTTTCAATGATTTCTTAAAAATTCACAGAATTATTTTCTATATTTTTTAATGTATATATTTTTATAATTAGGAAAGGGATGGAAGTATATGAGGTATGTCCAGAAAGTATCCAGCCATGCACTGTGAAAAATACATTTATCAAAGAAGATACAAGAAACATTGCACATAGGACAATGACACCTCAGTCCCCTTCAAAGTAGGCACCTGGAGACCTCACACAGTTCTCCCAATTCCCATCAGCTGCCCCATCATATTTTCCTGAATTTCATCAACAGTCTGAAATCTCTTCCCTCTCAAAGGTGATTTTAGTGTTGGGAAAAGCCAGAAGTCTCAGGATGCCAAATCTGGGCTGTTGGAGGGGCTGAGTCACTAGGGTGATTTGATATTTTGCCAAAAAACTCTGAGTAAGATGTGAGGTGTGATGAAACTGCCAGTCACCTGTGGCCCATAGCTGCGGCCTTCTAATCATCCGAATAGTTTCTGCAGAGGAATGTTCAAGCATAGCACAAAATTTGATGCAGATTCGTTGCTCTACTCTCAGTCATTTTGAATGTGACGGTCACACAGTACACATGCTCACTCAACAGCATCTACCATCCCCACTGACCAGTACAGTGAAGTCGTCATTGTTCACACATGCGCATTCCAGTCCACTCTCCTTGGCTGCCAGGTTACATCAAAATCGCTCAAACCGTTCCCATCATATTAACAATTGCTGGACTTTTTCCAGCCAGACTTCATATGTATTTTAAAGTGTTTTATTAGGAGCCCTTTCATTATTTTTGAACGATTTCATTTCACGTATCTACTCAGAGAAAATCATGGTGTCTGTTTCCTTACAAGATGTTGAAACTGCTAGTATAAAATAAAAGGAACAGGGCCTTTGCTGTGATTTCTGTGTTTGACTCCCAGCTCTGCCCTTTATTGTATGCTAGTGGACAAATTAGTCTTAGTTTCCCCAAACAAATGGGAATAATACCTAACTTGCAGGACTATCAGGATTAGAAATAATGTATGTAAGGTACCTGACAGAAGTGGTTAACCAATGGTGACTTGTTGATGCTGTTGTCAGCATTCTTTCTCTAAAAATACAGTGTTCTGCAAGGCAAATGTTAATTTTCATAAATTACACACTCAAGAGTCCTTACTATGAAAAGTACCAGAAATTAGAGTATTTAAAGTAACTTGAAAAAAATTTTTTAAGTCTTCTACCCATAATGGGATCAACTACCAGCTAAGCATAGAGAAGAAACTAATTACTCTTTTTGTTCATTATCTCTCACTTTCAGCAACACTTTAAGAATAGTTACCAGGACTAGAATAAGGTCTGCTCTTATGCCTGTTTAAGTAATATTTCAGTCTGAAATTAGTGAATTGTGAGATCAGCCTATATATTTATACATTTTTTTAAAGTGCTGTCAGACACATTTTTTTACATTTGTTTAAATTTTGACCAAATAAATCCAGGTTGGAAGAAGTGGCAATATCCCAGCTGGAACAACGGTTGATACAGACATTACACACCCATATGAGTTCGATTTTTACCTCTGTAGCCACGCGGGAATACAGGTAAGCCAACACTTGGGTGAAATGTTTTAATTCAGGAACTTCCATTAATATTTATACCTTTCTTTAATCTCAGAAAAAGGAGAAAGAAATACCCTTCTCTGCACTCCAAATGGTTTCCACATGAAATTAGATGAAACTTTCAATAAATAAATTTCTTCCCCTTTCTTACTTTGAGAGGGGCTTATTTCTATTTCATTTAGTGCTGCTTAAACTTCCCAGCAGCAGAGAGAGAATCTGTATTCCTAGGATGTCTGAGAGAATGGAGCCCAAAACTGTTTTAGGCTACTCACCATTGATTAAAAATGATATTTCAGGAAGATGTACCTTACTGTACAGCTGTATCTTAAAGCTTTATATATGTACATTTCACATACACTAACCCCCGCTTTACTCTTACAGCTTTAAAATTATTGTCCCACTTACTTATCTGTTCTTGTGTCTGCTTCTCTTTACAATCAGTGTTGTGCACCTTCGTGGAGGGTAGTTAAAAATGAAGTTGACAGGACCTTCTAGAATAAAATCTACATTATCAGAGCACATGTTTGAGCCTAGTGTTTCCCTCCATGTATCGCAAGGAGCACTGCTGCTATGACTTTTTAATAAATACCACAGATGAGGAAAAAAAGGTTCTCTGTTCAAATTTTGAAAATGCCGGTTAAACAAGATTTTTTTTTACTTTGGAACTTATGGATACCACTGATAATGCAAATGCATCTTCAAGACAGGAATATTTCCCCAATATATCTAACCAAAAACTTTAATTCTCTTTATAGCCCAGTTTCTGATGGTTTTATTTATTTCTTTTTTTTTATGGTTTTATTTCTGTGTTACCTGTCTCATCTCTAGAATGTGTGTCTTATTCATTACTGGGTGGCTGGCACCTGATACAGGACATGGCATATAGTGAGTGCTTAGTAAATATTGAATGTGTGTGCGTGGAAAATATATTATACAGGCATTCTAAACATAATTTAGGGGAGGTAGATTTGATAATAATTTGAATTTTATCCCCCAAATCTTGCACAGTGGCTGACAAATACTGTTAAAGTACAAGCTAATCTTTCTCCTTTACTCCTTTGCCACTGCCATTTCCTTAGTTCACACCTTCATTATCTCACACCAAAATTAATGCAACAGCCTCCTAATTGCTTCCTTTGCTTTCAGTCTCTTCCTAGTTCTAATCCATCTCCATTTTATTGCTGATGTTATTTTTATAAAACCTCAATCTCATCCCACCTAAAAACTCTCCTATAAAAAACAAAACAAAACTGTGTGGTGTTTTCTCTGCCACCTACAGGTGAAAGTCCAAATTCTTAAACATGTCATTCAGTCTGATTCCAAAATTTCTTTTCAACTTCATCTTTTTCCCATCATGCACCAAACTTTGTTCATACTAGTCTGTTAGCCATTCCCCAAATACACCATGAAAAATTATGCCCCCTGTGTTTTGGTTAAGGTGGTTACTTCTCTCTAGTGTCTCTTTACCCCAACATCCCCAAAAAGGCCAAATCTCACTCTTTCCCCACTCAGTGAAGAGCCAAGGCTTACCCCTACAATTACTGCCCTTGGTGTTCTCTTACAGGTTAAGTGCCAGCACTATTATGGCCACTTATTAGTTGTTTTATAATTGTAGATGCTCTGTCTCTAGGCCTCTATAGATTTGTTTAAAAAAAAAAAACAGGCCCTGGCCAGTGCAGCTCAATGGACTGAGCGCTGGCCTGCGAACCAAAGGGTCCCCGGTTCAATTCCCAGTCAGGGCACATGCCTGGGTTGTGGGCTCTGTCCCCAGTAGGGGGCATGTGAGAAGCAACCACACATTAATATTTCTCTCCCTCTTTTTCTCCCTCTCTTCCCCTCTGTCAATCAGTCAATTAATAAAACAGGAAATCTTTGACTTTGTTTTTCTTGGAGCCCCTGTTACCTAACATAGTAACTAATACATAGGAACTCAAGTAAATGTTTTGGTGTTTTTATTATGGTAAAATATACATAACATGCAGCTTACTGTTTTAACCATTTTTAAGTGTACATTAAGTACATTCACATTGTTATGCAGCCATATCCCCATCTACCTTAAGAATGTTTTCATCTTCCCCAACACTCTGTCCCCATTAAACACTAACTCCCCATACCCCCTCTCCCCAGCCCCACCATTCTACTTTCTGTCTCTCTGAATTTGACTACCACAGGGATCCAGGTACTTCAGATCAGCGAATCATATAATATTTGTCTTTTTATAACTGATTTATTTCATTTATCATAATGTCATCAAGGTTAATCCATGTTGTCGTATGTATCAGACCTTTCTTCCTGAGTAATATTCCACTGTATGTATATACCACGTATGTATAAGGGGTTGTTCATCCATTCACCTAACAATGGACACTTGGGTTGCTTCCACCTTTCGACTATTGTGAATAATGCTGCTTTGAACATAGGTGTGCAGGTATCTGTTCAAGTCCCTGCGTTCACTTTTCTTGGATGTATACCCAAAATCAACGAAATGTTTTTTTAATTGATTATTAAATTAGAATATGTTTTCCTAATATACAAAGCTGGCTTTTTATATAACTTAGTCTGAGCTGAATATTTATTTAGAAGTTTAGAAATCAACAGAATATGTCATTGCCTTCTCTGCAGGGTACCAGCCGTCCTTCACACTATCATGTTTTATGGGATGATAACTGCTTTACTGCAGATGAACTTCAGCTGCTAACTTACCAGCTCTGCCACACTTATGTGCGCTGTACACGTTCTGTTTCTATACCTGCACCAGCGTATTATGCTCACCTGGTGGCATTCAGAGCCAGATATCATCTCGTAGACAAGGAACATGACAGGTAATATAAAAGTATAACGAAACAGATTTTTACCCAAATTCACATATGGCCTGCATGTTAGGATTTTCTTGGGAAATTTCTTTGTCTCCATGTAAGTATGTGCCTCTCTGTGTACCATAAGCCTAGAGGTGCCATTTACAATTAAAGTTGCGTGAACTATTAGAGGAGTCAGTGATCCATATGAAAAGCAATGATAGAACTGATTGCTCAAAATAAGGGTTCCCATTAAAATGTGCAGTCTAGGTTTGTTAGTGTTAGAATGACAGTGATTTACTTGCTCTACCAAATTAACTCAAGGGAGAGATTATCAATAATTAAAGGAATATATACCAACAAAATGATAGGATATCTTGGATTTGCTTCTAAATAATCCTGGGCAGGTGAGAGAAGTAAAATTGGCCTGAGTTAATTATTGAAGCTGGGTGACAGACATGTAGGACATAATTATACCTGCCTCTGTTTTTAAAAAAAAAAAAAATGGAAATTTTCTATAATAATAATGTTTTTCAGAATTATTACATCAGATAGAGTTTGTATGTTCATTGCCAATTCTCTTACAGTGCTGAAGGAAGTCACGTTTCAGGACAGAGCAATGGACGCGATCCACAGGCTCTTGCCAAGGCTGTACAGATTCACCAAGATACCTTACGCACAATGTACTTTGCTTAAAAAATCCGAGAGTATTCTCTGAGAGGAAGAACTGAAAGATGAATTGACATACAACGTATGTTTCCGTGGAGTCTGTTGAGTGGGGATGCCTCCAGCCATACAGAAACCAACACTGTGGGGACCAGGGTCTGATTTTTATGTTGATACAAGGACGATTGTTTACGTCATCAAGGAACACAGCACCATTATGCAATATGAAACCAGCCAACTGCTTTTCTGTGCGGTCTCCTGTAGGAAGTATCGCCGTTGTTTTGTTTTCACTTTCTGTAGTCTAACCCTTTTAATGCCTTTACCTCAAGTTGCTTGGCAGCACAACTATCTTTGCAAAAAAAGTATAGAAAAGGTAAATGATGATTTTAAAAAAACACACCTACATGAATAATCAGTGATTGTTCATAATTATGTGTGCAAAAAAATTAATGTGCATTCGTGTATTCTTGTAAAAAGTATCTGTGTATACTTTAAGTGTATACATGTATACTTCATATACATATATATCTGGATCGACATGGATAATAGATATATATGTTCTCTGTATATATTTTATAGTTCATTCCATTGGGAAATTTCTTTCCCTTTTATTGTCCTCTCAGCACCACTTTTATTTCTCACTCTACCTCCCCTGCCTCATCACCTACATTTTTTTTCCTTAATGCTACCAGTGACATTCAAATGTCCGTGTATCTGATTCATTTGAATATGAAGCATGGTAAAGTAGACTTTTATTTTTATTTTGCACAGGCACTCCTCTCTCTTGTCTCATACACAATATTGAGTCCTCAGTTCTTGATGTTGCTTTCTTAAGGAGCGAAGTTATTTTATGTATGCGTGTGTGTGTATATGTGTTTTTGTAAGAGTCTGCGTCTACCACCTCCTGCTCTGCGTTTAATTTGCCATTTGTGCAAGGTGTGCATAAGCAGTAGCAACCCATTCTTTTTTTAGTGAGTTTGTTAAAGCTGCTATAAGTATAAAACCTTGTCAGAACTTACAACTCTTTCTCTCTGTAAGTGATACTTATTCTAAAGTCTTCTGTTTCTATGGATTATACATGGAAATCCCTTAAAGGATTTCTTTAGAGGGTAAATATTTTAAATGATTAGAACTCTGTAGGGTTGAGACCTCTGAAATTGGAGGGAGAGAAAGAAGGAGTTGTTTGTTTTTGTTTTGTTTTGTTTTGTTTTTTGCTAGTTTACTTGCTGCCTCTCATACCTTAATGTGATTTTCATATATATATTTTTATATATATGTGTGTGTATATATAAATATATATGTATGTATTTTGAAGTATAGCTTCCTTTTCCTTTATATTTATTAGAGTAGTGCTCAATGATTATAGAACTGTATTGGCAGCATCTTTTATAGAAATATAATCATGTTTATTTTAAGAACTGACAACCTGTTTTTGCTCTCTTTTCGTGCAATAAGCCGTTTGAAAAGAAAGCTGTATCTGTCTGACTCCTCTGCCCCAGACAGTGTTAGAGCAGGCACCTCCGCGATTTTAAAAGAGCAAAGTGATACAGCCTTAATTTCAGAAGGAAAGTTTTTTTTAATTTTCAAATCTAAAGCATTCTGACCCTTGAATATTAAAGATAAAATTGAACTTTTACCTAAATGATCATGAATAGATTAAAATTTAGAAGATATTTAAATTCTTTGAAATTAAATCATGTTTATGGAAGAATCATACTGGTTAGGTGCCCATTTTCATTTATTAAAATGAATCAGGAAAATGTGATATTTTAAAAAATATTTTTGCCAATTTACCACCAGTGTAACTTTCCTTTTAAAATTAGGGTTATGGTGACAAAGGAAGTTAGGACTTTGATTATTTTAAATGAGTTAAATCACTGAAATGTGGGGGAAAGTTTTGTAAAATTTTGCTTGATTGATTTCACTGTAAGATATTAAGAAGTACTATAAAGCTGTCAAAACCAAGTTCACCAGTAACATTGGATTCAGGGGAACTTTGCACTTTGTAACTCACGAAAATTGCATTTTACTATTCTTTTGCACTGGTTCAGAGTATAACTATTACAGATTGTTTCCAGGGGGCATTGTTAACCTCTCCAAATGTCATCTGTTCGTGAAAATGAATGGGTTAGCTCTGTAGTTTCTCTCTTACCTGTAACCCACTCTTACTGCCAGTTACTGTATTTTGAGCCTAAAATCTGAGCCCATGTCCTCCAACAGTTATGAAATCTTTTGTCCCTCTTCAGAAAACTAAGAAAGTACTGTATTTTGTATGTTTATTATATTGAAGTGTCTGAAATGCAATTTACAACACTGTTTCAAAGCTCTTTACATGAGGTAATATTTGTATAGTACAGTATATACATTTTTTCTCCCAACCCTATCCCCTTCTCCTCCAAAAAATCCTGTAAAGCATGTATTTTTTTTTTACATTGAAAATTCACTAAATATAGTAGTCAGCAACATGGGTAAGGGAAGAAAATTGTGTATTCTAGATGGTAAAAACTCGTTTGCTGTGTGCTTGCTCAGTATGAGTAAAACATCTTCCTTTGTCAGAGAGAGTTACACAGATTCATGTGGGAAACTTTAGGGCCCAGTAAAGAACTGTAAATACCCTTTCCCTATTCACTGCTTTACCTAATTTTCTTCAGTTATTTAGTGCCACATGCACTAGAGTGAAGCCCATAATTTAAATCTATTTGGAAGGACTTTTACAAAGGAAAAAAAATATTTTTTAAATATAAAGCTTTACCTTTGAAGTGAGTTCTTTTTTAGGGTTTCTTACAGTTTCAACATTATTAGTTTAAGGTTGGTTAACTTGAAAGAGTATGTAGAGTATATTTCTATTTTGCTTACTAACAAATTAGTATGTCACACTTACTTAGAAGAAACATTGTACTTAGAATTTTAAGATAAAAGAGTAAGAGGCAAATACTGTTTGAATTTTGTTTTAATTATTATTGCACTTCTGGTGTAGAATTCCTGATCATTTTTATTTTTTAAAAAGATCGTTCTGAATGTAATGGCCATGAAACTCAACAGCGACCTGTCTGTTCTGCCCTTGCTCACTAGCTGTATAACGAATGCTGAGTTTTGGTCTGCTGTTGTCTGTGATGGACAGTATCAGAGTGACTTTAAAATATCAGTTCCAAAAACTGGTGTAACCGACGTTCATGCAAAGAAGAGTTGGGAGTTTAGTGTATATCCTGGGTAGCAAATGAGTCTGTGTAAAGTGCTGATACATGTTATTATATTGTAGTTTCAAGTTACTGGCATTGAGGACCATACATTTATAATACTGTAGCTGCTATATTTATTTAAGTAGAGTCCGACAGTTACTACACCAAATAATAAGGAGATGAGCAGGATTCAAGGCTAGTGTTAGAACCCCCTCTTTTTTCCCTAAATAATAATTACGAACATGAAATACCAAGGTAACAAAGGGTGCTGCCATTTTAGTTTCAATTTAATACCAGGATAGTGTTTGTTTGTTTTAGAAATACGGAGTTTTCCTTTTAGCAGTTTTGAAAAAGGGTACCTCAACCTCCTCAGTACTGGTTTTGGCATATTTTCATAGAAGTAAAGATGTCCTTTATTTCTTAATACTTTACCTTTTGCCCTGGCCGGTAGCTCAGTCGTTTGGAGTGCTGTCCTCATGTACCGGGGTTGCGAGTTTGATCCTCAGTGGGGCACGCTCAGGAAATCAGCCAGGGAGTGCATGAATGAGTGGAACGGCCAGTCGGTGTTTCTCTCTCTTCCTCCCTTCCTCCCCTTCCTCCCTCTCTCTCTCACTCGAAAAATCAATAAATAAAACTAAAAATATATATATATATATATATATTTTACCATTAACAAGTTTCTCACAAAAAATATTCTTCTATGGAAATCTTCCTGTTTGTAACCTGTTAATTTATTTCTCTTCCTAGAAGAGAGTCTAGAAGGAATTCTAGTAGGAATGTACTGGGTGTTTCGGAAGGCACACGGTAAAGATTCATCTCTACCTTCTAGCATAGGGACTCCTAGCCTTCTGAAGTTCTATACTAGTATTCCCGACGAGGTTCTCTGATGGCCCACTACTGCCTAATGTTTACTTATATATTTGTACTAAAATGGATTTTAGTATGATAGAGCTCGTGACGGACTTGGTCATGACGGACTTCAGGTGTATCTAGGGAAATACAAGCTGAGTTGCCATTCAGTAGAAATGGCTGGCAGAGGTTCTCAGTGTTTAAGGAAAAGGTGAACACTCAGAGTGCCAGTAATACATCTGAAGTAATTAGATGGATTATAGGCCAGGAAATAGAGACCCTTGTTCAAGGAATTTGGTGGGTGTTTTCAGAGGCTAACCTGAATTTACCAGGAGTGGTGATTTTATGAAATGGACGAAGCCAGCCACTTGGTTTTAGCTAGAGTATTTTGTAGTCTTGCTATTTCAAATTTGATAATAATGTTTTGCCAACAAGCTTAACTGACAGCTCTGCATAACTTTTATTCAGTATCATAAAACCTGAGTTTAATATTTGCTTAACTCATCATTTTAAATGTTCTCCTATTGAATACTTCTAAAGATAGGTTGTCCCCAACAGTAGCCTGCCACTTAAATTACCTTTTATATCTTTCTTTATTTTTCTCTATTCCTCCTGCAGTCTGTTTCTTGTTTTATAAAAAGCTTTTGTCCTTTTTTAAAAAAATGATCTTTTATGAGTTATCAGTCAAGCTTCATTGGCCTGGCATCTTTATTTTGGCTTTTTTTATCCCTAGATAGTTTTTTAGTCCTTTTCACTCTTTTTGAGAATTCATGAATGTGTTACAGCCACAGTCATAATAGTTGGGAGACTCTATGTCAAGGAGGGCGCTGTAACTCCGACTCTGGAGTCAGTCAGTATTTTCCCGTTTCTCTCCCATTTGTTCATATAAATAAAGCACTTTCGTGATTCTGCAGGAGTCAAAAAATAAAAAAAGAAAACTTGGTAAAATCAGTACTACAGAAATATATGAAAGTGAGAATTTTCCTCAAAAAAATCTTTTTTTTTAAATTCCTGCTTTTGCTAAGAACATTCTTGATCAGTGGCAATGTTAAAAATGATACTGTTTTTAGTGAAACCTAAGCTGACTCCCAGAAGTAATAAAATTTCTCCCATTTACTCCTCCTTCGCTTCCCTTCTCTTTTCCTTTCCCTTCCCTTCCTTTCCTTCCCCACCCTCTCTACTTATATATATATATATATATATATATATATATATATATATATATATATAAATGGGAAAATATTTTGACTTTCTCCTACTTTTAAAAATGGTACATTTCAGTTTATAATTTTCCATGTCAGTCAAAATAATTTATTTTAACTAAGATAAATGGTCAGTGCTTGTACTAATACTATCTACTACTAGTTGAATTTTATTTTTCTTTACCCATGAAAGATAGTGCCCTAGGTTTTTACAGTGTTGATTGAGCCTCAAGAATCTTTTGCTTTTAAAGTACGGAAGTTAAAGGTTCTAATTCACATTAAAGATAGATAATAAATTTAATATGGATGATTGAGATTTATCAATGAGAAATCGGTTGAAGTATCAGGTAACAAATAGTGTTACAAAATGAAGATTCTGTCCAATCATACATCCAGCCATGGGTCTCATTTCTTTTTGAAATCAGTGTCTGAGGTAACCGAAATCCAGTGTATCTAGGGTCTCAGTAAAGAAACGATATTCTTTGGGTTGGACTCTTGAGTTAAATTTTTAAATCATTTTTGTGAAGCAAGGAGGTTCTTAGAAAGTGCCTTTTCAGAAGATGGTGCTAAAGATTTTTATTTTTCAAATAGTGTGAGGCTAAAACTTTAAAAAATAAATTATTTTAGAACTCCAAGAGTATGACAGTTTCATATAAATAATGTTACTTGTTGTCCTGAATCTGGTCCAAGGGAGTGAAGGGAAGCTTTTATTCGGTAAAGTATCTAGGTAAATGCTCACCAGATACATTTTGTAAGTTTGAAAACAAAATTTTTAATGCTTTCAGTTCTCAGCTGTGTTGAAGCTAATCTTGAAGGCACATAAAACAGCAAATTTGCTTTAACTTTTTAACAAGAATATAGGTAAAATTGCAGGTGCCCAGAAGGAAAGGAACTATATGTCGTAGGCTCCCTGTCCTTTTTGTCCCCCGGCATAGACTGGCCCTTTTATAAATATCTATTGGGCCACCTTTTCTAAATAATTTTTTTTTAAAGATTGCTTGTCAAGGGAGAGCCAAGTCATCGTGGAAATCAGTTTAAGAGAAGGATTATGTCTCTATATTTAGGGAAGTTTTCTTTTTTAGGAACCAAAACATATTTTTAATTATTCTTTTTCTGGCACGGGGGAACTATGCAAAATGACACTGCATCTAAAAGGGTGTGATCAGTTCCTTCGATACAGAAATGCGAAACTGGGCTTTGGAGGAAGTGCGCAGAAGGAAGGGTAACAGGGCCGTTCATACTTACTAGAAATTCAGTTTTCTGTAGAAAGCAGTTTCCCCCCGGACTAGGAAACAGTAACTAGGAGTAAGTGATCACCTAACCAGTTCTTGCTTGTGAATTTGGCGAGCATTCTTCGAAAAAAGAGTAGACTAAAAACAAAAAAACACCACACCTCAGTAACCTTCTATGCTGCATTATGTAATAATGATAGTAAAATTATATTGTTTGTTTGGAGTGTACTATGTCCGCAAATATCAATGCATATTAAACTTTTTCATTTTTATAATGTCTTAATAGCAGTTACGAGTTTATTTTTTAATATTAGTTTTTCTATTGTGATGTTTATATTTATTGGCAATTTGTGTGCGACTTTTATATTTTGCTTAGATGTTGGTTTTAAGGTATTTTATTTTTATAGATATTTCTAGCTTTTCCTCTTTCTTTGTAATACTAGCAAAGATTAAGGTGGAATGTTAATACACCAACCAAAACTACTAATTCTATAAAGTCTAGAATTTGGATTTTTACCAATAAACTATTAACGCTGTTTTCTAACTTAGAATATTTAATGTTGTTTATATAGTGGGCATTAAAAACAGTCTTTAGACAGATTTCTAAATGTGGAGGGGAGGTGGGTCTTTTCTGTAATTTAGATTTCTTTCCCGTGAGTAGCAAACTAACACTAACAGATTGGATTTACTTTACCTGATCTGCAGTTTCGGAGTAACTTGTCAAATAAATGAGTGTTACATTTCTTTTTAACTTCAGTTGCTTTGAAACCACTTAAATGGTTTTATCTTCCAGCATTAGGATTATGATACCATTTTTATAGGCCTGGAAAACAAATAGCAAACAATCCAGAAGTCATTGATAACTGACTTCAAAGTGGGATTTTTTCCCCCATAATTATATTATATGGAAGATTTGCTACCCTGATCTTTTCCCTAGCATGCTTTAAAGTTGATTCAACCCTGAGCCTCAATGAAGAAACAGAGTTTAAGTGACTAGGGGAGCTAAGGATAAAGACTGATTAATGTATTATTTCAGCTCCTTAAAAATTTAGCAAGGTGCCCTGGCTGGTATGGCTCAGTGGATGGAGCACTGGCCTGTGAACCGAAAGGTCACCGGTTCAATTCCCAGTCAGGGCACATGGCTGGGTTGCTGGCCAATTGGGGTGTACGAGAGGCAACCAAGCCATGATTCTCGAGCACATGGGTGTTTCTCTCCCTCTCTGTCTCCCTCCCTTCCCCTCTCTCTAAAAATAATTAAATAAAAATCTTTAATTAAAAAAATAAAAAGTTAACAAAGTAATAATAATTGATGAATGTGAATTAATTGAAAGGAGTGAAAAACATTATTATAGACTATTAATTTCAAGCATATATGGTCACTCTACTTTCGTAGTGAACAGATCAAGCTTATTTATATTGGCAACTAACTTTTTATAAAGGTACATGAAAAAAAAATGACTTCTCTTAAGCAGGTAAAATATTTCCACTGTATTTTTACACTGTGAATTTGCTTGGTAAGCCTTTTTTTTTTTTTTCCTGTAAGAGATCAGAAGATAAATATTACCCCATCCTCAGAGTTTTAAATTCTAAATTATCAGGGTTCAGTGTATGGCATTTTACTGTATTATAATCTATTCTTCCACTGAGAAGGGGGTAGATGAGAAAGTTTTAAGTAATTGGGAGAATGTTATTTTTATATTATGTAAAATTTTGCAATTTAAAGTGAATCAGCATGAGAATTCATATACACATTAGCCATATTGTTTCTTTTTGCATTTTTGCCAGTTACAGTAGTTTTATATAGGAATCAGAGCTACTTCCTTCACCCCTCCCACACAGTGGAAGATTGGTACTCTGATTATAGCAATTTGTTGCTACTAAATAAAAGCTAAATATGTTTCAAGCAGTCATACGGTTTTGTTACACATATATGCTCCCCTCTTAAGGATATTTACTGTGTATATAACTTTAATAGTTTTATTCATTGTTTCAGCATTGTCCTAGGATGACAGGCATATAATTGTAGACCAACATTGTTAAAGCAGCCTTGAGTAGAAATAGTCCTTTATTTATTTTTTTTTTTCCTTCTGAAAGCTCATAGGAACCTGGCACATAGAGCTTATTTTGGTCTTTTAACTGTTTGCCTCCATAAATCAAGGTGCCTGGCCTCAGTACTGAGTTGCTGTGGCGGACTGCGGGGTGACTTGCCCTTCTTTGTCATCCACCTCTTCAGAAGGAAGTGTTTGTGCATTACTGCTGGTTCGTCCCCAGAACTGTCAGGAACGGTCTTCCGTGAGTAGAAAACAGATGGGACGGTTGGTCATTAGAACTTTGCTTTTTTTATTTCTTTTTTTGTGTGTGTTTTCATACAAATGAAATTTTTGTTTCGTTACAGATGTGCATACAGTTAAAAATTGACTGTATGCACATCTACAATTTTATGTTTTAAATTTAAGAGGCTGTGCCAGAGAGGAAGATTACTCTGGTATTTAATGCCTAAATCTTTTCCATCTTTATTTACTTTGTGGCTTTAGTTGGAAGGATAAACAAACAAATCCCTTAGTTTGGCCCTTTAATAATAATTTCAGCACAAATGAAGGAAAGACTCTCTCTACAAAGATGTGGCATTTGTGACTAGCTTTATTATAAGAACCTGTGAAAACCGGAGGTCTTTGTAAAGAAATAAACTAGTGGGCCCTGGCTAATGTAGCTCAGTGGATTGAGGGCTGGCCTGCAAACTAAACGGTCGCCAGTTCGATTCCTAGTCAGGGCTCATGCCTGGGTTGCTGGCCAGGTCCCCAGTAGGGGACGTGCGAGAGGCAACCACACATTGATGTTTCTCTCCCTCTCTTTTTCACTCCCTTCCCCTTTCTCTAAAAATAATTAAGTAAAATCTTAAAAAAAAAAAAAAAAAAAGAAAAGAAAAGAAAGAAACTAGTGGAATTGTGAGAGTATGTAGTGAGGATGGAAAAGAGGAAAAAAATTCTTTGCTAGGATCCTTGAATAGAAACCTTAGAATTACTTCATATTTGTCTAGTTTTCACAGCCACATTGTAAAATCTGTTTGAACAAGAAGAGTGCCTCTGTGTGTGTTGTCCCACATGTAAAGCTGCATCTGTTCTCATTAAATCGGAGACGTCTTGGAAGTCGCTTCTGAATTATAATAAAGAAATTGAACGAAGTATTTATCCTTAAATAGACATTGCTGCCAACATGGCATCTCCAGCTTTTCCCTTTACACAGAATACACCAAGCAGGGCATTTCCAGACAAGGTAGTCTTTCCTGTAACAAAAATGTTTTTGGTGGAAGGTTTAGGGAAAACCCCGATAGGCTGTAATGAAGGAGGGATTCTGCCTCATGGACACAGTCCAGCCAGGTTAATGAATTCAATTTGGTCCCAGGGAGCTTAACAAGAAGCTTTGGGTTTTGGTAGCAATAGACTTGGCTCTTCAATAGTAATGAACTACAAATACCTCCCAGTCTCACAGAAAGTGATTGATGTCAGGGTATTGATGATGGCCCCGCAAATGTGCACGAGCTCTTTCTAGTTCAACGCCAGGTATATAGCAAGCACTAACTGAAATCTTTCATAGTTTGTCCCTGTAAGATTCTTTAAAAGTTTTGCAAGAGATTTCTCATTTCTTACTTAGCCCAGGCTACAACCCCTTTCTCCTGCAAAAAAGAAAAAAGGGATTTAGAAGCAGTTAATATAGAATCCTACTGTGAGTGAGTAATAAAGTCTTAATACCTGGGGCACGAGGGTCACATGCCACAAGTTACAGCTTGATTGGGAGACTGAGCACTTTTTTACGTGCAGGTTCTAAAGTTTTTCCTTTGACATACTTTTATTTATTCACAGGCCATCCTGTTTTGTAAAATAATCTGTTTATGCCATTTATGAATCCTGCAGGGTCTCACCCCTCATACGCACACACACAGTTAAAAATAAAGGGGGGAGGGATAAAAGAAAAAGGGTATAATACGAATCCTTAGAATGTAACTTCCGTTAATGCAGATGGAAAGAAACCCTAATTCGGTTAAGTGGGAATTAAGACGGAAGTGTTAACGCAGCGGGTACAATGTCTAGCCATAGAATTTTTTTGCTAGCTTTAGAGTGATAGTGTTGACAGCAAATCTATCTGAAATAGGATGCTACAGCAAAGTGATAAAAGAAAGTTATTCTTGGAAGTAATAATCGTCTGCAACAGAGATCCCCGTATTCTGAAGGAATATATAGTTTCTGGTTTTAATGAATCAAACTGTGACTTAAACTTTAACAGATTTGTGATTTTTATTCTGACACGTTTTCTTCAATATATGAAAATCATATTGAATGGACACTTAGACTATTCTTTCCTCTTAATTTACATACTGATTCATTCCGACTTCAGTCAGACATGTCTCTCACATATCCCTCTTGGTGTGTGCAAAATTCCATAGGAAAAAAATTCTTAAGCTCATTTCCTAGTCAAACTTGAGCTGTAAAGAACAAAGCATTTCAAAGTGTTTTCAAATTGCAGGAACTTGTAATTTGAAGACTGTTAAGAACTTGTTGCCTTTGAGGATTGAGAAAGGGCTCTAAAACTTGAGGCAGAGATTTGGAGATCAGTCAGAGCTGTGCCACTAGTTCGCTCTGTGTCCTTGGGCAGTTTCCTAATCTCTCTGTGCCTCCTTTCTCCTTTTAAAATGGTAGGGACAATACCGGCCCTTACCTCACCAAGCTGCTGTAAGAATAGGGTGTTTGCAAGGTGCTTGAATTCTCCAAAAGAAAAGCTGGTCGGAAGTTTCAAGCTAATACTGTAGAATCTTATTGTATGAAGGGTTCACTCACAGTTTGCCTCTATGAAAGTAACTTTAATTACCATAGATCGTTTTATCAAACAGGTATAAAAGAAATGGCGGCCTTCTCGTGGTATGCTGTTCACTGACAAACATACCCTCTTCTGTTTTCTCCCCTGCCAGATAGATAGCACACCAGCTGAATTTTCTCTGTAATAATCCTTAGCAATAGTATAACTTCAAGAGCCAAGCCCCATTTAGCGGTGCTATGGCAGCTGCCATTGTATTTTGAGGTAGATTTAGGCGGTGAAACCATGAGATAATCAGAAATTAACCTTGCCTTTTCCCTCCAGGTATTTTCGCTGCATATTGCACCAGAGGCTGTTGTACAGCCTCGTCATTAGCCCTTTGTTTCTTAGCAGATTTTTGGCACCTTGTTTAGGAGTAGGGGATTGCGTTTTATGAAGGAAAGGGTGCTTATTTCTCTCATCAATTTGCAGAGTTCAACCTTGCTTTCCAACCACCATGTATCTGTAAAAGTTAAAACAGAGTGAAAGGGGTTTTTGCTTCATTTTAATCCAATTTTCAACATCTGCAGGTGATGTCGGCCAGCCTGTTAGTGTCTGATCCAGTTATCTTTATGGATCGAGGGCGAAACCTTACATTTTGTAGACTTACCCATTTCCCCCAGGGGCAGGGGGCTCTTTTTTCTAGGAAATAACAAAGGGCACATCACCACAGGTCGTGTAAGCAATTCCTTGTTGCAACAAACAAGTTTTGGTTTTGGTTTTCAGGAAAAAAAAAATGCATTTTAGGTACACAGGGTATGGATACGTTCAACATCTATTTCGTATCTCAAGAGACGCTGGCCTCCCCTTGTGGCGGGCAGCCGGGCTTTTCCAGCTCATCACTGACGTAGATACTGTCTGTCGTAATTTTATAGGATGATGAGAATTGCAAGTCCTGGAAGTAAAAAGTTGAGAAGTTTCATGTTTGGAAAATAAAGTCCACCTTGCTGAGTGAGACAGCTACGAACATTAATATATCAGGAGTACTTGTAAACAATTTTTGCTGTAGTCGGCAGCTTTAATGTTTCTCTTCAGTTATAGGCAGACCCATAAAAGTATTACTGTGTCGTTCTCGTGGACTAGTTCGTGGATGCATCCACAGACTGGGAAGCAGTGGGGTGTGTGTGTGTGTGTGTGTGTGTGTAAATATTTGATGTTTATAACACTGTATTATATAAGTTTATATAGAGAAAAACAACATGTTTCTTTAGTGTTTTGGGGACTAAAATTGTAATGTAACCATTCCAGTGTAATCTGACCCCTCAGCCTAGAGAGCATTGATACTACACACAAATGCGCACCCCTAAAGCATTGCTAACTGCTCCCACTTTTGATAAGTGCTGCTTTTTTTTAAACCCTAAGTAACGGAGGAGGACATAGCACTCTTTTTAAAGGGGCTCTTCTGAAAAGTAATGTAAATTCAGGACCTGTGGGGAGGGCGGGGCCACCTGCAGACACCCTGCAGATGGACAAAGAGCCTTTTAAATTTTACTTTTTAACCATCTTGACCGTGTGTGCCTATTTGTATTGCAGATGTGAACTATTTTGGGGGGTCAATATCAGTATGTTTTGAAGCTGAATTGTTGCATAAAGTCAGAGTAACTTGTTGTCCATCTTCCGTTTCCACACTAACTGTTCTTGCCAAATACTTCTACTGATACCAGGTTTCAGCGTGGTAAAATGATGGGAGTCCCCAACCTCCTTCCTCACCTTCCCTCCCCGGTCTTACACCTGGCCTTAAAGAACAATTTCCTGTAGTAATTCAAGGACTGTAGAATTTCAAAACGCTCATAAGCCTTCCTTTGTCAATGTTTGGTTACACAGTAACATCAGTTAAAACAGTGGAGTGAGTCCGAGTTTGTAATGTGCTGTCGGACCACGTAAGATCTTGAATTACACTAAACTTGACTGGCACGTTTTACTGAGAGGAAACACGGTGGGGGTGGGAGAAGTCTATAATATCTTTGGAATCACTGTATAATTAGAAACACCAAATGCTCGATCCTGTCACTGTGTACTCGGGGGCCAGGCTTTGGATTTGATTGCCATTTTAATTCCTTGAAGACTATATGTAATTATGATGAGCAGAAGGAAAATAAAGTTTTTAAACAAAAGGTTTTTTTTTTTTATTTGTATTTAAAGTTTGGTAGTAAATTTTCTACTTTCAGTTCATTTATCTTCCCAAAAATTACTACAAAAACTGAAGGTTGAGATTGAGACGCTTGAAGAAGCCGCTTTTTAAGCACTTCAGTCACAATATTTTGTTAAAGAAATTCTCATAATTCTTTCTGAGCCAAACTGTCACCTTAATGTCCTGTGACAGAACCACTCCTGGTTTTTATTTTTATTTTATTGCCATTCTGCATTTTGGAAAGGTTCTATGTTGTATTTGTTTTTGATCCTTGGTTTTTAAAAATGAATGGTTTTAATGTTGCTTAGCTTCAGTTTGATGTGTAATTCTCCCTAATAATTGCAATAAAAAGAAAAGCTTTGCTTCAGACTTTCTGTTGTGTGACCATCATTCCAGCCATTAGGTAAAGGGGACCGGCGCGATAGCGGGGAAGGAGTTCAGGTTTCAGGACACAGGAAGTTTTGGGCTCAAACCTGGCTTGTGTGACACTCGGACAAGCTCCTTGGTGCGTCTGAGCCTCGGTTCCGTCTGCTGTGGGACAGGACGTGAGGTAACACATGGAAAGTGCCTAATAATGCTGGGCGTGTGGACGGAGCTCGGGTTTTAAAGATGTTCTCCCCCAACTCTGTGTTTCCTTAAATAAAAGACATTGGGCGGAGAGGTAAGAAAGGAAGGCAGGAAGTGAGGCTGTAAAGGACTTTAAGAACAATTAGAAAAAAGCCCTGCCTGATACCGCTTGGTGGATGGAGTGCTGGCCTGCGAACCAAAAGGTCACTGCTTCAGTTCCCAGTTGGGACACATGCCTGGGTTGCAGGTCAGGTCCCCGGTGGGGGGGTGCATGAGAGACAACCACACATTGATGTTTCTCTCCCTCTCTCCTCCCTCCCTTCCCCTCTGTCTATAAGTAAAATCTTAATTAAAAAAAAAATTAGAATAAAAATTGAAATGAGCTAGGGGACTCTTCACAGGCCCAGAAGTGGATAGCCCAGGTATAATCAAGAAAACACTGGACTAAAGCTTTGGGAACCGACTCTCACCTGTCATACCTGTGTATCATAGGTATATCACCTCACTGTATAACTGAAGTTACTGGAGAAGATCTCACAAAAACCCCTCGACAAGTGAGGAGGGTCAGCAACTTCATATTATTACTCCCCCATGGCTACCGTCGGGAAACGCAGTAGTGGTCGCCCCCTTTGCGTGGGGCAGGCCGTCTCCACAGCCCCCAGCACTGTCTCTCTGCCTCACTGGCACTGGCATTTCTCTTGCCACCACTGGACTCAAAAGTGCAAGGTGAGGCCTCGCAGGAATGCCTTTGAGGACGGGCTCCTTACGGAGGGGGGGGGGCAGGCGGGACTAACTACTTTGAAGCAGTTCAGCCTAGATTATTAAAAACTTCTTCCTTCATAATTTCCCTTTACCCTATTTATGTTCTCCAGAACATCAGAAATTAAGTCTAATCCCTTCTTTCTATTACATATTACATATAGTACATACTACATACATATTACATATTCCCCATCCTAGTCTCCCAGCCACACGTCCCCAGACTGTAGACGAGCGCTAACAACACTGTGCTCTTGAAGAATCCTGGGACTAATGCTAAAGAGGTACTGGTTAGCTTGCTCCCAAATGCTGGTGGGTTTGTGGTTGGTTTGTTTTAACTATGTGTCAGTTGAAAAGTACGACAAGTTGAAGAGAATCACTTTAATGCCAGTCTGCCCAGTAACTACACTAGTAGAGAAGGTTTCAAAAAAAGGTTTTTTTTGAAGGTTTCATTCAGTAATGATGCCCAAGTTCATACAGTTAAATGGGAGAAGTATGTGTTACAGTAACACTAAGACCGCACTCTGAAAAACGTAATACCAGAAAGTATGGTACCGGAAGTTACCACAATTAGCTAGGCAGACTGTAATCAGCCCATGACTTTGATTGAGATGTGCTAAACTGGACAGAACAGATCACCAATTATATGAGAGCTCAAGTGCTTGAAATTTTTCTGCAGAAAAGGGTGCTCAGGGCACCACACCGCAGCACGCAGAAGGGAGGTGCAGACTCAGGTCCAGTTCCAAGGTGAACTTTAGGGGGCTGGTGGGGTTTTGTTTGGTTTTTTTGAAGAGTGATCGACCATACATCTTGAACTGTGAGTTTCCATGGTCTTCATGTTTCAATTGTGTTACCATTTGACACATGCCCCTTGGTTGCTGAGATTTGCATACCTTGTAGGAAATTAATTAGGTTAATCTGTCAATGCCAGGAAAGGCTGTGATCATTTTCGCAGTATTTGATAAAATGTCTTTATCATGAAGGGGGCTGAAATCTTTAGTTTTATCTGTAGAAGATAAGGTATACAACATAATGATTTGATATATGTACATATGGCAATGATTACCACAATAAGCTTAGTTAACACCCCTCACGTCATAGTTGGATTTTTTTTCTTGTGATAAGAATTTTTAAGATTTACTCTCAGCAACTTTCAAATATATAATACGGTATTGTTAACTATAGTCAGCATGCTGTGCGTTAGGTCCCCAGAACTTATTTTTCTATATAACTGGAAGTTGGTACCTTTAAAAAAAATTGAGGTATAATTGACACATAATACTTAGTTTTAGGTATACAACATCATGATTTGGTACTCATATGTACTGCAAAGTGATCACCACAATAAACTTAGTTATTTTACTGTGGCGATCACCGCAGTACAAATAAATACCAAATCATGATGTTGTACATGAGCGTCGTCCCTGAACCAGGAGGTGATCGGCTCAGTTTCCCATCAGGGCACGTGCCAGGTTGCATGCTCATTCTCGGGTTGGGATGCGTGTGGGGGGGAGCCGATTGGTGTTTCTCTCTCACATCGACGTTTCTCCCTCTCTCTCCCTATCCTTTTCTCTTGAATGAGAATAAAATAAACCTTAAAAAAAGAATAATGCTTGGGTACAATTTTATGTATAATTATAGAGAAAAAAGACACCTTAGAGACTTAGGGTTATGAAGCCTGAAGCAATGTCTGATTTTCAGCTGGAACAAAACATTAGTAATAGACTTTTTGCTAAGTGATTTTAGGAACAGCCCGATTCTAAATATACAAAATTACTCTTTCTTTCCTATAATATACTTTGCTAAGTGGAAAAACTAAAACCAAAACCAGAACGTAGGAGTAGTTTTGATGCTGCACCAGACAGGATTTCAGTCACAACATCGTTCCAGTGGTTTTCACTTGTACTTTATACAAATGTAAAACTAAGTGTATTTAAATATATATAATATACACATGAGTTTAATTTTTCTAATTTATTTTTGGACTTTTCTAAAGATTTTAGATTATACAAGCTTGCCATCTGTGGTATCCCTTTGAATAGTATTTTTAAAAATATATTAAGAGGTGCTATCTAAATCTTTAATGAGAAAGTATTACTACTGACTACATTAAGGCCCTTTAGATACTAATTTAAAGTCTGCACAAAATTCTTTTAGATATTAAAGTCTGCACAAAATTCTAACCCTTTACTTTGAATTTATCAAAGCTACTTTCCATTGACTCTAACTGAGAGACGTGTCTTCTTACGCAAGAAGAGCAGGCTTTGAAGACGGGCAAACCCAGTGGGAAAACGGTCTCCACGCACCTGCGGCTGTGCAGCTGAAGCAGCAGTTACTTCCGTCTGGTGAATGTGTCGCATGACACTGCAGGGTCCAGCAGAGGTGGTGCCCACGTGAGTGTGGCTGGTCGGGTAATAACACGGGTGTAATCATTTATAGTCTTAATTTGAACATTTCACTTAAATTGTCATATGGTGCACTTGAGTGTGACATTGTTATATTACAGAATTACATGCTTATGAGTTTGTAATAAAAGGGGGCATTATTTGTGCTGGACCCTGTACTTAGCCTTGACTAAGTCTCAACCTTGACAATCTCAACATGAATGTATTTGGCCTGAGGCAAGTGCAAGATCAGCAGAAAAGTAAGCTGGAAAAAACGCCAGTGTCAAGCAATTTCCTCTGGAGTGATGTACAAACAAAAATGTCTACATTAAAGTGAGAGAGGCCAACTCTTTCCACCCACTCCATGCTTTAAAAAATGCAAGTTAGCCCTGGCTGGTGTGGCTCAGCGGATTGAGTGCCTGTGAGCCAAGGGGTCACTGGTTCAATTCCTGGTCAGGGCACATGACTGGGTTGCAGGCCAGGTGCCCTGTTGGGGGCGTAAGAGAGGCAACTGATGGTTTCGCACATAGATGTTTCTCTCCCTCTCTTTCTCACTCCCTCTCCTCTTTCTAAAAATAAGTAAATAGAATCCTTAAAAAAATGAATACTGGAATTTACTCTGGGGAAATTATGCCCAACTCCCTTAGCAAACAGCTCATATGAAACCTCAAGATCTTCCATTACAACTTGGAGGAGGTTACTTGAGAAACAGCCAAAGCCAGTCCCAGTTTAAAGCAGAAATCTTCTAATGTGACACGGAATTGTTGTTGCTTCACAGCCTTTTTCACAGTCCCAGTTCTCCCATTTCTAAAGTAGTCATGTCCAGAGCGAAGGCCAAAATTTGATGTAATAGTAAAACCACAACTTAAATCTTTGCTGTCATTTGCCAAGCACGTTAGTAAACTGCTTCAGACTTAAATTCAATTATCTACATATGACAAAAAGAGGATAAAAGAAAAAAAAGTCTTCAAATTTATATTTTGTTTTTCCACTTAAGAGGGAAGAAAAGCTGAAACAAAACAAGCTTTTAAGATGTTCAGTTTTGCATTTCTGCTTATTGGAAATAACAGTATTGTCACATGCTCCTAAACAGAAAAGGGTGAATAAAATGATTATTCATCCTCTGAATTGTCTTTATATCTATTTTTCTCTAGATTTACCTCAACACCAAAATAGGAATTACTATTTTGTTAGAGATCGGCCATTTGAAAGAAAAAAAAATAATAACTTACCTGAAATGAATCCAGATAAAAGGTAGTTAACACTCACGGAGAAATTATAATCTGGCATTCAATTCTCTTATAATATTTACAGTGATCAAGAAGCATGGTAGTAAATTTCAGTAGGAAAAGCGCAGGAAGGAGATGGAGTATGAAGAAGTACTGTGTTTGCCTCTAGGCATTAGAAGTGCAACCTAGCCTTCGCTGGTGTGGCTCAGTGGATTGAGTGCTGGCCTGTGGATCAAAAAGTGGCCAGTTCAATTCCCAATCAGGGCACATGCCTGGGTTGCCAGCCAGGTCCCTAGTGTGAGAGGCAACCAATCCATGTATCTCTCACACGTTGATGTTTCTCTCCCTCTCTTTCTCCATCCCTTCCCCTCTCTCTAGAAATAAATACTGTATTTTTTGGACTATAAGACGCACTTCTCCCCCTCAAATTTGGGAGGAAAAGGGGGGTGCGTCTTATAGTCCGAATGTAGCTTGCCTGGCTCGCTGGGTGGACGGGGGTCAGGGGACCTAGGTGCAGCTTATAGTCCGGTGCGTCTTATAGTCCAAAAATACGGTAAATAAAAATTTTTTTTTAAATAAGTAGTGCAACCCTGGCTGGTGTGGCTCAGTGGATTGAGCATGGGCCTGCGAACCAAAGGGTCACCCTTTCGATTCCCAGTCAGGGCACATGCCTGGGTTGCAGGCCAGGTCCCCAGTAGGGGGGTGCGTGAGAGGAAACCACACACTGATGTTTCTCTCCCTCTCTTTCTCCTTCCCTTCCCCTCTCTAAAAATAAATCAATAAAATCCTTTAAAAACATGTTTTTTAAATAAAGAAGTGCAGCCTAAAGAAAGATACTTAGGCTTCAGAAGACAATACACAAAGTAGGCTCTGCAAATACGCACCTCCAGGAAAAGTTATCCTGTAGCTACATGTGGGGATACCTTATGAAGATACTATTTTTCATATTAGAATAAGATCATATGACCAAGTTTTAACTAAAGTACTTTTAAACGTGTTCTAATTTGATAAAAGTTGTACTCTCTATTTTAATCATTGGAGTTTGCTAAATTGGGTAATCTATGACATTTACCGGGAGGAGAAATTTGAGGAGAACAGAGAAAATAGATATCCCAGGACTTCACAGATTTTGAGAGAAAAAGGCTTTCTGCAGAGACAGTGCATGTCTTCTTTGGCTAAATCTCAATCACTTAAAAAAATGATACGCTCACATTTTTCCGTTTCACATTTTTTTATATTTAAAAAATTTTCTTGCTTCATTGTCTATATCTCTAGGATTTTTTTTTTAGTTTTAGTTATTTACTTTTTAGAGAGAGGGGAAGGGAGGGGGAAAGAGAGGGAGAGAAAGATCAATGTGTGGTTGCCTCTTACATGTTCCCCACTGGGGACCTGGCCCACAACTCAGGTATGTGCCCCAGACTGGGAATCGAACCGGCAACCCCTTGGTTTGCAGGCCTGCGCTCAATCCACTAGCGACACCAGCCAGGGCTCTAGGATCCTTTTTAATCCTTGAGAATATCGAATGGATACTCAGGTTCTTTAAATCTGAAGAGGCAGAGCAGCTGACTAAAGGACACTACAACTAGACACATAACAGCCATGCACACATCTTCCTCTTCCTAACGTTCATTCGAGATGCGGCTGCTTTATCCAAGAACAGCCATGCCCAGGCTACTACATTAAACAGAGAAAGGATGTTTATAACAGAGTAACTCACTCCTTGGATATCATGTGTGTGTCCTGTGTGAGGATTCCTTTGAGCATACGGGGCTCTTTTTATGAGTCCATATTTGACCAGGTATCATGATGATCACAAAACACAGAGCTAAAACTAATGGTGGTTGAAAATAAATTTCCTATTTTATTTCAATAAATACACAAGTCCATCAATAAGAACCAAAAATATCCCCAACTTAAAGGGGTCGTGGTAATGTGCAGGCCACCTGACTCTGGTGTGGGCCTTCCTTCTCTCGGGTCTCCGCTATCCACTTAATTGGCTGTTTGCTCAGCTGGGAGATCCCTTTTCTTCCAAATGATAAATGTCATCTGATCTAAATTTCCTTTTAGCAGAAAAAATGGAGGAAACTTGAAACTGACTTCACCTGGAGCATTTGAGAGGCCTCAGGGTTCTCATCATAACCCACTATAGCAGAAAATACGTCCCTGGTGAATGCACTGAGCTGTTGCCAGGTATTTGCCAAGATCTGAAATTCTTCAGCAGTATGTTTGCACATTGCACATGTCCTAAACTTCTGGGCAGTCGTAAACAACACAATTAATAGAGCAGTTCCTTTCTAGTACAAAATACTAGAACATGGTTCTTATCACTCTGTTTTCTTGGTCCCATTCACCAGCCTCCTCACCTTTTCTGCTAACATTGTCCTCCCTCGGCCGGGGTATGTGGGGCCTCGCAAGTCATGAGCACCAAGGCCGCCACCACAGTCAGAGATATGCACCAAAGCCACCACCACGCTGCCATTTGTTTACTTCTTTCTGTTATAAAATGTTTCAAAACATATGAGCCAAAATTTGACCATTTCTTCCAGCAAATAATTTGTCCGAGACATGTTTTATGGTCTTCTTTAATCCTAGTAAAAGAACTATATCACAATTTCCCATGTATGTCTGGTTTATGAGCCATATATTAGAATTTAGAAAATAGTCCATGGGAAAAAAATTTTCTGTGGTCATTGGTCTGGAAAATGTTCTAGCCTCAGTCTCTCTGCGGAGCACCAGATTCGCATTCCTCGCGTGTCTGGACAGCACCTGGATCCACCACGAGCACCGCAAACTTCTCAAAAGCCAGCTTTTTCCTCCCCTTGCCTACCAAGTTCTTGATTCTCTGCCTCTCCTTCCTTTAGGAAGGCTAACACCATCCCACCTATTACTGACGTTTTAAACCTGAGGAGTCCTTCTTGGACTCCTCTCATTCCCTCATTCATCAAACCTGAACTTGGCCTCTGAGGCAGACTGCCTGCGTTGCATCTAGGCTCTCCCACTTAGTTATGTGACCCTGAGCACGTTCCCCTCTCCTCTGTGTCTTAGTTTTCCCACCTGTAAGACGAACATGATAATAGCACCCCACCCCCCTCTTCCTAAGGTCCTTCTGCACTGTCCCCACAAGAGGACTAGGCCGTGGCGGGGAAATCGCATCCCTGCCTTCCTCTCGATTTCCCGCGCCACCACTAGAGGCAGTGTGGAGTCATAACGCACAGAGGACGTGGACCTGTTTTTAGATACCTGTGAAAACGGCACTGATGCTTACCTCACGTAATAGTTATGAATATTAAACGTTAGCGTTTCCACCCTAGTTGATGTAGCTCAGTGAACTGAGCGCCAGCCTGCAAACTGAAAGGCTGCTGGTTCAATTCCAGGTCAGGGCACATGCCTGGGTTGAGGGTTTGGTCCCTCAGTCCAGGAGTGTAGGAGAGGCAACTGATCTGGTCGGTGTTTCTCTCCATCTCTCCCTTCCCCTGTCTTTAAAAAATGAATAAATAATATATATATATTTTTTTAAATGTTAACATTTCCCAAGGCCTAGAACAGTACTGGCACGGTTGAATTGTTTTTCCTTCTCTTTTTTAAATGGTTGGATTTCGAGCTTTGCTTCTAATGTTGCAGTTACCACTCCCAGGGATGTGCCCTCTCCAAATACGATTATCATTCCGCTTGTGCCGTCAGGCAGATGGATGACATTGTTGGACAGGGCAGCACCAAAGGAATGCGTGCAAATAATCTCATATATATTCGCACTTCTGGAAGGATACCTGCTAGGGAATGATGAGCGGGAGATTCCTTTTTCTATGTACGTAAGTTTTATCATGTCAATTCATAACATTGATCAAAATTAAAATGTTTAACTTGTAAATGAAGAGAACGCCACAGCCTCCTGGCCTCAGCCGTTTCACGCCCCATCATGCAGCCGGGGCCCCGCAGCCTCTAGGCCTCGCCACCCCAGCTAGTCTGTTGCCAAGGTAAACACGCGGGCGGGCCGTGGTTACCAGCGCAGGGAACCGCGGGTGCCTAGCAACCAGGGCCCTTAACAGAGGAGCTGGCCAGAGGAGGCGGAAGGCCGAGCTGGGAAGAAGGTGAGAGGCCAGCGGAGCAAGTAATTTAAACCAAAGACGATTATCCTGGGGAAGGGAGGGGTGGGGTTCACGTGGGAACTAAACGGACCCCAGCTGCTCCTCCTCCAACAGGGGCGGGAGGGTCGGAGAGGGAGTGAGACGAGCAGATAGGGAGGGGGGCCAGCGCACGCCCCAACCCCTGGAGAAAAACAAAAAACAAAAAAACCCTCCCCTATGCCAACCCGTATCTCGGGCAAAACTAGCCCGTCCTCTCTGGATGGGGAGAAGGGCTCTTCTCTTAGAACCCCCGCAGGCCCTGACCGAAGCCGGGACAGAGGATGTAGAGAAAGCTCCACGAGACTTGGTTGATGAAAGTAGGGATGGAAACTGGATTAAGGGCTATTTTCCCTGTTAAGCCCCACCCACCCACCAGCCCCACTAAGCTCTCGGCACCACACACACACCCTGCTCCAGGGCCTGCGGGGTCCAGGAGTTCATGTTTGTGGATGAGCAAATCGAGGGCTGTTCCCAAGCAGGCTTCCCCCAGCAAGGGGCTTGGAGCAAAGGGGACAGCAGCAGGTCCTTTGGACGGGGCTTTTGATCTAGAAGAGGATCTCCTGAACAGTCTCCTGCAGCCTTGTTTACCTTCTCCAGCAGAGGTGGGTGTCTTAGAACAGGCCTAGCGGCCCAGCACCATGGCCACGCTGAGCGTCAAGCCCAGCCAACGTTTCCGGTTGCCGGACTGGCACACCAACTCAGAACTGTTGTCCACCAACGCCGAGCTGAAGCGAGATGCATCACACCAGATCCGCCAGGAGGCCCGTGTCCTCCGTAATGAGACCAACAATCAGGTTGGGAGCGGGGGCTCCAGGGGGCAAAGGGATAGTCCCTAAACCCAAACACCCTCTTCATCTGGCTCTCTCTCTTCCAGACCATTTGGGATGAACACGACAATAGGACTCGACTGGCAGAGAGGGTTGACACAGTCAACCGATGGAAGGAGATGCTGGACAAGTGTCTGACGGATTTAGATGCAGAGATCGACGCCCTGACACAGGCAGGGAGCTAGAGCAGGGGCTGCTGACAGGAAACCCGCTGCAAGGTCCCCACCCCCTTCCCCACTTCGAGGTCTGGGAACCCGTGATGGGGTGTTTAGTGGCATGTCCATCTGAGTCACTCGCTGGCCCCTCTACTAACGTGGGGATGAGAGCTGGCCCCCAGTGAATGGCCCACCAGCCTCCTCCTGTGCCTTCATGTTTCCAGATGAAAGAATCAGCAGAGCAAAACCTGCAGGCCAAGAACCTGCCTCTGGATGTGGCAATCGAGTGCCTGACCCTGCGGGATAGTCGGCGTGACATTGATGTGGTGAAGGACCCTGTGGAGGAAGAGCTGCACAAGGAGGTGGAGGTCATCGATGCCACCAAGAAGGCCTTGCAACAGAAGATTAGCCAGACTTTCGAGAAGCTCTGGTAAGGAAGAGACGGGCCATTCTCACGTGTACCTGCACCTGAAGGCTGCGTGTCTCAAATGTGTAGTATTTGTACTGTGGGTGGCGAGCAGCTGGCTCTCAGGCTGGCTGCCTTCTGTCCCTGCTGTGTCCACGGCAGAAACCACTAACTGATTGTAACGCTTTTTCCACGGCCTAGACATGCTCTCAGAATACTTCTCCCGACCCTGCTTAGGGAGCCATTGTCAATTGATTGGAAACATGAGGGATGAAGCCTGAGGGAGGTATTCTGACTGAATACCCTATTGTGAATGTGTATGTGTGAGCCTTTGTGAGTGTAACGAATACGTGTGCCCCTGCAGTTGTGTGCAAGCATGTGGGTGTCATAATTTTGTCTGCGAGGAGCTCATCCAGCTTTGTGATCTTTGTCCCAGCTGCAGCAACAGCTCCATTGTCACTTCAGCCCCCCCACCCCTCAGTGGCCCTGCAGTCCAATGGGGCCTGAGTCCTGGGGCTTGGAAGGATCGTGAGATAGTCTGTTCCTTCTCCAGCCTCCTTCAGGAAGTCCGGCAGCAGCTCAACTCTGACCATCGGGGCAAAATGGAGACACTGGACATCGACAGAGGTTGCCTCTCTCTCAACCTCAAGTCCCCAAACATTTCTCTGAAGATTAATCCCACCCGTGTCCCCGATGGGTAAGAAGTATTTTAATCAGTCTCTCCTTCCCCCACCCCCACAGTGGCCCTAGGCTTATGACCTCGGTATTTCCCACCACCTGCAGCTCCTCCACACTTCAACAGTGGGATGAATTCAGTCGGTTCAACAAGAACCGGGCGGAGGCTGAGATGAAAGAAGCCGCAGAGCTGAGGGAGGCCATCGCCCTCACTATTGCTGAGGTAGCTGACCACTCCCCTGACCCTGCTCCTCCATGGCTAATGGGTGGCCCAAGTGTGCACTCATGCCTTTCCCTTTTCTTCCCTGTTGCCCCTGTGGCCTCCCAACCCTTCACTTGAGCAGCATCCTCAGATGGTGAGGAGCTCATACTCTCTCTTGCCTGGCCCACTTCCTGTCCTTCAGACCAACAATGAACTTGAAGCCCAGAGGGTTGCAACAGAATTTGCATTCAGGAAGCGGCTGCGGGAGATGGAGAAAGCGTACAGTGAGCTCAAGTGGCAAGAGAAGAATGTGAGCCCTCTCTGTTGGATCCCCTGGGGCTTAGACCTCCCATTGTGGGATGAGGAGCCCAGTGCCCATCTGGGAAGCCCTGGGTGCACCATGGTGGGTTCAACCAGTGGACAGCTGACACTCTGTCCCCCGCAGACCTTGGAGGAGATTGCTGAGCTACAGGAGGACATCCGGCACCTGGAGGAGGATCTGCGCAGGAAGTTACTGAACCTGAAGCTATGCCATACCCGGCTGGAGTCCAGAACCTACCGGCCCAATGTGGAACTCTGCCGGGACCAGGTGTGAGGGCACCCCAGTCGGGCACTGCCCACCTGCTAAAGTTTCCTCAGGATCAACTCCCCCCCACCCAGCACATAGCCCTAGTGGAGCAGGGTTGCTAACAGAAGGCAGCACCCAAGTCCTTGGGCTAAAGGATAGTATGGCTGACCTGGGACTCCCAACCCTCATCTCTGCTTCCAGGCACAGTACGGCCTCACTGATGAGGTTCACCAGTTAGAAGCAACCATCACTGCCCTAAAGCAGAAGCTGGCACAAGCACAGTAGGTTTGTGGGAGTGGGCAGGAGGGGCAGGGAGACACCTCCTACCCATGGGGCCTCTTGCTGCCAGCTGGCTTTCCTACTGCCTTCCTTCACCTTCCAGGCTCATGCAGGGCTGGTGGGTTGTTTATGCTTCCTCCCCCAGTGACGCTCTGGATGCTCTGTACAAGCACCTGGCCCGGCTGCAGGCTGACATCGCCTGCAAGGCCAACTCCATGCTGTTGGACACCAAGTGCATGGACATTCGTCGGAAGCTGACTGTGCCTGCTGAGAAGTTTACACCTGAGGTGGACACCTTCACCCGCACCACAAACCGTACCATGAGTCCACTCAAAAGCTGTCAGCTGGAGCTGGCCTAGCCTTGGGGTTCTGAGGCAGGAGAGGAAGGTTAGGTGGGAGGGAATGGAAGAGAACTTTGGAAAAAATGAATCTAATAAATGTTGGGTTTCTAAATCTAGGTTTTCTGCTACCCTTGCATGTAGCCAGCAGAGAGTAAATGGCCCTCCTGTGAATGGAGGAGCAAAAATGGTGACCATCATCCACCAAGCTCCAAGTTCCAAATCTGATCCCTTCTTCCTCTTTAGGGAACCCTTCTTAGGCCTAGGCCAGCACTCCCCGCGCTCTAGCGGGATGACTTCTAACCAGCTCTGCCCCAGCTGAACACTTGCCAGACCTTTTAAGGCCTAGGGAAGGCCAAGAGAAGACTAGAATCACAGTGGGATTTGGGGATGCGGGCCCAGACCTGCGTGGGGGTCAAGAAGAGGGGCTGTTGTGGGAGGGCTGGGGTGGTAGGGCAGAGTGAGGCGTCAGAAAGGCAGGACCCAGAGGGCAGTGGCCTGAAGGGGCAGGGCTGCTACGGTCCAGATAGTCCCTTCCGGGATCCTTTAGTGGCCCTCCTGCCAGGTGTAACACCAGTTACAGACGGGGAAAATGGGATCCAAAAGCAAAGGCCCGGTGGAGTCTAACCAGCGTTGTAGGACCGGCTCTGGTCCCATGCACGTGGACCTGCGCCTCCGGGCCGCTGGGTGGCGCTGTGGGGTGGGGGAGCGAGGGGATGGGGTCAAAGCGCGCCTTGGGGCACGTGCCAGCCGCACCGGAAGTGGTGTCGGTCCGCGCGGATGGCGGCGGCGGCGGCGGTGGCGGCGATGACAGCGGCGGGCTGCGGAGGGGCTGGGGCAGCCCGCTCCCTCTCTCGCTTCCGAGGCTGCCTGGCTGGCGCGCTGCTCGGGGACTGCGTAGGCTCCTTCTACGAGGCGCACGACACCGTCAACCTGACGTCAGTCCTGCATCACGTCCAGAGTCTGGAGCCGGACCCGGGCTCTCCGGGGAGCGCGCGGACAGGTGGGCGGGACGGAGGCTGCTTCCGCGGGGGACTCCGCGCGGAGTGTGAGCACGGCGGGGAGAGGCGCGTGTTAGGAAATGAGGCTCCGTAGGCGGGTGGGGCCAGATCTGGGGATTGGACGGCCTGCAAGGCACTCTGGGCTCAGCGTGGCGAAATCGAGCTCCATCTTCACAAGACCTTTCCCAACTCCGGGGAGGCAACACCATCCTTCCTGTTGTGCAAGCCAGAAACCTGAACGTCATTCTCCTAAATTGCGCCTGATCCACTGTATACATCCTCCCGATTTTACCACTCTTAACCCAGTTGTCTGGAATCAGTGCGCCCCGAGTCCATTCTCCACACAGCAGGGAGTGCACGGCTCAAAACAGATCTTATCGCGGCCTCCCCCACATGAAAGTCTGCAGTGATTTTCCATTGCCCTTAAGATAAAGCCAAATTCCTTTGCGTGTCCTACCAGGCCGGCCCTTCCGCTGTGGCGGGTTTCATCTTACACCGACCCATACTTGCTTTCTGTGGCTCAGCTCCTCTCACATCATGTGTCCTTTAGCCTAGGCCTGTCCTGTGCCTAGGTCGTTCCTTGCCTATGAAGCCCCGCACCCCGCTTCTCTCTCCCCTTGTGCAATCAACTCCTCACCGGGATCTTGGCTCAGTATCACGTCTGAGGTCAAGCACTGGATGATTCTTGGAGAGCATGTAGTATAGCAAGGAATAGGGGCTGACCCCTGGAGAAGGAAAAAGGAGCTAGAGAAGAAAACAGTTTGACAGGAGAAGCAGGTGGCGTGCCTGTCAACAAAATCCGAGCACATTTCAAGGGGAAAACGCTGGTCACTGGTGTGCTACAGGGAGGTTAAGAAGAGGGCAATTTGGATTTAGAAAAGCATTTTTACTAGAAGCCTGGGAGTCAGATTTCAGTCGGTTTAGGAGGAAATGGGAAAATAGTATGGTTTAGCATGAAGGGAAGGAGAGGAGGGATGAGCTAGGGTTGAGGTGAAGACAGGATGCAGGGACAGTTTTTAATTTCATTTTGGTTTGATGTTAAGATGAGGGTAAAACAAGTTTTAGGTCCCTTTGGGTGCAAGTGGCAGAAAACCAAACTCAAAATGGCCTAAGCAAAAAGAACACATTGACATAACTTTAAAGTCTAGAGGTGGGTCTGGCTTCAAGCGAGGCTGAATCCAGGGTCTGAAGCCGCCCTCCCCAGACCTAGTTCCTCTCCTTGTTCAGATCTGCGTTCTTAGTGGGCTTCACTCCCTTTGGCAGACCCTTCCATGGTGACCCTCAGCAGCTCCCACAGCGGGAGAATTTCTCTGTACAGTAGTCCCCATAAAAAGTCCCCAGGAGTCTTAGGTTTAGGTCATCTGTCCCTCCCTGAACAAGGGAATGGATGTGCTCTCTGATCAGGCTAGAGGTGGCTTTAGCTCCATGTGCTCATCACATGGATGAGAATGGGAGAGAAGTGGTTCCCTGGGGAGAAGCAGGGTGCAGGGCCCGAGTGAAAGGAGAGTGGGTGCTGCTCCACCACATGGGGAGATACTAAGGAAACAGGAGGCAGGACAAAGGAAGAAGCAGCTCCCCGGGAACTGGGCTGGGGGGTGGGCCAGAGGAGGGACTTACTCCCTCCAGGGGAGACTGGAGAGTACAGCTGTAGATAAGAGGGCTGTTAGCCTCTGGTCCTAGTGAAGTAGGTGGTGGAGCCCCCTGACAGTAAAAGGGGAGGGGAAAGTGGGGTTGAGGCTTGGCATGCACAGAGAGAGGGTGGCATAGCAGATGAGAGGACGGGAAATGGGGCTGGCTAGAGTGTACTTTGTTCTCTGTAATCGGCTCTTCAAATAAAATCCAGTCCCTGTCCCTAGCCCATTTATGGCCTGTTTGCAAAGTCACCACATAAGCAGTGGTGTTGTGTTGGAAGTGTCAGAGCGGCCCTCCTGGGCACCCAGAGGAAGGATTTGAGACAGGAGGAAGGATGGGAGCAGCCCCAGCTGGAAGGACTTGACCCAGACTCCAAGACTGGTCCTGGGGATGTATGGGGGGAAATGATCGAAGAGGGGAGAACTTTGAATGCCGAGGCAGTGAATGTGGGCCTCGTCCTGAAGGCAACGGATAGCCATATGGAGCAGGAGAGAGATAAGGGAAAGGATATGCTACTCCTAGGAAGACTTTTCTGGCTGTGCATATGGGCTGGTTGGAAGGTTGGGAGCGCACAGGAGGTTTGAGAGGCCCACAGCAGGTCGTATTAAGGCTAGAGCTGCCGCAGTGGCAGCCAGAGGGGGTGGAAGGTTTTCCTTCAGAAAACAGGATATGGTCACTGATTCAGAACAAAGAATTGCTGAAAATCCCGGAGCCTAGGAAATTGGGTGGGAGTGAGAGGCTGACTTACAGCATAAGTGGGAAGTAAAAGGAATGAGCAGGAGGTCCAAGCTGCCACCCTTGAGCCCTGCAACTCCTGTCCCCCCATCATCCCCCCGCAACCCTTTCTCTGCAGAGACTTTGTACTACACAGATGACACAGCCATGTCCAGGGCCCTGGTGCAGTCCCTGCTGTCCAAGGAGGCTTTCGACGAGGTGGACATGGCTCACAGGTGAGGGGGATGGTCCTGGGATGAGGCAAACCAGGTGGCAGTTATTGCACCGCTTGGCCAGAGCAGTGGTGTCATACATGCTGGGACCCCACCCTCAGCAGGAAACAGCCGCTGCAGCTTCCCAGGCTGACAGCACCACTGGAACAGGCTCGTTAGGCCCCAGGGCTTCCTTGTTTCCCAAACCAGCCAGGTTTCTTCTCTTCCTGCCCTGACAGGCATCTTTGAAACCCTCATCCTGCCTCCCTTCCATCCCCTAGATTTGCTCAGGAGTACAGAAAAGAACCCGACAGGGGTTACGGTGCTGGAGTAATCACCGTCTTCAAGAAGCTTCTGAGCCCCAAGTGCCGAGACGTCTATGAGCCTGCTCGGGCCCAGTTTAACGGGAAAGGCTCCTATGGCAACGGGGGTGCCATGCGGGTAGCTGGCATCTCCCTGGCCTATAGCAGCGTCCAGGATGTGCAGAAGGTAGTCTGGGCAGGCTTGCTTCTGGGCTGTCCCCTCCCTGCCCCCCTCTCCTCTGGGTTCTGTGACAGCAGGTCTGAGTCTCCACTGCCTTTGCCCTAGTTTGCCCGGCTCTCGGCCCAGCTGACACATGCCTCCTCCCTGGGTTACAACGGTGCCATCCTGCAGGCCCTGGCCGTGCACCTGGCCTTGCAGGGGGAGTCGTCCAGTGAGCACTTCCTCAAGCAACTCCTGGGCCACATGGAAGAGCTGGAGAGTGATGCCCAGTCCGTCTCAGATGCCAAGGAGTGAGTATATGGGCTGGAGGCGGCTGGAGGCGTGTTTGTGAGTGCACATGTGTGTGGGGTGGACTCCTCTGGTATTGTCACAAGCTGAGACCTTCCTTTAACTGCAGACTCCAGGGAGGGGTGTGGCGAGTCCCTTCACCTTGGCTGTGTGCTTCAAGCAAGGTTCGGGGCCCCAGAGAACAAAACGAGCAGCTCACACCCAGCCCTCACCCACTTCTTGTTAGGACACCTGGGCCTGGGTGTCAGCCTGGCCACGTCCCCACCTCGCCTTCCTACACTGCCCTCCCTGGCCTGGCTTCAACCTCCCTGCAATCTTGTCCCCGACCCACAGGTTGGGCATGGAGGAGCGTCCATACTCTAGCCGCCTGAAGAAGATCGGAGAGCTTCTAGAACAGGACTCGGTGACCAGAGAGGAGGTGGTGTCTGAGCTAGGTGGGCAGTCCCCCTACACCCGTCATCCTTCAGGATCAGGCTTGGCCTCAGGTGGGAGGGGAGCAAGGAGTCATACCTGCCGTCGTTTTTACCTGGGGCTGGCGTGACACAGAGCCAGCTCTGTAGGGTCCGTGGCAGGTTTTGAGTGAGTGTAGCGCCTTCTTGCTCTGGGGCTACAGCACCTTCAGCCTCACAGTAAATATCCCCAGAAATGGCAGCTGGCCACCAGTTCTCACAGCTGATGGTAATAACCAGTGTTTATTTATATAGCACTTTTACTGTATTCTGGGCACTATGCAGAACGCTTTATATCTGTTTGATATAAACCAGCCCTGTGAGAATTCCTAATCCGGTCCACTCTACACGAGGAGTCAAACCCAAGATACAGATCTTGGTCATTAGGGAACTTTCCCAGTAACCCAGCCAATAGGTGGGAGAGCCAGGATTTCAACCCGGGTGGTCTAACTATAGAGCAGGGGTGTCAAACTCATTTTCCCCGGGGGCCACATCAGCCTCGCAGTTGCCTTCAAAGGGCCAAATGTAATTTCAACTCCTTAACTGTTAAGGAATAATTACATTTGTACAGTCCTAAAATTATTTCAGCCCTTTGAAGGCAACCTCGCGGCTGATGTGGCCCCCAGGGGACATAAGTCTGACGGCCTCTGCTCTAGAGCCTGTGACCTCAGTCACAGCTCACCTTGAAGCTGAGAGTGTTGACTTGCTGGAGTGGCAGGAAGCCTGGGAACCCTTGGGGGAGTGGAGTCGAGTTCCTGTAATCTGGTGTCCCCACAGGCAATGGCATTGCTGCCTTTGAATCTGTGCCCACTGCCATCTACTGCTTCCTGCGCTGCATGGAGCCCGACCCCGAGATCCCCTCTACCTTCAACAGCCTCCAAAGGACTCTCATCTATTCCATCTCACTTGGTGGGGACACAGACACCATTGCCACCATGGCTGGGGCCATTGCTGGCGCCTACTATGGGATAGAACAGGTGCCAGAGAGCTGGCAGCAAAGCTGCGAGGGCTATGAAGAGACAGACATCCTGGCCCAGAGCCTGCACCGAGTCTTCCAGAAGAGTCCGTGAGGGCCGCAGTTGCTGGGGCTCCGCCATGCCCAGTGGGACCAACCTCAGCTCAGGTTGGAAACCCTGAGCTTCCTCGGACTTTGCTCCCTGCTTCAGTCTTCCGGCCACGTGGGCAGAGTGCACCGCTAGGTCTGGGGTCTCTTTGGGGGAGGTCATTGGAACAGTGAGTGGGGGACTGGCACCGCCCTGGTGCTGGGTTTCTGGCTTGCTGCAGAGCCTTGGGTGCCCCTGGCTCCTCAGTCAGACAGGAGGAACCAGGGCAGGTTTTATTGGAGGGTACTTGTGGCATTTTTCCTTTATTATCTAGGACATGGAATTGGGGAGGTGGAAGTGATCTGCAGCAGCATCACTTCTCTGTGGGATTTGGCCAGTTTGCAAGAAAGCCTGTCTTTGACTGGACATGGCCCCAACAGCCGGTTTCTCTGGACGGAAGAGAGAGGCATTTGAACCACGCCGATCTCTGTACACGATCCGGATTGGGCCCTTGGCTGTCAAGGGGCTTAACAGCTTCCAGCAGGAGTCACAGAGCAATAAACAGTTTTTGGTTAATCCCAGTACTGTTCCCTCTGTTTCTCCTCTGCCCTGAGTGGATTCTCCCCCCTTGACCTATGCTTAGTGCCTCTCTGAGCTGCGCTCTCCTAGGAGCTAGGATCCCAAGGCAAGAGCTGCTGGGTTTCCGAGGCGGTTTCCTCCAGGTCTGTCAGCTGGCTGTGTTCTGCAGAGAAGGGCAGAGTAGGCATGTTCTGGTACCTTTTCCTGTCGGAGGTCACTCAAAGCGGCCCAGGCAGGGGGTTGGGAACAAGACAGGTTTTCTTGCTCTCAGAGCCTGACTTCATATGTTGCTCTCCAGGTAGGGCCCAGGCCCAGGCAGGCCAGAAACGGGAGCCCTGTAGGAGGAAGCAGAAGGCACCTCTATCCCCGGACTGCCAACCATCGGCTGGAGAAGCACATCATCCTGGGTGCCCTGGGTGGACTGAAAGCTGCCTCATTCTGCATCTTGGGCCCCAGGCAAAGGCCTCAGCCTGTTGGGATGTTCTGCACACTGGCCATTTCAAAGAAAGGGAAATTGAAAGGGAGGAGACAACTCCGTCAAATAGGGACAGTCTCTGAGCATCCTTCCAGCCCTAGGGGAGAGAAGCATGCCCTCTGCAGCTAGCCTGAGGTCTCAGGACTGCTAAGCAGGTCTGCTCTCAGCTAAGATGGGGTTCTGCCAGGCTGGGGCAAACCATGGGACTTGACAGGGTGTGGGATTGGTCTCGGATATGTCACCCTGATTTCCGCAGCTAGGGATAGATCCTAGCTGCTGAGCATGGCAAGGGGTGGGGCAGGTGCTGTCTGTCCAGGACAGCTCCCCCAGCCCAGCTGTAAGCACTGGGCCTGGCCCTCGCCCCGCCCACAAGAGCAAAGATTCCTGATTTCATTCATAATTTGTATCAGATGTTGAAACTTGGCCCTTGGGGTCCTGTGCTAGCTGTCATGCTCCACTACCCCTGAGAGCTTGCAGGAATGTTCCAGGGAAGCTTGATCCTTTGGTTTCTCAAGGCACTTCAGGGCATTTACTTGGTGGAGAGCCTTGGCAGCTCAGGAGCACTGAGCGCTCCTGATGTAGTGATGACAGAACCCATGCCTGGGCAGCACCTGGAGGGGCTCAGCGAGAGCCCCAGCACTCACCCTGGATGCCTCATAAAATCCAGGGTCTTGAGACCGCTCTGCGCCGACGCCTGTCTCGGCACTGTGCTGTTTCATACAACAGATTTACTGAGGCTGTGTCGGTACAGTCAGCACCATGGTTTTTGTTTTCAAAGAGAAATCCCGGTTTCTCTGGTTCCCCCAAGTGCGTCTTTCCCAAAAGCTCTGTGACACGGGCACATGCCAGGTATGTAGAGAAGCTTCTTATACCAGGTTAGAAATGAAATTGCAATGAAAAACATTTAAACCTTAATCTTAAAAAAAAAAAAAAGAGCAATCAATATAAAAACACACAAGGTAATGTAGTTTTCATTGTTAAAACCTGACGACATTTAACAAAGCTGGTCAATTAAGTAGACAACACCTGGAACATAACATTTTCAGAAGCACCAACCACCCCTCTCAAAGGCGTCAGGAATGACTTTTAGCAGAAACTGAATTTAGTGAAATAGCTTTTTTGGCTCCCCTAAACCCTCCTTGGTTCCCTGGGTTCCCACCGGGAGCGGGATGAATCTCCGCCCATCAGAACCCCTCCCTAACAGGTCAGGCAGCAGTGTCTTTGACCCAGGAAGGAGGCTGAGCAAAGGGCCCACCAGGTATGGTTTGAGATGCTCTCAGGTGTTCAGGAATAAGAAATCCACCATGAACCCCAACCAAAACCTGTTCTTAAAGTGTCACTTGGGCAGATTTGGGGTTTTATTCCTCCTTTTGAAAGTTAGCCCGAGTAGGCAAACGGCCTGCTTTGCTGGGAGAGGTTGGGGGGTGGGGGGTGACCAGCCAGGGGCCCGTGGGAGCTGCTGCTCAGCGGGTCAGAACTCAGCTGTCACCCTCAGTTTTCCACACGGACGGTCTGGCGTGGCTGGAATGGGAGCAGAGTGGCAGGTCACGCTGACTGACCCGGGCTCACACTTGGTCCCGGGAGGTGGGCTGGCCTGGGCAGGGCTGGAGGGGAGGCCCCTGCCGCTGGGAGAGTGGCTGTCCTTGCGTGGGCAAGAGTGCCCACCACCCCTGCCCCAGCACAAACCTCAGCTTTACCCACTCACCTTGAACTGGGGGCTGAGGAGAGGGGAGGGGATCCTGCCTGTTTCTTGCAGGGGAGCTCTGATGGGGGGAACGCCCGAAACACCCAGAGCCAATTCATTCCAGAGGGGCCTGTTGGCACCCTTTCTCCCAGAACCTCAGCCTCCTGGGCCCTAATCCTGCTTAGAGCAGGAAATTGGAACCAGAGGCAAGAGGAGAGGAAGCCCCTCCAGTTAACCCCTTTAGTAGACACGTACATGTGGTTCTTATTAAGGAAGAGCAGGCAGAGCCTTCACCCCCAAGCTCGTGTGCACCTTGTTCTGAGGGCCAGATGAATGGCCTACTCAGGGTCGCTTGGGTTGGGGGTGGCAAGGATCCCTTACAATTTTGTGTGAGAAAATCAGCCCTCCTCCCAGGGGGCGAAAGGAGATGAAGGGAGGAATACTCCCATTCACTGACAGTGGACTCTGCCCGTGCCCTTCCTTAGGGGCCTGGGAAGCCGCCCTCTTGATGAGCAAAGCCAGAGCTGGTGGAGGCAGCCTAGGAGATGAGATGCATGTGAAGACCTGCCGTCCTGCCCCAGCCCCGCACAAACCCCATCCCCCATGGCTGCGCTGGAGCCACGGAAGAGGGATGGCCCTTCCCAGGAACCTGCGGAAGGGGCCACGCACCTCTACATGCCTGGTGCCACAGCACCATGCCTGGGATGGCTGTCATGGCAGGGTGTCCACACTGGCCCGCTCCACTCCCTTTCCCTGGAGGGAAACTCTTCAGGGGACCCACCACCATATGCTGGAAGTCCCAGGGGAGCTGGAAGAGCCCCAGCCACAAACTGAGGGAGGCTACGCCCCATTCCCTAAGCGGGTGCCATCTGGGGCCAGCAGGAAGGGCAGGGTTTGCAAATATGTGCCCCCCAGCACCCAAGGGGATGGATGGGGTAGCTCAGTCCTCTTTCAGCTCTGACTCACAGAGAAGCAGCGTCTCTCACCACGCAGCAGGGCCCAGGACTCAGGAGCCAGGGACCCCCGACAGCTGGACCGAGTGTGCTGGGGCCCTGCCTGCAGGCCAGGCAGGGCAGCAATGGGGTCACAGCCCTGACACTGCACAGACACTCAGGGGCGAGGAGGGACCCAGGCCAGCCTCTTCCAGAAACAGCCTCAGCCTGCATGGAGGGAGAAGCCAAATCAGTCTCTTCGGGCCAGGGCCCCCTCTGTTCCCACCTCTGTCCAGCCTTCGGTTTTTTCTTTAAATGCAGATTCTTTGTAACTGAGAAGTTCTCTCTACCACTAAAGAGGAGGAGGCCGGGGCAGCAGTGCCCCACGGGTTATGTGGGGCAGAGCAAGAACCCTGAAAAGGAGGAGTGGATATACTCAGTGGAGTAGAGGCCATTGGCCTGGTCCGAGGGCATCTGCACCCAGACCTGGTCATTGGGCCGAAGCTGGAGCACAGCCCCGCCAGACGCCTGGTCCAGGTAGCCTTTCTTGTACTCGTCATAGGTGTAGGTGGCTGGCACGTTGTTCTTGTACAGGGCCACCCACACATTGGTGCCCTTGACATGCACGTGGTAAGCAAAGTAGTAGACCCCGCCCACAGGGCAGGTGAAGATGCCCGTGGCAGGGTTGTAGCCACTGTGGCCGTTGTAGAGAGTCCGGTCAAATTTAACAGGCATGCCAGAGGCAGGAAAGGGTGAGGTGAGCACAGCGGTGAAGGCGGGAGTGGCGTGGGCCGACAGCTCGCCCAGCCCAAACTGCGGCTTGCCGCCCTTGCCTAGCACGGCGCCTTCCACTCCACCGTCAGGCAGGTGCAGGCCGGCGATGCCCGTCTCATCGAAGGCCCCAGGGGCGCCAGGGGGCCCAGGAGGCCCCGGAGGCCCAGGAGGACCTGTGAGTCCTGGGGAACCGGGAACTCCAGGGGGCCCTGTAGGCCCAGCCATGCCAGGTTCCCCCACTTTCCCCTCTCCGGGGGGCCCTGGCAGGCCTGGTTCACCCTTCAGGCCTGGCAGACCCTGTGGCCCGACAGGGCCAGCTGGGCCTTGGAGTCCTGGGATTCCTGAGGGACCCCGCAGGCCAGGCTGTCCAGGGAGCCCCAAGTCACCCTTCTGTCCCAGGGCTCCTGCCACCCCTGGTCCCCCAGGGCGCCCTGTGAAACCCTGCTCGCCCTTGGGCCCAGTTGGTCCAGGGGGTCCATGGGCCCCTGGAAGCCCCCTCTCTCCTGGGAGTCCAGGTTTCCCAGCCAGGCCACTAGGTCCCTGGTCACCCCGAATGCCAGGTATTCCTGGGGGTCCTCCAGGCCCTACCTCCCCCTTAGGCCCAGGGGGCCCACGTCTTCCAGGGAGCCCTGCAGAGCCTGGAAGTCCAGGAGGGCCCCCAAGGCCCTGTGGGCCCTGCTCCCCTGGTTCCCCATCCTCACCTGGCTCGCCCCTGTCCCCTAAGAGCCCTGGGACCCCAGCTTGGCCTTTGTCCCCTTTGGGGCCTGGCAGTCCTGGCATCCCATAGCCAGTGGGGCCTATGAGACCAGGGGGGCCCCGGGTCCCTGGTTCTCCTTTGGCCCCTGCTGGGCCCTGTGGCCCTGGCACTCCTGCTGACCCCGGGATCCCCAAACCATCTATCCCAGGGGGCCCCTTTGGGCCCATTGTCCCTGGCTCACCCCTGGGTCCTGGCACCCCGGGAGGGCCAGACTCACCCTTATCTCCAGGGGCCCCAGGAAGCCCATCCAAACCCGGTTTGCCCAAGCCAGCTGGACCAGGCAGGCCAGGGGGTCCAGGAGCACCCCCTTGCCCTGGGGCCCCAGGCAGCCCTGGCTGACCCACCCCATTATCCCCCTTGAGGCCTCGATCACCTGGGGGCCCAGGTTCCCCCTGAGGCCCTGGCTCTCCCCCAAATCCTGGTGGCCCTGGCACCCCCTGGGGGCCTGGTTTCCCAGGGACAGCAATGCCTGAGGGCCCAGGGAGTCCAGGGGGCCCTGGGGGCCCCCGGAGGCCCTGGTCCCCTCGTATCCCTGGCTCCCCACGAAGCCCCGGTTGCCCAGGTGGTCCAACCTTGCCCGGGAGCCCTGGGGGACCAGCCTTGCCCATCCGTGAGAAGCCAGGGGGGCCAGCGGGTCCAGGCTGCCCATGTAATCCTGGCTTTCCGGTGCCTGGTTTTCCTGGGAAGCCAGGAGGGCCAGGGGGCCCCCGAGGCCCAGGTTTCCCAGGGGGTCCAGGCTCTCCTTTGAGGTCCATTGGCAGCAGCGGTAGAGGCATTTCTGAGAGAAAGAGAGATAGAAAGAGTAGTCAGGGGCCTGGTCAGTGAGGACAGAGAACCCATCTACCCACTCCCACACACCAGCAAGGGGTGCATTGGGAGAGGACAAGGTCCTGTATCTCCTCACGAAGACCACGCCCTGCTCTCCCCCTCCCTGCTCTCAAGAAAGATGGAGTTTAGGGGGGTCCAGTGGCAATCCTGGGGGCCTCAGGGTGTCCTCATCCAGGGCTCCTAGCATCCAAGCTGCCCAGGATGGGCCGTCCCCCAGAGCTTGGGGAGCCTCTCATTCCTGCTTGATCTGGGGTGGAATGGCCGCCAGGTGGCGCCAGCCACCCTCCAGAGCCAGTCGGAGCAGACCACTGCCCCTCCACTACCTCACCCCCACCCCTCACACCTGCCTGCCCCTCCTTCACCCCACTAAAGACCCCTGTGGCCAGCCAGCCGATTAGGGCCCTCCGAGGGTGGGAGGCCCCGGACTAGCATCAGGAAGAAAGTGGAGATGGGATCTTTGGTGGGGACTGGGGGGCTGTGACCTGGCGGGGGAGGAGGTGGTGCTCACCCAGGTACTGGCCCTTGCCCTCGCGGAAAGGCGGCCCCACGGGTCCCTTGTGCATGGGCTGCACATACTTCACCGGCGCGTAGCCCGCTGCCCCGCCGGCCCCGCCACCGGTGGCCGCCCTCGGCCCGCACCCCAGCACCAGCAGCAGCAGCGACAGCAGCGGTGGCAGCAGCAGCGGCGGTAGCAGAGGTGGCGGTGCAGAAAGGGGCGTCGGAGCCCACCGCATGGCGTCCGCGAGCGAGCTGCAGGGAGGAACCGAGAGGGGCCATCAAGCCCAGCCCCTGGGAGGTTTGGCACCAGGCCCGGGGACGCACAGAAAATTAGAATTTAGATATTATTCACAAGCAATTCCCAAAGTCTCAGCGTCTGCAGAGTTATCTCCTAACCCTCCCCCAAGCCTGTCCGTGGCTCTCCATCCCCACTGCTGTCTTGGCCCTTCCCCTGGGCAACAGCCTCCCCGGACCAGCCCCTCCGCAGCCAGACACCCTTCCTTCCACAACACGGATCTGACCACGGCAGCCCCTGTGAGGCTGGTAACACCCACTATCATTCGCTGGGCTGGCACTCTGCCAGGCCCTGGGATGCGCTCTCCAGAGACAGGAACTCAGTCCCTGCAGCGCTTTAAACAAGGTATTTTTCTTGTCATCTGCATTTCCCACATGACAAAGTAAAAAGCGAAGGTTTCATGGAAGCAGAACTGGGTTTTGCCTTACATCTGTCTGACTTCACATTACATTGGTATCCGTCTGGGTGGCTGCCCTGCCTTCAGGGTCAAGTTCATGTGCTTAGCATGGCATTCAAGGCCTCTTTTTTCAAGATGGGAATTTTAACTTTTATTGATAAACCATGATTTCCTATTGAATACATAATATAGAACAATTAACAATAACATAACCTTCTGACATTTAAAGTTTTAACTTTCAGAATTACCTTGATCAATACACAAAGCTTTAGTATCTAGGAAAATAATGTTCTATTTCAACAGTATTCTTATATACAAAACAGCCTCTCAACATAAGGGATTTGGAAATAAAATTTTATAAAGCTTCCTGTGTGCAAAAGAAATTGGCTACCACGTCAACTGCACCCTCCTAAAAATCCAAAACATAAAGGCTGGAAGGACCTGAGTGGCTACCCCACGTGCTACTGAAGCTGTCAGAGATCTACGACTGGGACGGGGAACTACCCCTCTTGCTGACTCAGTGCCCCGAGTGGTAAATCCTGGTCTCGTGACAGCATGAAATGGACTTACTCTTATGTAGGTAGCAACACAGGTATCAACATCATGCCTACTACAGAGACACACAGAGAAACTCAGAAATCATCTAGGAAAGACCTGCTTTCCTGTGTTACAATAAGTGACATGAAAATGACCATAGCTTATGGGATGCGGCAATGTGGTACTGTCTTTCGATGAAAATACAACTCATTGGCTAGAAATCGTTTGGCTAGAAACCTGTGCCTGTGTCTCCAACCCTATCACCTACCGGTCCTTTCTCTGCTTCTCCCCAACCCCAGACCTCTGCCCCGACAAAAACTCCTTACGGCTCCCGGACACCAGGCAGCCTCACGCCTGTAGGCCTTTGCACCCGCTGCTTCTCCACCTGCAATGTTCTTCCCCTCTCCTACTCCTCTTGCAAGACCCGGGGAACCTGTCACCCCTTCCTCCGTAGTTACCCCTCACTCCTTTTTGTCCTGACCTAGCTCTGTTACAGCACTTAGCACAGCTCCTGGGCAGGGAGAAGCACAGGCTTTAGGTCGGAACAGCCAGCCTGAGTCCTCCACTCACCCACTGGAGGGGGGCCTAGGTGAGAGGTTTCCGCTCTGTGGGCCTGTTTCCTTATCTTTAAAATGGGATAATGTATCCACACGAAATGTTTTACATGAACGTTCATAGCAACATTACTTATAACAGCCACAAAGCCCTGACTGGTGTGGCTCAGTGGGCTGGGCGTCATCCCGCAAACTGAAAGGTCACAGGTTCATTTCCCCATCAGGGCAAATGTCAGGGTTGCAGGCCAGGTCCCTGGCTAGGGGCGTGCAAGAGGCAACCAGTGGATGTTTCTCTCACACACCGATGTGTCTCTCCCTCTCTTTCTCCCTCCCTTCCCCTCTCTCTACAAGTAAATAAATAAAATCTTTAAAAACAGCCGTGAAGCAGAAATAACACATACGTGCACCAACTGGTGAATGGATGGAGTGCGGTACATCCATGCGACCCAACAGCGTGCAGCAGTGAGGAGAAATGCAGTACTGATGACGCGCTACAAGGCAGACTGACCTTGCAAACATTATGCCAAGTGAAGACCAGTCACAAAATCACACGACGTGATTTCATGTACACGAAGTGTCTAGAGTAGTTAGTCTATGGCGACAGAAAGATTAGAGGCCGCCTAGGGCGGGGGCAGGGAGATGGGGGAGTGACTACTCACGGGTATAGCTTTCCACTAGGGGTGGTGGAGATGCTCTGAAACCGGCTGTGGTGAGGGTCGCACAACTCTGCGAACACATTTCTAAACCCATTAAGTCGTACGCACTATGTAGGCCAATTATATAATATGTGAATCATATCTCAATAAAAATATTAGTTTTTTAAAGATTTTATTTATGTGTTTTTAGAGAAAGGGGAAGGGAGGGAAAAAGAGAGGGAGAGAAGCATCAATGTGCGGTTGCCTCTCACAACCAGGGACCTGGCCCGCAACCCAGGCATGGGCCCTGACTGGGAATTGATCTGGTGACCCTCCCGTTCACAGCCTGTCACTCAATCCACAGAGCCACACCAGCCAGGGCTTATTTTTTTTTAAGCTGAGCTAACAACCTGCTTCTAGGGCTGCTGTGATGACTAGGGATAGTGTCTGCCTCACAGGGGGCACCCATCAATATTTGCATGGGGAACTACATGGCATTTTGCACGCCCAAGGAAATTCCATTTCCCCTCAGATTTCTGCTCCGGGCTCCCCTCACCCCACCCACGGGCCCTTTGACACCAGTGCCTGGCCTCCGGAGGGGCTTGGGGGAGGGTTGTGCACCCTGCGGATGCATGGTGGAGCAGAGCCCTTCCCAGTAACTGAGGTGCGCCCGGGGTTGCAGTTCAATGTTCCTCTCAACTCAGTCACATGCAGAGCTTTGCAGGAACGTGTGCAGGGCTCCAGAGGTCTGTGAAGCTGGAGTCCCAGCTCCAGGGTTCAAATCCCAGCTCTGCCATCAACCTGTTCTGTAGCCTTGGGCAGGTCACAGAAGCTCCCTGAGCCTCAGCCCCATGCGTCAGCCCCAAGCTCAGGCCTAGCAGGCTTCACTTCACAGAATCCTCTGAATGACCCCGCCTCCCCGAGGCTCATGCACTTAGGTCCTAATTTTGTAGACCCTGAAACAGAAGCTTAGACTGCAAGAGTCTTGCCCAGGACACGTGACTGGGAAGTGTGAGAGCCGAGGCCTCATGGGAACCTGCCCTCAGCACCGTTGGTTGACAACGTCAGAACGCCGCAGGCCTGGGCCTCAGGTGCTGCTGATGGAGGCTCAGCCAGGTGCGACCCTAACATTTTACATCCCCTCCGCATTCAGCCCGGTAAAGCATGCTAGCCCTGTTTTAGAGATAGGGAATGGAGGGGAGCGGGGAGTCAGGACCTAAACCCAGGCAGTCTGACCCTTGACCCCCGCCCATGACCACCTCACCATCCCACCTCTCCTGAGCAAGCAAAGGGCGCCCCTGCACTGGCACCGGAGCTGGGGGCCCTCAGGGGTAGAGGGGGAACAGTGCTCACAACCTCACAGGACCAGAATGTTCTGCTTGGTGTATGGCAGGAGGTGGGAGCAGGTGGAGGGGCAGAGCATGCAGCAGGAAGCAGGGGGAGGGGTGGGAGCCATTCTGGTCTGAGTGAGCCAGAGGCCAAGGTCATGGTACTACCTCAGGACAGCCCTGGCTCTAGGGTCCTGAGCCAAGGCCTCACTGGGAGTGGAGGGTGACAGAGGGGACAGGCAACCTCAGGCTCAGCTGGGAGGACTGTGGAGGAGCACGGAAAGGCAGGGCACCAAAGGAAGAGCCCTAAGTCTAGATAGTAGTCAGGGCAGGGTGTCCCACGAGCTCCCCACCTTTCATTCCTCCAGGGCAATGTGGGTCTCCAGGGAGCGTCCCTGCCCCACCTCCTGTGGCTCCCTGAGTTTGTCCTATCCCAACACCCCCTGCACTGTGTCCCCTCTGCTGAGATGGTACAGGTCTGCTGCGGGAGCCCAGAACAGGTGCTGCCTCTGGAGTGAGAAGTGTCTGCGGGAGAATGACAGCTCCCACTGAGCACATGCCAGCCTAGGTACTGCGTGTTCAATCAGTGCCTTGATTCCCACCGGGTCCTGGGAGAGCAGAGCTGTTGGGACTCCTCCTTCTGTAAATGAGGAGCCTGGGGCTCGGAGAAACACGGTGATGTCTGGAATGGGAGCCAGGATTTGAACAGAAGTTTGTAAGGAACCTGAGCTCTTAACCACTGCGACATCCTGCCATGGAGGAGGGCGGGGAGGAGAGAGCAGCCAGGGAGCAAAAGCCAGACTGAGAGACAGAAGCAAACCAAGAAAAAGTCTTTCGTGCAGCGCCAAGCCGCCTATGGGAGGGGGGTGGAGATTACCCCAGCTCTTAGAGGGGAGGCTGGCATTGCCAGTCCGTGTGGGGCTGGGGGATGGGAGCGAGTGCCTGGTCAAGAGAAGAGGTGCCCAGCCTGCTCCAGGGCCTGCAAAGAGAAATGGTGCCCTGGAATGTTGCGATGCTACAGCCAGGTGGGACAGACTGCCCCCAACCCAGCCACCATCAGAGCCAGGGTGCCTGTGCCCTCTGAGCCCCCGCCCCCACCCACCCAGGCTCCCTGAGGCGCTCTGGCCCCTGAACAAGCAGTTCCCTTCACTGGTCTCCACAGCCTGCCTCTTCCTTGCTCCTGGGCATCCAGAACCTGCTGGATGCCTCCCAGACTCCACTGATGCCTGTGGGTCCCCATCTCAGCTCACATTTCTCTCTTTGGCTCCTCCAATCTCTCTACCCGCCACATTCCCCCCACTCTGTGCCCAGCACAGGACTGGGCTGGCAAACAGTGATGCTCAATAAATGTTGGTTCATTTCACCATCAGATTTAAAGATCACGCCAATAACTCACTCAGTCCTTTCCTCAGACTTTGCACAGGTATTTGTCACACAGCCCTGGGAGCACCGCCTCCACCCCAGGACAGAGGGGAAGAGGTGGGGACATTCCCATGGCCTCCATCAAAGAACTTCAGCTAAGAACAGCCTGCTGGGGGACAGAGGTGCAAAGAAAGAACGACTGACTCATTCCCCTGCTCCTTGTTCGTTCTGCAAGGAACAGCAGCCAAGAGGGATGTCAGGGGTCCGGGGCGGGCCCTGAGGCTCAAGTCCGGCTCTGCTGTGTGACCTTGGGCTAGTCATCACCCTCTCTGGTAACCTCTTAGGAAGGAAGGCAAGAGCCAGGGCAGCTGGGAAGGGGCTGGGCTGGCAGGGGCACGAAGTGGGATGCACAAGGAGACGCTGATTCAGGGGATTGAGCGGCGGCGGCAGCAGGGTGGACGCAGTGTTTGGACAGCTGCAAGTCCTTAACGGGGATTTCCCCCCTTTTCAACAAATCCCCGTAAAACGGCATTTTGTCCAAGTCAGCGTTTTGTGGCAGCCAGGGCCTCCTCCCGGGGTGGCCAATGAGGCTGGCTGGGCGCGGGTGGCACTCAAGGGTCTTTCAAACTGGGCGGGGGGTGGGGGGTGCGGTGGAATAGCCCCCAGCAGGAAGAAGTGGCATGAGTGCAGACCTCCCCCCACACACGTGGCTCCGGGAGGGGAAGGGGCTTCAGCTCACTGTGACCCCTCCCCTCCTATCTCTTCTCTCAAAGGGTCCTATCCCAGGGGTGACCAGTAGAGGGGGTCAGGGAACCCTATGGATTTAAAGGCCTGCCCATTTCACGGATGAGCTATCAGAGGTCCAGATAATAACAGGCCTGAGGGAGGGGGTTCCCAGTGGACTATGCCGGGTGTGGCTGGTGGGGCCCCAGCAGCCCCCCTCCCGGGTGGGTGGATGGCCCACAGCCCTGCACAGGCTCCTTTGGTTCCAAGCCCCCTACCCCAGACAGGCGGGCGGCTGCAGCTGAGAGAGCCACGGGAGCGCTCGGGCAGCCCCAGGGCCTGGCCAAACCACAGGTATGTTATGAGACGCTTCCTGTTGTGGAGACGTTTCTGCGGGATCGACTGCCCCGCTTGCTCCCCCATGCCTCCTGGCTCGCCACTCTCCCAGCCTTGCTCTCTGCTCTCTCCCTGGGCCTCTGGCCTCACTCATTTCTCTCTCTGCCTCTCTCCAGTTCTGTCTCTGCCACCTCAACAGGTGAGCAGCATTTCTTGCTCAGTCTGTCCCTATCAGGGGTCCAGCCTGGGGGTCCCTAAGGCCCTCCAAGGTTCCGGCAGCCCCTGGATTCCCATTCCAGCACAGCTACTTACCAGCTGGGTGATCTTGGGCAAGTGAATTAACCTCTCTGAACCTCAGTGGTCTCAGTTTTGAGACGAGCTGAGCCATCAGCACCCTCAGGTGTGCTGCCCTGTCCTGCTAACCTGCTGGCCAGGAAGGTCTATCATCAATCTGACCTCAATTCCTCCTGCTGCAAAGCGGTAGCTCCTCCAACCCTTACAAAACTCAGGTGACTTGCTGCCAAAGGCCAGGACCTTGTGAAAGCTCCCTCAAGTCATTTCTGTCCTTTTAGGCCTTTTCCCTGACTACGCCTAAGATGGAACTGATCAGGGGTCGCAGAACCTGCCCAGGGTGGGAGAGGAACAGAGACACTGTCCTCCATACCCACTGGGCGCGATGCCTACCCCCAAAGGCCCACCCGGGTAGCGCCAGATTCTCCAGGATTCCTGAGTCCCTAAGCCCCCCATCTCTCTCCTCCCAGCTTGTGGAAAGTGGGGAGTCTTTTCCTGCCCTCGTTTCCTGAGTCTTAGATGAATTGAGTCCTGGCTCCCACTCAAGGCCCAGGCTCCTCCATACCTCTTCCTCAGGGGCTTTTCTCACTGTGGGTGCCTCCCTCACCTACCCAGGCTCAGCCTCTCCATCCCAGGTCCTCTCAGGCCTAACTCCTAGCCCATCCCCCGACACCCTCCTACCCCCCCAGCCACCCTCACCTCTTTCTAGCCCTTCCAGTCTTCTTCTTTTTTTTAATTTTATTTATTTAGAGAGAGGGGAAGGGAGGGAGAAAGAGAGTGAGAGAAACATCAATGTGTGGTTGCCTCTCGTGCGCCCCCAACTGGGGATCCAACCCACAACTCAGGGGTGTGCCCTGACTGGTGACTAGGAATCGAACCTGCAACTCTTTGGTTCACAGGCTGACACTTAATCCACTGAACCACATCAGCCAGGGCTCAGCCAGGCTTCTTGAAAGAGCTGTCTTTACCTTTCACCCCCCCACTCGCTGCTCACTCCCCACCCTCTGACCTCCCTGCTTCCTCCTCTCTAGCCCTGAATTCACCCTGAGACCCAGCTCTCCTCCTTCTGGGAAAGGTTCCTCCTCAGATTCCTCTCTGCCCACCCCGCAGACCCGGCTTGACTCCAGGAGCTGGCTCAGGCCTCTTCTCTTCTCTCCAGGTGTTCCTCCTGCGTTTTCCAGTCCTCACCAATCCCATCACCAAGGCCTCCCCGCCTGCCTCCTGCTGTGACCACTCCCCTGAGCCCCACACTCTGTGCTCAATTATGAGTAGAGCACATTCACCTGGCTGGCCCTCAGCTATCTCCACCACATTGCTATCATTCCCTTCTCCCCATTCCTTGCTTCTCCTTTACTCCCAGGTGCCCAAGCCAGGAATCCGGTATCACTTCTGACCCTTCCTTCCTTACAGGGCAGTAAGGAATCTCTCTAGCCTATATAATGCCTTAGCGCAGTTAGAAAAGGCTCCTCCCAGTTACCTCGGGTGCTACTCACTGCCTTTCCTGGGTATCCCTGAACAGTAGCGAGCCTACACAACTGTACGAAACAGTCCTGTGCCTTGACCCTCAACCCCCCATCCAATCCTGTGGACTCTGCCTCCTCTACCTCTCCCCCTGCTGTTCCTGCTCCTTCCCCAGAGTCTCCGCCCTCACAGAGAACTCGTATGCTCCCAACACGCAGCCCAGAACCTGGTATACTCCAGACACTTGGTAAAGGCTTGTTCAATGAAATGGCTAAGTCCATTTCATTTGACACGATCATAGCAGCCTCTCTCCACCTCTCACCCTCAGCTTCTCTGTTTCCATCAGTGCATCCCGTAGAACCTGCCACAGTGCTCCGCAAGCCTTAGTGTGCATCAGGCAGTGCAAACCGCAGGCTCTCAAGTGCCCCCAGGGATCCTGACTCAGCAGGTGTGGGGCAGGGCCCAGCATCTGCACCTCTAATGAGCCCTGTCTCCTGTCTGTGGACCGGACTTCGGCACAGCTCTGCCCATGCCTCTCCCCTGCTCTGGATTCTCCAGTGGCTCCCTAGTACCAACATGATAAATTCCATGTAATTCTCCCGTGGCTTCCAGGAGGAGGCACACTTTACACTCAGTAGGAGGTGAATCAATTAAGATGGGAAGGGGGGTAAAAAGGGTGGAGCCACGAATAGCCCTGAAAGCAAGACTGTGAGGGGGTGGGGGACACGCTGTCTAAGGCTTATGTGTAAGGGAGCCATGGGGGCGGGCACCCCACCCATCTCTGTCCCTTCCTTCGTGTCTCTGTCACTGAACCCAGGTCCTCACCTGCCTGTGTATCTCGGGCATCTCTTGGTGTGTTTTTCCTCCTATCTCTGTGTACCATTCCATTTGCCTGCCCATCCTGGTGACCCTGCTTGTCTTTTTTTTTTTTTAAGATTTTTTATTTATTTATTTTAGACTGAGGGAAGGGAGGGAGAGAAAAATCAATGTGTGGTTGCCTCTCGCACGCCTCCCACTGGTACCTGGCCCGCAACCCAGGCATGTGCCCTGTCTGGGAATTGAACCAGCGACCCTTTGGTTCACAGGCTGGCACTCAATCCACTGATCCACACCAGCCAGGGCTGCTTGCCTTCTTCTTTTTTTTTTTTTTAATTACTTTTTTTATTCATTGATTTTAGAGAGAGGGGGGAAGAGGGGGAGACAGAAAGAGAGACATTGATTTGTTGTTCTGCTTATTTATCCATTCATTGATTGATTCCTGTATGTGCCCTGACCAGGAATTGAACGAGCAACCTTGGCCCCTGCTTGTCTTTCTCTGTCCTCTCCTATGTGTTTGCACCTACATCCCTGTCTGAGTTCCAGGCTCTGCACATCTCTCGCTGTTGGTCTCTTGAAGGGACCCCCCAAAAGACCAGCACTGACAGCCCTGATACTCATGCTAACTTCAGGTGTGTATCTGACCTCCCGGACGATTCCTGAGCAGCCCCACAAGGTTGGTCCGGGGACCTGTGGGGTCCAGTGCCCATGAGCAGAGCTGTCCATCCTGAGGGATCAATATGAGACTCTGGCCTCCTCAAATTTAAATGTGCAGGTGTGAGGACTGCTCCAAAAACGAAGAGCTGCCTGGAATCTGGGAGGTGGGTGGGAAGAGGGTGGCAGGCTGGGGCAGGGCTGCCTGGGGGCCGCCTCTTCGTGCAGGCAGGTGGCAGGCCAGGAGTGCTGCCCCTGCCCATCATGCATACCTCCCCCAGGCTCCAACAGCCCTAACATCCTCACCTTCGCAGGTGAGGCTCTCAGACCCCAGGGGACCTCAATTTGGGAAGCAGCATTGGAAGGAGGCTTGAGGGGCAGGCGATGGTGGAACATTCCAAACTGAGAGCAGAGCAAACAGCAAGGCAAGGAAGATGGGGGCCCTGGAGGCATTTCTGGGGTAGATATACAGGAGGTAGAGAACCTGTGGGTCTGGAACTCCAGAGAGACATAGGCTGGAGATAAAAATAGGGCTACAGCCCTGACCTGTGTGGCTCAGTTGGTTGGATGCCATCCCACAAAGCAAAAAGTCGCCAGTTTGATTCCCAGTCAGGGCACAAGCTTGGGTTTTGGGCCAGGTCCCCAGTTGGGGCACATGCAAGAAGCAACCGATCCATGTTTCTCTCACACATTGATGATGTTTTTCTCTTTCTCTCTTCCGTCCCTCCTTCTAAAACAAACAAACAAACAAACAATTTTTAAAAAGATAGGGCTACACTAACAGGGTTCCTGCAGCCTGGATGAGAGCCAGGGACTCGCCCTCGGAGAAAACACACACATTTAGGGGGTGTGAGGAGCCCACTGCACCCCTGGTACCCAGACACTCCAAACTTCTCAGTGTTTCCTTGAACCTACCTGCCTGCCTTTGCCTACATGTTCTCCTCTGCCTGGACTGCCCTTTCCATCTCTCTCCAGGCAAACACTTTATTCCTCATTTAAGACCCAGCTCAAATGTCTCCTCCTCCAAGCAGCCTTCCTGGCCCCCCTCAGGGAGAACCTCCTCCTTCTAGGCACCTCTGTCCACACCCCCACCTCCTCCATGATGGGGATTTGGCTCACAGTAGGTGCTTAACACAGTCTACAGCCCAGGTGCTCTGGCTCCAGACCTCCAACTTCCCATCTCCCACTTCCAGCCAAGTCTGCAGGGTGGCTGTTCATAGGACCCCTTTTTCTTTGTGGTTCTTCCAGAGTTCTTCTCAGCTCTGAGCTGGAGGGGGCTAGAGGTGAACCTCCCTCCCCACAGGGAACTAGGTCCACCACCTAGGCACCCAGCCTTTGCCCATCTCCGAAACTAGACACCCCACTACTCCCCTGGGGAGGAGCATCTTGAGGTAACTAAGTGTCCAGGGAGATAGGAATAACCAGATGGGGGCAGATGACCCAGAAGAGGCCCAGCAGGGAGCAGGACCCAGGGCAGAAGCGTATGCTCAGGCAGGTGGCCAGGGGTCCCCGGGCTCAGGCCTCAGCTGGTGCCATCACTCTCACTTACCAGCAGGGGCCCTGAGTTTCTGACAAAGACTGGACAAGGTCCCCCCAGCCCCCCGTCCCCCAGAGCCAGCCACCCCCAGGCCCCAGGCCAGGCCATGCAGGGCCTCCTCACTGCCAGTCCCTCGCTTCTGGTTCACATTTGCAGCCTTTTCCGGAGCGCCACCCACCGCCTGCTGCCTCCCCACGCCTGCCAAAATTCCTGGGCCTTCGTGGCTTCCCCACGCGGTGGTGGTGGTGGCAGCAGCAGCAGGCAGCGGCTGCAGCAGGAGGGGCTGGGCAGGGAGGGGGCCCGGCAGGAGCACAGCCAGGCCACTGCACCCGGGCAGGCCGAGCAAACACAGGCCCACGCCAAGGAGCCAGAGAGAAATAGTTCATAAATGAGAAAAAGCTGCTTCCGAGTTGGGCTGAAATGTTCAAACCCAGGCTGCAGGGAGCTGAGGTCACCTGCAAGAGGGGCTGCCTGCTGGACATCCTGGGGCTGGGAGGGTCTGCTGCTGCCGCAGGAGGGAGCAAGGTTAGACAGCAGCCAGCAATGGCCTCACCCAGGCACGGATGTCCCTGGCCAGGTGCCCCAAATCCAGCTTACCTTTCAGGTTGGAGGGGCCGCTAAAGGTCCCAGCAGAGGGGCGGCCTGAGGGTGGAAGAGAGAAAGAGTGAGGAAGATTCGAGGAGCCCAGGAAGCCTCCTGCCCTAACTCATAGCTGCCCCAGCGCCGGCCACAGGCTTCCTACCAAGAGCCCCTCCTGGACCATTGGCCCCACCCTCGTCCCTCTTCTCAGGAAGGCAGGATGCAACTCCCTCCATTCATTTTGTGCATGTCCATAGGGTGCCTGGCCCTCACCTGATGGAGCTCCTCCCATGTTAGGGCCCAGGCTGAGGAAGCCCCTTCTGTGTGCCCACCTTCACACTAGAGAAATCCCTACGACATATAGGCCCTATGCTGGGGTGGCCCCGCTATAGGCTAGGGTTCCTGCCTGGGGAAATGCCTACTGTGTGGCAGACCCTAGGCTGGGCCTCAGGTCACAGAAATGGCCCGGCCCCTGCCCTGCCCCTGAATCAGCCGGAGGCATCAGACAAGTGGCCGCCGCACAATTGGCTAAGATCTCTGGGCTGTGGGAGCACAGAGTGGGGAACACTGCCTCCCCCTTGAGTTTCCCCAGAAAGGTTCATGTAGGAAGGGACACTGGAGCTGGGTCCTGAAGGGTGAGTAGGAGTTTGAAGACAGACAAAGTGAGAAAAGAAATTTCTGGCCGTAGGAAGCTGCTTGGCAGCCTCAGGGAAGATCCAGAGCTGTGGGGTTGAGAGGAGGGGCAGGAGCTGAGAAAGCTGAGGCAGCCTAGTGAGGAGCCTTGAATGCCATGTTTGCATTCCTCCAGAAGGCAATGGGGAGCCATGGAAGGTTGTGGGGAGGTGATATAGTCAGGACCCTGAATGGCCAGGTCCCCATTTTTGCCTCAATCAGCCATGATGCCAGGCTGTCGCAAGCTCTAGTCTAGGTTACACAGCTGTCCACAGGGGGCCCGGGGCTATAGTCCAGGGCCAGGCGTGACTTCTGGGTGGATGGGAAGGGGACACACAGCCAACCCACCTGGCAGGGAGACCTCCCGGCCGCATCACTCTCTCCCCAGCTGTTCATTTGCCTCTGCCCGCTCCCATGGAAACTCTGACAGCCCGGGCCTGTCTCTCACTGCACAGTCGGCAAGATGCCGAGGCCAGGGGCTCCCAGGCCTTCTCTCCAACTTAGCGGGACCCTGCCCCCTCCCCACCTCTCTGAACACCCTGACCCCACAGGTGGGTCTGAGGGCCCAGCCCGGCTGATGGTGCTGGGTGGGAGGGCCTCACTACCCAACTCCACCCACCACTGCTCTGGCCCCGCCCTCACCCCACCATCAGGCTTGGGGAGGGGAAAAGGCTTATTCTGGATCTGAGTTTTGAGGAACGAACGTGGATTTAACTGGGTGAAGACGGGGGAGGCAATCCGTCTAGGCCAAGGAAACAGCATGTGGGAGGGTATGGAGAGGCCAAAGCTCGGGATGAAAGTTAAAAACCACACAAATTAACTAAATATACTTAACAATGATAGCGCATCTACTACATGCCAGGCACTGTTCTGAGATCTTTCATGGGTTAATTTAATCTTTACAACAGTCCAGTGGAATAGGTACTTTGTCTTCCCTTTAAACAGATGGGGAAACCAAAGGACAGAGAGGTTAAGTAACTGACCCAAGGTCACACAGGGGTAGAGCCTGATTTTGAACTTAGCTGTTGACTCCAAAGCTGGTGCTCTTAACCTCTCCATTCCACAGGTGATCTGAGGCAAGAAGGGCTGGCTGGGTCAGCGTGAGAAATGCCTTGGGTATCAGGATGAGGGACCCCAGGCCCAGCTTAAAGTGGCTTCCCATTCCTGCCGCCCATGTTAGCCCTTTAAATGCCAAGTACATTTCATGTGCCAGACATAGCACTCGGCAGGCTCCAGGCATTCTTTCATCGAACTCTCCCATAACTGTGTAAGGCAGGAATCGCGGTCGTATTTTTCTGAAGAGGAGCCCCAAGGCCTGGAGAGATGACACCCACTCTCCAAGATTACAGGGCTAGGAAGCACAGGGACCAGGCTCTGAACCTTGGAGCTTGCCCAGCCCCCCAAAATGGCCAAACCCTGTATACTGGGGCTTCCTGGAGACCTCAGCTACAGGTCCTTTCCCCACCTCTCCATCCCTATCTGGGCTACCTGGACCAGGTGGCAACATGGACCCGCAAGGCTGGGCACAGAGTAGGCAGCCCTCATCAGGGGCGCCCTCCAGGCGACAAGGCTCCATCCACCCTACAAAATAGGAAGCTGGGGCAGTGCCTGAGCCAATTTCTAAAGGACTCTGTTCTTAACCTCCTCCCCAGCTGCCTTCCCTAATCCCCTCCTTGAGCTCCTCCCCTGGCGATGTCTCCTCCTCGCACAGAGCCTGCTGCCGCCTAAATCCCAGGCCAGATGTGGGTGGGACAGTAGGCACCCCCAGCCCCCATCAGCTTCCAAGAGCTGCCGGGCTCCCGAGGGGGCTGGCCAGGACGCCAGGCCCGCCTCCTCATCCCAACTTTCCAAACCGAGGCGCTGAGAACCATAAGATGAATAGCCGGCCTCTCCCCACTGTCTGAGCCTCCATCACGAGCAGGCTTGGGGCTGAGTCTTGTTCAAAAAATCACGACGGCTTAAGAGCCCAGCTTCATGCCTTCTCCTCCCAGCCCCACGTCTTGTCTTACTGGCATGTGACCTCACTGGTCTGCGCCTCCGCTTCCGCTCCAAAATGGGAACGATTCCCACTCCCCGGAGCGTTTGTGAGGGTTAAACGAGTCCATTTCACAGAGCAGACTTCAAGCAGTGCTTGGCACAAAGGAACTTTCAATAAATGTTCACCGTTAGTGTATTATTCGGACCATCACGACCATGACCCCTCCCAAAAGCCCGTGAGGTTAGATCGTACACCTTTCTTCACAGGTGGAGAAACCAAGGCTCAGCGGGAAGTCACCTGCCGGAGTGCGCCCAGCCAGCCAAGGGTGGAGGCCCCGGGGTTTGGACCCGAGCGCAGCTGCAAGTCCATAGATGGTGCACGGGGGGGGGGGGGGGGGGGGGGTAGGCTCCCTGTGGCCAGCAGCTGGGGACGGTGTGTCGGGCGGGGTGGGGGTCCTCCGCCCCCCAACCCCTCCTGCCTCCCCGCCAAGGGCTCCTCCACCTAAGCTCCTGCTACCGTCGCGGGAGGGGGCTCTGCATTCCTGGCTAAGCGGCAGGATTTGCTGGGCTCCGGGAACTATGAGAAGAATGTTCGCAGCGAGCTGAGCCGCGGTCGCCCGCCCGTCCGAAGGAGCGTGGCCTGACGGGCTCACGCAGAGCCGTGCATCCGCTAGCCGCCGCCACAGCGGGAGGAAAGAACAGAAAATTTCTGGGTATTCAGGGTGTGGGTGTTAGATGTGGGCAGGCCTCCTGAGACCCTTCAGGAAAGGAGAAACGGCTCCTCCACCCCACAAAGCCTGTGCTCCTGGTCACAGGCTCTAAGGAGAGCCAGGATGGCGTTGCTGGCCCATTTCACAGGTGGGATGATGGAGACCCAGAGGAGAGCTCACCTGAGGTCACACAGCAGCCGCAGCAGAACTGAAACCAGAGACCAGGACCCCTTCCTCCCAGAGGCTGCCCCCCCTCACAGAGCTCATGGGGACAGCGCATTTCAGATACTAGAAGACCCCATCCCAGCCCTCACTGTTTTGGGCTCACTCTGGGCCTGACCTTCTCATGCCTGCTAGCCCCCCATAAAAAAGGGGTTCCTCGCCCCTCAAAAAGCACCTCACCTGTGCTATGAAAATGCATGGCGCACTGCGCATGCTCGACAGCTGAGCTTCCTTTCCTTTCCCAGCCAAACCAGGCAGAGAGCAGGGACCAGGGGTCAAAGGGAACGTGAGCTGTGCATGTCACAGACCTGGAGTGAATCCCAGCCCCGCATGCAGCAAGGGGACACTTGGCCAGGTTACCCGCCTCTTGGGGCCTCCACTTCCCTCTCTGTTAAATGGGCCACCAAACCCTGCAGCTTTGTTACAAGGGCTAAATGAGACACAGACCTTCTTGGTCCCTTCCTCCAATGGGACAGAAGGAAGAACTGAAATTAGAGAACTTCAGGTGACAAGGTCCCCTCCACCCCAGGTACTCTGGGAGGAAGGGAGCCTGGAGCCCAGGGTCCTGGCCTCTGGTCTCAGTCCAGCCACTGGTTGCTGAGTGACCTCAGGCAAGTTGCTCCCAGAGTCTCTGTAAGCACATGCATGAGAGGAGCCCACAATGCCACACGGCTCTCCCGGGGGGCACCAGCCCTCTGCCATCCCCTTGTTCTGCCCTCTAAGAGCCAAGAATCTTAGGCCATCCAGGTTTCATGGGAAGAGTCATCTCCCAATTCAAAACTTTCCCAGAATCTGAACGGAAGCAGAGCCAGGTCCCCCCACCCAGGCCCTCCCCAGGATCTAGTCACACAGCTACACCACACTGACCGGAAGCCTGGGTGAAAGTGCCACGCTGTGCCCGGGTCACTTGCGTGAGCTGGGACCCTCCTCAGCCCTCTGCAGGCAAGACAACCCTGGGGACAAGTGTTAGCATTCCCATTTGATAGATGGGGAAACTGAGGCCCGGAGCTGGGAGGTCCCTTACCCAGGGTCACCAGGAAAATAACCCAGACCTGCCGGACTCCCAAGGCCATCTCTTCCACTCGCTGCACGTCCTGCCTTACTCAGGACCGGCTGCAGACAGAGCGGGTCTGGAAATCCCTGCCTAGGAGTGTGACCTCCCTGGCTGAGAGCTGGATGCTCATGTGTACACATGTGACCTTGCACACCCCCTGGGCTTCTGTACACATCCCAGGCCCCCCAGACACTATTTATTCCCCCTGCCCCAATGTATGGCCACACTCAACACCCAGACCCCTGCCATCCCAGCGTACCAGACCCTGGGGTCCAGACCCATGTGTCCCCTTCACCTGCCTCCTCTGGGGACAGGCCACAGTCACCCAATGCAAAGTACCTGGCCTGCCCCCTGCTCATCCCCCCAACCAATCAGGCACCGAGGCCTGTCCAGTCCCCTCTTATTCCTCTCCATCTACTTCTTCCTCTCATCCCCATGGCAACCACCCACCTCAGCTCCCAGCACCTTCCTCCTTGACTATAAGGTGCCCCTTTGTCCTTGACCCCCAGGGAAACCAGAGTGAAAGCCAAATCACACCACTCTGCAGCTCACACCCTTTCTCTGGACGAGGCCTTTAGAAATTTGACCTTAAAGTGGTTGCCAGTCCCCTCCACTCACTTCCCCAGGGCGTGGGCCAACAACTACTCACCGCCCCCGAGCTCCCTGAGAGAACTCTGCAGCTTCCCACCATCACACCTCTACACAAGCTGCTGTTCCCTCCGACTGGAATGTCCTCCCATTCACCCCCTCACCACCTACACCTGTTAAAGTTCTCATTGGTTTGAAAGCCCTAGCCAGGCCCCGGCTGGTGTGTCTCAGTGGACTGAGTGCCAGCCTGCAAACCAAAGAGTTGCTGGTTTGATTCCCAGTCAGGGCACATGCCTGGGTTGCAGGCCAGGTCCCCAGTAGGGGGTGCACGAGAGGCAACCATACACATGTTTCTCTCCCTTTCTCCCTCCCTTCCTCTTTCTCTCAAAATAAATAAAATATTTTAAAAAGAAAGCCCTAGCCAGCTGCTGCCTCCTTGACCAGCCTTCCCTCACACACTGTGACCTGCATCGTGTACCTCAACAGACACCCCAAGACATGGCTGCACCCCTTATGAGAGGTTGCTGCACCTCTCTGGTTCTTCCTCCACCTCAACTCATCAAGTGCCTCAGGCCACAAATGGGGCCAGTTCATCTGAGGCCCCACTTTTCTACAAGGGGAGCCCCATGCCTGCCACTGGTCGGGGGGGGGGGGTCTGTTGTGGGAGAGCAGCAGGGCAGGGAAGCTGGGGCTCTGCCAACCTCTGGTCTGGCTCAGGACCAGGGCAGGGGTGGTAGTGAGGAGTGCTCAGGCTGACAGCCCTGTTCAGTATCTTTCCCTTCTTTCTCTCTCTCTCTCTCAAAGAGTTTTTTTGTTTTGAAGATTTTATGTATTTATTTTTAGAGAGAGAAGGGAAGGGAGGGGAAAAGAGAGGGAGAGAAACATCGATCAGTTGCCTCTCACACTCCCCCTACTGGGGACCTGGCCCACAACCCAGGCATGTGCCCTGACCAGGAATCGAACCAGCAACCTTTTGGTTAGCAGGCCGTCACTCAATCCACTGAGCCACACCAGCTAGGGCATTGATAAACTTTTTAAAAATTTATTTTAGAGAGAGAGAAAAGGACAGAGGATGAGAGAGAGAGATCAATTTGCTATTCCCCTTATTTATGAATTTATTGGTTGATTCTCATATGTGCCCTGACCTGGGGTCGAACTTGCAACCTGGTGTATCAGAATAGTGCTCTAACCAACTTAGCTACCCAGCCAGGGCTTTTCCCTTCTCTTTTGCTAGCAGACACATTTGCTTCCATTTTTTTCTTTCCCCTTCCTCTGAGCCAAAGAGTGGAAACACTCATTTTCTCTGTGATGGACAGTGTGAAACTGGAGAGAAAGACCCTGGTGAGTGTGTCTGGGTGTGAGAGTATGTGCATGTGTTCTCCTGAGTACGTCTGGCTGGGCCTTGTGGGGCTGCCGTGTGTCCGTAGGAGTTTGGGCATGTGCGCAGGTCTGCATGTGCCGCCTGTCTTTGTTTCAGCATGTTTGGTGGTGTGTGTTTCCGTAGAGCATGTTCACATGTGTGACTGTGTGTGACTGTCAGTGGGAGGCAGTGTCGTTGTGTGTGATGTGTGAGAATGTCTGTGATGTGTCCTCATTGTCATTGGGGATGACTGTGTTCAAGAGTTTGTCGGTGTTCACCAGCCCAGTAGGAGGCAGTGGGGGCATCTTCATCCTAGCACAGGCCGCCAGTTCCCCATGGTGCCTCCTCAGGGGACCCACTGCCTCCCTTGGGCCCTAGAATGGGTTCCCTGAGGGCCTCCATCTGCTCAGGGCAGTAGGGATCAGCCCCAGAGAGGGACCAGGCTGCCTGCGCCTCCAGCCACCTCAGCCCCACAGCCCCCAGACCATCCAAGTGCTCCCGGCAGCTCCTGGGAGGGCACCTTTGCTAAGGGCACTCTGAGGAGGGGCTGGACCCTTGCCACCAAACAAGGCACAGGCCTTAGTATGAGGCGCTAAAGCAGGCAGGAGGAAGGATGTGTGAGTTGCCAAGGTCCCCCTGAGAGAGGTCAGTGGCATTTCTGTGTCAGGAACCTAGCATGTTCCCCCACACACTGAGGGTCTCACACACTTACTGACACACACACTAAGAACACACTGGCAGACACTCGCTGTCCCTCTCACACCCGGCAAGTGCGCACACTGACGGGCTCACACACAGAAAATCACACAGCAAGCAAACGCACAGGGCCTGCCTTTCCTGGGCTCCCGGGTCTGAACAGCATTTCTGGTCGACGGGCTCCTGCGCAGCTCTCCTGCCCCCACCCCCCGTCCCTCTGGGCCAGGCACCGCTGCTCACCCCTGCAAAGCCTCAGTCTGGAGAGCTGGGGGGAGGTGCTGAGCCTCCTGCAGGGACATTCCGAAAAACCTCAGTCTCCCGTTTGGGGGGTGGGGGGGGGGTGCTGCCAGGACACCTAGAATAGGAGGGACGTGAGGACAGAGGCAGAAAAACGGAGACACTGGAAGGTGGCCAACAAACCAGCCGTGGCAGAGGCGGGGGCGGGGGGGCGGGGAGTTGAGGGGTTTCCCTGCTTGGGGCTGGAGGGCGAGCGAAGGCCCTGCACGCACGCCCTCCTCTCCCCTCCACCCTGCCTGCCAAAGAGGCTTTGTCACTCCCATTCCGCAGGTGGGAAGGAAGATGCCTGGAGGTGAAGTGACGTGTTCTGAGCCACATCGTCGGGGAGACCCCTTTTGGGAGACGGAAGGAGGAGGGGGCTTTATCTGGGATCCGGCCTGGGCGACTTCTGTGTGGGGAGGAGAGACCGGGCGCAGGGAAGTGGATGGGCTCCCCCATCCTACCGCCGACCCCCAGGCCCGAATCCCCATCCAGTCCCCTCCCGGAGTCCGAGGAGGCGCCGGGCCAGCAGTCCCTGACAGTCTAGGTGAAGCACGGGCCGGGTCCTGCCCTCGGAGCCTCCCGAAACCTGGCATCCGCACCAGCCTCCCCGCCGGTACCTGCAGGGCAGCCGCTGGACGCCACTCCCGACCCTCGAGGGCGGCCCAGGGCGTGCGGTCTCCGCGGAGGGGCCGTCGGCGGCTCGGGGGCGTCGTCGGGGTCCACGCTGCCGGCGGGGCTCCGCGTCGTTCTGCCCGCCGTCCCCGCGACTGCCGGAGTGGGCGGGCGGGGAGGGGGGGCCCGGGGCGGCGGGAGGGGCGCGGCGGGGCGGGGCCTCCACCCTCCTCTTTCCACAGCCACGGCCAAGGCCCGCGCCCCGCCTGGCCCGCGCGCCCGGCTCGGCCTCGACGTCGGCCTCCCTCCCGCCCCGAGACCCGTTGTGAGCACCCCCACAGCCTCACACATCCCGAGCAGCTGGTGCCGCAGTCACTCCCACGCACCCTCTGCCTGCGGGCCCCGTGCCCTCAAGGGCTGCCGTCTAGGGCACACAGGCCCGCTGAGAGGCGCGGCATGGGGTTCTCAGTGCGGGGAAGGGGCAGCACAGGGGCTGTGGCCCGTCAGTGAGCAGTCACAGAAGGCTTCCTGCAAGTGGTGACCTAGGCTGAGGGAGGAAGGGGGGTGGGATCGGCACACGCGGGTGGAGGGAGGTCAGCCTGTGTGTTCAGAGGCAGATCGGGGCTGCACGCGGCGAGATCCTGTAGGCCACGCTGAAGCTGCTTGAACTTCACCTTCAGGAACATGGGAGCCACAGAAGACACTGCAGCAGCGCAATGACTGGTCAGGGCTGTGCTTTAGAAAGAGCCCCCTGATTCTGTGCGGAGGAAGACACAGGCAGGGGACGCAGCTGAGGAGGCTGCTGGAATAGTCATAGCTGGTCCAGGGAGGTGGACAGCGGGGGCCAGAGGGAAGGGCCCAGTGTGAGAGGAGTTGAGGAGGTGGAATAGGCAGGATGTGGATGGGGGTGAGGGGGAGGTACCCAGGACGGTGCCCCCGTTTCTGGCTAGGCAATGGGAGATGGCCCTCCAGGAGGAGGGTGGTCGGATGCATTGAGTTGGATGTGCCTGTGGGACTTCATGTACCCACAAGAGAAGTGAAATTTCTTTTCTTTTTTTTTTAAGATTTTATTTATTTATTTTTAGAGAGAGAGGGAAAAGGAGGGAAAAAGAGAGGGAGAGAAACCAGTGTGTGAGAGGTACATGTGTTAGTTGCCTCTCGCAAACCCCCAACTGGGGACCAAGTCTCCATGTGCCCTGATTGGAAATTGAACCAGTGACCCTTTGGCTTGCAGGCCGACACTCAATCCGCTGAGCCACACCAGCTGGGGCGGGAGTGAGATTTCTGGGCTAAAGATTAGGAGTTCATGCTGTGCAGGTGGTGACTGATGCCGCTGGGACAATGCCCAGGGAAGGAGTGCAGGAGAAGAGGAAGCCAGGCCAGCGTGTGGGCATGGTCAACATTCAAAGGGAGTGCAGAGGAAGAGGGTCAGCAAAGGAGGCGAAGAAGGTGCTGCTGGGGAGTGGGAAGAAACCAGGAGAACAGTGACTCAGAAGACAGGCAGATGTTTCTAGAAAGCCAGGGAGGCCTCCAGGGTCATGGGTCACAGAAGAGCATCCTCTGGAACGGGCAATTAGGGGCTGGTATTGAGGTGGAAGGCAGGGGCGGGAACCAGGCTCTAGGAGCCAAAGGACCAGCCACGGGGGTGGATGTGGAGGCAGTGAGTGTGGTGGGGGAGTCTAGAGAAACAGGCCTAGAGAAGGGGGGTTTGGAGGGGTGTGTGCGTGCACTCGCATGTGTGCACGTGTTCAACAGGTCCAGAGAAGGAGCAGGGAAGGCCCAAGGCTGCCTGTCTCTGGGTCTGGGCCTACCTCCATCGCCCCTTCCCCCTCCTCCCTCCTGCCCTCTGAGGGCCTCCCACTTTGCTGTCCCCCTGCCAAGGTACACACCAGCCCCGCCACTCCTCGGTGGGGCCTCTCACCCCTGCCCACCTCCAGAGCCTGGGCCTGCTCCTGTCCTGCCACTCAGACTGGGGGGACTGAACAGGGCCTTTGGGTATGGCCTCTCGGCCAGAGGCAGCCCAGAGGGACCACAGGGGAGCGGGGCTGGGGCATGGCCTGAGGAAGAGGAGGGGACCTGGTTGGCAGGTACCTATTAGGCCCTCCCCCAGAGCTGGTGTGAAAACCAGTCCTTTGATGGGGATCAGAGGGGGGTTGAATGTTCAGGGAGGGGTGGGAGCTAAGCAGCTGAGACTGAAGGTTGATACTATGGACTCAGGATGCCTGGGCTCAAGTCCAGGAGCTTACCAGCTGCATGAGGTGCCCTTGAACAAGGTACCTAACCTCTGTAGCCTCAGATTCCTCATCTGCAAAGCTCTCACAGGCTTGTGAGGATTAAACCCATGAGTCTACGTAGAGCATGTAGCTCTGAGTGTGAGCTGTTCTTGGAAAGAGGAGGGAGCTCAGCGAAGGGGAGTTGGTGAAGCAAGCAGGCAAGTGGGGGGGTGCACTGTGCTGAGGAAGGGGCTCTCGTGGGCTCCACACACACAGATACTCAGACCTGCTCCGCCAGTCCCCCATGATCTCACCCCTGACTCTCCTGACTCACTTCGCAAACTTTCCTGCGGCCTCTGGCCTGACTCTACTGGCACACACCTCCCCCAATCCCCTCCCTTGTTTGACCCCTGCCGATTGCCCTGCAGGGACAGAGGGCTCCAGGGCCTCCTCCTGCCAACCAGCCCTGGGAGGCCTGACCTGTTGTCCTGTGGCCCCTTGTTCATTGGACCCTCCAGGTGGGCCTCAGCTGCCCGTCCTCCTACAGCGACTGAGACAGCCACGCCATGTCCCTGCCACAGCTGCCTCTTAGTGTAGAAACCTCAAGGCAGGAAATGAGTGTCCTGGAGCCAGAAGTCTGGGCTAGACTAGCCCAGACTCCCAGCCAGGCTCCCCACCCCACCTGCCAGGGGCTTCCACCTTCGGTCTGTCTCTGGTAGCGTCTGGATTTCAATGGGTCGGCTTTGTCTGTTGTTATCTGTCGCGTGGCCTTGGACAAGTAGCTGTGTCTTTCTGGCCTGAGAATCAAAGACTGGCCAGAGAGGATGCAAGGACTGTTCTAGGCCTGAGCGGAGGTATCAAATGGGGTGGGTGGTTAAACTGAAGCTGATGAGGCGTGTGACCTGCTTGGCACAGCCCCTGGCTGAGCCGGTGCTGGCATCTGTCTGGCAGTTCCGAGCATAAGCTGGGGAGTTGAGCAGACCTGGGTTTGGATCCCTGTTCTGCCTCTCTGTGGGCAAGTGACTTAATTTCCCCAAACCTCAAATTCCTCCTCTTTAAAAGGGGGTTAATGATAGTCTGATAGTCTTTTTTTTTTCAAGATTTTATTTATTTACTTTTTTAGAGAGAGGGGAAGGGAAGGAGAAAGAGAGGGAGAGAAACATTAATGTGTGGTTGCCTCTCGTGCGCCCCCTACTGGGGACCTGGCCCACAACCCAGGCATGTGCCCTGACTGGGAATCAAACCAGGAACCCTTTGGTTCATAGGCCCGTGCTCAATCCACTGAGCTACACCAGCCAGGGCCAGCCGGGGCTAATGATAGTCTTTAATAGCAACAGCTAAACCTCTCAGGGCTCTTACTCAGGCACTAGTCTGAGCACTTCACATAGATTAACTCATTTAACGCTCACGACAACCCTTTGAGATTGGTATTGTTGTTGTCCTCCTCTTGCAGATGGGAAAACTGCGGCACGGATTTTCCCAGTCTTTCCCTGAGGCGGGCTGGCCCCCCAGTCCTCCCCTTTCCCACCGTGCTCTGGAGCCCCTGAGAAGAGACAGTTAACAGAAAGGGCTTAACACAAGCCTGGCACCCAGTGACAACTAAATAAGTGTGAGTAACTGTGACCACTGTTACCACGACCCTCCCATTCCTTCTCAATTTCTAACTTGATCTGTAGAAATAAAAAGAATCTCTGGGCTCCAACCACCCCACCCTTCCATCTGTCTGGCAAGCAGAGGGGAGGGAGGGATGTTTGCACAGATGTGTGGCCATGGGTGTGCAAGCAGCTTGGGGAGGGGGTGTGGTGCTGGTAAATTTCTGTTCCACCACTGCGTTGGTAATTCTGCACCCTCCATCCTCACCCCTGGCTTCCCACATCTGGTAGAGAGAGGACCAGACTCCTGGTTCTACAATCCCTGGGAAGTCCTTCCCTCTGTCTAGCCCTCCTTCCTTCTTTTCAGTTGCCAGAGCCCTCGCCTACAGGACTAGAGAAATGAAGTCCACCTGCTGCAGCTCCACCGTTCTCCTCACCTCCACCTGAGCCGCTCTCTCAGCCCTGTCCTCAAAAATCCCAGCAATGTGGTGGAAATTAAAGTTACCTTAAATATTCTAATCTTATAACAATTTTGCTTCAATCAACATCTAACTGTGACCACATGTGCCCAGACCACCCAGCGGCCTGGTTGGTGGCTTGGGAGGAGGTGGTACGGGACTCTCTGGGAGAGAGGTCTGCAGGTCATTGGGTCCCTCTGCGTTCTCCTGTCCTGCCACACTGGGCCACCCTTCCCCTTCCTCACCTTTCCTCAGACAGCTCAGGAAGCCTAGCAGGCCTTG